>NC_082661.1:17655000-18280000 GCF_025265405.1 Mesoplodon densirostris | reverse complement strand
TAAAGTCATGGTGCTGCTCCTTGGAGGCTGAACAGGGTTCCCTGTGTGTTACCCATTTGTACCTAAAATCTCTACCAGGAAGTTTTTGAAAGTTCTTCCAGAAGGAAAGCCATATTCACCTGGTCCAGGTGTAGGGTACGGTGGCAATTCAATGCCAGACCAAGGGTCCCGGGGAAAGCACCAGCCTGGGCCTTGTAGTCACATTGGAGAGGAAGTGATGAGCCAAGGCCAGGATGATGAGAGGGAACCTCAGGAGAATATGTGCTCCATCCCCTCATTTCACAGAAGGAGAAACTGAGGCCCCGGGAGAGGAAGTGACCTACTGCTGGTCACAGTGGAAGCAGCACTAGGCTTCCTACTTAAAACACTCCTTCTACCATAGGCTGCTGATATGCTCGCCTCAGCGCAGCATCACCCAAGCAGACAGGGGCATCCTAGATACTTCGTGGCAGTTTTATCATCCAGCGATGAGATTTGAGGTTACATTTTAGATTTGTGATGCAGAGACGGACTTCCAAGAGAGGCTATGCCCTTTTTCCTAAGGTGGTTAGATGCTCAGTCTATAGCAACAAAAGAGCTATTTAAATCAACTCTATTGTATTCCTACAGTTGGTGACTCATCTACGGTAATACGTGTTACCATATTACCTGAGCCAATCACGTTTTCCCCAGACTTATATTCCTCAGCAGAGATGCAGGGAAATTGCCCGACACGTTCTTTATTGCTTGTTCCAAAAGCAGGAAGTGCCCTAAGTGACTATCTACACAAGCATCTCACACAAATGACACCTGTTACTCTTTTTCTCTTTGAGGTACCTTGTTTAACCAAATATACTTGAAAAGAGTTGGGGAGAATCAAGTTGTTGTTCACATTGATCCATCTTTGCCAATAGAATATTTTTGAAGAAAACGATATTATCTTATACACTTTAAATATGTTTTCAAAACCTTGAAGCAACAGATTGAGCTCGTTTAAATAATGGAAACATCCTCTGCATAGCCCAATTAGCAAAACCAGTCTTCACTGTCCAATGAAACAATCCAAGTGGACTCATTTTCTGATAGAACAAGTCTGGCTTCATTCTTTTCCATTTAAACAGATGTGTTAGTACATGTCCCTGGTAGAAGCTTGTCGCTCTGAATTCTAGTTCTAAAGTAGTTGGGAAGCTAGGAAGGAGGTGGATGTAAGGAGCAGAGAGCTTCAAGCCTCTCTGTGAATTTGTCACAAGGCAGGTGTAAGGTGCTGCCACCGTTGGTGCATCTTCAGACACTTTCTTTGCTTTGTCCCCACAAGACTCTCAAGAAAGCTGCATTCTTTGAAAATAAGTTAGGAGATGAAAAAGGTACAGTGAACAAAAACTGTCAAAATTTGCACCACTCCAACGTATAATATGTCTGAATTCAGACCATCCTATTACCCACTGAGCACCGTGCATCACCCTTTACAGGAATATGTGTAAAACTGGGAGAAACTCAAAGCTCCAGCTTGGATCTGTGGTCCTTGATGAAAGGAGCAGCTACTTACAGCAGTCATTCCTATTGTCTCGTCTCTTTACTTGGCACTGTGGAGCCAGTACACCCAGGGCAAAGCAACTTAGTGAAGTGGGAGAAGGCAACTGAGGAAACACAGTGGTGAAAGAACGCTGCCGTGATACTTGGATCACAGGCATAGTCTCAGAAGACTGGCTCTTCAACAAATAAAAATACATATGGAAGTTAGGGATCTAGACATTGATTCTCTTTCATTTAGCTATACTCCAATTTAATACTTTAAGAGAAATCTTTGCAGGTACTGAGAAAAGGTCATGTACCAGTATGTTCATTGCAATATTGGAATAGCAGAAATTTAGAAGCGACATAAAGATTCATCCGTGGGGGAGGGTCAATACAACAGAACACTGTATGGTAGTTAAAATACGTAAGTGAATCATACACACATGTGCACACACATATGCATCCTGGAGCTATTATTATGTTGAGTCAAAAGATAATTTTTGAAGTGCTGCGTATAGAGCATTATGTTCAAAAATAGTACACCTGTTTATAGATACGTAAATATGTAGTAAAAGAATAGAAACATGGGCAGAAGCACAAGCTACTGGGGAAGGGGTATCAACTGTATTTTGTAACATGTTATCTTTTCAGAAGAGCAGCTCAGGCTTCCATGCTATTAAATTGATTATTGTATTTCCAGAGGAAACAAAGAGACTGATTTTAAAATATGTATCCTGTGCCTCCAATGGGAGAAGGGGCTTTAGAGTTTCTACTTAGGCTTTTGTGGGAGAATAAAGGAAGTGAACTGACCTTTCACCTCGGACACTCCATCAGGCCCAAATACAGGCTTAAGACAATTTCCATCTTGGAAGGGGATGAGTCTGGTTAGACTGCTTATCCCAAAGTCATCCCTGATTTTTGTTTTTAATGAAATTTGACAAATAAAGTATGTGCATGAAGGCTCCTGTAGAATGGCCTTAATTTGTGCTTAGGAATGCATAATTTTATCAGGGTCTCTGTAATTAGATATTGTGCAATAGAATAAAAAGCAAATACTGCTCGTTCCATGGCAACAACGGCCTTTAGTACCTATCTTTGAGATAACGAAGGTTTCCATAGACACACGTATCACATGGGATTTTTTAAAATAGACATCCAACAAGAAAATGAAAGTTTCCCAATTGGTTTTCCCCTGATTTTAAGGGCAAGTGTATGAACGTGTGTTCTGTTCTCTTCTTTTTCCACTGTCTCCTAGATGTGAGTTGTTTTTCCTCCTTCTTTATCTGTTTGAACTGTAAACGTGGAAGCTGCAGGTTTCGTAGTCCTATAGAATAATTTCAGTGCTTAAACTGGTGTTTGGTGTAAAGTGCTTTTCTTTTCAGGGGAGAGAAAAGAATTAAGATTGTGGTCACTTTCTTTGTAAGGACTGAAGAAAGGTTTCATGGGATGGTGGTCTGTCTTTTATCAGAAAGAGCACTGACGGGCCAGGGCATGGACTAGAGAGCAAGCTTCTAGAAGGCAGGGAGTAACCTCTGTGACGCCAGCATCTAGCATTGCAGACACACAGTAGGTGCTCAATAATTAACTCCCTGCTGATTGACTGATCATACAGAGGGAAGACAGCAGTGTTGAATAATAACTAAGGAAAGACCCTGAAAGATGCACCTTCGCTTCTAGACCAGAGGTCAGATATCTGAGTGAGCAGGTGGGTCACATAAATGTGCCAGGTGGGGCTGGCCAAATGTGACACAACAGGAAGTGGAGGGCCTGAGGTGAACCAAGGTGTGCATGGACTATCTTAAAGCATTCAATCCAAGCTTTTTCAAACATCAACTAAGCCAAACAAAACAGTCTAATTTGCATTTCTGCCTAGGCTGTGAGGAATGTAATTCTAGTACTATATTGTTTCCAGTGAGAGATGGCCACGTCCCAAACAGGTTAAGGACCGTTCCTACCAAGCGCCAGTATTAAGCAGGTAACTATGCAGGGGGTATTGCTCTTTACTAAGTGGTAAGACTTTGGGCCAGACCAGCTCTGTGCAGGGCCAGTTCTGGAAGCAGCAGGCTCTCTTTTTCTCACTTTGGAATTTGGTTGAAATTCACCTGTAATGTTCACCAGGGACAGTCTAGAAAGGGAGAATACCCAGCAGTGTATCCTGCCCCTTAAGAAGAAGGGTCAGTGGAAGGCGAGAGAAGCAAGCCCATGGGTTTGTGGTCTGCTAAGACGCATGCGACCTTCAAATCATTGTTTTAAATACCAGTGGGTCAACCACTGCCTTCTATCCAACCTGCTGCCTACCTGGGGTGATCTAGAGTCTGATTCACTGCACCACCCAATAAAGCCTGATTGGTTGTACATAAACATTTCTAGTACAGATGCTCTTGGCTTTAAGAACTATTAGCCCAAGTCCCCCCTGTTGGAACACATGGCCTCAAGTATTTGTAGATGTTCTGCCCAAGATACACCTAGGCTGAATTCTGGAAACTATTTCTTTTATCTCTTTCATTTCATTAATTGCATTTAATAGCATGATTGGAATTGTTAGGGCAGAGTCCTTTGCAATTTTGTTAGCATTAAGCAATTTTATATGTGGCAGTGACGTGTGCACCTTGAGAGAATATTGAGCACATTTTAAGAAGTGAAGAGAGATATTGATATAGAGTGAGAGAGGCAGAGAAACACATGTTAATTATCCCTATGAATCCTATAAATGTCTTCGTAGAATCATAGAAATCATACCATTCCTTGGATTTAGAGAACATTCTCTTCCAAATGACTCAAGAGGCAGTGGAGGTGTTGTCTTCTCTTCATATGATCCTGAGAGATAGGGAGGAACAATTGTAAAACAAACTATTCAGAACCTGTTAGGCATCATGGGGTAGCAGTTAAGATATCATTTAAAGTATTGTTCACCTAAAATGTATGGTCTCACTAGAGGCAGTTATAGTCACCTTTGTCAATTGGATCAATAAAAGAACTACAATTGTCCATCTCTCCATTAAAACAAAGAACTGGAATAAGAGTCTGGGACCCTAGAGATAGTCTAGACCACTAGACCCAACTCCTAGAGATTATGCATTTCAGAATGGTGCAAAAAGAAAAGCCACAGGAAAGGATGAATTTAATACCGTGTACCTGCAAAGATAGGGAGTTGATCTCTACCCTCATTGGTTAGACAGTCACTTTGAGGTATTTCAGTGCTTGCAGGTGGCAGCTGTGCTTCCTTTGCTCAACAGTGAGTTTTCTTTTTTTTTAATTTTTTTAATTTTATTTATTTATTTTTAACTTTTAAATAGATCTTTATTGGAGTATAATTGCTTCACAATACTGTGTTAGTTTCTGTTGCACAACAAAGAGAATCAGCCATATGCATACATATGTCCCCATATCCCCTCCCTCTCAAGCCTCCCTCCCATCCTCCCTATCCCACCCCTCTAGGTCATCGCAAAGCACTGAGCCGATCTCCCTGTGCTCTGCTGCTGCTTCCCACCAGCCAACTATTTCACATTCGGTAGTGTATATATGTTGATGGTACTCTTACTTTGCCCCAGCTTCACCCTCCCACCCCGTGTCCTCAAGTCCATTTTCTATGTCTCCGTCTTTATTCCTGCCCTGCAACTAGGTTCATCAGTACCTTTTTTTTTTTTTTTTTTTAGATCCCGTATATATGCATCAGTGTACGGTATTTGCTTTTCTCTTTCTGACTTACTTCACTCTGTATGACAGACTCTAAGTCCATCCACCTCACTACAGATAACTCAATTTCACTTCTTTTTATGGCTGTGTAATATTCCATTGTATATATATGCCACATCTTCTTTATCCATTCATCTGTCAATGGACATTTAGGTTGGTTCCATGTCCTGGCTATTGTAAATAGAGCTGCAATGAACATTGTGGTACATGTCTCTTTTTGAATTATGGTTTTCTCAGGGTATATGCCCAGTAGTGGGATTGCTGGGTCATATGGTAGTTCTACTTTTAGTTTTTTAAGGAACCTCCATACTGTTTTCCATAGTGGTTGTATCAATTCACATTCCCACCAACAGTGCAGGAGGGTTCCCTTTTCACCACACCCTTTCCAGTATTTACTGTTTCTAGATTTTTTTGATGATGGCCATTCTGACCAGCATGAGGTAATACCTCATTGTAGTTTTGATTTGCATTTCTTTAATGATTAGAGCATCCTTTCATGTGTTTGTTGGCAATCAGTATATCTTCTTTGGAGAAATGTCTGTTTAGGTCTTCTGCCCATTTTTTAACTGGGTTGTTTGTTTTTTTAATATTGAGCTCCATGAGCTGTTTGTATATTTTGGAGATTAATCCTTTGTCTGTTGTTTCATTTGCAAATATTTCCTCCCTTCCTGAGGGTTGTCTTTTTGTCTTGTTTATGGTTTCCTTTGCTGTGCAAAAGCTTTTAAGTCCCATTTGTTTATATTTGTTTTTATTTCCGTTACTCTAGGAGGTGGGTCAAAAAAGATCTTGCTGTGGTTTATGTCAAAGTGTCTTTTTCCTATGTTTTCCTCTAAGAGTTTTATAGTGTCTGGTCTTACATTTAAATCTTTAATCCATTTGGAGTTTGTTTTTGTGTACAGTGTTAGGTAGTGTTCTAATTTCATTCTTGTACATGTAGCTGTCCAGTTTTCCCAGCACCACTTATTGAAGAGGCTGTCTTTTCTCCATTGTATGTTCTTCCCTCCTTTATTGTAAATTAGGTGCCCATGTGTGCATGGGTTTATCTCTGGGCATTCTGTCTTCTACCATTGATCTGTATTTCTGTTTCTGTGCCAGTACCATACTGTCTTGATTACTGTAGCTTTGTAGTATAGTTTGAAGTCGGGGAGCCTGATTCTTCCAACTCCATTTTTCTTTCTCAAGATTGCTTTGGCTATTTGGGTTATTTTGAGTTTCCATACAAATTGTGAAATTTTTTGTTGTAATTCTGTGAAGAATGCCATTGGTAGTTTGATAAGGATTGCATTGAATCTGTAGATTGCTTTGGGTAGTATAGTCATTTTCACAATATTGATTCTTCCAATCCAAGAACATGGTATATTTCTCCATCTGTTTATGTCATCTTTGATTTCTTTCATCAGTGTTTTATAGTTTTCTGAGTACAAGTCTTTTGTCTCCTTAGGTAGGTTTATTCCTAGGTATTTTATTCTTTTTTGTTGCAATGGTAAATGGGAGTGTTTCCTTAATTTCTCTTTCAGATGTTTCATCATTAGTGTATAGGAATGCAAGAGATTTCTGTGCATTAATTTTGTATCCTGCAACCTTACCAAATTCACTGATTAGTTCTAGTAGTTTTCTGGTGGCATCTTTAGGATTTTCTATGTATAGTATCATGTCATTGGCAAACAGTGACAGTTTTACTTCTTCTTTTCCAATTTGTATTTCTTTTTCTTCTCTGATTGCTGTGGCTAGGACTTCCAAAACTATGCTGAGTAAGAGTGGCGAGAGTACACATCCTTGTCTTGTTCCTGATCTTAGTGGAAATGCTTTCAGTTTTTCACCATTGAGTATGATGCTTGCTGTGGGTTTGTCATATATGGGCTTTATTATGTTGAGGTAGGTTCCCTGTACGCCCATTTTCTGGAGAGTTTTTATCATAAATGGGTGTTGAATTTTGTCAAAAGCTTTTTCTGCATCTATTGAGATGATCATATGGTTTTTACTCCTTAATCTGTAAATGTGGTGTATCACATTGATTGATTTGCATATATTGAAGAATCCTTGCATCCCTGGGATAAATCCCACTTGATCATAGTGTATGATCCTTTTAATGTGCTGTTGGATTCTGTTTGCTAGTATTTTGTTCAGGATTTTTGCATCTATGTTCATCAGTGATATTAGTCTATAATTTTCTTTTTTTGTGATATCTTTTTCTGGTTTTGGTATCAGGGTGATGGTGGGTTCGTAGAATGAATTTGGGAGTGTTTCTCCCTCTGCAATTTTTTGGAAGAGTTTGAGAAGGATGGGTGTTAGCTCTTCTCTAAATGTTTGATAGAATTCACTGTGAAGCCATCTGGTCCTGGACTTTTGTTTGTTGGAAGATATTTAATTACAGTTTCAATTTCATTACTTGTGATAGGTCTGTTTATATTTTCTAATTCTTCCTGGTTCAGTCTTGGAAAATTGTACCTTTCCAAGAATTTGTCCATTTCTTTGTGTCTGTCTATTTTACTGGCATATAGTTGTTTGTAGTAGTCTCTTATAATCCTTTGTATTTCTGCAGTGTCGGTTATGATTTCTCCTTTTTCATTTCTAATTTTATTGATTTACGTCCTCTCCCTTTTTTTCTTGATGAGTTTGGCTAAGGATTTATCCATTTTTTTTATCTTCTCAAAGAACCAGCTTTTAGTTTTATTGATCTTGCTATTGTTTTCTTCGTTTCTATTTCATTTATTTCTGCTCTGATCTTTATGATTTCTTTCCTTCTACTGACTTCGGGTTTTCTTTGTTCTTCTTTCTCTAGTTGTTTTAAGTGTAGGGTTAGATTGTTTATTTGAGATTTTTCTTGTTTCTTGAGGTGAGATTGAATTGCTTTAAACATCCTTCTTAGAACTGGTTTGCTGCATCCTGTAGGTTTTGGGTCATCATGTTTTCGTTGTCATTTGTTTCTATGTATTTTTTAATTTCTTCTTTGATTTCTTCAGTAATCTCTTGGTTATTTAGTAGCACACTGTTTAGCCTCCATGTATTTGTGTTTTTTACAGTTTTTTTTCCTGTGATTGATTTCCAGTCTCATAACATTGTGGTCAGAAAAGATGCTTGATACGATTTCAATTTTCTTAAATTTTCCAAGGCTTGATTTGTGACCCAAGATGTGATCTACCCTGGAGAATGTTCTGTGTGCACTTGAGAACAAAATGTATTCTGCCACTTTTGGGTGGAATGTTCTATAAATATCAATTAGATCTATCTGGTGTGTTGTGTCATTTAAAGCTTGTGTTTCCTTATTTATTTTCTGTTTGGATAATCTGTCCATTGGTGTAAGTGGGGTGTTAAAGTCCCCTACTATCATTGTGTTACTGTTGATTTCTTCTTTCATGGTTGTTAGCATTTGCCTTACGTATTGGGGTTCTCCTACTATGTTGGGTGCATAAACATTTATAATTGTTATATCTTCTTGGATTGATCCTTTGATCATTATGTAGTGTCCCTCCTTATCTCTTGTAACAGTCTTTATTTTAAAATCTATTTTATCCAATACGGGAATTGCTACTCTAGCTTTCTTTTGATTTCCATTTGCATGGAATAACTTTTTCTATCCCTTCACTTTCAGTCTGTATGTGTCCCTAGGTCTGAAGTGGGTTTCTTGCAGACAGCATATACATGGGTCTTGTTTTTGTATCCATTCAGCCAGTCTGTGTCTTTTGGTTGGGCATTTAATCCATTTACATTCAAGGTTATTATTGATATGTATGTTCCTGTTACCATTTTCTTCATTGTTTTGGGTGGTTTTTTTGTGGGTCTTTTTCTTCTCTTGTGTTTCCTGCTTGGAGAAGCTTCTTTAGCATTTGTTGTAAAGCTGGTTTGGTGGTGCTGAATTCTCTTAGCTTTTGCTTGTCTGTAAAGCTTTTGATTTCTCCATTGAATCTGAATGAGATCCTTGCTGGGTAGAGTAATCTTGGTTGTAGGTTTTTCTCTTTCATCACTTTAAGTATATCCTTCCACTCCCTTCTGGCCTGTAGAATTTCTGCTGAAAAATCAGCTGATAACCTTATGGGGATTCCTTTGTATGTTACTTTTTGTTTTTCCCTTGCTGCTTTTAATATTTTTTTCTTTGAATTTAATTTTTGTTAATTTGATTAATATGTGCCTTGGTGTGTTTTTCCTAGGGTTTATCCTGTATGGGACTCTCTGCGCTTCCTGGACTTGGGTGACTATTTCCTTTCCCATGGTAGGGAAGTTTTCAACTATAATCTCTTCACATATTTTCTCAGAACCTTTCTTTTTCTCTTCTTCTTCCAGGACCCCTATAATTCAAATATTGGTGCACTTAATGTTGTCCCAGAGGTCTCTGAAATTGTCTCCAATTCTTTTCATTCTTTTTCTTTATTCTTCTCCTCAGCAGTTATTTCCACCATTTTATCTTCCAGCTCACTTATTTGTTCTTCTGCCTCAGTTATTCTGTTATTGATTCCTTCTAGTATATTTTTCATTTCAGTTATTGTGTTGTTCATCGCTGTTTGTTTGTTCTTTAGTTCTTCTAGATCTTTGTTAAACATTTCTTGTATTTTCTCAATCTGTGCTGCCATTCATTTCCAAGATTCTGCATCATCTTTACTATCATTGCTCTGAATTCTTTTTGGTAGATTGCCTATTTCCTCTTCATTTATTTGGTCTTGTAGGTTTTTACCTTGTTCCTTCATCTTGACACTTGGCATGTTTTTTTGCCATCTCTATTTTTCTTTTTTTTTAATTGGTAGGGTTGTGTTCCTGTCTTACTGGTTGTTTGGCCGGAGGCTTCCAACACTGGGGTTTGTAGGCTGTTGGGTAGAGCTGGGTCTTGGTGCTGAGATGAGGAACTCTGTGAGACCTCACTCCAATGAATATTCCCTGGGGTCTGAGGTTCTCTGTTAGTCCAGTGGTTTGGATTTGGAGCTCCCACTGAAGAAGCTTTGGCCTGCCCCCAGGCTTGTGAACTAATATCCCGCAAGCTGCCTGAGGTGGGAAAAAAAAAAAAAAGCAATAACAAAGTAAAAAATAAAATTAGACTAGGAAACTAACAGTTATTTTAGGAAGAATACAAAAATAAAAATATAGATGAATCAACAACTGGAAGGTACATCAGTACCACAATAGTGAAAAAGAGGAGGAGGGAAAAGAAAAAAGAAAAACAAGGGGAGGGGAAGGCCTTGGCTGTGGAGGGCGGGGCCTAAGCAAGGGCGAGGTTTGGGCAGTGGGCGGGGCCAATGCTCAGGACTCACAGGGCTGGAAAAGGCCCTGGGGGCTGTGGGGGGTGGGGCTTAGGCTCAAGGAACAGAAGGCTCCCAGACGTGCCCCTCTCCCCTGGTCTCAGAGGGTGGGGGACCTCACCTGGAGCTCAGCAGGCTCCCTGTGCCCGAGTGGGCAGGGCAATCACCCTCTGCTCCTCTCCCACCCCTCTGGTCTGGGAGGGCCCCTCCTGCCTGCCTCTCCTGATCTCCCAGGTCTCCCTCCTATGCTCCCAGGACCCACGTGGCTTTGATGGGGCTTTGGAGGGGGAGGTACAAGCCTGGGAGCTCAGCAGGCTCCCTGGCCCAAGTGGGCCAGGCGATCGCCCTCCGCTCCTCTCCCACTCTTCCTGGAGAGTCCCTCCCGCCTGCCTCTCCTGATCTCCCCAGCCTCAGAGGTGCCAATCCTGTCTGGCCTCCACTTCTCCTCCCCCCTCAGTCCCCCTACGTCCTACTGGTTCACTTTGAGGTTCCTCCTGTTTCCTTGGGCATCAGAGTTCCCCCACCAGTGGCCGTCAGAAGCCCTAGTTGTGAGGAGATGCTAACTCCATGTCTTCCCACACCACCATCTTCACAATGAGTTTTCGTGATGGTGGAGAGTAGGCAGAGGTCAGACAGCATTCTCTAATGGCTACTACTTACCTGGCCTTATCCAATCAGGTGCCAGATACACCTCCTTAACTACAACTCAAGAGTTCTTTTAACTCAGAATTCAGAGAAAAGGCAGGTCTCTCTTCCCAGGTTGAGAAGGACCAAAGCTGTAGTGTAGGCATGACTATGCATAGGTCACATAAAGAGCTATAAACTGGAAACAGGTATAGAGAAACCATAATATGCAGTCATGAGGAGCTTCCAGGTGTCAATTACCAATTCCTCCCTGCCTGAGCTGTGGTGAAACCCACGGTCAGGAGTTCCCAGGGCCAAGTCCAGTCTGGCTCCAACCAGAGCCTCCTCTTTCATTGTCACACTGATTCCATTTTGTCCTCTGATCCTCCCCTGTGTCCCTTCCTGGTCTGTGCTATTTGAATTACACTGTCAGCTACTCTACGACAGCATTTCATATCCTAATTACAGAAGAGTCTCCTTTTCACCAGCCACAATTCCTGAAAGAACAATGTACAGATGTCATCCACTGCATTTCTGTTGCTCTAGCACTTTCTCACCTTTGTGCTTATTTGAGAAATCTTTGAAAATGTTGAAGATATCATTCTCCCTCGGTGGAAATATTCTTTGGGAAAATTCCCACTAAAACTGTATTTCCTCCCCTGCTATGGCAACCAGAGTTTATAAGGCCTGCTTTCTTTAGGTGAAGAACAACTTTCAGACTAAATGTCTCCCTCATATAGTAAACCATGGATTGTTTTCTGTGCCAAAGTATCTAACTCCAGTATCAGTCCATTGGCAAGAAAGAACTATGGTGCCGGGTCGATGTCTGCTATTTACCTCCTTAAATTTCATGTCATGGGGGCTGTGGTGGTTTGGCTTCAGGTATAACACAGGCTTAGTCGTGGTCCTTCATTTCACTTATATGGACTTTATCCTCCCCACCCACCACTTTTTTTTTTTTTTTTTTTTTGGTATGTTAGAGGTCTATAGTTTGTGGGCTCTGAAACCATATTTTACAAATCAATAAGTAAGACATGTGACCTGAAAAAAAGATTTTTTTCCTGATTGGTACATGTATTTTACAGAAAGTTTCTTAAAATTAAAATTAAATCAGATTTAGTTATACATTGGGGGAAAAATCACCTTTTAAAAAGATAAGATTACATAATATAGACACTGCCTCTAAGAGGATGGCAATATATGGAGAGTTTACCTATAACGTATACAGAGTGATATGTATTGTCAGTTGTTAGACTTACAACTTATTTTTGCAAAAAAGAATTCCTTCTCCAGGTTTGTGTCCATGAGAGAAGTAACCAAGAAGCTTCACTTTTTAAAATATAAAGATAATACAGGGACTTCCCTGGTGGTGCAGTGATTAAGAATCCGCCTGCCAATGCAGGGGACATGGGTTCAAGCCCTGGTCCGGGAAGATCCCACATGCTGTGGAGCAGCTAAACCCATGCGCCACAACTGCTGAAGCCCCCTTGCCTACAGCCTGTGCACCACAACGAAGAGCAGCCCCCACTCACTGCAACTAGAGAAAGCCCACGCATAGCAACAAAGACCCAATGCAGCCAAAAATGAATAAATAAAATATTTTTTTTTAAAAAAAGATAATACAACCCTTAATCCCATAACCAGAAAGAACTAACATCTCCAAGCCACTTTTCTCCACTTTGGAAGGAGAATGAGTTAGCTTTTTTTTTTTCTCTCTCAGAGTTACTATTCTTAAAATGGTAGACAGTATGTAAATCCTAGAGTTTATTCTGCTTAAACTGTGAGCATTTTCCCTCCAGATTAACTGTGTGCTGTTGAAACCAAACCTGTAATTACTGTTATCTAATAGTTTTATAACATGCCATGCACTATTTGCAAGGAATTTTTTCTATCATTTTTTCATTGCTCATTCAGAAATACAATTCAATGATGAAAATGAACTCTTTTCCCCTTGGTATGGGAAAAGAGACTGTGCAAGGGTGAAAATAGACTTTTCCCCCCTGATTTGTGTTCTGCCTACCCAGAGTTGAAGTAGCCAGGAACAGAGTATGATCATTCTCTGTGAATTTATTATATGAAAAGAATTTGATTTTTTTTTAATGAGTAGGAAAGCCTCAATTTCAGCTTATGTCCAGGACCTCATGGGGATTGTAAAAGTGGGAGAAAACCCTTTAGGTCAGAGTGACTCAAGCCATCAGAGAATTTTCATCTGTCCTTTCCAGAGTCAAGTCTAAATCTGTAACAGGAAGAATTCTGCACACGGCACAGGTAGGAAGCTAGGAGCCAGGGAGAGAAGGGAGCACATATCTTCCTGCAATTTGATATAGCCCCTGTGTGCAAGCTGCACCACCAGAGAATAGGGTTGGTATTCTGTTTGGGCCATCGTGCTTCTGTGTAGTTAAAGAAAACTTTGGGGAAAGGCTGAGCCAAAAGCAAGAAGGTAGACATTCCATAGGAGGAAACAACCAAGGGGGAAGGGACTGTTTACTTCTCAGGAAGTTATGAAATCTCATATGTAAAACACAGTCATATTTTTGTTATTACTTGATTTAACACTGCAGGAAGTTGGCCCAAGCCAGCTGTGACTCTCAGGCTGCCCCGCTCATTAAAATCCCCCCTCCTCCCCCTTTGGATTTAGACCCCCTTTCACCATTACTGGATGTCGCCTGGGCTGTTGTTCATAACTCGACTCCATGTAATTCAGGAATGTGCCTATGCAGTGCTCCCAAGAAGTTTCTTTTTAATAACATATTATATTCCTACAAAAGTAAAAGTTCACTATAGAAATTTTGGAAAATTCTGAAAAGTACAAATTAAAAATACATGGCACAATAATTCTATCACCTGTACATTGTGCCACTGTTAACACATTAGTGATATAAAACTGTTATTTTTTAAGCATTCACACTAATTCTGAAGATACCAGGTGTGGAGGTGTCCAGACCCTACCCTTGAGGGCAAAGGCCATATCTTCTCTGTTTCAGTGCCCTGCTAGCTGGCCCAGCGCCCAGCATGCAGGAGCCACACTGTGTGTGCAGCATCCGCATGCCTGAGTTTTCAGAGGAAGATTCTAGAATGGGTCCAGGAAAGAAATGTGTTGGTACTTTTTCTCAGATAGCAACTATCAAATATATTTCTCAATTATTACCTTTTTCTGGAATTGTCTAGAAATGTCAAAAGTGTGGGCCTGAGGGTTGAAGAGAATGTAAGACTTTTCGAGGACTCTGCTCAGAAGATAAGTTTACTCAAAATTCTGTGGCATTTCTTTGGCACCTAAGGCAGGAAGATACCGGCTTGGGACAGTGGACTCCCAGTGGGTGAGCCGAGCCCTGGGCTGCTTGAGAAGGGATGGGGGTGGATCTACTGAGGCTGGGGCCTCACCACCAACCTGCAGTATCTGATTCAAGGTGGGTGAGGTTTGAAGAGGGGTAGGGGAGGGACCGGGCTGGTTGGTATCCAGGCCCCCTAAGCCACCAGGGCCTGTACATGGACCATATGTCCCTGCATGGAGCAGCGCCCGTAAACAGATTACAGAACTCCATTCGTTAATCCCCAAACAGTTTTCTGTCATTTAATTAGAAAATTCATCTTATTTTGCCTCCAGGCCTTGTAGCCTTATTGCATTTGCACATATTTCAAAATGTTTCAAGTACTGACCAGATAACATTAATGAATATATTAGATAGGCAAACGCTTTTAAACAAAAAATAATAAACATACTTGTGTGTGTATATAGAAAAAAAAAAGTTAATTCCGTCTGGAGCCAAACAGGTAATTTTCCCTTCAGCGTTTTTTCAGTCAGCTAAGACAGGTTGGCCTAAGAGTGCAGTCAGCCTGTCTGCAGATTCCGGCTCGACTTGCATACCAGGGTCAGAGTTTTTTCAGAAACAGACAGCGAGATGATCTGATTGGCTCAGGTCCAGAGCGTGGTCACAAGGGCTTCTTTGATGAAGGGGTCCTTGGTAAGTCCTGTACCAAAAGCAGCCTGCCACCCTCTTTTCAAAGATATCCATTTAGAGTAATTCCCAGAAAGGGAAAAAAAAAACAGTGAGAAAGAGAGAGAGAGAGAGAGAGAGAGAGAGAGAGAGAGAGAGAGAGAGAGGAATTACCGCAAGAATAATTATGCTCCCTGGCAAGAGAAAGGGGGAAAAGTTATTACAAGTAAACTGCTGGATGTTGAAGTGGCTGGTTGGCAACTCTGCAAGAACATAAGGAATGTGCAATTAAATTCATTAAAACATCATCATTATGCTTATCAATCTTTTTCCAAAAGGGGTGTGGGGTGGAGCAGTATGTTAAGGCATGACTGCTTTTGCAGATAAAGATCCAGGACTACCTAGTTGCTTCTCTCAGCAAACAAAATCAGCTCTTCCGTTCCACGAGGCACTTACAGTTATACCCATGCCACAGTGGTGCGTGCGCTCCAGGAAAGACATCTGGGAGACTGGCTCCTCTCAGCCGGCAAGCTTCCTTGTGATAGGATCTCCATCAGACAAGCAAGTCTTGATTAAGCACCTGCTGTATGCCCAACACTGGTGTTCAAAGAAATTCAGAAATATTATACATGGTGTGAGCCCGGCCCTCCAAGCACCATTAACTTAGTTGGGGACGTGAGACCTAAGTCATTCATTCACTATGCAAAAAAGATGTATTGAGAGGCAGCCCTGTGTGTGCACTCTGCTGGGTGCAGTGGGTACCAGGATGACCAAGGAGGACACGGCCCCCACACTCACCATCCAGCAGAGAGTCAGTCCTTCAGGCCCAAGTTCAGTGACGCAGAATTGCTACGTGACCAGTGCTGGAACGGGTAGGTCAAGGTTCAGTGGGAGCACAGGCAGGAGTAACTACTCCACATACAACTTGCTCATTGTCCACTTTCAATTTTAAGCTCCTTGAGGAGATCTTTTGTCTCTTTTTTACTGTCACTTTTTCTCTTTCTTTGCTGCTATTATTTTTTAATGGCATTTTAAAAAAATTAATTTATTTATTTTTATTTATTTTATTTTTGGCTGCGTTGGGTCTTGCTGCACGCAGGCTTTCTCTAGTTGCTGTGAGCGGGGCTACTCCTTGTTGCAGTGTGCGGGCTTCTCACTGCGGTGGCTTCTCTTGTTGCGGAGCACGGGCTCTAGGTGCACAGGCTTTAGTAGTGGTGGTTCGTGGGCTCAGTAGTTGTGGCTCGCAGCCTCTAGAGTGCAGGTTCAGTAGTTGTGGCGCAAGGGCTTAGTTGCTCTTCAGCATGTGGGATCTTCCCGGACCAGGTCTCGAACCCGTGTCCCCTGCATTGGCAGGCGGAATCTTAACCACTGTGCCACCAGGGAAGCCCCTTTAATGACATTTTTAATATGAAAATGGTTTATGATGAAGATTAATCACATGCAGAAAAATATAAAAAGAAAAATTTAAATTATCCATAAGCTGAATACCCAGAGAGACCCACTCTGACATTTAGATGTATTCTCTTCCAATTTTTTGTTTTTATTTTTGTTTTTTATAAAATCATATAAATAGAATTATTTTTTCACTTGACATATGTGAGCATTTTCCATATCATTAAATATGCTTCAAACCATTGTTTAGGATATCTGCACAGTTTAACTAATCTTTTACTGCTGGACATTTTGTTTGTTTATAGTTTTTCACCATTGTACATAATATTGCCCTGAGCATCTTTGTATGTAAGAATTGTCACTTATTTCATATCCCCACAGTTATTTTCAAATAGTGTTTATGCAATAACCATCTGTAAAATAAAGGAACGATACATAAAACAAAACAGAGTATAACCATGGGACCCAAACTGGAGCTGAAGGAATCTGGAAAACAGTTTATTCACTGGGGATTAGCACAAACAGGAAGGGTCATAGAGAAGGTGGGACTAGAACTGGGGTGGTCTCATTTTTAAAGTCTTATAATACTGTGGATTGTCTCAAAATTCCCACGTTGTACTTTCTTCTGAGCATATGTAAGCAGCACCCCTTTTCCTCCACCAGCTCAGTCCTGGGAGACCCCATCACCATGTCTCTACTACATCCCTAGTTCAGTAATCTACAAATTTTTCTCTGCTTCAGAATCACCTGGGGTGTGGTTTATAAAGACCGATTGCTGGACCCCATCCCAGACCTGCTAAATCAAAACCTGTGGCGTGGGGTCCGGGAATCTGCATTTTTTAAACGCATACCAAGGTAATTCTAGTGCAAGGGGTCAGTGACCCAGCGAGGCAGGAGGAAGTGCTGGCTGCAGCCGTGATGCTGGACACACAGTGGTCAAGAGGAAGGGCTCCTGGCAGAGGGGTGTGGGCTCAGCCCCTGGCCCTGCCATTCACCACCTTTGCTTCCCAAGCCTGTCTCCTCATCTGTAAAACGAAGATCATAGTAGGAAGTCCCTCCAAGGGATTTGTAAGGATTTAATGAAGTGCTTAAGACCCCAACCCAGAACCGGTTTCCAACGAACATTTTTGGTAGCATTATTTTTCACTGGTATCGTTTCTCTTTAAAACCTGAGCAGCATGTAGGCCTCCTTGCTTAGCCTTAGTCTTGGCTGGAGCTGAGCT
The DNA here is from genome assembly GCF_025265405.1 of Mesoplodon densirostris. Taxonomy (NCBI): domain Eukaryota; kingdom Metazoa; phylum Chordata; class Mammalia; order Artiodactyla; family Ziphiidae; genus Mesoplodon; species Mesoplodon densirostris. The sequence continues at coordinate 18,262,408 of NC_082661.1, read as the reverse complement.
CACCAATGAGACCGTGTCTGTATTAATAAGAGTGGCCTCAGAGATCAGTGACCCTCCTGTGCAAGGCTCCCGCAGAAGCGCTGGTGCCGACTGTACTTCCCTCAGCCTCCTGTCTTACAGCAGGGGAGCTGGGGCATCTGATTGGTAGAAATGCATCCCTGGTTGGGAGCCAAGTTAAGCTAAGGTGGGAGGGAAAGATAAGCCTAAGGAAATGCTGATGCGAAGAGGGGTGACTGGAGAAATACCAGTACCCCTCAGGACTGGAGGGAGCCAGCTTGATCTTTAATTCCTGGTTTGATCAAGGTAGTGTATAAATGGACCCCCAACAGTCTTTAGATGGAAAACTAGGTTTTAGGTTTCACATATTAGCTGTAGTTAAAGCCAAATGTTCATTCCACTCAAATTGTGTGGGTGGATCACTTTCCTCCCACTGTTGAAGTATCGTGTTTTTAGCTGCTAATAAACTTAATAAAATCCATTTCTTATTTCCCCTGGTGTATTAAGTCCGTTCACATGCACTGCTGAACCAACGCTTAGTGACACTGTGTTAGAAAGTATTTTTGTTGGAAACAGACAACGGACGCAGTTCAACTGCAAAACACTTCTCAAAAAGGCTTCTTTTCTCCAGTCTCAAGCTTGCAAAGAGTCATTTGAATTCAGGGAATCCTCTCAGTCAACCATAACACCTACACAAAGTATGAAGGAATTTTGTTTTACTGGTTCAAGAAGCAGATTCAAAGGAACTGCATGCTTTTCTACACCCACGGAAGCCCCCACCTGTTCATTTCCCACCCCCAGACTCTCATTGGCGCTAAGGCCCTGTGTCTTCTCGCTGTCCCAACACGCCAAGGCTGCCCAGATCAGAAGAGTCAGGGTGCATTTCCAGGGTCTAGCCAACCCCAGCTCTTCTCAGACTGGTTGGTGATTGAACACTGGTGCTGTAATCAAGCAAAACAAAAATGCGCTGCTAAGAAGTGAATTTGGAGAGCAGTGTGGGGAATACTGGAGTCTTCCAAGCCGGGGTTGAAAAGAACCAGAAATAAAGAAGGGGGATCGTGAAGCTATAGATATAGACAAGGAAAATATGCAGGAGTCCACATGGAGACATGGAATCTAAGGAGGTAGAAATAGACGTTTGACAGTTTCAGTCGTTCTGTTCTAAAATTTCAAAACATGGTGTCTAGATCACTACGATGCGTTATGTTGGTGGTGTGTTGATTATTGATATGTGTGTGTTGGGGCAGGGACAGAGATGAAATCTTAAGAAAATCCAAAACGTTGGAAACAATCCAGATGTTTGTCAATCCATGATATCAAGTTTCCATTTGATTTAAGGACGCAAAAATAGGACAGAACGCCCTTCCTTGTCTTTCCTGCTCTGTTTTGGTGACAGGTGAAGCCATTTTACCTGTGAACATTAATTTTTCTTTCTTTTAAGGTTAAAAAAAAGATAAAGCCAACCTCGTACTCAGGCTTTTGCATACCAGGACTGTTAAGTCTTGAGGAATTTGCTGCTGTTTTACAAAGTGATTGTGAGATCTTTGCTCTTCTGTAAGGTGAAAATTAGAAAATTACAATGCCATGCCCATGTTTGCTGAAGTGATCACCCCTCGATTGTGTGGGGCTTATCTCCTGGTATAATCAGCATGGCCCTCTTAAATAGAGCTGTCTTAAAAACCCAGATCTACCGGTAAGATGTGTTTTAATTTCGGTCTAACAGCTTTAGGATTACCCCTCAAGACTATATCGTCAGGCTTTTGTACAAACAAGGAGCTTACACAAAAGTCCCATTATAATGGTGGCTGGAGGGCAAGGGAAAGCCTTGTTTGGTTGATTGAGTTATGATTGTATAGGGAACAAATAAAGGCTTTCTTTCCTTAAACATAACGGTTATGTCTTAACTCTCACTAATAATGCCACATATTCTTTGGAAAAATATTTACACAGCCTGACATTATTCTTAATGTCAATGCAGTGTGTTACCTCTAGGTTGAAATCCAGTTTTAATCCTATAAGCTAGAAAAATAAGTTCAATTCTGCACAATTGAGTTTTGAAACTGTTGATTCTGTTGCTGTATTTATTACCATTGATGGTTGGTCTCTCCCTCCTCCCTCCCTCTCTCTCTTCCCCTCCTCCCCCCTCCTCTTCCTTCTTTTCTCTCTCTTTCTTTCACTCCGTATGTATATGTGAATTAAATTGATTAGCTGTGTATGTGTATATAGCTCTCTACATGTGTGTATCTATACACAGTGTAACAATTTCGTTCATGCTGCAAGAAACTATCTTAATTCCTTCTCTGGGAATCTACTCTGTGATCTCAATAAACTCTTTTTACGATGAACTGATGTACTGCAGACCTGGACAGTATTTATGCTTTCTCCTGCCTTCCTCCCCAAAGAAGTTAAATGGCTTTTCTTTGACAGTTGTTACACTAGGTACATTACAGTTTTACTCACCAGATTTTATTTAAAGTCTCTTATAAATAAAATGGATTGGGAAGTTTGGGTGCTGGGTAGGTTACGTGATTTCAGCTGAGGGGTAGCCAACCACTGGTAGTATGGATGCCGTGGGGCTCATTTCTGATGGCTTTAAGGGCTGCAGGCACATTCTCTGTAGCTGCACTCACAGGGGCGCTAGAGCCGAGTGTGCTGCAGCCAGTGATCCAGACGCAGCCCTCCAACTGCAAGGTGTGATGGCGGAGGCCAAAAAAGAACAAACAAGTGAAATCAGAGGTGACGTTAGACAAAACTAGGCTGAGAGGTTTTTTTTTTTCTTTTTTTTCTCAGAAATGGAAACCAGGTAGTAATCCAGAAACAGGAAGACAGAGGGATTCCTACAAATTGGAATAGGAGCCATAGTGAAGGCTTTTAAAAGTGAATTTGCAATGACTTTGGCCCTGGATCAGGCACTGAGTGCTATTTTTCTTCTCTAAATCCATCTTTAAACATAGTTCTGAGAGTATATTTGGGCAGGAGATTTGAATTAGGATATTATAATTTCAACAGGACTAATTTTAATCAGTTAATTTGGTATTTTGGAAGCACTTCAGGTCATTGTAATTATGCAAAGGATACACAGTCATTAGCGCTCAATACCCCAATTTCTTATCAATATCTACCTGGAATCGAGTTGATGAATATGAGGCCATCATTGCCTGAAAATGAACATTTTCACTTGAAAATGTGGCTTCTTTTCACTCTTGGCTGCTCCCAGAATTGGTGTGAGTGCTGGGCCTGGAACACAGTGCCCTTTACCTTTCAGAGCCATATCTCACACACGTGGAATGGATCAAGACATCTTATTTGTTTGTTTGTTTGTTTGTTTGTTTTTGGCTGCGTTGGGTCTTTGTTGTGGCGAGCAGGGGCTACTCTTCATTGTGGTGCACGGGTGTCTCATTGCGGTGGCTTCTCTTTGTTGCAGAGCACGGCTTCTAGGCGCGCGGGCTTCAGTAGTTGTGGCGCAGGGGCTTAGTTGCTCCTCAGCATGTGCGATCTTCCCAGACCAGGAATCGAACCCGTGTCCCCTGCATTGGTAGGTGGATTCTTAACCACAGCGCCACCAGGGAAGTCCCAAGACATTTAAATACCACTGATCGAGCTTATCACAGCTAAATGATCTGGCAGAAGGCTAGTTTAAAAAAATTAAGTCACAGCTGGAGGGCGTTTTGCATAGCCTGTGACCCTCGAGCACATCAAACTTGGACCCAGACAGCACCTGCCACTTGGCACCAGACTCAAAAACCCATTGGTGGTGCCCCTTTGGTTAGTAGAGAGTGAATGACTGGCATGTGACCTCTCAGTAGACTTTAAATGTTCCACTGGCCTTTGTTCCGAGTCTCACGTCCAAGCATAATTTTACACGCCCCACCTGCACCAAGGTGATGAGGTTGAATTGAGTTCTTGCTTCTTTTCCTGCCTGTTTGTACTAAGAGCATGTTGCCCTGCTTTGTAGCTTCAAGAAGTGAATTTAATAGTCTGGTGGCAGGTAGGACGCTGCTTCACTGAGTTATGGAACTTCAGAGCCCTGTGTTTGGGAGTTTCGTGCCTTATATTGATATAAGTTGTCTTTGTTTAGAACCTATTTTATGCTTAAACCTCATCTCAATTTAGCTCTCAGGCGTTGTTTCATGAAAATATGCCACAAGGTCATTGCATTTCTGCCTTTGACCTCCAGCCTCATGCTTTTGTTACCTGCTGCCATATGACGCCAAGAACACGTAATGAACCGGGTGCCAGTCAGACACCTGTGCAGTGGCCTTTACAACCCTCTCAATGGTTTATTTATCTGATTCATGCCGTAGCACCCTTTCTGGGAAACAGCATGCCAAGAACCTATATGGTTCCGAGGAGAGAAAAAAGGAAAGATGGAAGGAAAGGTTTTTAGAAGCTGCAGTTATGCCTGCCAGTGACAGTGTCTGTGGCATCCCTGGGAGTTGTTTAAACCTTCCCAGTAGACTGGTGCCCAGCCCTGGAGATACACATGGTATCCTCAGGAATTCTTAGTTAAGTTTAAGGATTTTTTCCTCTTCTGTGCCAGAGATTCTTGGATGCAGTTTGCATGCATGCTATCAGTCACCAGCCACTTAATCCCAGTCAGAGCCTGTAGTACTTGATTTGTCGACCATTGTAGCCAGCTGTAGGCAATTCTTTTTTTTTTTTTTTTTTTTTTTTTTTTTTTTTTTGCAGACCTCTCCCTGTCGTGGCCTCTCCCGTTGCGGAGCACAGGCTCCAGACGTGCAGGCTCAGCGGCCATGGCTCATGGGCCCAGCCTCTCCGCGGCATGTGGGATCTTCCCAGACCGGGGCACGAACCCGTGTCCCCTGCATCGGCAGGCGGACTCTCAACCACTGTGCCACCAGGAAAGCCCTGTAGGCAATTCTTGATTGTCTGTGGGAATGGAGAAGACTTGGGGCATGGTTAATCCAAAACAGTAAATAATGCAAAAGAATCCTATTTTGAGAATTATCTTTAGTTGGTTTTGTTTTTATAAAACTGTGTTACCTTCCTAGCTATACTTTGCTTAAGCTAAACTTGGTGTTTAAAATGTTATATTCTAAGTTTTTATATTATATCGAGTAATGTGTTAGAAAAAATTAGAAAATTATAGGAGACTTAAAATCACACCATTAATAACCTTTTACCGAATATATGTCTTGGCATTTTTCTCTTGCTACGAACACATATAGATAAAATTTTTTAATTAAGTTGAACTTTCTTCATTTTACTAAATATTGTGATCATTGTTCCGTATCAGTTATTCATCAGCATCATCATCTTTATGGGCTGTATGGTACTTGGTGTTATGAATGTATCACAATTTGTTTATACACATGCCTATTGATGAATATTTGCATTTCAAAATTACAGTTACTAACAGCATTACAGTATCCACTCTTGCACATCCATAGACCAGTGCACACATGTTCTAATGCATCCTTAGAGTTCATGACTAAGGGTGCATTGCTGGCTCATTTTCAATTTTCAAAATGATGCCAAACTGCAGTCCAGAAAAGCTGCACAAATACACATTCCTACAGCAACAGTTACCCCGAGTCCTTGCTGGGTGTTATAATTGCCTTTCATGGTCACTAACCTGATAAGTGGGGGGATGGCATCACATTGTTTTACCAGTTTCTTTATTTACTAGTTAAGGTTGAACATATTAAAATATTTGCCATTTCTGTTTCTTCTTTTGTAAATTACATGTTCATCTCGTTAACCCATTTCTTCTATTACAATATTTGTGCTTTTAAACATTACATTTGTTTTTTTTTTAATTTATTGAAAAATATTAATTGAACACCTGTTATGTGCTAAGCACTGCTTGGTGCTAGGGAAACAATGGTGAGAAGAAAAACACAGTTCCTGCCCTCAGGGTAGTGGGGGAAACAGACATTAATGAAATAATCACACATACATGAGAGTGTAATTGTCATGAATGCCATGAGGGAGAGCATCACAGTGCAATAAGACTATCTTAGCAAGTGATTCTCAAGCGTCAGCAGGCATCAGAATCACCTGGAGGGCTTGTTAAAACAGATTGCTGGGCTCTAACCCCAGCGTTTATGATTTAATAGGTCTGAGCCTGAGAATTTGCATTTCTAGCGAGACCCCAGGAGGTGCTATTGATGCAGGTCCAGAGACCACAGGGGGAGAATCTCTGGTCTAGAGATTTCACTCAACAGGCATGTTTCCTGAAGAAGTGATCCTTGAGATGTGAAGACATTACCTAGATGCTCCTGGCGTAGACAGAGCTTGTACAAGAGCCCTGTGGTGGCAGGGGGTGTACAGAGAGCGAAAGCTGGTTAGGCCAGTGTATCTGGAGAGCAAGAGACGGAAGAGAGCAGTTTGAGATTAGGTGGAACTGGTAGCCGGGGCCACACCATATAGATGCAGTTGGACGAGTTAAGGAATGTTTAGGAATTTTGACAAGGTTAAGCCTAAAAGGAAACCTTAGGCAATAAAGGTGTTTCGTAGAAACAAAAAGTGAAGTTAAAAACTGACTATAGGGCTTCCCTGGTGGCGCAGTGGTTGAGAGTCCGCCTGCCGATGCAGGGGACACGGGTTCGTGCCCAGGTCCGGGAAGATCCCACATGCCGCAGAGCGGCTGGGCCCGTGAGCCATGGCCGCTGAGCCTGCGCGTCCGGAGCCTGTGCTCCGCAACGGGAGAGGCCACAACAGTGAGAGGCCCGCGTACCGCAAAAAAAAAAAAAAAAAAAACTGACTATAAGCAATGCACCAAGTGTGTAAACTATATATAAATAATGAAAAGCGAGTACTTTTAAAGATAAACAGTATTTTTTTTTAACATCCTTATTGGAGTATAATTGCTTTTCAATGGTGTGTTAGTTTCTGCTTTATAACAAAGTGAATCAGTTATACATACACATATATTCCTATATCTCTTCCCTCTTGCGTCTCCCTCCCTGATAAACAGTATTATTAAGAGTTACTTGAAATTTATGTTTATAAACCTTACTAAATTCCATCACCAGCCGGTTTATAAGCTTAGATTCAAATATAATTTTAGACTTAATAGAAAGATCCTGTTTCTGTAAGCACCTGGTATCAGATTCTTACCTGCTGATTGCTCCCGGCAACTTCACCAGAAGAGGGAAATGTTGTATTCAAATCAATAGCCAATGGGAAAATCAGGACTCAGATTCCCATTGGAAAGAAGAAAGTGTTAGCACCCTTCAAAGAGGAGAGAAAAGGACTTGCTTCAGATTTACAAAAAGTGCTCAAAGGATCCTGTAGTCCATAGGACTAAAACCTCTCATTTGATTCCTGTCATAAGAGAGGAAGTGGTGGCTTTTAGCAAGGATGCTAGAAAATGTGTCCTATGTGTTTTATCAACCAATCTTTTCCTTAGATAGCTGGAGGAAAAGGAAAGTTAAGATAGCAAAGGATTCTAAGTGGTTATAAGTGTTTTAAGAAGTTGTGAGACTGGTTTAATGGCAGGTAGATTGGATGAGATGGAAGCCCGAGGATTCTTTTTCTTTGAAGCCATAAAGGGAGAAAGAAATCAGGACAAGATCCACACCTGTTATGGTTTAGTGAGAAAGGTGTAGCAATATTGCATTCAGGTGTTTGTCCTTTCAATCTTGCTCCATATATATTATAGCCTTCAAAACAGAATTTGAAAGCTACTAATTTCTTAGCCATTTGAGTTTTTATTCTTTAAAAGGGAAATGCTTTCCATCAGCTTCCCAATCTGTGCTTTAAACCTGACTTTTCAAACAATGTTGTAACAATAATCATAGTAATAGTAGCTAACATGTATTGACTGCTTACTATGTACCAGGTACTGCACTAAGCTCTTTGTATGTGATATTTTAATTCTCACAACAACCTTTGGGTTAAGTATTTTATCATGTCCTGTTACAGGTGGTAAAAACTAAGGCCCAAAGTCATACAATTAGTAAGTTGGGATTTAGGGATTTGAATCCAGATGATCTGGGCACAGAGTCCATACTCTTAACCATTTGGCTATCCTGCCTCCCCAAGTCCCGTCTTTATTTGAGGGCAGCAAACCCTAACTGCACACTTAATTCCTAAGAGAAAATAAGTGCCTATTCAGTGCTGAGTATGAAGTAAAAGCTGCCAGATTAAAAGCACAATAGAGAAACTATTCTAATGTGTTGTCCTAGTCCTGAAAATAGGGAGGCATAAACTATAACAGTGCGGAGTATGCTGGAACAATGGGAGTGAACACCCGCAAATGTTAAATACATTTGTTTAAGGGTATCCAACTAAGGGGGCCTGCCTACCTGCCTGCCTTTCTTCCTTCCTTCTTTTTTTCCTGTTTCTCTGTATTCTCCCAATTTTCTTAGTTACAATGAAAAACTAATAATTAAAATAATTTTCTGAAGATCAATGGGACACTTAACCAACTTATTTTAAACCCTAACTCCATACAAGACATGGTGAGATAGTGTAAAGCGCAGAACATTCTGGGCACTCAGGCCTTTCCTAGGACCAGTCTTGTCAGCAGGCATCTTGGGGGGAGGGTGACTTGAGGACAACTAGGTAACTCTTGTTTCTCTTTTTACTGAATCCAGCAAAACAGTAGTGCATAGGGCAGCTGTAGCATGTCTGGTGGAATGAGGATGCAGTATCTTTTGGGGTGCTGCTCTCCCCCAGAAGCCCAGATAAAGTGCATAGCTGTGCTTTGTGCCATGAGGCATTTGTGTCACAAGAGGGTGACACTATATCACTTCCCCCCTTGCATCCTGATACCTTTCCTGAGACTTCTGTGCCCCAGTCTCCTACTCCGCCCGGTACTCATATGATAGGTGACCTCCAGGACAAGCCAGGCCTTCCTCAGTCCCTCTCTGTCCCAACCCCATGTCTTCCACATCCTATTTTGACCTGCAGTGGCTTGCAGCTCCTTGCAGATATTTGAAAGGAGAATGAAGTGATTTACATAATTAAAACAAATTGCTTGACGCGTGTGAGACTCCATTGTTGTGCTATAATGGAATGATTTAGATGCTTTGTGAGACACAGGGCTGGGGGGAAGCTGCTCTCCCACCCTGGGAATGTAATTGCAGCTCCACAAAGCTCTTTCTGGAGAGACTTAGGGTGATTAGAGCAGGACACGGCAGTTGTCTCTGGGAGAAAGCATAAGACCAAAATAGAAGACTCTTAACTTCGCGAGTCTGCCTTCTCAACTTTAAGCATATGATGAAATGCCTGGAGCCACTGCTGAAGCCAGAGGGGGCATTTGGTATTCCCCCACTGGCCGGCTACCAGCTGACCATTACAGTGGGGGATTTTTTCTTTTTTTGCATGTTTCCACCCTCTACCTCTATCTCTTCTGGTTCTCTGGTACCACAGAGAAAGCGTCTTTAAAATCATATTAGGATTTCAGATTAAGGGAGACCAAATGGACGTGAAAAGTAGACAGCTAAATGCAGTCTGTGATCCTTGACTGAATCCGGGAACAGCGGTGGGGTTGAGGGTAGGGGAGTCTGTAAAGGACATTATGAGGACAAGTGGCAGAATTGACATGCAGACTGTGGATTTGATGTTAGTATTATATCATTGTTAAACTTCCTGATTTTGGTAAATGTATTATGGAAATAATGTAAAGGGATATGATGTCTGCAACTGACTCTCAGGTGGTTGGTTCCCAATGAAGTATGTGTTTACGCAGAGAGAGAATGCTAACGCTTATGGGGCTGAATAATAACAATCAGTAAATCCAGGGAAAGGATACAGGGGCTCACTTTATTATTCTTGCAACTTTCCTGTTAAGTTGGGAATTATTTCAACATAAGAAGTTAAGAAAACCCAATCACATTAGGAAGTAATTCTGGCCTTGTAGGACTGACAATTACTCATTTCTTAAAAGAAAAACTGGGAGGAGTAGAAAAGAAAAATAACATGCATGGTCCAAATAATTTCTGTGTGAAGTAGGAAGAGCTGAAATTTGCAATTAATTATATACACAAGTTAGATGAAAATCCAGATCACCACCGCAGCTCTGCTGACTTTAGAACACAGACCACAGGCCTCGCCTGTGCCCCACGCAGGGTGCAGCCATCTTGGGGAGCCTCATTATAAGGTTACCACTAACCAGGAAGTGAGTGCTTCATGTGCGTGGAAGGACCTGGTGTCAGGGAAGCTGTGTCATTTAATTTGCAAGGTCTGTTTGTCTCCCATTCTCATAAGGAAGAAAATCAATTGACTTGGAGTCCAAGTTCATTTGGAATGTTAGATGAAACCATGGAATTTCCCTGCCTTCAAGTCTTTAGAAAGTTAGAATTTCAAACAACAGCCTCCTGCTTTATACCCAGAATTTCCCTGCCTTCGAGTCTCTAGCAAGTTAGACTTGCGAACAATAGCCTCCTGCTTTATACCCAGATGTACCCCGACCCCAGTGCATGAGCTGGAGGTCCTGAGCAAGGTAGAGCAGTGGTGAGGTACTTATTCTTGCAACTTTCCTGTTAAGTTGGGAATTGTTTCAACATAAGAAGTTAAGAAAACCCAATCACATTAGGAAGTAATCAGGAGGCACCTGAGGTGACTCCAGGTGTCTCACTTGGGTTCTGCTGTAGGTGTGGTGTTGAGCCGGAGGGCCAAAGTGGTATTCACAAGGGCTTTTCTTGCCTAGTGACGTTGGCACCAATCTCTACATCCCGTAGCTCTGCATGGTATTTGGAAAGGTATATGGTGAGATCCAGGTGGCTCACCCCTCGTTTACCTTCCTGTTGGAACATGACAAGGCTTAGGTCATAACCTGAGAGAGCAAATAGGAACCTGAGAAGGGATCCAGTTCAGAGGTGGCAGACTCAGATGCTCATGGGGACTGGGTAGGTACCACAGCTGAGTGAACGAGCCAGGAGGTGATGGGAAACCTGGAAAGTGAGTGCCCTATTGAAAAGGCTTCTCAGAATCCATTCCAGTGCTGTCATGGGGGAGTGTGGGCCTGCTGAGGTCAGCCCTTCCGACTTTTCCAGAATGCCAGAATTCTAGATTACAAATTTCCCTGTTTGTAAATATTGGCAGGAAATTGTTTTAAAAAATTAAAAACTGAACACACCAAACTGACACATCTGGCACATGGGATCTGGCTGTGGGCTGCCAGTTGGCTTATATTACGTGTTGGACAATTACATGCCACAAACAGTTATTGGAATCTGACATGGTGCTGGCACCCAGAGAGGGCAAGTGATGGACCTACAGTCACACCGCCAGTTAGTGGCAGAGGTGAGTACTGCATCAGAGTGCTCAAGTTGTATAGTGAGTGTTCTGGTTTGGCATGAAAAAGAAAATTTGGCTAAAAGATGCAGCCTCATGAACAGGAGTAATTAATTCCAAATGTTTTTTTTAAATAAAATTAATTCCATTGTTAAATCTCATAACATCCTACTTCGTCACATGTTTATAGAAATACGTCCTTAAAATTCACTGTTTCTTCCTAACCACAAATAAACTTGTTTTCATAAACAAATAAGTGTAAAGATGGGGTTCAAAGTGTCAGCTACCACTGCTGCAGGGGAAAAAGTACCCCCGACCCCCCCATTGCCAATGATTTGTTTTAGAAATAAACAGGATGTGGATAGGGTAGTTTCTAGCTCTCTTAGGGAACACTTTGGAATGGAGAATGGAGAGGCCTTCGGGATTCCCCAGGCCCCAGTGGGGAGAAGGGGAGGCCTCTGTGCACACACACTGGCCCCCTTTCCAGTGCGATGTCCCGTGTTCACATGTAACTCAGGCTCACATGTGCCCAGATTCTGGAGTCAGAGGAAATTGGCTTCCAATCCAGGATCTGCCACTTATTAGCTGTGTGACCTTGGATGAGTTACCTAAAGTCCTTCCGTTTCTTCCTGTTGACATGGAGGCAAGAATGGTAGCTATCTTGGAGAGCAGTTATAAGAATTGAAAGAGGGCTTCCCTGGTGGCTCAGTGGTTAAGAATCCACCTGCCACTGCAGGGGACACAGGTTTGAGCCCTGCTCTGGGAAGATCCCACATGCCGCGGAGCAACTAAGCCTGTGCACCACAACTACTGAGCCTGCGCTCTAGAGCCCACGAGCCATAACTACTGAAGCCTGTGCACCTAGAGCCCGCGCTCCGCAACGAGAGAAGCCACCGCAATGAGAAGCCCACACACCGCAACGAAGACCCAACACAGCCAAAAATTTTATAAATAAATAAATTAATTAAATAATTGAAAGAGACAAATTCTGCCCAACACTTAACATGGAGCCTGGCGTTGTGAAGTTCTCATCACCACTGCTCTGCCTGTGACAGATGGGGAAAGCAGATTGTGAAATGGGCAGCCAGGAAGGAGTGGGGGGGCGGGAATGTTCGGCCACCACACAGCAAAGCAGCCACACCACGGGAGCAGCTCCTAAAGCACTCATGGTTTTGGTTGTTTCAGGGGGTTTTGGTAAAGTTTTATATAGGTGTAATTCACATGCCCTTCAATTCACCCATTTAAACTACATAATTTAATGGTTTTTAGACTCTTCACAGACATGTGCAAACAGCATCACAGTTGATTTTAGAGTATCTTCGTCACCTCAAAAAGAAACCCCAGAATTTGTAGCCAATTTTCCCATCCCCTCAGCCCTTGGCAACCACTAATCCACTTTCTCTATAGGTTTACCTATTCTGGACATTTCACATAAAAGGAATCATATAATATAACACGTGAGTCTTTTGTGGCTGGCTTCTTTCACTTAGCATAATGTTTTCAAGATTTATCCAACTTGCAGTATGTATCAATACTTCATTCCTTTTTATGGATGAGTAGCATACCACATTTTATTTATCCATACATCCGTTGATGGGCATTTGGGTTGTTTCTACGTTTTAGCTATTGTGAATAATGCTGCCCTGAACATCCATGTTCAAGTTTTTGTGTGGACATATGTTTTCATTTCGCTTGGGTATAAACCTAGGAGTAGAATTACTGAGTCAAATGGTAACTTCGACTTAACTGTCAAACTGTTTTCCAAAGCAGCTGTACCATTTTATGTTCCACCAGCAGTGTATAAGGGTTTTGATTTCTCCACATTCTCATCAACACTTGGTTTTATCTGACTTTGATTCCAGCCGTACTCATGAGTGTGAAGTGGTATCTCACTGTGGTTTTGATTTGCATTTCCCTGATGACTAATGATGTTGAGCATCTTTTTCTCTATTTATTAGCTTATATCTTCTTTGGAGAAATGTCTACTCAGATCCTTTGCCCATTTTTAATTGGGTTGTTTGTCTTTTTATTACAGAGTTGTAATGGTCTAGATACAAGTTCCTTATCAACTATATGATTTGCAAATATTTTTTTCCATTCTGTGGGTTGTCTTTTCACTTTCTTGATAGTGTCCTTTGAAGCACAAAAGTTTTTAATTTTGATGAAATACAATTTATTTTCTTTTGTTGCTTGTGCTTTCGGTGTCATATTCAAGAATCTGTTGCTAAATCCAGTGTCACAAAGATTTACTCCTATGTTTTTTCTAAGAATTTTATAGTTTTGGCTCTTGCATTTAGGTCTTTGATCCGTTTTGAGTTAATATTTATATACGGTATGAGGTAAGGATCCAATTCTCTCTTTTTTTGCAGAAGAGAAGGAACTGTGAAGTGATGTGGTCATCCACTAAGACATACCAAAGCCCAGTCCACCTTGGAAGCCCATTAGCCAATAGGAGCAGGATGGGAAGGGTCAACTTTCGCATTGGGAGAGCCGCTTCAGCTCTCAGAAGCTCTAGTCTGCAAGCCATAGAGTGTAACTCGAAAGTTCATACAGTGTGCCCATTAAGTGGATGAAATAATGACCAATAAGGTAGTGATTTAATCACCATAACTTTTACTTGTCTCTTACCTTCCTGCCATCTCTGAGCCTTTTGGGCAGAAGTAGGGTGTAACAGAAACAGAATTGACCTTTTTGTCAAACAAAAGACTAAGAGCTGATTCTTGGCCACCCTTGTGACCTTAGATGAGTCATTAACCTCTCTGAGCCTTAGTCTTCTCATGTCTAAAGTGGGCTATTGATACCAAGTTTCCAGCGTTATTGAATGAGTTCAAGAAAGCATTCCCAGGTATGGAAAAGCACACAGTACCTGATGTCCAGTTGCCACACAAAGCATGTGTGTTCACACTCATCGTACTTCTAACACCTCTTCCACCATTGATCTTACTGTGTGTTAAGCTAACTATGTGTCTGCTACTTCAGTTCACACAGAGCAGAACCTTAGAATCCCATACAGTAGTCAATTCCAGAGGCACAAACCCACCTCTAAACTATCCTGCGCTCTCCCCATTCCCCTCCAAGATACTAACCCTGGGAAGTCTTAGAAAAGGATGATGCTTGGACACACCTCGACTCAGCTGAGGGTGTGCTTGGAAGGTGCTTAGGCCTCAACCCATCTCAGTGTTGCAAGTGGTACCCCTGGTGCCTGAAAAGAGACAGTTGATTGGAAAGAAAACTTGTAGCCATAAGACTGAGTGATTGGAAAAGAGGACCAAGAGGGACCTTCAGAGTGTGAATTCAGACTCTTTTCCCCTAGGCGTGAAATTTCTTCCAGTGGCGCCCTACCCTCGGGTTAAGGCACAGTATCGTGGCCAGTATCGAACATCTTACCTGGCGTGGACAGCAGAGAGCTAGTGGATGTGATGAGACGAAGCAGTAAGAAAAGCTCTACCAACATGACGAGGCACCGTAACCCAAGAGGAGCTACGGGCGTAAATCATAGGATGTTAGAGCTGAGAGGAAGGGCCGTTAGAAATCTATCCAGCTCCTGCACTTGGCAAAAGAAGACAACTAAGCCTCAGAGGCACTGAGTGACTTGACTGAGGCAAGGCAATGAGTAGCAGCAGAGCCTGGTACCTAATGCACCTGCCATTGGGTCCTGAGGCCATGGAGCCTGGAATTCAAACATTTTGATGTAGAGGGTGTTGGAGAAGGCATCTCAGAAAGGAGGCCGAGTGTTCAGGTCTGGAGTTGAGGGTACCAGAGGAGCAGCTCAGGAGCTATTTGGCTGGGGAGAGAGAAGGGGAAATAGGCTTTGAGGCAGAGGCACAAAGGCTAGAAGAAGTTCCTCTGCTTCTCCGTTTTGTCAAAGGTCCTTCGCAAGGTATATTCTATTTCAGCCGAAACTTCAGATGCCAGAGAAAGATGGTGGGACATCTGTGACCCAGGCCTGCCTCTGCCACTGACTATCCGGGGGCTTCCCAGGACCACACCTCTCCTCTCTGCACCTTGGTCTGTTCACGGCACATGAGATAGGAGTAAAGTAGGTGAACCCTGGAAGCCCGTGGTTCTGACCAATCTCCACGTTTAAGGCCAAGTCAGGCTTAGGGTGGCGAATTAATGAACAACTTTACGGGAGCATATTTAGAAATAAGTTTAGGGTGATCATTTTAAGTTCTACTGTTTTTTTTTTTTTTATGCACTTATTCAAGTGATACGTTTGACCTGATTAATAGAAAGTGCACCAGCCTAATGTACAGTATTAGGAGATAATTGCAATGGATGAAAGTTCCTTGAGTCAATTAACTCTTATTACCTGGAAACCATTTATAAGAGGCAATAAATTATTGGGACAACACAATTAGCAGTCCCACAATAAAACGAGTTTCACGTGTGTGCCTGGTAGGCACCCCAACTCCCCACCCCGCGAGGGCCTGTCAAGTTAAAGGGTACGTGTTTGAAGGGATTGCTGTGCCCTTTTGTGTTTACAGGAGTGTGTTAACAGGCAGCAGGGCTGACATATCCCAGGCTAGCCCTGAGCAATGAAATAAGCTTTCCACGCCTGGGAACAATGATGCCTGTGTCACAGCCAGTCAATGGCTGTTTCAGTGCCTTGTACCTAATAGACTCACCAAACGTTGGCCAATCTGCTGAGTGATATTTGAGGTTGGATCTTGTGATTCTGTTTAAAGACCATTTCTAACACTCCCACCCTTGAATTTTAAAATTGAAATGGCTTAATATTTAGAAACAGTTTCTTTTCCCCACCCCCCCACCCCCCCATCAAACTACAGGTTCTATATAGTGTGGACAGAGTTGGGACCAAGGGAAAGTTTTATATAAGGATACTAGAAGGTACCACTACAGTAGCAAATAAGCGTCTAAGAGCCACATTCATCTCTTACATTTGCTTTCAATCTGTGGAAGAAGATTGTCTTGTCCCTAAGCTGGCCCAAACTTAGTTCAATGTGTCTTAGAACTGTAGGATCCAGGGTCCCTTTCTACTGAATCTTCACGCTATTTGCTTATTAAGTAAAGAGAACTACTCTAGAATTCTTTCACAATGATCTGAAATAACCTGACATTTACTTTGACCAACCTAGTGTTTCTATCACCTGAAGCATTTTTCCCTCCACTGCTGCATTACAAGCAGGATTCAAATTCCTAACAGCAGGAGGGAAAAAAACCTCAACAAATCCCAGAGTACAACAATGTTAATGATCAACATTTTATTTTTTACCCTGTTGACTGTTTCAACCACAAGCTTAAAGAATTATCAAGGCCAACTGCATTAGTCCAAATAAGCTGGAAATAATAGACTGACCAGAACCAGTGCTAAGAAGGCAAATTTATAAGTCAAGTAATTGGAAACATAATAAAGAAGGAAACAAGTTACCACAGAACCCAGGTCTCTCCCTGTGTGTGTGTCCAAATTTGTGGGGGTTTTTTTAATATCACCAGATCACTTTATGATAGTCTATCTGTGACTTCTTCAACGATGATAAATGTGGGATCTGATCTTTTAGAAGAATAAACAGTTCCTTGTTAATTAATTTATACAGCTGTCAGTGAAGCTTTTTCTCTCTTTGCACTCTAAGTGTTTCCCTGCCATAGATTTTCGTGCCGTTCCTGGCAAACCTCCAGTGAGAGCCTGGGATTTATTAGGCTGACTTGGTGCAAAGTCTATTGATTGTGGCCCCGAGGGTAATAACTAAATAGAGCCAGAGCAACAAGTCAATAAGAGCATTGTTGCTGCAGCCGCCATTCGCTCGAGGAGTGAGATTGTTTTACAGCCGCCGAGGGCAATCAGGACAGATCAGCGTGTTCAGCACGCGCCGCGCGCACCGTGTTAGAGCCGAGGACTGTTTGAGAGCTTCGGCGGGGTCGGGAGAATCGGGGTGGCGTCCTGGGATTATGAGCCCTGTGAACTCCTCCATTACAGCTTAAAGGTTTCAACTTTAGTTTTTAACATCTGCTGCAACCTTGGGGAGCCCAGGGGCAGGGCTGGGGCAAGGGAGTACAGACACGGGCCCTGGGCCTCAGCGCTAAGCGCTCTCTTCCGGGCTGGGTCCCAGAAACAAGACGGTTAGGAGCTGAGAGACGCTCTCACAGCTGCTGTCTGTCGTGCATCCGTCCATCCATCCATCCATTCATCGTCCGCCCATCTGTGTGAGGTGCCAGCCAGTGGCACCATCCCCCGCTTCTCATAGCCCAGAATATGTTCAACATCAACCATCCAAACGGAGCTGTTATTACCCCCAGAGGAAGTCATATCATTGTCATTTCTCGCTTCCAGATCTTGAGTTGCACTGACTTAATTTTTTATTTTATTTTTTATTTTTTGCTGTACACGGGCCTCTCACTGTTGTGGCCTCTCCCGTTGCGGAGCACAGGCTCCGGATGCGCAGGCTCAGCGGCCATGGCTCACGGGCCCAGCCGCTCCGCAGCATGTGGGATCTTCCCGGACCGGTGCACGAACCCTTGTTCCCTGCATCGGCAGGCGGACTCTCAACCACTGCGCCACCAGGGAAGCCCCTGACTTAATATTTAAAACCGTTTTCTTAAGGCTTGCTTCAAAAGAAAGACCCATCGTGTCTTTCAAAGCTCTTCTTTCCTCACTCGTAGAAGTTCAAAACTCTGACTTTCACATATCTGATGACTGGTTTTTTAATTACAGAAAGCAAAATCAAAGTCCACATCGATGGCTGTCTCTCTTTTGCCTTTTGAAGAGTCCTTGCCACGTCTCATGGTAGAAACCTGTTTCTGTGCATGGAGGACCGGAAAGTCAGGAGCCAGCTTCCCGGATGTGGCTGGTGCTAACCAGTCTCCCATCCTCCCAGGCTCATCTTGTCCCAGTGGTGTTGGAATAACTGAGGTGGGGTGGATTTCTTAGGCCCATCGGGGGAAGTTCCAGGACACTGATCCGCAATCCAGGACTAAATCGATCGCTGACGAATAAGTGCCTTCTCTTCCTGTGGGAGGCTAGAGACAGACACGGGGCAGCCCTTTATTACACAGAAGTTTGTCCTTTGAGTCTTTGACATAGAGTAGTGTGGAGAGAAAGGCAATCTCTGGGGCTATAAAGGTTAAAAAAAAAAAAAAACATGACTTCACCAAAAGGATTGTATTCTGAATGTAAAATCTGCGTCGTTAAGGCACCTTCCCCGGTAGTCCTTGGTGATTATTGCATTTCAGTTCCATGCCTGACATTCATCAGTCAGAGACAAAATTCATTTGCTGGGAAGGGGACCATTTTGGTCCCAAAGTCATGAGCACACTGGGATTTCTACCCAGTCCCCACAGGTCTCAGTTTTCTGGACATTGTGGCATTTGTCTTCTGGCCCCTTCTCAAGGAAGTGCTGAAGTTAGATTTTGCCTGTATTGTCATGTAACTTACAGAAAGAAAGTTGATAGAAAGAAACAAATGGAAAGTATTGATAGCAGGTCCCATAATAGCCTTGTTTACTCACACTGCAATAGGAAAGTGACCTTTTAGATATATGACTTGGAATTACCAGTCACCTGGATAAGCACCACCTCATTTTTAGCTAATACCAAGGCCATCAGTTCCAAGTTGTTGGACTGAAGAACCATGGAATGGCTCCAGGAAGGCAGGCACCTCTGAGAAGCTGTTTAGGTTCTTCTGCTGAAGCCAAGAGCAATTCTTACCCTCATTCATCCTCTCAATGAGGGATGGTCATTGGTGTGAGCTATGCCCAAATGTGCCTGCATGAACTAGTTACGTACAAATAACCCCAAACCCTCATGTGACTCAATCCAGATGGAAGACAAATCTTTCATGGAATCTTCTATTTTTAAACAACTTTCATTATTCTCTACCGAATTGAGTTTTTTTTCTGTTCATTCCTATTTTACTGTAATAATCCTTGGCAAATCTATGGCACAAAATAAAACTTGGGAGGGTCTTTAAAAATTACTTGCAGTATGACTTATGTTAATGAAAAGTTAAGAAGCATGAGCAATTCCATCAGGTAGCAGTCTTTCTGAAAAAAAAAATTTTTTTTTGAGAGTTTAGTCAATCCTAACCTACAACTTCTGAGCAAAGCTGAACCACTACTTCCTCCCCTGGGAGACATAAGTGACTTGTTCATCAGACATTCTTTGGTCTGAATGAAGAAATTTCTGTCCAGTCTGCTTAGGTTAAGTCCTGTGATACAAGCAGTTTTTGACATATCAAGATGACCTACGGGCTTCCCTGGTGGCGCAGTGGTTGAGAGTCTGCCTGCCGATGCAGGGGACATGGGTTCGTGCCCTGGTCCGGGAAGATCCCACATGCCGCGGAGCGGCTGGGCCCATGAGCCATGGCTGCTGATCCTGCGCGTCCAGAGCCTGTGCTCCGCAACGGGAGAGGCCACAACAGTGAGAGGCCCGCGTACCGCAAAAAAAAAAAAAAAAGATGACCTAAGAGCTGAGAAGCTTTGGCACAGGAAAGAAATATGCAAGAGAAGTTAAGGAGCTGAGGGGAAAAAAAGTAATGATAATCTAAGTTGATTTGTAGAACACTTTCAAATTCTCAAAGATGTTTTTGTTTGGATGGTCGTGGAACCCTCACATTTGCCTTATCACAACTTAAAGAGGGAAAACAGTAAAGAGTACACACATTTGCAGTTTGTTTGGATGGTTGTACCAATATCTCATCTCAAGGTTTTCAAGATTGGAGGCCAGATTTTTTTCGGTATTATGTGCTCTTCTCAGTGTCAGGGGTAATCAGAATCATCTCGGATGGACTAAAGCAGGGGATAAACAGCTGAAACTAATCGATTTGTGTATTTGCTAGATGCTGAGGAGTCACAAGGAGTCATGTGTGAGCTCGTAAAACAGTGGCTGCTGGGTTTATCTTTTTAAGGGGAGACTGGATTTTGACACAGAGACAAGCATGGCAGGAGTATTACAGTCGTGAAATGACCAGTGATTTTTCCAAGTCTGTTGTGAATACATCTGCATAAGAGAGTGTCCTCTTTTTGCCTCACAGGGCAGGTTATTGCAAAACACATACACTCCTGAGATCAATGGGCCTATACGCTGTAGTATACATTGGACTCATTTTCAGGAATTTCAGATAATTTGGACTTGATTTTAGAGAATATCCCTTAGTCTGTTGGTATGTGCTCACCCACTTTTCAAAAAAAAAAAGTGACCATCTAGGAAAATATTTTTCTTTGACAATCAAATCTTCTTCAGCAAACACAGCGTCCACTTTGCATCTTCTTTATGCGTCTTTATGAATCGTCTTCTTCAGCATCCACCATGCATCACTTCATGCTTTTGTGTTTCTTGCATTTTATGGTTTGGAATAATCTGAAAATAGGTATCTGAAGGATTACTCACCTAAACAGGTGAGATTAAAGAGAGAAAAATACCTATATTTCAATGTTACTATGATGTAGAAGCTGTCATGCTCTTATGGCCACATTCCTCGTTTATAATGGACTGTGTTGCCAAGAGCTCCCTATTCTTCAGGTTTCTCGTGGACTATTTTTCTGTTACAAGCGATTTATTACTTTTTTGGTTCTGAATTGCTGATGTTAATTGTTTAATTCTAAACTTCCTTGTATGCCTGACATTTCAATAATTGAGGATTTGGGTAACACCATGACCTTGGTGGAAAAGGAATTTAGCAACTTCACCTATAGATTGCTCAAATGCATGTGCTTTATTTCAGAATGAAACTTCAAAACCTTTGAAAACAAAATGTTAAAGTCCATATCTCTCCTTTATTCCCAGTTGAGGTTTTCTATAATAGCCAACATTTACCAAGTATCATCCATGTCCCAGATACTAGATGAAAGCCCAATGTGTGTAGTCTCATTTAATTTTCTTGTTAACCATATAAAGTACATACTGTTCACATTTTATAGATTAGTAAACAAAATACCAGTAAGGTTAGTTACTTTCTCAAAGCCACATGGCTAATGGAAAACAAGCTCCTTTGCTGGTCCACGGGCCAGCACGATCTGACCTCTGCCCCCACCTTCAGCTCACGTCCTTCCCATCATTCTCCTCTCTGAGCACAGTACCTTTGCTCAGTCCCACCAGCGTGCCATGCAGATAAAGGACCTTTGCACATGCTGTGTCCCCTGCCTGGAATCTTATTCCCATTCCCACCCTCTCCCTTACTTATTAACCCAGTGCATCCTTCAGATCCCAATTCAACATCATCACTACCTTCGGG
This sequence comes from Mesoplodon densirostris, assembly GCF_025265405.1. NCBI lineage: Eukaryota > Metazoa > Chordata > Mammalia > Artiodactyla > Ziphiidae > Mesoplodon > Mesoplodon densirostris. Next base: position 18,241,014 of record NC_082661.1, on the reverse strand, counting down.
ATCACCAGGCCCCTGGATGAGCTTGGTCCTATGGCAGCCACGGGGGAGGGCAGCCATCAAGCTTCAAGGCATGCAGTCCCTCCAGGTGTTGGCAGGTACCCGGCTCAGCATCAGAACTGAGCCAACCTCTTCCCAGGCAGTCCTGAGCCAGTGACTGAGCACAGGGGAGGTCCTAGGACCAAGCCATTTCTGTCCAATGCGCGATTCGAAAATGGAGCCGTCTTTGGCCCAGAGCCCCTGATTGGGTTGGCCGAGATTTAGTCACATCTGCAACATGGTCCGAGGCTCTACTTGTCTGTTCCTGCTTCTTCCCCACTTTGCTTTCATAGGTGTCACATTTGCACGATGGTCTGAAGACTTTCCCTGCCCGATCCTGCCTCCTTCCCTTTTTATCTTTCACAGGTGGTGCCCTCCACTAAACTTCTTTCACTCCTAACTCTGTTTCAGCATCTGCTTTCCTAAAAGTCCCAACTGACACAAATCCCATCTTCTAGACTCTCCTACTTTCATATCTGCTCCTTTCTTAGCACTTCGCGGTGTTGTGATACTTACCGTTGGAAACTGTACGCTGTGAGCATGTGATTGTTCAGGTCTGTAAGCTCCATGACGATGCCCATGTTTGCATGCCCAGACCCAGGCCTGTTGCCTTTTACCCTGGAGTCAGCTCACTCCCCATCACCCTACGCTGGGCTTGCTCAGCCCTGTGCATCCAGGGCCGCTTCACTGACGGTAGCCAGTTGAGTGCCGAGACTGTCACAGCAGCGCTGGGAGGGGGACATTGAGACCTGGCGCTGCCTTGGAGAGCACACTGCAAAAGGAGGTAACGATGAGGCCTGGGTCAGGCCGGCCCCTGTGTGAAGGCCCTTTGGCGTCTTTTTTCCTGCGTGAGGGTGCATGTGTGCCCTTTCTCCTTGAGAAGATAGGACTTTAGCGTTTTCAAGGCCTTCTAAGTGAAAACATCTGTATCCGATTTTCCCCGTCGCCGGGTATTAGTGAAGGCCCACTAAAGAGCAGCTTATAGTTGACAAGACTCATCAGAAGGTGTCACTGCCATCAGCTGGCATTACAGTGAGGCTTTTAGAGCTGGTGCCCTAGCCAGATGCCAGTCCGGGTAATCACATTTGGTCTCCCTAAAATTCCCTCCAGACTTCTCATCGGACACGTATTCTTCATCTCTGCCCTGACCTGTGAGGCAATGTTTGCTGAGAGCCTTTCAGCTGCTGCCATAGTTCATTCCAAAAATGGATGCATTCCTCAAGGACCACTTGTCAGGGGGTGTTGTCGGGGGGGATTCCTGCTTGGGAGTGGGGCTGGCCTGATTAGATGGCCCCTAAGGCCACTTCCCCTTCCATTTCTGATTCTGTGGTTCAGTGCTTGTCACCCTCAAAATATAGTGTGCACGGAACTGCTGAGAGCCTTGTAAATGAAAATACTGCTAGATCAAAAGGGTAGAACTTAGTAGGAAAGATGTTTAAATACACACACACACACCAAACAAATCTGGATATCCCTGGGACCCAGAAACAGTCACGGTTGTATTTTCACTCTCAAGTAGATTTTGAAGTCATAATTAACTAAAGACAAAAAAATGTATATGTGGAATGAAAGGCGTGTAATCTTTGGGATAATTCTGATGTAATTAACACAGCAGAGCTGCATTAAGGCCAGTATGCAATGAGTGGAATTTTCCAACATCGATTAAGCTGGACTTGAAGAGAAGTGAGTCTTTGTCTGCCAAATGAAAACAACTTTGGGATATTTAAATTCAGGTTGGAAATTGGTTTGAGTAAAGGGATATTTAAACCACAGCTGCTCAAGGGCTAAGACATATGAGTACGTGTGCGCACGTGCGCGCGTGTGTGCGCACGCACACACACACTCCGCCTCCTCTAAAAACAAGTTAGCCAAAGGTGTACATTCCTTCTAAGTTCTCATGATCAACAGATGTAAATGTTCACGGTGTTGGGATGAATTATGGACCCTAATGAGATTTCAATACTGAGCAAACAATAAAAATTTATGCATTGCATAGTTGCTGTGGCCTTTGGCTCCAAGGCTAGTGTTCCACCCTTTCAACAGCTTCAGTAATATAATATCCAGCTGGCTTTGGAGGTAAGGAAAATTCGAGGGGTGAATTGAAATTGCGAGAAATTATTTGATGGATTACTTTGTCAGAGTAATGCATGGCCTTGGCATAATTACCGTGGCCACCTTAACCCTTGTGGCAGGTGGTGACAAAGGCCTGCAGGGCCTAGGTGCCCAGCGGGTCCCCACACGTGCCCCTCACTCTCCCTGTCCCCAGTGTTCATGGGGTCCAGGCTCTCACGAGCAAATGCCGAACAAGCACATTCCTGTCCTAGTGCGGCGAGCAAGCGATCAGGACAGCCGAAGGGCTGTGCTTTTTCCGAGAACTGTTGTCTGTGTCAGGGTGAGAAGAAGCAAACAAAAGACAGACCGACCTTGAAATAAAATGGTGCGAAGATGGGGAAAGATGATTTATATCTTTTAAAGCAATGCTTAGTTTAAACACAACGGGCGGATGCAGGCACGTTAATTTCTCTCTCACTTTCTCTCTCTCTTTATCAATTCAGACCTTGAACTTCATGGTTGTCTGCCTTGTCCTTTATAATGTTCAAGTCTTAACATGTGATTAATAGCAGAATCCCTGTGTGTACGTGTCAGAGACCACATCTGTAGCAAATCTGCCAGCATATTTCTTATGCTAGTTTCACTTTGGAACCATAAAGTGATTCCCGTTTTGTGAATGAGAATAAACCTATTATGCAGTAATATAGCTACACCCAGCATCCGCTCTTGGGGGAAAGAAGTTGGCCTATAGGCTAGGGCAGCTCACATTTCAGCGTTTGGAAGTGCTTGTCAGCGTGGCCTTAACAGTGAGAAACCGTGCCCACCCATTTCATGATTTTATTATGATAACAGAAATATATTTGCAGCATGTTGACAAACTCACTTGGAGTAAACAGGGTCGTCTTAATTGTAAGTCCTAAGGTTTTAATGCTAAATCGGGCAACAAGTCAGTGTTTCAGTTTGGCACGGCCAACCGCATGTTCCCCCAAAATAGCCTTTGACACTTTTTAAAGCAAGTCAGTGGTGTACTTAGGCTGTTCACAAAAGGCTTCATTCTTGTCTACAAATGGCAAACCTCCCCTTCATCCCAAGCGTGCCCAACTCAAGTGAGGTTGGAGAAAAATAGGCACGTCCCCTGTATTAAGGCATTTCTCCAACTCTGACTCTCATCAAAAAGGAAAGATTTTGAAGTATATGGGGAAAGCATGCCTAGGAAAGGCTATCTTGATTTTCATTTAACACACCCGCCCCCTGAGTTTTTTAAAGGTCTGTATTTCTGCATGGCTGAAAACATAGATTCCACCCTGGAGAGATCTCCGGGCTGTTCATGTTACACTCTGAAGCCATGTGTTTTCACATCGTGGCAAAACCCAAGATGTAGGCAGATCCCTTGGCCCCTGTTGGCTTTGGGATTTTAGTCTTTTCATTGTTCTCCACTGTAGACTTATACAGAAAAAGACCTCTGCACCCTGAATATAAGCACAGCCAGTAATGTTTTCCCACAGATGCCAACCATGTAGCTAAGCAAGACCCAAGAGTGGTAGGAAAGGGGGAGGAAGGGGGCAGAGGTCCATGAGTGTTGTGGCTGGAAATGAAGGGCTCTCCAGGTGCCCCAAGTGCCCTCCCAGAGGCAGCCACTTCCCTAGGAGGCTTTGTCAGCACAATGACCACAGGGGCAGATGCAGAGGAGCCCCTCTCCAACATAGGCAGCCCTAGAGCTTCTAAGACCCTGCTTAGCCATTCAAGGGGGTGGTTACAAAAATAATAATACCAGCCCTTTACTTTTGGCTATGTGCTCATCACTTCATATGGTTTACCTCATTTAATCCTTACCAGAGCCCTATATGGTAGGCATTATTAGTATCCTGAGGCCCAGATTGGTAAGGACTTTGTCCAAGGTCACACAGCTAAAGAGTGGCAGAGAGCCAGGATCCAACCCAGACAGTCCATTCCAGGGTGCACACTGTTACCCTCATGCTTTGCCATCTTTCATTCTTTGGAGGTTTCCTACTCTTTTAGCATAACCTGATCCCAATTTTTCTGCCTTGTCACCCTCTCTTCCACTTATCAATATTTTAGCATTGGGTATAAGATGTTATTATAAGTAAGTTCCTGACTTCAGGTAATTCACTGTTCTCTTGATCCATTTTGCTTATAAAGTGCCAATGCAGTTCTTACCACTGTGCACTTGTACAGTTTTGATAGCTGGGGTAAACAGACAACCGGGCTGCTGTGTCCCCCGGAGATCATGGCCCGGCTGCCTTTCGAGGTTTCAAACATCCAAACATCCTCAGGACTGACAGCTTTCCATGACTGCTCTCCCATGAACTCATCCTGCACACCTTTGTAAGTGTTCTTGGTCTTCAGTGACTTTCACTTTTGCTCTGTAAATATCTTCCAATGTCCAGATTGATGGATTCTGTAGATAAAATGCCCCAAATCCCTCCCTCTGCTTCCCCCTAAAACAATGGTTCTCAAACTTTTAGGTCTCAGGATGCTTTTACACTCTTAAAAATTATTGAGAGCCCCAAGAGTTCTTGTTTGTATGGGTTACATCTGTGAATGTTTTTCATATCAGAAATTGGAACTGAGAAAAATTAAATATGTATGAATCCATTTGTAAATAATGATACTGAACTGATTATATATGAATACATTTTATGAAAAATGACTATATTTTCTAAACCGAAATGAGAGAGAAGGGGGCATTGATTTACACTATTGCAAATCTCTTTAAAGTCTGGCTTAATAGGGGACAGCTGGAGTCCAATGTGCTTCTGCATTAATCTGTTGTGATGTCACACACATCTAGTAGCCTCTGGAAAACTCCACTGTACACTCATGAGAGAAGGAGAGTGGGAAAGGCAGATAACATCTTAGTATTACTATGAAAATAGATTTGATTTCATGGATCCCCTTAAAGGATCCCTGGGCCACATTTTGAGAACCATGCCCTAAAATATGGCTGATATTTACAAAACCACACTGATCTGAGTAAAGGAGGAACAAGTTCTTATGGAAAAGGCCGGCGGTGTCCTGGACTGCAAACTAGCTTACCTTTCAGCAGTGTCTCCTATGCTCTTCTGGGCTCACAGGCATTTACTTCTCTGCTCCTTTCCTCTAGATTTGTAGGCCGGGCCATGCCACACATGCTCCTTAGATGTCAGAATACTGGGTCTTGTTTTCTACTAGACCATGAACTTCTTGAGGACACGAGCCAGGTCTATTTCATCTCATTCTCTAGTATCAGGCATATAATGCCTGGCACATGACAGGTGAATTTTGCAGAACTGGACAAGGGTCCACGATAAAGATATTTGAGAACAGTCCAGGCATATGAATATGTTGATTTTTTAAATGAAAACCCAGATATTTCTCTTCTTTCTCTATGTCATTCATCTCTTCATCAAATATTTATTGATACCTATAATATGCCAAACACTAGAATAGGTAATGGATACAACAAAGACCAAGGCAGACTTGAGCCTTGCTCTTACACAATTCCACTTCATAGAGGAGACAGTCAAGAAACAAATAATTACAGATTGAAAGAAATAAAGAGGCTGCCATCACCAAAAGGGGAGGCATGCGGTTGGGCTCCTTCAATCTGGAAGACTGACTTTACTACTTCACTGCTAGTATGCCATCTCCCTTGGAACCAGAATAGCCATTTGTTGGTCTATGGACTATTTAACAGCTGTATTGAGGTATCATTTGTATACCATGAAATTTACCCATTGGAAGCATACAGTTCAATGATTTATATAGTAAGTTAATAGAACTGTGCAACCGCCACCATGATCTATTTGTAAAACATTTCTGTCACCCCAGTGTTGCCTCTTGCCTGTTTGCTTGAGTCAATCCTGGCTCCAATTCCCAGCCCCAAGCAACCACTGATCTGATATCTAGGAATTTCATATAAATAGAATCATACAACATGTAGTCTTTTATATCTAGCTTCTTTTGCTTAGCATAATGTCTTTGAGGTTTATCCATACTGCAGCATGTATCAGTAGATAGTTACTTTTTTTTTCAATTGGGGTATAGTTGCTTTACAATGTTGTGCTAGTTTCCGCTGTACAGAGAAGTGAATCAGCTATATGCATACATATATCCCCTCTTTTTTTGATTTCCTTCCCATTTAGGTCACCACAGAGCATTGAGTAGAGTTCCCTGTGCTATACAACAGGTTCTCATTAGTTATCTATTTTATACATAGTAGTGTATATATGTCAATCCCAATCTCCCAATTACTTTTTTTAAAAAATAAATTTATTTATTTATTTTTATTTTTGGCTGCCTCGGGTCTTTGTTGCTGCGTGCAGGCTTTTCTCTAGTTGCGGCGAGCGGGGGCGACTCTTCATTGCTGTGCGCAGGCTTCTCATGGGGTGGCTTCTCTTGTTTCAGAGCACGGGCTCTAGGCGCACGGGCTTCAGTAGTGGTGGCACGTGGGCTCAGTAGTTGTGGCTCATGGGCTCTAGGGCTTAGGCTCAGTAGTTGTGGCACACAGGCTTAGTTGCTCCGCAGCATGTGGGATCTTCCTGGACCAGGGCTCGAACCCGTGTCCACTGCATTGGCAGGTGGATTCTTAACCACTGCACCACCAGGCAAGCTCTCCCAATTACTTTTTATTGCTGAGTAGTATTCCACCGTAAGGCTGAACCACGTTTTGTTTATCCATTCACCAGTTGGTGGACACTTAGATTGTTTCAAGTTGTGGGCTATTATAAATATGCTGCTGTGAACATTTGCATACAAATTTTGCATAGACATATGTTTTTGTTTCTCTGGGGTAGATACATAAGGGAAGAATTGCTGATTCATATGGTATGTATATGTTTAACTTTTTTTTTTAACTGCCAAACTTTTCTAAAGTAGATGTACCATTTTACATTCCCCCCAGTAATGTCTGAGGACTGAATGTCCTTGGTATTCTTTGGATTAGGCTTTTTGATTAGAGACATTTAGTGGGTGTGCTGTGCTATCTCATTTTTATTTGCATTTTCCTAATGACTAATGAAAGTGATCATTTTTTTCATATGCTTATTAACCATTTGTAGTCTTTGGTGAAATGCCTATTCATCTTTTTTTTTTTTTTTTTTTACTTATTTATTTTTGGCTGTGTTAGGTCTTCATTGATGCACCAGACTTTCTCTAGTTATGGAGAGTGGGGGCTACTCTTCGTTGCAGTGCGCAGGCTTCTCATTGTGGTGGCTTCTCTTTGTTGTGGAGCATGGGCTCTAGGCACATGGGCTTCAGTAGTTGTGGCATGTGGGCTCAGTAGTTGTGGTTCGCGGGCTCTAGGGCGCAGGCTCAGTAATTGTGGCACGTGGGCTTAGTTGCTCCACAGCATGTGAGATCTTCCTGGACCAAGGGTCAAACCCGTGTCCCCTGCATTGGCAGGTGGACTCCCAACCACTGCACCACCAGGGAAGTCCTATTCAGCTCTTTTTTAATTTTATAATTTTTTAATTGGGTTATTTGTCTTCTTAGTGTTGAATTTTGAGTTTTTATTTTTATGCTCCTGGCTAGTAGTCTTTTATTGGATATATGATTTGCAAATATTTTCCCCCAGTCTATGGCTTGTCTTTTTACTTTCTTAATGGTGAATTTTGAAAAGTAAAAGCTTTTAATTTTGGTAAAGTCAATTTATCAATTTTTTATTTTATGGATTGTGCTTTTAGTGTCTTACCTAAGAAATCTTTGCCTATCCCAAGGTCACAAAGACTTTCTTCCAGAAGTTTTATAGTTTTAACTCTTATATTCAGGTCTATGTTCTATTTTGAATTTTTGCACATAGTGTGAGATAATCGTCTAAGTTTTTTGTTTTTTGTTTTAATATGGGTATTTAATTCTCCTAGCACCATTGAATTACCTTGGACCTTTTGTCAAAAATGAATTGGTCATAAATGTAAACGTTTATTTTTGGAATTTCTATTTTGTCCCATTGATCTATATATCTGTCGTTATACCAATACTATACTATCTTGATTACTGTGGCTTTATAGTAAGTTTGAAATCAGGTAATGTAAGTCCTCCAATTTATTCTTTTTCAAAATTGTTTTGGCCACTCTAGTTCTTTCCATTTACACATACCTTTAATTTATTTTTCAATTTCCACAAAAAAAGTCTGCTAATATTTTGATATGAACTGCTTTGAATTGCCATCTTAACAATTTTGATTTTTCCAACTCATGAACGTGGACTTGTTCTCCATTTATTTAGATCTTTAATTTTTCTCAGCAATGTGTGGTAGATTTCAGCATGCAGGTCTTATTTTGTTAAACTTACTGCTAAGTTCTGTATTCTTTTTGATTTTATTTGAATTAAATTTTCTTAATTTTATTTGCATACTGTTCACTGCTAGTATATAGAAACACAATTGATTTTTGTATGTTGATCTTGTATCTTGCAACCTTGCTAAATTCATTTATTAGTTCCAGTAGCTTTTTTGTAGATCCCTTAGGATTTTCTACATACAGAATCATGTCATCTGTAATGAAGATAATTTTACTTCTTCCTTTATAATCAGGATGCTTTTTATTTCTTTCTTATGCCTGGTTGCATTGGCTACAACCTCCAGTACAAGGTTGAATAGGAGTAGTAAGAGCAGATCTTCTTTCCTCCTTCCCTATCTTAAGGGGAAATCATTCAGTCTTTCATCATTAAGTATGCTATTAGCTATTGGTTTTTCATGAATGCCCTTTATCAGGTTGAAGAAGTTCCCTTTTATCCCAGTTTGTTGAGAGTTCCTATCATGAATAGGTATTGGATTTTGCCAGATGTTTTCTCTGTGTCTAATAAGATGATCATGTGTTTTTTCCTTTATGTTATTAATGCAGTATATTACATTAATTGATTTTCATATGTTAAACCAACCTTGCATTACTGGGATAAATCCCACTTGGTCATGGTGTTTAATCCTTTTAATATATTGCTGGACTCATTTTGATAATATATATAAAGGATGTTGGTGTCTTATGTTCATGTTGGGCATTTCTTGTGATGTCTTTAGCTTCTGTATCAGGGTAATACTGACCTCATAGATGAGTTGGGAAGTGTTCTCTCCTCCCTTATTTTCTAAGAGAGTTTACATAGGATAAGTATTATTTTTGTGTGGTTTTTTGTGTGGTTTTTTAGGATAAGTGTTATTTTTTTCTTTAAATATGTGGTAGGATTCATTATTTAAGCCATACGATGCTGGGCTTTTCTTTGTGAGAAGTTTTTAAATTACTAATCCAATTTATTTCCTTGTCATAGGTCTGTTCAGATTTTCTGTGTCTTCTTAAGTCATGGTTTATAGTGTGTTTATTTCTGGGAATTTGTACATTTCATCTAAATTGTCTAGTTTTTGGTATAAAATTGTTCCAAATATTTCCTTATAGTCCTTTTAATTTTTATTAAGTCAGTAGTGATGTTTCTCTTTCATTCTTGATATTGGTAATCATGTCTTCTTCCTTTTTTTGGTCATTCTAGCTAAAAGTTTATCAGTTTTGTTGATCTTTTCAAGGAGCCAACTTTTGATTTCAGTTATTTTCAGTTTCCTGTCTCATTGATTTCTGCTCTAACCCTTAGTCCTTTTTTTCTGCTTGTATTGGGCTTAATTTGCTCTTTTTCTAATTTCTTAATGTGGTGGCTTAGATAATTAATTTGAAACTTTTTTTTTCCCAAATTAGGCAAATAAAGTTTTTACTAAGTTCTGCTTTGTTACATTCCACAAATATTCATTGTTATTGTTTTGTTTTCATTCATTTCAAGACACTTTATAATTCCCATTGTAATTTCTTGTTTGACTCATGAATTCCTTAGAAATGTCTTACTTAATTTTCTAATATTTGGGGATTTCCCAAATTACTTTCTTTTGTTGTGGATTTCTAACTTAGTCCTATTGTGATTGCAGAACATACTTTTTTTTTTTTTAATAACTTTATTTATTTATTTATTTTTGGCTGTGTTGGGTCTTCGTTTCTGTGCGAGGGCTCTCTCTAGTTGCGGCAAGTGGGGGCTACTCTTCATCGCGGTGCGCGGGCCTCTCACTATCACGGCCTCTCTTGTTGCGGAGCACAGGCTCCAGACGCGCAGGCTCAGTAGTTGGGGCTCACGGGCCCAGCTGCTCTGTGGCACGTGGGATCCTCCCAGACCAGGGCTCGAACCTGTGTCCCCTGCATTGGCAGGCAGATTCTCAACCACTGCGCCATCAGGGAAGCCCCAGAACATACTTTTTATGATTTAAATTCTTTTTAATTTGTTGAGACTTGTTTTATGGCCTATATATGTTCTATGCTGGGGGATATTCCATGTAATTTTTATTTTTTATTTTTTTTTATTTTTTTTTTTCTGTTTTTTTTTTAATTAATTAATTTATTTATTTGCTGCGTTGGGTCTTCGTTTCTGTGCGAGGGCTCCCTCCAGTTGTGGCAAGCGGGGGCCACTCTTCATCGCGGTGCGCGGGCCTCTCACTTTCGCGGCCTCTCCTGTTGCAGAGCACAGGCTCCAGACGCGCAGGCTCAGCAGCTGTGGCTCACGGGCCTAGTTGCTCCGCTGCACGTGGGATCCTCCCAGACCAGGGCTCGAACCCGTGTCCCCTGCATTAGCAGGCAGATTCTCACCCACTGCGCCACCAGGGAAGCCCCCATGTAATTTTTAAAAGAATATATACTCTGCTGTCATCAAGTGAGGTGTTCTATAAATGTTAATTAGGTCAAGTTGGCTGGCTGATAGTGTTGAAGTCTTCTATATCTTTACTGATTTTCTGTCTAGTTATTCTGTCAGTTTTTCAAGAGCAGAGTATTGAGATCTCCAAGTATAATTATTGAACTCTCTATTTCTCTTTTCTTCAATCGGTTTTTGCTTCATGTATTTCAGGACTTGGTTGTTAGGTATTTATATGTTTATAATGGCCATATCTTCTTGATACACTGACCCTATTATATTTATGAACTGACCCTCTTTTTCTCTAGGAATGTTTCTTGTCCTAAAGTCCATTTGTCTGATATTAATATAGACATTCCAATGCTCTTAAGTTTACTATTTGCATGGTATATATATTTCCTTCTTTTAACTTTCAACCTATATGTGCTTTTAAATCTAAAGTGTGTCTCTTTACACAGCATATGTTCTTGTAGACAGCATAAAGTTGGATCTTTTTTATCCAGTCTGACAGTCTGCTGTTGATTGAATTATTTAGTCCAGTAACATTTGTATGATTTTTTATCTTGCTGGATTTATGTCTGCCATTTTGCTATTTGTTTTCTATATGCCTCATATCTTTTTTCCTCTCATTCTTCTTTTCTGCTTTCTTTTTTAAAATAGATTTTTTTGTGTGTATACCATTTTAATTCATCTGCTTATTTCTTAACTATATTTTGTTTTTTTGGCTGCGTTAGGTGTTCGTTGCTCTGCACAAGCTTTCTCTAGTTGTGGCGAGCAGGGTCTACTCTTCGTTGCGGTGCACGGGCTTCTCATTGCAGTGGCTTCTTTTGTTGCGAAGCACAGGCTCTAGGCACACGGGCTTCAGTAGTTGCAGCACGTGGGCTCAGTAGCTGTGGCACGCAGGCCCTAGAGTGCAGGCTCAGTAGTTGTGGCACACAAGCTTAGTTGCTCCACGGCATGTGGGATCTTCCCGGACCAGGGATAAAACCCGTGTCCCCTGCATTGGCAGGCGGATTCTTAACCACTGCGCCACCAGGGAAGTCCCTTAACTACATTTTTTATTGTTATTTTCTTACTCTTTGCTCTAGGAATTGCAATATATCTTCTACCTTTTCACAATCTACTTTAGTTTACTACTGACTTAGTTCTAATAAAATATAGCAAGTTTATTCCAATATGGCCATTATTCCCCTCTTCCTTTGTACTATGATTGTCAAATCTGTATATATTATAAACCAAACAATACTGATGGTTGTCCTTATAATTATTGCTTATGCAATCTTTATGTTCTTTAAAGAAATTAAGGGAAGATAAGAGAAAATATATATACAGTCTTCTATATTTACCCACATATTTACCATTTCCAGTGTTCTTCATTTCTTTCTCTGGATATGAGTTACCCTGTGGTGTCATTTCCTTTCAGCCTGAAGGACTTCATTTAGTATATCTTGTAAGGCTAACAAAAAATTCCCTCATTATTTATCTAGAAATGTCTTTATGTCACCCTCATTTGTGATTAATGCTATTGCTAGATATGGGATTCTTCGTAGACAGGTTACTCCCACACCCACATTTTTACCATTTTGAATATGTTCATCTGTCTTCTCCCTCCATTGTTTCTGGTGAGAATTCAGCTATCAATCATAATGTTGTTTGCTTGTACATAACGAGTTATTTTTGTCTTGCTGCTTTCAAGTTTTTCTCTTTCAGCCATTACTTCTTCAAATATATTTTTCTGCCACCTTCTCTCTCCCTTCTCCTTCTCCTTCCCTCTCCCTCTCCCACTGCACATGTGGTGATATTCTTGCTCTTGTCACACAGGTCTCTGAGGCTCTGCTCATTTTTCTTCAATTTTTTTTTATCTTTCTCATCTTCAGATTGGATGATTTCTATTGGCAAATGTTCAAGTTCACTGATTCCTGTTCATTTAATTTATTGTATTTTTCAACTGTAGAATTTTTATAGTTCCTCTTTCTCTATTGAGATTCCCTATCTGTTGAAGCATTGTCATCATAATTTCTTTTAATTCTTTAAATATAGCTTCCTTTAAGACTTTGACTAAGTTACACTAGCTGCTTTGAAGTCCTTGTCTGCTAAACCAACATCAAAGTCACTCAGAATCAGTTTGTATTGACTGCTTTTTTTCCCCTTGAATATAGATCATCCTTTTTCATTTTTCTTTTCTTTTTGTCATGTCATGATTTTTTGTTTAAAACTAAACATTTTAGATGATATGTTGTAACAGCTCAGGGTTCTGATAGTTTTAAGTAGCTTGCCTGAACATAATCTGCAGGATCTACCTCCCCTGCAGTCTGCTCGGTTATTGCTTTTTTTTCTAAATTCTTATTTTTATTTTATGAGCCTGGCTTCCTAGGGGTTGCCCCTTTGCACACATAGCTTAGTGGCCAGCCAATGGTTGAGCAAAGACTGTGCTCAAAAACCTTGAACCCGTAAGGCTTCCATCCTCTGCCAAGCAATCTGTATGTGGGTTGAAGAGAACATTCAAAGTTCAGCCAATTCTCAAGCCTGCCTTGGCTTTGACTTTTCACTGGGGTCTCCCAGGTCTCCCCAGCATATACACATACTTTCCCAATCAACAAAAGATGTGTGGAGAGCTTATCTGGCACATCTATGGCTCTCTCATTTCCAGAACCTCCCCATCACATTTTTGGTTGATCTGTCACTCATCCCGACCAGGACTGCCACCTCAGGCCAGCAAAACTGTGCTGTTTCCCCCATTCATTTTCCTACAAAGTTTGCTACTTTTATTGACAACGCCACTGGCTTTTGCCTTCTGCTCCAAATCAAGTCAGCCTCCTCTGGCAGTCCTGCCTTGATAAAACCATCTTCCTAGCCAACTAAGCCAGAGGGTGAGGTGGGGATCTTCTTACCCAAAGTTCTGTCAGCTTTCTATGAATAAACACTTCTCAGTTTGGGTTTTGCCTTCAGTCATTATCCAGAGCCCTGAAAAGATTGTTTTAACAATTGTTCAGTTTTAAACTTGTTTTGGGGGGAGTGAATTTGTTGACCTCTTCACTCGGAGCTGGAAGTCCCCTGTTGAAGAATTTTGCTAGTCTGTATAAAGTATGTAGGATGTGGTTGTAATAAAAGGCCTTATCCTTGACTCCTTATGGCTTTTGGCCCCTTACTTCCCAGAATTCCCAGCCCTCCTCCTCAAAGAGCTTCCAGTGGCTGAGGTTCCCTGAGATGGGTAATGACCATCTCCACGAGCTTTCACTCCATTCATTTCCCCATCGGCAGTGTGACTGTCAAAATTGAATCTTTGCATGTGCTTACATCAGCTTCAAATCCAGGGCAGCACTTTGTCCATTAACTGACCCAAAGGCAACAGGTGGGACCTGTTTTTGGCAGAACTGTTGAAGAAAAATGGCCTAGTCATCAGCCTGTTTCATTTGTCTCTATCATCTGGGAATACAATATAGATAGTATCAGACTCAACAAAAGGTACATTCTATTTTCAGTTTTTTGTCTAGACAGAGAAGACTAAGCACTTGGATATCTGAAATACCTACCACGAAAAATAAGAAAGATGGGCTCAGTGGAAGGCCAGAGCGGGTAGCACTGCTTGTTCGCTTTCTCTCCCTATATTCTTTCTTTTTTTTAAAGAAAAAAGTTCAACCCCACCACCCACTCGTCAGGTGATTGGAGACTGTAGTTGTAAAAATGTGCTGCAGGCAGAAGTTCTGAAAAATCCCAGAAAGTGTTGAAAACATCTCTAAACAAGGTATTTTTCTCCTGCACCTTTCTTGCTAAAGGTCCCAACTGCTGCCAAGAAAACTAGTGAGAATGTTAGCTGCCGAATAAAAAATTTATGACAGTGTTTGGCAAAGGACTATCTCGCTGCTTGTTTTATACATTTCCACAAGGCACTTGAAGGCAGCCTCTTTCTCCTCCTTCCTCCTCCCACACTTTGGGTACATATACCTTACTGATCACTGTTCTGGGTTTGTTCTCTAATAAAAGAGCAAACTCCTATAAAGTAGGATTAAACAATATAACTTTTTTCCCTTCAGTAACCTCGGAAAATGTGAGGGAAGTGTTTTCAGATATGATGTGTTGCATAGAAGGGGAAAGAAATGCTGGGTTTGCTTGTTTAGAATAGGCCCATGTATAAGAAAAAAATTAAAAAGAACCTTTCGATTAATGACCAGAGACCCTTCGTGGCAGAAGGAATCTTAGAAATCCTCCAGTTCTTGCAAACCCCCGCAGCCAGCACTTTGCAGACAAGGAAATGGGGACCCAGAAGGAGACAGTGTCCTGCCTAAGGTCACACAGTCTGAGCCCACCTGGGAAGAGAGCCTGGCTCTCACCTGGGCACCACGCTCTACCCGCCACATCACACCACAACTCACGTCACTTGTTTGTTGGGGATCCCCCCAAGCCTGTGCACTTACAGTGTGTTTTATGAGCATTAGCATTCTAGGCTATTCTACTTTATGAAAATTAAAACATTTTCTTCCCCAAAACTCTTTTTAAAAAATCTAACACGTTAAAAGTGAGTCAAGATAGGGCAACAATACTACTGAAATGGCACTGCCTACCTGTGTCAATTAAACCTCCAGGCTGTGTCATTAAATGTTTGCGTGAACCTTTCAAAAGGATGGGGTGGGAGGAGGGGTTTAGAAAAAAAGTTTTGAAGCGAGTTTGAATGTTGATTACATAGGTTGGTGATCACCCTGAAATATTTTGCCTGCCTGAGAAAGCAAAATTATGTCTCAGTCTTTTCAAAACAGTTATCAGATTAGGCTCTCAGTTGTTAATTAGTGCTGTTTAGCACGCATTTCATCATTCTTACTTATTCAGAAGCCTGGCTGCACCCTTGTTCCTTGCCTGGCTTCTGTCCGCAGAAGCATCTGCTGTGACCGTCGCACGCACGCCCGGCGATGCTGAAGCACGGGGCCAGGGCTGCGGCTGCCTTTTGCTGTGGCTGAGTTAAGGAAGCGAGTGTTATTTGATATAAAGTACTGCAGACAGACCAGAAGTAAGCGGATTATTTCGGGCAGCGTTAGGAGGTAACTGGAGGAAGATTAGCTCTCCGTGAGGCAGATATCATAAGCAAATTAGAAAACCTCCCCAATTAGTACAAGAAACCCAGATTGGTGCTGTTTGTGATCTTCTGCTGAAAGGCAGAGTGTCGATGTTACAGGCTTGAGTCTTGATTTAAGTTGAAATGTTGGCATTTCCTATCAGTGCGTGTTAGCATCTGAGGCTGTGTACTGGCTTAGTAAGTGAAGTAAATCCCTAGTCTCCCTGGCAGCCAAGTCTTCCCCACTCCAACGTTCTGTACATTGGTAAGGTTTTCTTTGGCCCTGGAATAATCTCTAGGGCATATTATAATATTTCGATACCGGGAATATTCAACATGAGTCCAATATCCCACACTTAATCTCTCTTTCGTCTGTCTTACGGCACATGTGTCATGCTGAAGTCATAAAACTGGAGTGTGCAAAATGCCAGATGCTACAAATGCAATTATATACTTAAAAATAGCTTCCTTGGTGGCACTGCTTGAAATCTGAACTGGGCCCTGTTTTCTCAAACAGGGTGACACTTTTCTGCTAAGCTACCGGTTGTGTGCTCTGACAGGAAGCACAGGTCCCCTTCTGAGGCCACCATGCAAATGCAGGTCATTCTAGAACTCAGACCAGGCACTCTCATCCTTGCAACATCATGGCAGTCCCAGGCGTGGTTCTGTTTTATTCTCCAAGTGCACTGTGTAAGTCTCCGGTGTCTTGACCTCTGATGTTTTGCACAAGTTGTATGTGGCAAAAGCCCTCAGCAGACCAAGCCTGACTTGTCTAAAGAAAATGGGGTAGCTATACTCCTCGTTTGAAGATTTGAAATGCATTCCAAATAAACTTTTCACCAGAATTCGAACAACCACAAAGCTCAGAATTTATTTTGCAGTCTTATCCAAGGAAGAAGGTAATGTTTTTGTCTCTGTGTGCAGAGCTGATAAACAGTGCCTATTTTTCTGGCTGTAAACATAGTGCATATTCATTACAAAAAAATTTGGAAAATATGGTGAGTCATAGAAGATTTTTTTTAAATCACCATGATCTAAACACAATCATTACTTTCATTTCAATGTATTTCTTTCCAATTTTTGTTCAAGTTTATCCTTTTGTAAAATTAGGGTCATAATATTCATAGTATTTTTAATCTTTGCTTTTTACCTAATATATCATGGGCAAGAAAATTGGTGGTCTTAATGACAAGTAGAATAGGACAAGACCCTCTCATACCTTCTGAATGATCAAGAACAAATTTATTCAGTGTAGTTTTAGTATTAATTCTATTTCAGTATATATTTTTCTTTGAAAATTATCAGTATCCCAATGGTATTTATGGCAACTTTCAACTCACCAATGTTATATGAAGTACTGTCATATTACTCTATTTCTTTGAGGAGAACTTTGCATTTTCTCTGTTTTTACATGCATGATCTAATTTGAACATCACAAGAACCTTTCAGGTAGGAAAAAAAAAAAGAACAGATGTTGTTATCCCTGATTTGATTCATAAATGCAAAGTGAGCTACAATATAAGATGCACCGTGATGCCAGCCATTATTTTTCCCACCACGCACTGCACATGGTCTTTGAAACTGGACCTCATTTTAATTTATTTATTTTATTTATTTTATTTTTGGCTGCGTTGGGTTTTCATTGCTGAGCGCGGGCTTTCTCTAGTTGCGGTGAGCAGGGGCTACTCTTCATTGTGGTGCACGGGCTTCTCATTGCGGTGACTTCTCTTGTTGCGGAGCACGGGCTTTAGGTGCGCAGGCTTCAGTAGTTATGGCTCACGGGGTCTAGAGCGCAGGCTCAGTAGTTGTGGCGCACGGGCTTAGTTGCTCCGTGGCATGTGGGATCTTCCCGGGGCTCGAACCCGTGTCCCCTGCATTGGCAGGCGGATTCTTAACCACTGCACCATGAGGGAAGCCCCTGGACCTCATTTTAAATACCAACTTTGCCACTGACTAGCTGTGCAATCTTGGGCAAATTAACCTCCGTAAGTCTCAGTTTTCTTCTTTGGAAAATGGTAACATTGATATCTTTGTCACAGATTTGTAATGAGGATTAAATAAAAGAATTTGTGTGAAGTACTTCAGATAGCATAAGGCACCAAAAAAGTTAACTTTTTTCTCACACATTCTCTCTTTCTTATAACATTGTGAATAAAGTATTATGTTTCTTTTTCCAATTTACTCAATTCTTAGTTTAGCATTATTTTAAATAATAATTATGTATGTAATAATATACAGTTTAAGAAAATGTAAAAATACGTAATAGAAAGCAAAAAACACTCACCAACCAAATACAAACGCTGGTACTGCTTAGCTACATTTCCTTCCAGTCTTTTTTTAATATTTTCTGTGCAAAGCCTTGCCATTTGTTTTTAGACATGTCAATTAGTGTCTTAAACCAAGGAATATGGCTGGTAGTTAAGGCATGTGTTTTACAGAACATGGTCTGCATGCCACCACACCCTGTTCTTGCTTCTAGATCTCAAAAGAGGTGTCCCTTTGGAATCCTACTTCCATTGGCAGTAAACCAAAATGGGGAGTCAGATGGGTGGTCATGGCAGGAGTGCGATGAGGATGTCTCCAGAACCTGAGGTATCTGAATGCTTTGATGAGTCCCTCACCCACTGGTCCTGTGGCCTTGGAGTAAATTGTGTACAACCCAGCCCAACCATTCACAAAACCAGCTTCTCTGACAATAGAAAGGGGTTGGACTTCAGAGGCCACAATCTGTCAGGCCCAAATTCGGCCTCGTTGTCACCCAGGGCATGGGCAACTCAGAATTACTACACTCAGGTATCTTCAACCACTGGGAAGAAAAGCCTTTCCTAGACCCTTAAAAGGTGTTCTGTTCAAGCTGAAAGGAAAATTCCTACAGCCAAGCATCTCCTGTCAGCTAAGTTGATAGTTCTCTATCAAGTCAACCATTAGTGAATACATGGGTTCTTCTTCTTTTTTTTTTTTTTTTCTTTTTTTGCTGTCCTGCCTTGGCTATTCCCAAGACTTCTCTGAACCAGTTGGGCAAAATTGATTTTTATTAGTTCCACTGGCCTTGTGGAAAATTATCTCATGAACTGGTTTTTATAGGAAGACTCAAAGCACAGCACAGGGTAAAACATAAGCCTATAGCAGTCAAAACTGTTGTCTGAAATGTCTTCAGACTGGAAGGCTGAATTTATTGCACAAAACAAGTACTAGCAAGGCGGAGGTGTGCAGTCCTGCTCATTATCACTGGAAAGGAGAACCAAAAAGCTGAGTAAAAAATTAAATTTTAATAATGCCACTGATATTTTCTAAATCTTTCCTGACAGAAAGATTCTCATTATTTTTATCTGTCTCCGAGTAGGTTCTTTTAGTGCCATCTCAGAAATGGCCTCAGCTATGATTGTTTTCTAGGCTTTAAAGCATCTGAAAAACCAAATATATACAGAGAGAAATATGCTTTAGATTGTTCAAGGAAGGGCCGTGACCGTGGTAACATTTCAGCTAGCGTATCTGCAGCCAACATTTGCTGGGAACGCCTTCTGCTTCCAAAAGGAGGTCCGTGTTATTAAGACAATTGAAGTAAATCCCCAAACAAAGGGGACCACGATCCACTGCACTTGGCTACGGAGGAACCCAGGGGCTCCAAGTCCCAAGTTTGGGTTCACTCTGGAAACTGCCCCATGCTGGCCACAAAAGGAGATTCAAGAAAAAATGGAATTATCTTATTGTTTCGGTAAACGTGCAAACTCGCCTTCCAAGTATCACATAGTACAGAATTGTTTGGGGGATAGGAGGGAAAATAAAGCCAGAATCATTAAAGTAGCCAACCCACAAAAATGTGAAAATTTTTTTGTTTTCTTAGTTCTTTAGTGCCTGTGTATAAACCTGTCTTGGTCCCAAAAGGATTTACAGCAATTTACCAAAATGTATACAATAGATTTTCTATATAGTAAATGAAGTCTGGGGGGAGGTTAACACACAAACTGTGGAATAGCCCATACGTTTGTGAGAAGTGGGCCACAGATTTATCTCCAGGCATCTGGCAGGCGACTTGAAGAGGAAGACGGTTTCAGTTAGATGTGTCAACATCCATGAGCTGAAAACACAGCTCCTTCCTCCTTCCCCCGACCCCAACACCTTCCCATGGGACCTCATCACAGGGACACACGCCGTGCAGCGTAGTAAACATGTTCAAGAGCATCCTTACAGGAAACACGAGTTCCGCAGGGCTGTCTCCTGCTGTCCCTCCGTCTAAGCAGGTGGCGTGGTGCCGAGCACAGCCAAGCGCGCATGCACGAACCTGAGCAAAGCCAGTGGTGCGGACTCTCGTGGGCTCCGCTCCTCCAGAGGAGACTCCTGAGTCTCGAGGAGAGGGCGACCCCATTCGTTAGGCCCCTTGATCAACCCTGTTTCCCTCGGCTGGACTTCTGACGAGTGTTCGACAGGAGAGTTTGAGGCTCTACCCAACTCCATTAGAAACCTCCAATGGTACCCCCTTAAGCTGGTAATTAGGGTGCCCACGTAGGGGGCTGGGTTTCACCATCTGCTTGTGAAAATGAAGGCCAGGGAGCTAGAGGACAGTACCTCCAAAGAATGACAGAGGAAACAAGGGCTTCTTCTTTCTAAGATTCAGGCTGCTTTTTGGCTCAGTCTCTGTAAAGAGCCCTCCTGACTTGGTTTTTCTATTTGCTGCAGTAAAGGAGCTGAGAAAGAGTTCAAAGGCTGCAGTATTCCTTGGCAGTTTCTCTTCTTTCTTTTTATCAAGTCCACAGGCGTGGATGTCAGCAAACATCCTCAGGGAGGCTTGGGTCACATATATTTACTACCACTTTAGAGAGGGGGAAACTGAGGCACATTTCCTTGTTTTTCACAAGATCACACAACAGCCTGGGCGTGGAGGCCATCCTGCAAACCTCTTTGCCACTCACCCTCCGAAAGACACCACTTGGTTTCCCATCTCAGGCCCACTGACTTATAAGACGTTTCACATAAAATGTACACCCTCCTCCTTGAGAAGCACCAGCCAGGCTCTCCAGCACATTCTGCACGCTGTGGGGGTCAAAGGGGCTGCAGATATGCAGTCCAGCCCTGACCTCTGCCTGTGCTTTTCATCCCCTTGTGAGAGGTCCAAAAGGCACACACAAGCTGGTTTGTGGCTTCTGTTGACCTCTCTCTAGCCCTTGACCCTGCGGTTACGAATCAGTTAGGGGCTAAGTTGGATGCACTCAGTGTAGACCCTGGTTATTGAAGTTCACGCAGAGGTTGAACTTCAGACTTCCACAGGGTCAGGACAGCTGGGCTTTTCCTGCCTCCGAGGGAATCTCCAGCAATGCAGGGCAGGGAGGCTCTCCCTCACCCACCCCCTTCCTTTTAATTCATCCCTTAATAACTAGTCAGAGGTCACAGACTGAAGATCAGAACCATTCTGACCCCCAGACAGATGTTCTTTGTTTGGCTACCCAGTGTTTTGGAAAACTTTTTCTTAGTTGCCAATATTTAAAACTTGAGAGATTTCACAGAAAGAACACAGTTTCTGGCTTCTCTTGGCAAAAAAGAAGATCCAGCCGCACTGAGCTGACTCTGCGTACCAAGGGCGAGTAGGAGCGGCACCCCAGTTTAGAATGAGGGCAAGCAACCCCAGTTCTCCAGTCCCCTCTCCCGACGCCTGCAGCCCTCAGACTGGAGACTCCCCTTCCCCCCCACAGGACTTCCTTCCTTAGTTAGAGAAAAGAATTGCGCACGTTCCCAGGCTGGCAGGTGACGTGGCTTCACCTGCGCAAACCTGGAGATCCTGCTATCTGATCGTCACCCTGCCCCACCCTCCTCCCGCCCAAAGAACTGTGAGTCAGCCCTCGTGCTTATCTCAAATAAGCCTTCTGAGGAGGCCATCTTAACCTGGGGTCACCTGCTCAGAAATGATTAATGCTGCTTGGGGGTATGTAAAATCAGTTTAAAGGGAAAGATTGTGAGGGAGATACAAGTTTGAGCAGACAGGGCACACGCTGCTGGGTGTCTCCTGCAGAGCAGCCCAGGGATTCGAGTCACCAAAAAGCCCCTCCACCTGGACTGGAGCGGTGTGCCCAGAGCCCAGGCCAGGGCCACCTGATGGGAGCTGGAAGCAGGGAGGGCCTGTGAGGAACCACAGTGGAGATGGAGCTGCTGGGAAGGCCGAGGAAGAAAGGGAGGAATGCCCTGACTTCTCTCTCCCTCCCACCCCTACTGTCCCGCCAGCGCCTCCCATTGGCTGAATGCAGTGGACGGCCAGTCATCAGGGGTTGGGGTGGTGGCGGAGGAGCCTCTTTATGAAATAGAGCAAAGCAACGAAGGGACAAGAAAAGGGTCTGAGGACAGGCAGCCCCAGGACTGGCACAGTGGAGATATGAGTTAAGACGCATCCCATTCAGCCACAGAATCAGATCTAGACGAGTGAGAGAAGTTCTGATGTTATGATCTAGAAAACGTGACCACATCCCTCAAGAGTTGACAGAGATGCAGGTGGCTGATAAACCTTTGCCAAAATAGTTTATTCCCCTGACATCAGGAAAGCAAAAAGGTGTAAATCCATGACTATTAGGAGATTAGTATCTCATGTCAGATCTTGCAGGAAATGATGTTAAAGCCCATCACAAAAGCCAAGGCAGCCACCAGTGTGACCTCAGCCAGCCCTGATCCAGAAGAGGCATCTTGGCTGTCAAGGGGTGTCCCCAGGGAAACTAACAGAGCTGGAGAGGGCAGCCTCTGCCTTCCTGGGTAACTGAGGTCGCTGCTGAAGGCAGGGCTTCCAGGAGAGTGGCTGAGCCTTGACCCCACAAAGCAAGCTAATCAGGGGCAGCGCTAGGATGTGCCCCACGGGCATCTGCAGAGGACTCTGCAGGCTTTCCAGGCCAAGGCGCCTGAGCAGGGGGATGCCTACTGGAGGGGGGGAGGGCAGCCAAATAAGGGGGAGTCCCAGGACTCATTGTGGGGAGATCAGTGAGTGACAACAGGAGTTATAAAATAAGAACTATGATAGTTCTTATTGAGCGGTTACTATTGCCAGGCACTGGTCTAAGCACTTCATGTTGAATTAACTCATTTATTTATTAATGTCATTTATTGACCAAGGTGCTGCTATTATTGGCCCCATTTTCCTGAGGAGGAAACCAAAGCATGGGTTCTTTGGAGCTTTCAGATTCCTTGTATTGGTATTTTCATCTTTCTTTTTAAACAGAAGACTGATGGAACGTTGTCCACTTTTTATTTTGCCAAGTAAGAGAGAGTAGTTTCCAAAGAGAGTGTACATTTCCATCCAAGTTCGAGACACTGGGAGAAAACAGTGGCATCTACTATCACCATCACTCTACAAAATAAAGACTATTTTCACGCTAAAAGGGTCAAAAGGACATAATCTTGGAGAAGTAATGAAGTAACTTGTCCAAGTAACTTGCCCGACTGGTGTGTGGCAGATTCAAATCCAGGCAGTTGGCTCCAAAAATGAAGGTGGCTGATCAGCTTCTGCTCATGGCTTCTCTGGAGGATAAAGAGGGTGTGGGCTCTTGGCTAGGGAGGGGCTAGGGGGTGGCTGGTTCAGGAGGGCAGTGAGGTTGCTTTACAATACAGGGCAGGACCCAGCGGAAGTGGGGAACCTCCCTCAGGGCACCCAGCAGGAGATGCACAGGGAGAGAGTGAGAAACACCTAAAACCGGGAATGGGAGGTCATCCAGGCCTGACACCGAGGAAGGTCCGTCTCGCACTGAGAACTTTACGGGGGCCACATGCGGAGTGGGGCTCGCCTTCGCCCTGGGTGGGTCTGAGCCACCAAATCGGGGTCCTACCTAATAAATCAGGATCATTGTGAAGATTAAATGACATCACGCAAAGAGATCTTTAGTCCTTTCCCCAGATCACACAGTGAGTCTAGCTAATGTCCCACCTGATATTCTCTTCTAACACTCTTTTCTACCAGATGCACTAAATTAAATCTTCAGCAGACTTGTAATCTTTGTACAGCGTATCCCTTCATCTGTATGATAGGTGACGTTGACGTCATAAAAAATCGTGTGGTACGAGGTCACTGGGCAATGGACAGTCACTGGTGAGCAACCCCCAGAGGACGATTGCTTTTAGTTCCGTCCCTGAATCTGGTGAGGGATCGGGTGATCATGCATTTACCTGAAAGAGAGGGGCTGAAAGGACACAGCCAGTGTGCCAGGGACTGAAGAAAGCTGATGAGCTATGCTCCTGAATAGAAATGAGTATTAGGGGCTTCCCTGGTGGCGCAGTGGTTGAGAATCTGCCTGCCAATGCAGAGGACACGGGTTCATGCCCCGGTCCGGGAGGAGCCCACATGCCGCGGAGCAAATGGGCCCATGAGCCACAGCTACTAAGCCTGCACGTCTGGAGCCTGTGCTCCGCAACGAGAGGCCGCGATAGTGAGAGGCCCGCGCACCGCGATGAAGAGTGGCCCCCGCTTGCCACAACTGGAGAAAGCCCTCTCACAGAAACGAAGACCCAACACAGCCAAAAATAATAAATAAATAAATAAATAAAAAGCTGATGCAGCCACAGATAAAATAAATTTTAAAAAAAGAAAGAGGGCTTCCCTGGTGGCGCAGTGGTTGAGAGTCCGCCTGCCGATGCAGGGGACATGGGTTCGTGCCCCAGTCCGGGAAGACCCCACGTGCCGCGGAGCGGCTGGGCCTGTGAGCCATGGCCGCTGAGCCTGCGCGTCCGGAGCCTGTGCTCCGCAACGGGAGAGGCCACAACGGTGAGAGGCCCGCGTCCCGCAAAAAAAAAAAAAAAAAGAAAAGAAAGAAAGAAATGCATATTAGTAATTTACTGTGCATTTACAGTCTACAGTAAAGAGTAGACTTTGGTTAATTAGTGTTCTGTGCTGTCAACAAAAATTAACTTGCGTGCCCAATTACTGTGTCCATGCAGAAGAGTGTGAAGATGAAGATGTCAAAGACTCGCCTTCAGACGACCTAGGCGAGTCTGACAGAGAACATGAGACACACCAGTTGCCTAAATAACCACTTTATTACGTGTGTGTCCAGCAGGGGTGGAAGCTAAGACTGGAGAGGTGGGCTAGGGCTTCAGGGAACTCCTTTGTCCAAATGGGAGTGATATTGTCTCCACCTCATGGGATTGTGGTGAGGGTTCAACAAAGTGTAGAAAATGCCAGAATAGCACCTGGCCGGGAGTCCACACCCGGCTCATATGAGCTGTGGGTGGGGTGTAGCTGCAGCTGTCCTCACAGTCACTGTCATTGATGTTGCTGTTGGCATCACCCTGGCAACCACGCTGTCAAGGCCTGAGGAGGAATCTCCAGAGGGTAGAGCTGGGTGGGATTTTCCAGCTCCGGGGTTCACGAACTTTCACATTTCTTGGACTTGGGACTTTTTAAACAGAGAACTGAAGGAGGATTGTCCACTTTTGATTTTGCCAAGTAAGAATAGTTTCCAAGGAAAGAGTACATTTCCAATGTCCAAATAAGGACGTTGGGGAAAAACTTGCCTTTTACTATCACCGTCAGTCCATAAAATCAAGGACATCTGAGCACTAAAACAGTAGAAAGGACACAATCTCAGAGAAAAGGGCAGTCCTTGAAATTGAGTCATCTGTTTCTCAAATAAAGGAGGTTTCTATGTCACTTTTCTTGCCTTGAGCTTTGGCCTGGAGTTGGGGAACCACTGTTGTCCATCCTTCCAGGCCCCTCTTCATTGTATGTAGAAGTGGGACCGGGTTAAGCTCAGTAAGAGGTGGAGACTGATAGGCTCTGAGCTGTGTTCCTGGATTTTGTTGAACATTCCCTGGTAGCAGAAGACATGTTTGGAGTTGCCATGATGTGCAGTCGCCACAGTGGCCCTGGCCGCTCGCGTGAGAATGAGGGTCACTGTGAAACAGGAGCGGGCCTGGGTGTCTGGAGACCTGGCTGTGCCCCACAGGGTTGACCCTGGGCACATCCCTCCACCTCTCAAGCCCTCAGGGTCCTCGACTCTAAAACAAACACTCCAGACCAGAGTATGGAGACCTTTTCCAGCTCTGGCTGTCTGCAAACCTGGGAGGGAATAAGTGTACCTTGCATATCTAGAGCATCCTTATTTGATTTTCTTCAAGTTCTTTCCAAGCCCTTTGATTGAAGCGAGCTGCCTTGATCGTATCTGAAAGCCCGGTCGCCAGCAAAGCTCTCCAGGCCCCTGCCATCACTGAGTCCATAGTCCAGAATAGCAGAGGCTGCACTGCCCAGCCTGAAATTCGAGGTGCCCGTTTGGCAATGTAGAGAGCAGTGTAACTACACACCGCCCCTCAGACCCTGGCGGGCTTATCAATGGGCTCTGACAGGTACTTGTTGGCCGCCCTCCCAGGCTGGGAAGGTGTCCTCAAGCCAGCCAATACGATGCCCTCCCTTTGCCTTTGATGTTTATGGGGCCACCTTGGAGGGAAGGCTCGCCCTGCTGGGGACAGTGTCACCGTGAGGCCCAGATAGATACCAGACTGTGGGATTGAGAAGCCTGGTGGGCTTGGGCTTGGTGGGGGGTTGGGCAGCAGCTTCCTGGACACGTGCCTCCACCTCCCCCGCAGCCACTGGAGCTTTCCCAGGCAGCTCCTCCAGACTCTGACCACCTTCCCCCTGCCTGTCGCCTTTCCTGAAACCGCATCTCCTCTCACAGGGTTACTTGCCGACCTCACGCCTGTAAAGGCTTTACCTTTTGCAAAAGTGCTTTATAATCTCTAGTGAGCTAATCCTCTTCTCCCTGGGGGATTGGTGAACTGGCTGATTTTGCTGGGAAGAAACTGAAGCCCAAGTGTGTCAGAGTGACTTGCTCCAGGTCACGCCAGGCAGATCCAGGATTGTGGACACACAACAAGTTGTCCCCAGGCAGATCCAGGATTGTGGACACACAACAAGTTGTCCCGGGCGCTGGCATGACTCTAATTACAGCCTTTGTTGTCAGGCTTCCGTAATTGATTGCTCACTGTGACACCGTCAGCTCCCTCGGGGCAGGGACTCTGGGTTTTCTGTTCTCTTCAGAGGGACTTGGCCAGACCTGCCATTCCCATCTGCTCATGGTCCAAGGACCCGCACATTCTCCAGCGGAGAAGGGCTTGCCTTCGATAGCTTTTAGCTTTGAAACCAGGAGTGGGCAAACCACAGATAGCACACCGAATCTAGCCCCTTGCTTGTTTTGGTATGGCCCATGGGATAAAAATGGTTTTGACTTTTGAAATGGTTGGAAAAAAATCAAAAGAAGGATATTTTTGGGCTTCCCTGGTGGCGCAGTGGTTGAGAGTCTGCCTGCCGATGCAGGGGACACGGGCTCGTGCCCCGGTCCGGGAAGATCCCACATGCCGTGGAGCGGCTGGGCCTGTGAGCCATGGCCGCTGAACCTGTGCGTCCGGAGCCTGTGCTCTGCAACGGGAGAGGCCACAACAGTGAGAGGCCCGCGTACCGCAAAAAAAAAAAAAAAAAAGAAGGATATTTTTTGATGTGGGGAAATTACATGAAATTCAAATCTCAGTGTTTGTAAAGAAAGTTTTGTTAGAACACAGCCATGGTCACTTGTCCACGAATTGACTAGGGCTGCTTTTGCACTACACGGGCAGGATCCTATAGTTGCAGCAGAGGCTGTATGGCCCACAAAGCCTAAAATACTTACAGTTATGGGTTGTATTGTGTGTTCTCCCCTCCCCCACTCCCCTTCCCCAAATCCATAGGTTGAAGTGCTAACCCCTAGGACCTCAGAATGTGACCTTGTCTGGAAAAAAGGTCTTTGCAGATACAATTAGTTAAGGTGAGACATCCTGGAGCAGGGTGGTCCTCTAATCCAATATGACTGGTGTCCTTACAAAAAGAGGAAATTTGGATGCAGATACACACACAGGAAAAATGCCACGTGAAGATGAAAGCAGAGATCGCGGTGGTGCTTCTCCAAGCCCAGGAGTTTCAAATGTTGCCAGCAGACCACCAGGAGCTGGCGCAGAGACAAGGAGCAGATTCTCCCTCCCAGCGCTCAGGAGGAACCAACACCTGCCAACACCTTGATCTTGGACGTTCAGCCTCCAGTACTACGAGACAATACA
Organism: Mesoplodon densirostris; assembly: GCF_025265405.1. Taxonomy (NCBI): domain Eukaryota; kingdom Metazoa; phylum Chordata; class Mammalia; order Artiodactyla; family Ziphiidae; genus Mesoplodon; species Mesoplodon densirostris. The sequence goes on along the minus strand of NC_082661.1, from coordinate 18,213,182 downwards.
TTTCTGTTGTTCAAGCCACATAGTCTGTGGTGCTTTGTTACTGCAGCTCTAGCAAACTAATACGTTTATTACCTGGCCCTTTACAGAAAAGGTTAAATCCCTTTAAATTAAGTAGAAATTCGGAAACAGAGTACTTCTTGTCCTCACTCAGGACCTAGCCTCGGTGTCCCAGGGCTCAGATACTGGCTCCTGTCCCCTCATTTCCTTGCTGGAGAGCATGCTCATTTCTCCACCTGTTAAAATTCATCCCTCCTGTGTCCCATTCCCTCAGGACTTGTGGATAACTGACCACTCCTAAATGCAAGTCAGTAAGTATGGACCATGAATGGTGGGGAGAGGCTTAGTTAGTTGGCCCAGAGATAACATCTGGCTTTCTTCTTGTTTTTTTTTTTTTTTTTAATATAAATTTATTTATTTATTGTTTTTGGATGCGTTGGGTCTTCATTGCTGCCTGCGGGCTTCCTCTAGTTGCGGTGAGCAGGGGCTACTCTTTGTTGTGGTGCGCGGCCTTCTCATGGCGGTGGCTTCTCTTTGTTGCAGAGCACGGGCTCTAGGCGCGTGGGCTTCAGTAGTTGTGGCGCATGGGCTTAGTTGCTCCGCAGCACGTGGGTTCTTCTTGGACCAGGGATCAAACCTGTGTCCCCTGCTCTGGCAGGCAGATTCTTAACCACTGCGCCACCAGGGAAGCCCCTCTTCTTGTTTTAAATGTCTTATCACAGAGGCAGGAGTCTCGTGGGATGTGCCCCCTCGGGTCCCTCATTTCACATGGCTTTGGGCCACTGCCTACTCTGTTCATGAATAGAAATCTCATTCTGTGATGAAAGAACCAACAACTCCTGAAGACTGTGAGACCCACAGCTGTATGCAAAGCTTCCAGGGAACCAGGCTGGGACTGTCCTGACCTCACAGGAAGACAAGGGGGTGGAGACATGGAGAAGGGTTGTTGTAAAGGCCGAGACAAGAAGGCCGGGTCCATATCCTGGTCTGGATCTGAGAACTTCATGTATTCATGTCCTAGGGCTGCCATTACAAAGCACCACAAACTGAGGGCTTAAAACAACAGAAATATATTCTGTCACTGTTCTAGAGGTTTGAGGTCTGAGATCAAGGAGTCAGCAGGGCCATGCTCCCTCTGAAGGCTCTAGGGAAGAATCCTTCCTTGCCTCTTACAGCTTCAGGCGACCCCACGCTTTCCTTGTCTGGTGGCAGCCTCTCTCCAGTCTCTGCACGTGACTTCATAGGGCCCTCTTCCCTGTATCTGTGCCATCCCTTCTCATAAGGAACACCAGTCATTGGATCTCGGGCCCACCCTACATCCAGGATGATTTTATCTCAAGATCCTTAACAAATTACATCTGCAAAGACCCTGTTTCCAGATGAGGTCACATTCTGAGGTGGATGTGAATTTGGGGCGGGGTGAGGGGATAGCTGTTCAACTCAGTACAGTCAGTGTGGTTGAAAGTGAGAGAAGCCCCAGCCAAACTTGCTTGAATCAAAAGGGAATCGTTTGGCTTCTATAACTGGGAAGTTCCTCAGGCACACAGCAGGGGTTCAAATAGTGCCTTTAGGAACCCATCTTTTTCTTCACCTCTAGGCTCTCTGCTCCTCTGCGTGCCATCCTTAGGGCGGGTTCCTCTCCTGCGTGGTGATAAGAATACCCCCCACTCCCCTCTACCCCCATCCATGCTGCTCTAGGCCTCCATTGTCCCCACAGTCAATCCCAGTAAAGAGAGGACCTTTTTCTCGATTTTTTAGGAAAAATCCCCGGGTGACTCCATCTGGCCTGAGTGGCATGCCAATTCCTGAACAAGTGGTTGTGCAGGGGCCAGAGAGCTGTAATTAGCCTGTGGGCCTGCCTGTGTCATGTGTCCACCTGTGGAATCAGAGACTGGGGGCCACCCCACCTGAATCCTGGGGTGAAGCTGAGGATCCCTCCTGAAGGCACAGGACATAGAAGACCCTGATGGGCTTTATCAGTGGGCTTTATCAGTGGACACAACAAACACATAGCTCTAGCTCAGAGGCAACCATGTACCCAGCTTTGAAAAGAATGCTTCAAATTAAAGTTAGTGTTAGAGGCTGATTACAATGAACCATTTCCCCTACTCCTGTTTTCATTTCTTTCTGGTGAATATTACCATTGAATTGGACGTAGAACTTGGAGAGCCTTTCCCTTGGTCCTTGTTTTTGGAAAGTTCCCAAAGAGACACGATACAGGCTCCTGTGCACAGCATCTCCCCTGCACCCCGCCCCGCACCCCGCTCTCCTGGTTGCTAAATGTCCTGCCAGCTGGTACTGTTCTGTCAGACCCCAAAGGTGAGGCATCATTTGTGGTCAGGCAGGAAAGCGTGTGCAGGACGGGGCGTCAAACCTGTGGCGTGGCGTGCACTCTCCAACAAATGAATGCAGGCTTGTAAAGGGATTTGGACACTGCTGGCATGCTTCATGGGAGAGTGGCTAAGAGCTAACTCCTAAAGCTGTGCTTGTCTACAAGCAGCTCTTAGAAACCGGGAAGACGACTACATGAACCTTCATTCACACATTGAGCAAGCTTTATTTATTTATTTTTTCTTCTGAGAATGTCTATGCCAAGCTCTATTTTAAGCACTGGGAATACAAAAGACAAAGGAGATTCAAGCTGTAGAGGGGCCACTTTTTATTGGGGAAACCTGCCCAGAAACAGAAAATCATAAAACTGTGTGGCAAATGTCGTGGTAAGAGAGGGGCACACACAGGGAAATACATGAGTGAGCAAGGGGCACAGTCAGGAAATTCTCCCGGAAGAGGTGGGGAAAATATGCTGTTGATCAAGGACTTGGTTTTGAAATTAAAGTGAATCAACCTAAAAATGCTTTTTGGTCTCAAATAACAGAAGACCTAGCTCAAACTGACTTCAGAAATAGCATTCATTTATCTTCTCATATAATGGAAAGTCCAAAAGAAGGCTGTTTGATAGAGAGGTCCACGTCTTCAGGACTGGGGTTCCATTTCTCTGCTTTTTCGTCAACTCTGCTATCCTCCACGGGTCAGCTTCTTTCTTCAGCTGGCTTCCCTCATGGAAACAAAATGGCTGCAGCAGATCCAGGCCTAACACCTGCACACCACATAGTCCAGGTGACCTGACCTTGCATTCCAAGCAAAGCTTCTGACATTCACTCTATTAGACTGGCTTCATTCACATGCCTGCTCCTGTGGTCAGGGGTACATAACACACTGACCTCTTAGCCTAGGTCACAGCTCTACCCCTGGGGCTAGGGGTAGCGCCAGATGTTTGGAAGGGAGAAATGAATGCGGCCAACACATATCTGCTCTTCGTGGGAAGCAGAATGCCCCCCCTGAGCTTGCTGACACATTCATGAACACACACTGGCATTGGTTACAGCTGGAAGAAGCTCTTGAGTCTTCAGTGAGGAGTCTTACGACCAAGTATGGAGAGATGAGGACCCCAGCTTTTGAAAACCAAGAGGCAAAAAACCTATTCTTCAAGGAAAGAAGTCATTTCACCGCCGTTATACCTTGGCTTTTTGGATGCTTTAAACCACTTGGCTTGGCCAGACACCCCATCTTGTTGGAGAAGGGGGTCAGGGGTGCATCACCCAGGATAGCTGATGTTATCCTGCAGTACAAACGACCCCCAAATCTCATTACCTTAATACAAGCCCACTGTGAGTCCCACTGAGCCTCCAGGGCAATAGTCTTCCATGGGGTGACTCAGGGATCCAGGCGGAAGGAGTCTCCACCATCCTGTAGCTGCACTCCCGGAACCTAGAGCCTCCTAGATCAGAACAGCAAGGGAAGAGCCAGCTGGAGAGTCAAACCCTGGAAGTTAAATGCCTCCACCTGGAAGTGACGCCTGGCTCTTCTGCTCACATTCCATGGACTAAAACAGGTCACGTGGCCACATCTAACATCAAGGGACAGGTAGGTCAGTGTGCCCGGAAATAAGGATGTGCAAGCTGGTGAATGTGGAAACGCCCACTACAGTGGAATTCCTGGGTTCCTGCAGCGAGGGCAGAGAGCTGTGCCAGGTGCCTCGTCTGCTTACTTCCCTTTAACCAGTCTTCTGTGATTCCGGCTGCCACACGCAGGAGCTTGTTTCTGGAGGGGGAGGAGACTGGCAATGGGAAGATTAGCGGCTCCCTGGGTTCCACACAGGGATCGGTATTTGCAACAATACTTTGTGAGTTCAGCCTCAAAGTAAATGGTTAATTCATCTTGTATCAACAGCACTGTGATTCATAAAGTAAACTTGGAGAATCCTTGATGTTTCAGGCCCACATTCCTTTTAATTTGGCTCCACATTCTTTTAAAGCCACAGCCTGCTCACTTAATAGAATGCAGCATGCAAATGCACATGTTTTTGCCTGGAGGCAATTTAGCCTCGCTGTTTCAATGGATGTCTTCTTTCAAGTGTATATTCTTTCTTAAATTATTTACTGGGTAAACACACTTTGCATTTTCAAAAGGGAGATTAAGACCGCTTGTGGCAGACTTAGTTGAATATAAAGCGCCCCCCTCAACCTTGTCCAAAGTTAGAAGGAAGTTACTCTGGGCTTCCCCCAAAGTTCCTTCTCTGCTTCACAAGCTGGGAACCCCGCTTCCCGGCTTGTGGACCTGATTCTTTCCGGACTCTGCATTCCTTTCTGCTTTGCCTACAGCAATACCTGCCAGCGGCCCCTGGCTGTGACGGTAGGCCAGGCCTCCTCACAGATGGGGCCCACCAATGCCAGCCTTTGCTTCCCTGTCCAGGCTGGCTTGGTCTTATTCACTCAAAGGCTCCAACAGCTCACTTTTCTGGCCCTTAGAGGTATTGTATCTGCCCAACACCTTTGAGGCCCAAAACTGGGTTGGTGGCCTGGCCAGAGTCAAGCTTACTTCCAATTCTGTCAGCTCCAGCTCTTTTTTTTTTTTTTTTTTTTTCCCCCTCTACACCCTTTGTCCCACATATCTTTGTTTGAAAGCAAATACTCTCTCCTGCTGACCTCTTCCACCGCCAGCACATAGTTCCATGAGGACCTTTCCTTCTCCCCATTTGACCCAGTAGTGCTCTGAGAAGACACCATGATACAGTGTTCCATCTTTGGGGAGTTTACGTCAGCTTTTAACTTCAGCCTTTTCTATGCAGACTCCCTGTGATTTTCCTGCAAATTAAATTTGCACAGGTTTCTTCTCCATTCTCCCTTGAATGGAATGATTACAATTACAGGGGCTGCGTTCTTTCATTATCATCCTTTGGACAGTTCTCCTGGGGGCCTACGTGCCAGTAACCGTGCCGAGTTCTGGGGCTGGAGAAGAGAAGGCTCCAGGCTCTGTGGACGCACCAAGGTCTTTCTGAACGTCTGTGACCCAGTGGTGCCCTTCTTGGGAGCAGGTGTGTGTGCACTGAGTGAGTTAAAGACAAGCTATTAGGAAAAATCATGGGTGAAACCCACTCTTTGCTTTGAGATGAGGGAAGCCCAATTAGGAAGACTGGGGAAGAGCTGAGGATTTCGGGATTCCTGTGTATTCATTTTTCTAACCATGTCTCAGATTAAACAGGTAACACCCACAGTTAATCCTTTATAAACTAGCATCATGGATGCCTTGGGGCCCTCAACCCACAAATAAAATGGTTGTCATCTGGGAGACACACTACCGTGGATGACTTAAGGCAGAATTTTAAAGAGTTTTCATGCTTTTAATCTGTTTCACTGCTGAGCTTCCATTTTGCTGATTTCCTTTGCAAGTCTGATGCGGGTGACTGTGGTACATAGAGATTTGACAGTGACTTGGGCAAACGGGGTGTGTAGGGACTGTTCTGAAGACTTATGCCCCTTCCAGGGAAAAGGGGAAAAAATCAGTTTGGATTTTAAATCAAGCCACCAAGTTACACCGATCAGTGTTCGTAATTAGCCTCACTTTAACAAGCCGCGAAGTCCCGTTTTTATTTATTTATTTGGGGGACCGAGAATCTTCCTGGTTCCTGAGTAAATATGGCCTGTTAAGTCTGAATTAGCTGTCATCGCAGAAGAATTAATGTCAGGGCGCAGCCTTTCTAGTGGGGAAGGGAAGAAATAAACGAGACAGATCTTAGCTGAGCATTACGTGATAAATGAGGACCAAGCGGATCATTCATCTCCTCGGAGGAAAGTGGACACAGGCGCTAAAGCAGTTTTGCGGAAGACGTGTCAGCAAATGTGATCATTTTGTAACCTGTCAGGAGGAGAGGGAGCTAGTCCTTCCAGGGGGCCACGAGGGAATGGGCATGTCTGATGTGCCCGCCTGCATCCATCCATTTAGGTTTGGGGAAGAAAGGGTTGCGCAAGGAAGAATGCAACTGAAACCACAAGGATGTTGTCATTCTTCCGAGAAAGAAACTCACCCAGAAGCTAGAAAAGGCTGCGAAGGCCCTGTAGAGATTTCTTCTTGAAGATGTGAAGTTAGGAGGGTGGGGTCTCTGTTAAACCGGGGGCCTGGCTGGTCCCACCTAGCTCCTCCCATGGGAGTCCCCATCCCACGTTCTGTGTCTAGACAAGGCAGCAGACCTTTTGTTCTCCTTGGTATTTGGAGGACGGGCAGATGGGGTTTGCTGTGGGGTCTTGACAGCTGGATGAACAGCCGGCCGGAGCGCCCAACACGCTGCCTCTATTTCTGCGTGGTCGATTCTGTGGGAGTGAGCGTGGGCAGGGCTGTTTGACCCAGCTTTTTCCCTTAGACAGCCTCAACGAGGCATTCTGATGTTCGACCTCTTTTCTCAGAATGAGGTAACCAAGTATGAAACAACTTCATCAGAAGCCCTCTGCAGGCATCTTGGAGCGTGCATCTGCACTCTGGCTCTCCTTCTGAGTCCCCAGTTCCCCATCTGCATTTGGCAGAGCCAGAGCTGAGGGGATTGGAATCCCTAGAGGTGAGGGCCCACCAGCCAGAGCACACGAGGCACCCGGGTACTTTGTATTATTCCTCATTTCCATCTTTTTTTTTTTTTTTTTTTTTTTTTGCCACGGAGCACATGTAACGTTTCCTCTCGGCGTAACAGAGCGTGAGCCCCAGTGACAGATGATGGTTTCATAGCCTGAGCTGCAAGCTTGACACTTGCTTCTTAATCTTGTCCTTTTCTTCCTAAGTCTCTCTTTTACTTTTCCCCGGGTATTTCTGTACAGGTAAGTACCTTACTGACATATGTTTCCTTGGAGTCTTTCACTTTCACGGGAAACACTGCAAAAAAAATGAGGCTTGTCTCACATGTTAAATTAAAAAGAGAAGCTCGCATGGGGCCCTTGATCACTGAAAGATTACTACATGGTACTCGGAGACCAGAAAGCCATTTGATTCGCTGCAGCTTCTCAGGAAGCATTTCTCCGGGTGCCTCGTGACAATCGCTGTGGCGTCGTTCGTTTGCTGGTGGATTGTTTGTGGAACCACAGAGCTGCGTGGTCACACACACACACGCAGGCACACGCACACCCCACACTGGGCTCCCCACCCCCATCCGCGAAGCCTCCGTTTGATTAGCCGACTTGGTCTTATATGATCTTTGTCCTTGGTTTATCTGTGTGAATTGCTTTTCCCCCTTTGCTCTCTCCTAGAATCATCCAGAACCGCATCCTGATCGTCATTCTGGCCATCGTCCTGGTTATCACCATCCTGACAGCGATCACTTTTTCTGTCAGAAGACACTGATGTATCTGCTCTTCCTTGATAAACAGCGACCATGGCTCGTTCTGAGTAATTAAGACAAAATGGTCACATGAATCATTCTCTCGCGCTGACAGGGCCTGAATGACCCTCCCTCTCTCTCACCGCTGTTCAGCTAAAGTGCAAAGAGTGTAAAAATATTTTCTATTCCTGTTTGCATGTGGGTTGGCCTCCTTTTCTAGGTTTGTCTTCACCCAGATTTGTTTTTCACAGGGAAAGGCGAATGTTTATTTGCCTTTTGGTAATTTCATCTACTGACCAAAATAGCCTTGGTGACATTCTTGCTTGCCCTGTGGACAGGTCAAGGGTCATGGTTTGGGGGAGGGCATGATGAGGCAGTCACGGGGGCTTCTGATGGACTGTGCTGTTTGTCACACACCTCTTGTCACCGATCAGCCCTTCTGTGATGTCTGAGCATGAAAAGTGCAGAGGCAAGCAGCGGCCAGAGCCAGTGACGGGCCCAGCAAACTAGCCCTGTTCCTCCCCAGGCATAATGAATATAGTTCATCTGCCTGAGAGCTTTCGTTGTAAAGGTGGGTATTTAATAGCAGTTGTGCAGGAAATTGACTTAGCACTTTCCCTGTTTTTCTGTGCCTATGTATATGTTTTTTTTACCCACAATATTTTTTGCTGAGACTGCCCAATATCCACTTTTCACAACTTTGATTACTGGCTACAAGAAAGATTTCCTTGCCTTCCAAAAATCCCATACTCCCCAGAATCTGCTGGCAGAGAGAGCCCCGGCATGGTATTTAATGGTGACCTCCTCTCCCCTGACCTGTGTAAGCATCTCTGTATCCTTTCCGTCTTAATATTTGCACCGCCAAAAGCAGCCCTCATACATGTAAAAGGTCTGACAGGGTTCTCTCCACATCCATTCCAGTATGTAAAGACAGCATGAATATTTCAGGAAGAGCAAGAACCTGACTCCTTCAGTGAGAAATTTCAAATGTGATTATCAATACGGTAGAGTCCTATAGGCTGATCCACTGGAAATAAACTTGATGGAAAATGTTCACTAACCTCCTTTAAAAGAATACGGGATTGCAGCGCGTTACAAAAGGATGGCTTGGGTTTTTCACTAACAAATGTGAGCACAGCCTTCCTGAATTCACGATGTATTCAAACCTCTGCCATGCTTTGTGATTTTCTTTGGTGTCTTTCTGTCCGAGGTAACTGGGAATTGCATTTAAAATGAGTTCATTTATGACCAGGCTTCAAGGTGCCCAAGCTGAGGTCATTCTCCCGCTAGTCATAAAACAAAATGTGTTTTTCTTAAGACTTCATAGGCACTTACAGGGTCCTTTCTATCTTTTGAGTATAATTGGAAGCTTTGAATCCTTGGAAAGCAAACCTGTTCCCTTCATAAAAAATGCTAACCACCTGTGCCCACGGGCTGAGATCACCTGGATGCAGCACTTGATTTTTTTTTTTCCCCAACTCAGAAGAGAACCATTATGGTTTAGAGAGGAAATGCAGAATGGCAGAATCCACCCGAGAAATTGTACTTATCGAAACAGGCTAGGGCCTGCATGTGCTCAGGTAAATCATTTAGTATTGTGTAAATAAAGCTGCAGCATTTACTTCGCAGGGATGGTGTGGGATTTTGGCAGAGCGAAGTAGGCCAGCAAAGGAGTGGGAAGGCTGTACTGATTTTCCTATCAGCTTAAGGGATCTATCTGAGCAAGAATCTTTTATTCTGATAACGGAATTCTGTACCTGATAAACACATTGAAGAAACAATGAAAAAGCAGGGAAACAAGTAATCTCCTTCTCGTTTTGAAACTCTGATGGTGGGGAAGTATTCTACCAACCTCTCTGGTGGCTTCCTTCGAAACAGTTGGTCTTAGCTAAAGTGTATAATCCGTCACCCAGCTACACCTCACGCCGCCAGACTCTTCCTAAGGCCACCTGGCAAGCCAGGTTGATCTGCTCATCTAAACTTGCTGGCTCCTAAATATTTCACTAACACCTGGCGTTCATGTTGAAAGAGGAAATGAGGGAGTGCATCGCTCGCCCTTCAGTGGCTTCTTCTTTAGGGTTCTATGTCAGTATCAGCCCTTGCCTGAGATTTTGCCCCAATTCAACCCTGAGAGTGGGAAGAAGATGAACAGATAACCCTTGGCCTAACAGCCCCATCAAATTCACCTCAAGAGCGACCCCCTAGCCCGGGATAGTGACCACTTTGTAGGAAGCTGGTCCAAAGGCCCCTGATTTCCCGCCTGGCCCTCGACTCAGAGGTGCCCCAGGGGAGGAAAATTGTTCGCCCTGCTCCCCTGGGGAAGGAGGAAAGCCCACACATTCGAAGCCATTCATAGAACTGTGAAAGGTTCTAGGAACTTAATGTGAAATTGATGAATATCTCTAAAGTCAGGAGCCTTTGTTAAAAATTATGTTCAACGGAAGGGTGGGGTGTAGAAGAGGAGACGGTGGAGGAAGAGGAAGGAGGAAGCCCTTGCCATATAAAATTCATGCAGACTAAACAGTTTCCCTGGCAGCGTAAATAAAGTGGATGGTGCCCCGCTCCAGAATCAAAAGCAATTTAATTAAAGTCTCTTAAGTTGTAAAGAGTTTTAAATGTTCCACGTTGAAGACGAATGCCGACGAATGCCTGCAAATGCAGCGGGCCTGACGTCAGCTGCCAGGCCTGGGCTGGAAGGCCATTTGCTATTCTGTTTAAGGCAGGCTGGATTGTCTTATTTTGGAACCAGCTTGGTGGGGGGTTTGCTTTGCTACTGCTTCTGAGCCCTGAGCTTCAAAGGCTGAAATTAATGGTGAACAAAATTGTGCAGCTCTGGCCGTCCCATGCGGGGCAAGCCCATTGAGGGTTATCATTAAGTAAAGAAATAAAGAGGGGGAAAAAAGCCTGCCTGTTCCAAAAACCTCATCAGATAATGACCTCAGTGATTGGATTTTCATTACCAAACAGCATCCAGAGATTATCTACTCCACAGAAGAAAGGAGGGGGAAGGAAAAAAAGGAAAGAAAGGAAAGCAACCGTCTTTCTCTTCCTCTCTCCTTTTTTTTTTCTCTTTCTTTTGCACATCTTTTCTGTAAAACTGTCAGATCATTTCAGTATTTCAAATCCGAGGAAAACAGCCTGCCTGCTGCTGTATTTGAAGTTGTAATGGTGTCAAAAAGTCACGACTGACTGACAGCCGTCAGTCCCAGAGGGGCTCATTAAATCATAAAAACTTGACAAGGAAATAATTGCGCATCGCCAGCAACTTGGCGCCTGTTTAGACGTTTTTATTTTCTTTCATTATTAGTCCCCACCATTACGTTCATTAACAAATTGCATTAAACTGTTAAGGGCTAATGATTTGTTTATCGCTTTTTTATTATTATTATTATTTAAACATTAGCTGTGTCGTGCGGTACCCAAGCAGCCTCTTGCCATCATCCGGCTGAATATTTTTCCACTCCGAGCTCTGGGTACTGTTGGAATATGAAATAGATTATTCATTACTCTCCTCTTTGCCACTGATTTGGTTTCATGTAGCGTCTTCCACAGAGAAAGATGAAAACTTGTCAAAAATAGGTTATATCTTATTCGAAGGGGTAACAATAGCAGCAGGTACAGGCACACTTTAATATTTAATTAAGGTGGGTGTTAACCCCTTTAAATGACTTTAGGTGTAAGTTCTATTCAAATGCAGAAGACAAAAATAATTGTTCTTAATTTGCAACCTGTTCGGCAGGCACTCTCGTGGAGATAGCTGGAAATTTAGAGCAGCATTTTTAAATAATGCAATTTCCTATCATAAATATTTATAGCCGTTTGTCTACGTAGTTGAGAATTAACTACCAGCCATGATTTCCTCATCTCTTTGGTTTGAACTGCTAGCCCAGTGGGGCACCCAGTGCTTGGGAGTGGAGATGGCTTTCCTGGGAGAAATGTGTGTCCCGAGCCAAGGACTGCTGGTTGGTTATGGCTGGGGCTGGTTTCCGAGGAACCGCTGTGAGTCCCCTGTCTCTGGTCCACTTGCCTCCCCCTTTAGCTGAGTGTGTGGTTGGAGGACTCCGGTGTGAAGTGAAAGTAAGTAGGGACTTCTCAAAGGAACACTTGTGTGTCCGGCTGGCTGGTGCTGGGAGGGTGTGATGGGGGCACGTCTGGGCCATCTCTGTGTCATCAATGAGCTCATTGCAAACAGTGCTTCTCTAATAGACAACAGGAGCAGCACTTTCCTGGGGTTGACCTTCCACCTTTTTTTCCTTTCTGTGAAGTGTTTGGCTTTTCCATGGGCTATGAGCCTGCGGGAAAAAGTTCCAATATCATCATCATCATCCTAAGTCAGAAGTCAGTGGCATCTTCCATGCTGTAACTGCTGGACGCATCTGGTCACCCTGTTTGATTTGACGAGTTCACATAACCATACAGCCACTCTGAGAGCCCTGGTTCATTGGCAGAGCTGGGGTGTTCTGGTCAATATCAGGGAATGGGGAGTACTTTTCTCCCAGCCTCTTTCTACTTCCACCCCCCGCCATCTCCAGAGAGACCAGACCCCTTGGGCAGCTTCTCTGTAGACGTGAAGGGGAGAGATGGTACACGTTCCTTGCCCAGCACAGCACCTCTCAGCATCACCCACACAAGGACAGATGGCGCTACAGGAGCCGTGGCACAGGAGGGACCAGCAGGTGTGAGCCAGGTGAGGCCTGGCCTCAAGTCTCATGGATCACTGTGGGCTTAGAAATGGCAGACACACCAGGGTCTGGGGGATCTCAAGCCTCCATTTCAGTCCACTCCAAATTAGCCACACGACAACTTGCCACCTTTGGAATGGACTCTATACCTCAGCAAAAGGCTTGCTCAGAGTCGTTTTTCCAGAAAGAAGGAAGGAAGACTCTGTAGTGAGCCATCCCTGGTCTGGCTCCCAGAGACACTGGTCGAGGTTACTGCCTGAGATGAGGGGGTGGCCCTCAAACTTGGCCTCGCCCTATGCCATAACTCACTAACTTGAAACGAAACCCCAGGAAACTCTTGTTTATATGACTTTACTCTGCCTGCAGCACATTGGACTCAAACCAGTGGTACCTGCGAGAGGCCGCCCACATTATGTGAATAGTCAGGTGGCTCTTAGACGAGATGCCAGCCTGTTTAAAATGGGGCAGGCGACTGTGTACACGGACAGCTCAGAAAAGTTCTTAAAGCCGTTGGCACTGCACCCAAGAAGGGAGCCATTGAAGGGTAACCAAGAGCAGCCAGGTACAGGCAAGAGAATAGAGTGTGCGATTAGAGCCAAGGCTGGATACAGGGTCCTGAAATGGGTGATGGAGCCAACGTCAGTGTCCTCTCCTGTTGTGCTAGAGGAAAGACACATTGAGTGCTGAGAGAGACTGCCCATGTCTGTGAGGATTCCAGGTCAGTAACAGGTGAATGTTCCAGAGCCAGCTTGCCAGAGGCAAGTAGGGCAAAAACAAGATGGTGGGTCAACCAAGATGGTGGGGCAACCGTGATGGTAGGGCAAACCAAGACGGTAGGGCAAACCAAGATGGGAGGGCAAACCAAGATGACAGGACAGGAATGGGAGTGTATGTATGAGGTTGGGAGTGTATGAAGAGGTAAGGAACTGGCAATGTGCAGGGTAAGGATGGAGATGGTTAGGGGGCCTCATCCCAGGAAGTGGCCAAGAAGGAGGGACACAGGCAAGTAGGCCCCACTTTGTGCCACTCTGGGCCCCTCCTTCAGAAACAGCCAAAGGAGAGGAAGGGCAGGGTGCTTATCTCCTGGAACCCTGGCCCAAATCACACGCAACCCCTGTTGCCTTGCCTCATGGGGCTCCCAGCAAGCTGTGGGGAAAGCACTTCGTTATCCTGAATCACCTCGCTACTTGCGCTGCATAAATAACGAAGATGTCACAGAGCCGGGGAAGTGCCAAGGGGCACAACTCCGGCCTGTGATTCTGTGAGCCTGTGCAGCGCTCCTTCCCTTCATCCCAACAAGGCCCTTGGACGTGAATTATAGCCCAGCGGCCCCGAAGCCTGTATTGATCGGCCGCGCACACTCCTCTGCTGAGAGCTGCCTGGACTTTCCTGGGGGCAGGACAGGCACCGCTCAGTGCGGCGCACCCTCTATGTCCCCCGGCCTCCCCAAAGTGTACTCAGGAGGTCATAGGACCAGGGGAGCCAAGGCCCTCCTCCAGCTCAGTGCTGCTTTGTGGCCTCAACTTTTTGTTTTTAACTTATGTTGCCAGGAAAAGTACCTGAGTTGGCGAGAAGTGTTTTTTGCATGACAAGGTTCCACAGAGTTGAGAACGAATACAACCTCGGGCTCCAGCTTCTTTCCAGAAAGTTCTGCCTAAGACCCTGGGCTCAGAGGCGCCCTCAGCTGACACTCACGGAGGCCTACCGTATACCCACCATCGGGCGCGGCAGTGTGCCTCAGTGTACTGCGTTTTCCTCTTAATTTTCCCCGTCTTACGTCATCCGAAGGGAGAGGAGCTGAGAATGTGGCTAGAATCCATCACCTCCTCGGGAGACGGGAGCTGCTGCTAAATTCAGTGGAGAAGCATAGGCCATAGGCTGGTAAAGGCGGGGACAGACGCCTCCCAGCCCCACTCCCTGAGGCTCCGACCAGACTGCCCCCTTCCCTTGTTTGCTTCTCTTGTAGACACAGGAGGTGGCCAAGACCTTGGCCCTCTGAAGGGTGTACAATTGTTAAGGTCGGCCAGGGCCCTGCATGGTGACACCCTATGGGCTGGCTGGGAGACACCTGCAATCCCACCTTTAAAGACTCACTCCTTTGGTTTCTGACCTTGGACCCTTGGAAAAATGCAGATTCATCATCCCCCAGGCAGCTTCATCAGGGACTGATCCCTCTGGGTGAACCTTTCCGGTCTGACCATTTCCGGTGGGAGGTTTGGCATCTGGGGGAGAAGTGACACCCCACTCAAGAGAGGAGTTAGCGGTCTTTGGAAGAAAGAGAAGGGAAGGGGGCCTGGGTTCCCTGGGACCAGCTCTCTGGAGGTTTCTCCTGGCATCAGCCACCCTTCTGGGTAATGGATGGGTTACCGGGGACACAGCCTTGCCCCAAAAGTCCACACACACCCGGCCAGGGCCCAGGGCTGCTCAGGCAGACACGGGGGTTCTGAGAACATGTGCAGTCTGCCGAGGAGAGGTAACAGGTTGAGGGCCCTGGGACGCCTCCCTCAGCAGTGCCCTTGCTGAGAAGGAGGCCAGAACGGGGAGGTAGGGCTGCCTTTAGCACAGTTTACCTTGGGGCCCAGTAGACTACGTCCTTCCGTGAGCTGCTCCAACCTCCTGTCCAGGTCCTGCCGAAGGTGACGGAAGGCCAAGGCCACTGCGGTGCACAATTTGACATTTAGGGAAGAGCCCAGACAGCTCACTTAGGCCCTGAGCAGACCCTCCCCACACTGCCCTACCCAGGGGTCTTGGCACAGCGGGGCATGGTGACCCTCAGAGCCTCTCTCTGCATCATTTCCATCTCCTCTTCATCCAAGCCCACCCCTCCCAAGAAATCACAGAGCGAGGAGAGCCAGATGGCTTCAATGAGCTCTTTATCGTCCCCAACGCGACTTCTAAATAATCAGATCCTTCCCTGTTCGAAGCATGAGAGGTATAATCAGATTTATCCAGCTAGTCAATAAATATTTATTGAGCATCTACTAGGTTCCAGGCCCCGAAGACACATGGTCAAGAAGATAGATAAGAAAACAGGTAAAATAACCCCCCAGCCCTGGGGCTGGTGGTCAGAAAGCTGTTTTCATGCCCAGCGTCCTGTCTTGCTCTCTGGGCCTGGAAATCACATTGCAATGCCCCTGCCTCTGCCGCCTTCCACTGCTGCCCCTGAGATTAAGGCCCATGTCCATCAATTGCTTGGCAAAGTCCTTGCCAAACAGCAGTGCTGTGTGTTCATTCCTCCTTGCAATCTCCACGACTCCGTTTGTGCAGTCGCCCCATTGGAGCAGGAGTAGGGCTGACGCTTACCTGTCCGTGGATGGGTCCTCGTGAGCACCGGCCCCTTGTGCAGCAGGACCAGCCAGGAGAGGCCAGGGACAGGAATGGGGACCATTTAGACTGGGACTGACTTGGAGGATTTTCTTCTCCCTGCTTGTTAAATGATAAAAGTTTGACTTGGCAGGCGATCGGAAACCCAAAATATCATGAAAGGGAAAAAAGTTGCCGAGTGGCTAAGAGGTGCACCACGGGAGTGTGGCCGGGCTGAGCAGAGCGGGCAGGAGACGTCTTTTCAAAGGCTTCTCTCTCCTTCTTCTCCCCTCTCTGTCCTCCATGTGGAATGGGGAAAATAGAGCAGAATCCAGACTTGGGCACCCTCCCCCAGCAGCACCCCCAGACACTGGAGACACTTTGATGTCTGGCCACGTGGCACTTGGGGCCTGGAGGCGCCTGGGCATCCCGGCCTCCGGACGGGCCTCCCTGAGCTCCTTTTTGAGGAGAGATGAAACACACAGAGCCCGAGAGCAGGGTTTTGAAATGAGGAAACATGGATCAGCGTCCCTTGAGCTCCATGCTGGCCACCTTGGTGACAGTTTGGATGGCAAAAGCCAAGCAGGTGGACAAGCTCGGGCTCACAGAGCCCTCAAACTGTGTGAGCTTTAGGGGCCGTTAGACAACCTGCTCATCTTCAGATGGGGAAACGGGGCTCAGAGAGGGAACAAGACTTGCTCAAGATCACCCAGTAAGTCGGTGGCAGGGCCAGGGGTGGATGTCAGATCTTCAGCCTCCGGCCGGGCTTCTCTCTTCTTCAACCAGCACCACATTCTGGAAGCCACAGCCTGGCCACAGGAACACTGGCCTCCTTGGTAGTGTTGGCCTTCACACCACGGGGGCCTATGTTCCTCAGTTACGTTTTTTTTTTTTGGCGGTACATGGGCCTCTCACTGCTGTGGCCTCTCCCGTTGCGTAGCACAGGCTCTGGACGCGCAGGCTCAGTGGCCATGGCTCACGGGCCCAGCCGCTCCGTGGCATGTGGGATCTTCCCGGACCGGGGCATGAACCCGTGTCCCCTGCATTGGCAGGTGGACTCTCAACCACTGCGCCACCAGGGAAGCCCCTCAGTTACGTTTTTTAAACCATGATGTACAGAAAAACTCAGTTCCATCCATGCTGGCTATGATCCCTTTTCCCCCCCTAAATGTCAGATCCTTGTTCTTTTGAGGAATTGGCAGGGGAAACCCTGGTTCTCTCCTCATCTGAGCTGTGAGCATCATTTCTGTCCTCAGGTCCCTGCAATCACTCCTCACCCTCCACCATCACTAGCCGCCCCCCTCCACCAAAGGAATCTTGTGAGAAACAATTAAGTAGCGAGTAAAGGGCCCCACCCTGATGCTGAGCCCACAGGGGACACCCGGCAATGCCTTGGCCTCTGATGCTGAGGGGATGCTGCCTTAGATCTGGGGGGCCCTGAAGATGCTCCTGGTCCTGGTGGTGGCTGCAGTGCATTCACACCCAGGAACAGCCTGGCAACAAGACCCATGAGGCTTTGGTCTTTTCTCAAAGTCTGGTATCTTCTGTGCTGAGTTGGGCCTCAGGTGCCCAGAGCTCTGGGCCCTGCTGTGCCTTTTGCAAGTCATACCCTGTTCCTGGCTTTGGTTCCTCACCCAGCAAACCAGCAAGTTGGGCTGGAAGGGAGGTCCCTGCCAACTCCAGTCATCCATGGCAGGGAAAAGGGAATGTTTCCGACAAAGCAGGACAAAGGGCCCAGGGGTAAGATGGCAGCCTTGGTGTGTAGAACCTTCTGAAAGACCAGGAGACGTGGCCTGCTGAGCTTCTGAGTGGTCTTGGGTGCAGGGCCGGTATCATGGGCCCCACACTCAGACGGCCCCTGCACTTGGGGTTTAATGTTCTGTGTTGCTGTCTTGAAATTCTTAATAGTTTTATCTTTGTAATTGTGTTTTGCAGATGAAGTCTGATGGGACAGTGGACCGTGAACTGGGGGCTTGGAGCCTCCGCTCACGTGGTCTTGCCTCCCACCACCTCCCTGTTCCTTGGGTCTGGTTCTCAGCTGCTCCCTCTTCTGTCCCCTGGAACCCTAGTACCATCTGGCCTTCCCCTCCCCACCTTCACTCAGCAACTGCTGCCCACCTGCCCCCAACCTGGGCACAGGCATGGGAAGGAACAGGGACAGGCATGCACACCCCACAGTATCCTGGGTGGGGCATGATGGCTGCAGCCCCTGCCCTACGCTGGCAGCATCAGGGTGCATTCATGGGGTGCTCAGCAGGGACAAGCCTCTGGTCCCCCCGATCCAGGTACCAAGTGTATCCAGTGCATTCTGAGGTCGCCCATCTGCTGACAGTTGGGGCAGGGGGCCTATGGAAGGAGATGCCTGGCTCAACTTCCTGCCCCAGACCTGGGGCACAGCATGTCTGTCCAGCCACTGGGGAGAAAGGGAACCTGACCTTCCAGCTCCAGGGCAATGCGGGCCCCAAGCTACCAGGCAGGACCCAGGCCCATGAGGGTCTGCACTCCCCCATTGGCCCGCTCCACGCCTGGGGGAACCCTCTCCTACTTCTTCCCACCTTCCCAAGTCTGGCTTGTCTCTTTTGGCCAGTTTGAGGCACCCTCTTAAGAGCCCCGGAATACAGTGTACAACTCTGGCAATTCCACACGTGTTAAATCTGCTGATATTTGCATTTTAAAACTGGCACTCTACAATATAAAAGTGAATGGTACAATTTGTGCTAATAACTTAACATTTTGACTTAACTTAGTAGAACATTAACTAGAAGTTTTTAAACACCATGAGAAGTTGAGAGAGAGACCAGGGATGAAAGGGAAAAAGCATTTTTTTTCTTGCTTTTTGAACATGGGGCTCCATGTTTTCGTTTTGCTCTGCATCTCACAAATTTCGGAGCCATTCCCCCTGGATGAGTCACTTTGCCTCTCGGGCATCCATTTTCCTATCAGGAAACCAGACCATTAGCATTGTGCTTCTCCACCCTTGCTCAAGGGCGCGTTATGAACGTGCACTTGGATAAAGTCCATGAAAGAGATTTAGAAAACAGTGTGTGGTGCCAATCCCCAGCCTTGGAGCCACAGCCCTTCTTCCTCAAACAGGAGTTCAGCCCCTCCCTTTTGTGGGTTTCACCACCACTGACAGGTCAGCCCCTCCCCCAGGCGTTCTCCCCAGGTGTTACATCCTAGAACTAAAGCCCCAGTCTGACCACCTGCCACCTCCCATACATACAGAATGGAGGCGTCAGCGCCCAGGGAGGTTGAATCTGGAATCCAAGCAAGTTGTGAGGTGGAAAGATGGCAGCCGGCCCGACAGCTGAGCCTAACAGTGTGCAAAGACCACTTATTGATCTCTGCACTCATTCATCCTATTTTCTGGCGAGAATCAGAATTTCAGAGCCTAGTACGAAGCTCAGTATAGGCACCAAGGAGGCTGGGTGCCAACCAGGTTTGGGTTGCAGGATCATCTTTCCGAGAATCGTAAGAATTCTGATTCCAGTTACACTGCCAAGGGGAAGAGATGTCCATTTCAGACTTGTTTCCAAAGCTACCATAATGGAGGGGGGTGGGTTTCAAGTGCAACGTTCAATCTGCCTTACCTGACATTTGAGGACTCACTATCCAAGGGTTGAATGGGTCCAGCCCGTCATATTCTATAAAAGTGTTGTCACTTTAAAATAATATGTATGGAGTGAAGGAATGAATGAGTCCATTTAGATCAAGTTGCCTCAAATGGAGTCCAAATATTAAATTGCATACTCAACAGTGTCATTTCAGGAGAGAGGAAAAATTAGCTGACCTCCCCCACTTTGGCTTCTTTTACAGCTTTGCCTCGATAATGGATGATCTATCATTTTCAAGTTTCGGGTTTTTAAAGTTTGTCTTATTTTACTTATTATCACGTTTTGAGTGATGTCTTCTGGCTCCAGCTCAACTTCCTCCAGATAATTCATTAGGCCTGCGAGCTGCTCCGGCGTGGGATTAGAACCCATGTAGTACATAGTCACTTTAAACTGAGATCTGCTAATTAATCGCTCTTCTCTGTGTAACTGAGCGATAGCGCTCCTTCCCCGAGGAATTGCAATTTCATGGTTCCTAATGATGCTGCGATTACATTATCTGGATCGCTTAGACGGTGGGTGTCAGCAGCGATGGCTCGAAGCCCGTCTCGGGGCTGGGAAGGAATCACTCCTAAAACCAAGGGGATGAGGAAAAGGAGTTCAAATGTCTGTTGCTAATTTTCATTAATGTGCTGCTGTTTCTTACATCTCATTCAGGCATTAGTTTCAAGTTCCAACTTCCTCCAGCTCCACCGAACCTCACATTTTTTTCCTAATATTCACAGGGTTATTTTTTTGTAAAAATCTATTTATTTGCCATATTCCACATAATAATTTATTTCCAGCATTTATTTTCATTAGATTTCTTGGAAACGTGGTTCTACATATCATTAGTACAAGTAATACATCTTGATTGTTGTTTCCTGAACTAACTTGTATTATTTGATGTGTTAAATAAAATGCCTAATTCCAAAGTCTGCTATTCCCATCTTTTGCATTTGGATTATTTATCTTACTTCCCATTCCCTTTCCTTTTTTTTTTTGTAAGTTTATTTATTTTGTTTATTTATTTTCGGCTGCATTGGGTCTTCGTTGCTGCGAGCAGGCTTTCTCTAGTTGTGGCGAGCGGGGACTACTCGTTGTGGTGCGCGGGCTTCTCATTGCAGTGGCTTCTCTTGTTGCAGAGCACGGGCTCTAGGCACGTGGGCTGCAGTAGTTGTGGCACTCGGGCTCAGTAGTTCTGGCTCGCGGGCTCTAGAGCGCAGGCTCAGTAGTTGTGGCGCACAGGCTTAGTTGCTCCACGGCATGTGGGATCTTCCCAGACCAGGTCTCGACCTGTGTCCCCTGCATTGGCAGGCAGATTCTTAACCACTGTGGCACCAGGGAAGCCCCACCCCGTTCCCTTTCTAATTGAAGGGGTATTATAAATATTCAGTAGTGCTTTGTTACAATTTCTGTGCTGTGAGTATAGACACTGTCATTTTTTTTTTATATGATGAAACTTGGATCAGGTTTAAGGATGCTTTTGAATACAAGTTTTCTTCTTCTTCTTCTTTAATTGCCCCAAGACATGGCTTTGAAGAGATGGCATCACAGACCTGGATGTGAGCTCTGGTTCCCTCATCGGTGTGTTGGGATGATCTACTGAGCCTCAGTTTCCTTGACTGTAAAGTAGGGAAAAGATCAGCCACCCCAAGGACAGATATGAAGATTCAACTAGGTAACCCATGGAAAGCACCACCAGGCATATGATAAACCATCACCATCCCCTTCATCTTGATTAAATGAGCCGATCTGTGACACATCATGGTAGAGATACATGATTGAGGGTGGGGAACTTTTGGGTGTTTTGTTTTCTTTAAAGATTCTTCATGATTATGGCCTTTAAATACTTCAGGAATGCCTTAGATTCCAAAAAAAAAAGGAAGATATTCATTTTTTTCATTCATTAAAAAATATTCATTTAAAAAAAGTTTTAAAATATTTTTAACACTAAATGTCAGACATGGCACCAAGGATTGGAAAACAGCATCCAACCACAAAGGAGAGTTTCTGCCTTGCCCAGAGCTCACAGGCTGGTGAGGGAGACACAGCAGTTACCTGGCAATTAGCTGCCATAGGAATTCAGTCACAGAACCTGGAGAGGTAAGGCAGTCTTGCTGGGGCCAATTTGAGCCTATTCAATGCTAAGGGTATAGCATCCTGAAGGAAATATGAAGACACATTTGAGACACTGGAAAAAAAAAATGGTTGATTTGGCATGAATTAATGAATGAATGGGAGACAACTTCTATCATTCCAGGTGACCGGCTCAGCCAAACTTTCACCGGCAGGAAGTTCGCCATTAAATGATCATTTGTTCCCAGCCGAGGGCAGAGGCACTGTGAATTGCGTGGGCGGAAAGACACGTGGCTCCGCCCTCCCGTGGGACAGGAGGCAGCGCCAAGAAGGGGCGCTGAGCCACCGGCCACACCCACTCCCAGAGTAGCAGGTGCTTCTCCGTGCTGGTGCCCGGACCGCCTGCCGCGGAGGAGTCTCCTTTCCCCCGTCTAATTCGGTCACCAAGACACTCCACTCTCTTATGAGGAAGCCAAGCAGCTTCACAAGATTTGCCTCGTTTGGATGCACAGCACAATGAATTTGTACCCACCGAGCCTCCAGCGCTGATATTTCAAAACCTACAGTACACTAAACGTGAAACTTTTGTTCACATTTCAAGGATTTTGATAGCCCAAGTGGATAGACGCTGCCTATTGATTTTTCCCTTACAATGACTCTTGGATAACCTATTTTCTCATTTATTTTTAAAGACGGCTCATGAGATTTCATAACAATTCTGCCCAACCTCCTAATATCAAAATCCCTCCTTGACCCTGAAAATTGTAATTCTGCTATAGATCACAGCTGCTGAATATTACCTTTTACTAAGCTGGTTAAATAAAATATGTCCAAATCACTGGATCCCACAAGTCGTGGCCTGCAAGTGTAATGATCCAGGGGCTGAGGTTTCTGCCGCCGCATGCCCGCCAGCCCAGCGCTCTGCCGGCCCAGCTGACACCAAAGTGTGGGAATCGAGCATATCGGCTCAGGTTTGGAATTTAAGGAGGTGGAGAGGGAAAGGATAGCTCGGCTAGTCTTCAATGATTTTCTTGTAAAACTTTTACAAGGAAGACTTGGGCTGTTTGATGTGTTCTAGACAATCAAATGCCCTCGGAGTCTGCAGCCGAGTGGCTAGGGTTTTCTCCCGAGTGCAGGAGGGAGTGTATTTGATGTAGGGCAAGTTCAAAACCCCCAAAGCCTTCCACGCTGGTAGGTCAGATTACACTCAGAGGTGGGGAAATAGAACACGTGAAACGTGAAAAGGACTACCAACCCAGGAAGTCTCGTTCTGCTACCGGCTGGCTGGCCCCAGGCTCTTGCTTTGGCTGGAGAGGGGCCATGGGGAATTTAGACCAAGGCGGCTGGTACCCGACCTGAGCCCCCTCGGCCTCTGTGCACTTAGGCCCCACTTGCACCTCCATTCGCTTTAGCCAGAGGACCCCACGGATGTCCCAGCCCCCCACACCACCCAGAGGCTCCTGGTGTCCAAATTACTTTTTCCCGTCCTCAGAAGAATGAAGGACAGCTCTGACCCAAGTGGGTTCCAGGGGAGTTTTGAATGTTTCAAAGCCAACGCTTAGATCAAAAGTCATAACTTCTGGCTTTTAGATTGTCCTCTTGCCTTACCTGGGCAGCCCTCACGTCCAATACGGAAATGTTTCCCGGAGAACCTCACTCGTTACAGGGGAACGGAGTCTGAAACGGCTCTGACTCAGCAGAGATACGGCATCTCCGGCAGTGACCGTTGGAGCCCATTTGAAATGCAGGACACAACTGGCTCTTCCATGGCCTGTGGAGCTCTGCAGCTGCCCTCTCCCCCTGCCTAGGCCCTCCTACGACGGCTGGACCCGCTGCCTCCCCTGCAGGGCCGGCAGCCCACCTGTGGCAGGCGACAGGTCCCATGGAACAGATGCGGGGAATTTGCTGAGATCAGCACCAGGTGAGCCAGAGTGAACAGGAAATTGTCCACAAAAGAGAAATTAATAAATAGCAGCAAGTCCCCCCATCACCAACCCTCAATCAGGATCTGTCAGGGGGTCAGAAGAGCTAACACGGGTTAGTATCCTTTATTTATTTATTTATTTATTTTGGGCTGTGTTGGGCCTTCGCTGCTGCGCACGGGCTTTCTCTAGTTGCGGCGAGCTGGGCTACTCTTTGTTGCGGTGCGCGGGCTTCTCATTGCGGTGGCTTCTCTTGTTGCAGAGCACGGGCTCTAGGCGCGCGGGCCTCAGTAGTTGTGGCACACGGGCTCAGTAGTTGTGGCTCGCAGGCTCTAGAGCGCAGGCTCAGTAGCTGTGGCGCACGGGCTTAGTTGCTCCGCAGCATATGGGATCTTCCCGGACCAGGGCTCGAACCTGTGTCCCCTGCATGGGCAGGCGGATTCCTAACCACTGCACCACCAGGGAAGTCCCAGGGTTAGTGTCCTTTAAACACACCATATGCCAGGGATGACAAGCATGTGGCCGGATCACCTCCTGTCCCCACCCCCGAGTTCCCAGTGGACACTGCTAATTGATCCTGGCTCTCTTTCGTCCTCAGAATCCCCTTCAACCCAGCAGTCCCTGTAGCCTGTACTCATCAGTGAGAGTGAATTTGGGGAATGCAATCTATTCACCTCCAGCCCACCATGTTCCCACGCCCATATCACGTGCATGCCACCTCCTGTACCTGGAGGGTCCTCACACTCCCTCCCCTGGCCGCCTGCTTCGACTCCTACCAGGGCCCACTCACGTCCACCCTCGTCCTGCCTGCCTCACCGGCCACTAGCGACTCAGGCCGAGGAGTGAGGAAGAGGCTAGGAGTGTGGAGACCTCTAAGTTCTGGCCCCAGCTTTGCTCTAAGCTAACTGAATGACTCCGGACAAATCGCTTTCTTTCTTTAGGCCTCTATTTCCCCATCTGTAGATTAATCCTTACGACTCTATGATCTTAAGGTAGATCTCCGCTCCTCCATCTTGTGATGCAACATTCCTTTGCAACCATGCCACTCCTTGAGCCACTTCATACAGCCCTTTCTCCTGACTTTCTTTCTCTACCCCTGTGAGCTCCTGGAGGGCAGGAATCGCATCTGGGCCCCACCACCCCACCTGTATTTCTCCTCGGGGCATCAAAGTGCTGGAAGAAAATTACTCAGTACCTACTGGTGCATGTTCATGTCCTGTGAAGCTCATCATCTCCCAAGGACAGAGGGTCCCTAGAAAAATGCAGCGACACCAAGTCAAGCCTTATTCCAAAGGGACTGACTCCATCTTCTATCCCTCCCAGGGGCTTTGGAGCCACTGTTGGGAGCTCAGGACGGTGAGCTGATACGAGGCAAGGGAGGCGGTTTGTCGAGGTGGCCAGACTCAGGCACGGGAGCCCGCCAAGTTGCCCACTAGCTGTGTGAGCTTCAGTAAGTGAATAAGCCACCCCGCACTCCAATTCTCTTCCCTGCAAGTCAGCACGGCCAGGTGACCTTCAGCCAGGGTGCTGATGCGAGGATTCAAATGGAGAACCACGGAGCGCACTTAGCTCTGGACCCGGGCAGTAGTCAGTGCTCAGTGAAAGGCAGCAGTCATCGCGGTTGTAGAACTGGCTCCGCCCCCAGGCCGCTGGTCTTTTCAGGAGACTGTTGCCCACGGGAGCTTGTTATCTCAGCTCAAGTGATCTGGCTGCCCGCTCTGTGTAGCCACTGGACTAGGAGTGCAAAGGGGAACGAGCAGTGCTTGGCCTAAAGGAGGAATTTGCAGCCTCAAGAGCAGTAACGAGAGGAGGCCAGATAATGGGGTCCAAAATCTGACGTCAGATGGGATACGTCCCAAAATGGACGTAGAGACATCACCCCACCCCTGACCAACTTGTAATGGGCTCCACGCAAGGAACCTGCCCTGTGGCAGAGGCAGTGCCTGGTGCAGCAGAGCCCCTGGCCCAGTTTGCAGCGCCGCCTCCTCTGAGGAGAATGCAAGCTTCGGGGCAATAAATTTTAGCTCTTGTTACCACCTCTCCATTCTCTCCCATCGGGGCCTCTTGATCTTCCCCTCTCTGCTGACAACAAGATATGGTTGGCATTTAGTTGGGGATTTAAAACCAGGAGCACATCGCCCTCCCTTCAGGCTGGAAGCTTGCTCCCTGGCTCTCGGAAGCCTCTCGAAGCTGGGCACTTGATGAGTGCCAGGAGACTGGCTCCTGAAACCGGAAGGGGCCTGCATTGTTGGACCAAAATAGCAAACGTGCAACATGAGTCCCTTCAGGGGCCCTCAGCAGGCTGGTGGCTTCCGGTGGGTACTCGGCACAGGCCAGCCCGTGGATAGAAACTGCAGTGGCCCTCGCTGCCATTGGAGAGAGCCCTGCTCTGTACACAACTGTGCTGCCCTTAGCTAGATTAGTTCATCCAACTGCAAATGGACCTGAGCTATCCCTAGCAAAGAAATTCCACGTCTGGGTCAAATAAACCAAGCTTTTGCACATCACCCATGGGCTTCCTGAATGACTTAAATCTTCCCATCTAGAGTTTGTCACCCCTGGATCTCCCAGGACAAAAGCGACCCCCAAATCCAAAAGGACCCCTTTCCCATGGACGGCAGCCACGCTGTCTCCCATACATGAAGCCAGAATGCCGAGTTCTAGGACGTCACCCCTCTTCGTGGGTGGTGCCCAATTGATTATTTGCCAGATTCCAAAATGTTTTCATCTCTGGAAGAAACAATACACAAAAAAGCAGTTCTGAAAGAGGCCCTTGGGTCAGGGCGGGTGGCCTGTCTGGGGCGCCTTGGAGGAGGCTGCTGGAGGGTTTTAAGCCAGCCCTTTCCCCTGCAGTCCCTGTTCCATGAAGCTGTGGTTCTAGCCCCTTGCAGGACGCATATGCTCCAGAGTAGTAGCAAGTGTCCCATTACTGTAAACGGCCTTTTATTTTTAAACTAATGCTATATTTGGAAAGCAGTAATCCTGGGGAAATGACACTGGTACTAATGGGGAACATATTACCTTTCATGTGTTTTTTTCATGTTTAAGCTTTCTTTGTTATTATCTGAGTAGCAAGGCTTTGCATATACTCTTGGGCAAAAAATCAAAATAAGCCTTAAAGCAATAATATTTTAATAAGCATCAAATGTCTTCAATGAGATAAAAGTATTATATAGTGTTTTGATATTGGGCTTTAGTTAAAACCTCATTTAAAAAAAAAAAGAAAATTTCTCAGATGTATTGGGGTGGGAGAGCAGTGATGTATTTTGAAATTCAGGTGGAGAAAAAGTTTCAATCCAGGTCAATTATGCTAATTAAATGCCACAAACGATGGAGATTGCCAGCAAATGGACATTATTGTTTGTTGCTATCACTGTTTCCCATTGATCAAAAACGGCAGCTACTGACACTTGGGCCTCCGAAAACTGAGGCTCCAGTATGAATACACATCGATGCCTCAGTGCCAATCACAGCACTTGGGCTGCAGGACTAAGCTTCCGTCCAGCCTGCATCTGACCCTGCCCTCTTCTTGGGTGAAGTTTCCAACAGCCGAGGCTGCTGGCCGCCTCCCTGAAACTCAGATTAGCTTGGTCAGTGTGTGCCTGGTTTTGTTCCCAGACCCAACTGGGAAGTGCTGAGGGGCCCAAGTTATGAAATGAAACCGAGTCTTTGATTTCTTCACCCATGCCGGGGACCAAGCTAGAACCATGGGCTCTTTAGAAGTGAAAGGAGGAGCCTCGGATATCCTCCCCTTGGTTTTATAAAATGAGGAAACTGAGGCTCAGAGAGAGGAAGTGACCTGCCCAAGGGCACATAGCAAACTAATGGCAGAGCCAAGAATAGAACAGTGTCCTGACTTCTGGTCCCGTGCTCCGCGTGCTCGCCACTCCAGTATTATAAAACTGTATTATAGAACTTCAGCTTTCATCTCCTCCACGCTCACAGCAAGTTCCCCCCACTGTTCTGTTGTAGTTTCATGTCAAACCTTGGTTGGGTGACATCAGCGCAAACCAACAAGAGTTCAAGTTTGGAATCAGGCCATGTGTAGCATGACTTGAGTCTGTCTCGTCCCACGGTTGACCTAAGATGAGAGTCCATTTTCAGTGGCAAGATGGAATGCACTTAACTATGGACAGGTGGGACATCAAAGGGGGTCAGGAGAGCAGTGGTTTCAGGCTGATCCGGGGATGCCACCATCCTGGCTTTATCCCCAAGTTAGAGTAGACGCCATACTCTGAGCTGTGGCTACTGGCCGTTGCTACTTCCAGGTCAATAAACAGTCTCAGAAAAAGTCTGCTGCTGGAGATGGGATCGACAGAGATCAAGCACTGGTGGGGAGAGGGTATAAGTTTTCACACAGGGGCGGTTAAGGATATCACAAAGACACTCCTTCATTTCCCATCTTACTGAGGTGGGTCCTGAAGGTCACGGCCCCGTAGTCTCCCTGATTTCCAGGTGCTGTTGGGTAGGACCCCGCCATCCCCTTCTAACCCAGAGCCACCAGTCCTCAGGGATAGAGCACACCCTGGGCCTCAGAAATCCTGGGTTCTGCCCCCGGCTCTACCTCAGCCACGTGCCCCTGAGCAAGTCGCTTTCCCCGCCTGGGTCTCAGTTTGCTGATCTGCAAAATAGGAGGGCTTGGCCTGGAAGGCTGTAAGGAGAATGGCTCCCCAGGAGCAGTTGCTGGTCTTGGGGACACGGGACACCCAGCTCTGTCGTAGCCATGTCCCTAGAGACCTGTCGGTGATTCCCAGCCACAGATATCCCTGAAGTCACATTTGGGGGCTTTGTGGGGACTTGCGTTTTGCCTTTGAAGCTGTACTGTTAGATCCACCATCTGACTTTGCCTCAGGGTCATCAGGAGACGAAACCGTCTGAGGATGGCAGCGGAGAAGGACAGGGAGACGGCCGGGGGATGGTGGGTGCGGGAGTGCTCGGCCCAGTCCAGGCCCGGGCCGAGGGCTGGAGGCTGAGCTTGTGTAACATACTCTCGGCCCTCCGATGCTAAGGCCCAGGCACACGGCTAGGCGACTTGGCCGTGGGCACTGGGTGCTTCTCTCCCTGCCCGGGACTCTTCAGGTGTGCTCACGGGGCCTGGTCCAGCCCTGCTCTGGGCGAGAACAGACCCAAGAGGCCTGGGGCCAAGCCTCTGAGGCCAGAACCCTTCCTTGCCCTGCTCATCCTGCTCCCAAGAGAGGCCCAGGTAGGGAAGCCAATCCTCCAGTAGATCCCTGGACAGACCTTGAGTCCTCCTGGGGTTAGAGCCAGAGCCCAGAGCCCACCGTAGACAGCTGCCAGGGGGTCCCAGGATGCTGAGCCTTCTGGCCAGACAGGCTGAACAAACACCCGGATGTGGTACCTGCAGGAAAGCAAATTTGAGTGACTGAAAGATAAAAAGTGCTTATACTGTATAATGTTGGGTCATGTATGTTGTAGAGATCAGGGCTGGGAATGATGTCATAGCATAGATTTTCCTTCCTCATCTAATCTGTATTTAGTGTGTCCACTATTTTGTTGAAACCACATAGAGACCCCCTCATCATCACATCGAAAGGGGCAGGGGAGGGGGAGGAACTCAGCAACCCGCCGTTACCCCCACCAGGTGACGGCAGGCTGAAGTGAGGGGCGGCGGCGGCGGCGGAGGGACGTCGCTGTAAAGGCCATCAGAGCCGGGGTAAACCCCAACTCAGTCCCTGACTAGCCGGGGGCCTCAGACGACTTCCTTAGCCCCCATGAGCCTCACTTCATGGACTGAGACGTGGGAATGTTGGTAAAGCTGACTTGGAGAATGGACACAAGTATTTGACACGATCCAATAAATCACCCGGCCCGTCCATTTTGCATGTGACCCTCAGGTACTGTGGGCGCCTGCCGTTGGGAGCACCCCACTTTCTCCCCTGAGGGCTGCTTGCTGAGTCACTGCCCAGCTCACCCCAAAGAGAGGGGCTACGGGCAGCCGCTGTGGTCGCAGCCTGAGGCTGCTCTATATGTCACCCTCTCCCTCAGGCATGGGCCACGGAGGAAGGAGTCAAGGACCCACTCACTCATTCATTTACAAGGTTTTTATTGAGCACCTACTGCGGGCCGGACACTGAGAACACATGGGAACAGTGGAGGTCAGTGCCCCGTCCTCACGGAGCTCTACCTTGGTAGGGGAGGCAAACCGTCCACAAACAACTGAAAGCCCGTATCATTTAAAGGTGAGGAATGCCATGGGGTAAGGAAGGGGTGACAGGGTCCTGACCTGTGAGGGCAGCTGCTTAGGCTAGAGGAGGTGACGCCTGCGTGCGCCCTGAAGGATGCTGAGGACCAGGAAAGGAGTTCCAGGCAGGGGAAAGGTGAGCAGAAAGGCCCTGGCGAGAGGAAGCAGGGTCTCAGGAGGCCTGGGGACGAGGTGCCCTGGGGCCTGGAACAGAGCCTGGAGGAACCCAGGGAGAGCAGCTGAGGCCCCAAATGTGGGCGGGGATGGATCTGCAGGCTTGTGGGTCTCAGATGGAGGCTGGATCTTATTCTAAGAGAAAGGGGAAGCAGCACCGGGGGGGGGGGCGGGGGGGGCTTCAAGCCAGGGAATGAGGCCAGCTGGTTTCGGTCTTTAAGAGCCCCTGGCCGGTGTGTGGGGATGGATTAAAGGGGGAGACCAACTTGGAATCAGGGATCAGGCAGGCCTGGCTTCCCATACCCGTCCCAGCAGAGGGAGTTCGGCCACGTTATTTCACTTCCTTGGGCCTCAGTTTCCTCATCTGTAAGATAGGCTGCTGTGGGGATTAAGTGCTGAGAGACTGAAAGAACAAACAGACAATGGCCGGACCACACATGAAAGTAGAACTTGGACTTGTAACCCGCAGCAACCCCTCATCTATACTAACCAACCTGGGAGGCCAGCCTGCTGTAAGTCAGCCTTACAGAAGCCAGCCTGCTATGTCCAGCGACAATCCGGGAAGCTAAACAATAACTTCTGTAACAATGGGCCCCAAATGACCACGACTCGATTAGTAACTGACAGCTTCCCTAACTTTTGTCCCTGTTTCCAACTTAGGACCGACCGGAGAAAGCCAAATATGCACCCCTCACCCATCACACAGGACAGGATGCCCCCTTCTATTGAGCTGCCTCCAGCCTCCCCAGGCCAACGGCCTCTGACCAGGCACACGTGAAGCTTCCTCTTTTCCGCTCTAAAGCTTGCCCACCCGTCTGCCTGCCTTTGAGTCTCTGCCAAAGGCAAGTGATGGTGGCTGACTCCCTTGCTATAGCTCTGAAAAAACAGCCTTTGCGTTTCTCATTTGATTGGGTCATTTATTTCTACGATGCCAGCGTACGACGAAAAGCGCCTCGTGTGTCCCTGGAATGTAACGGGTACTCGGTGAGGTTCTGTCCCTCCCTCTCTACCCACCAAGAGACCCCAGGGCAGCTGCCCCGCTGTCTGCCTGCCGGGAGTGTTAGCACCCTGAGTGGTCAGGCGGGCCAGGTGCCCTAAGAATTAGCTGGTTCTCAGAACATCTGCCTTGGGAGGAAAGTGAGCAGGAGACGATTTCATATTTTCTTGTGTGTGATGTGGGGGAGGGGTGGAGAGGGGAGCTGTGTTTGGAGGAGAGCCTAGGACTGGGTTTTGCCTGGGTTCAAATCCCAGCCCCATGCTGGCTGTGTGGCTCAGGCCACACTTGTCTTCTTTGTTAAGTGGAGGAGATTCAATGAGCTAACTTGGGTCAGATACTTAGCGCAATGCCTGGCACCTAGGAAATGTATGTAAACAGAAACTGGCAGCCAGTCGGGGTGGTGATGGCAGGGATGTGTGGCCACCAAACTTAGCTGCCAAAGGTTCAGAAAACTGTCCAGGAGGATACGTGTAGGCGCACGCTCCTGAACTCACTGCTTCCTCAGTGGGGCAGTCTTCGCCCAGGACTTTCCTAGGGGAAAGCAAAGGCAGACTGGGTCCTCCCAGGACCCGCCACTGTGAGGCTCTCCCCACCTAGGCCCTCACCTCAAGGGAAGCAAGGGTGGTTTCCCCAAGAGCTGGCCGGGTCGGGGACAGTCCACCATAAGGCGAGGTTCACAGAAATGTTACCGGGGCACCCCATATAAAAGAGCTAGGCTGGGGTGTCCTGGGAAATAACCCAACTGCTGTTCATTCACACCGAGGAGAAAGTGATGCAAAGACGTGGGTCTTTATACTTGAACAGGAGGCAAAGCCCTAAGTCCAGAGAAACCCCATTAATGTGGGCTCTCAGGCATCTGGGTTAGAGGAAGTGGTACTAGACTGATAGAAGAGGAGCCTCTGAAGCCCCAGCACCAAGACAGAACCTGTAATGGTCACTGGTCATGTGACTGCCCAGCATCAGAGCCTGCCAGAGGACTGCTCTCCCTGCCAGGGGTCAGGGAAAAGTGGGCATCTGGCGTCTCCAGATGCCCCAAGCAGAGATGAATCTGGAGCTGGCATCTCAAAATAGAGGAAGAATTCATCCTGAGAGCACGCATGGCAGGCACAGCCACTTTCAAAGGCACCAGCACCAGAAGGGCATGTAGCATCCAGGGCCCAGGCAGTGGAGGGCACTCACGCACCCAGGGTTTTGCAGCATCCCGGGGGGCATCCACTGTCTAGGGCACAGTTTCTAAACATAGTTCTCTTGCCTTCCTGGTAATTCTGTCACTTCCCAACAGCTTTCCAAAAAATTCTCTCTGCTAAATCAGTGGCTTGCTACTAGGAATCTGATCTGATGCAGCCCACAGCCCCAAGGCCAGTGGCAGCAAAAGGATGATTACAATTAACACAGTTAACTGTAATTCCCTGACATGTTTTCCAACAATTGGATACAGAAACAAGGATTTCTTGAAGATGAGTTGTTAATGGGCAGAAACGTGATAAGGTTTCCGTGATAGGGTTAGGATTAGGGCAATGTGGTTTTCATACTGCTGTGCTGTTGTGAGACCTGCCCCTCGCTGCTTTCCCCTCCCCTGAGCAGAGTAGGGAACTCACGGCCGATCACTCCACTCACCTCGGCTTCCCTCTATGGCCAGGTGTTTATTACCTCACATCAAAGTAGCCAGCCTATTATGGGATACGTTTCAGCTTGGCTGCGCCTTACTTGCAAGTTTATATGAATCCCTTTGTTTGAGACCCTGGGGGCCAAGGAAGAAAACTAGTCCAGGTGAGCAGGCTTGGCTTCCAGCCCCAGCTCTGGGATGAACTGTCTGTAACTCTCCTCTCTGGGCCTCAGTTTTTCCCATCAGTAAAATGAAAAGAACCCATTTGTTTCTGTACAAAGGTCCTTCCGGCTCCAAGTTCTCTGACGCCATTATTCTGTTTCTTTGGAACTCACCATCCCATTGCTTCCTTCTCTGCATTCTGTGTCGGTGGCCACAGAAACGGCACAGAAAACAGGAAGGCTAAGCTCAACAAGAATCCATGTTTCGTGTTTAACAAGGTGGGCCAGGTCCATCTTGTTGCCACGTTTTGTCCCCTGCCCTCAAGGTGTTAATGTTATTATAGCTGTGTGTATGGTGGGGTCGGGTGGGGGGTACAGGAAAACAGTAGCCACTCTAGGTATTATAAATAGGAAGCGTTCCAATTCAGGGAATTGGAGAATTGCATGACTGCTGGAAGGGCTGGGGGAGGAAAGGTCAGGCCAGCAGCTGCCAGAGGCAGGTGATCTACAGTAGCTCACCTAGAAGCAGCAAAGGATCTAGGAATCTCAGCAGTGGCTGCCACTGGATTCACAGCTTGAATCACACAGAGCATGCAATTCTCAAGGATCTGAGTTTTGCCCAGGCGTCTAGATGCAGCTGCTGCCAGAGAATGACGTTTTCCTTCTCCTCCACCTCCCAGTTCTTGCAGGAGTGCCTCTCACTGGAGGACTCGAACTCGGAGCTGTATAAAGAAAGGGATTCTGGGAAATGTAGTTCCAGGCTTCTCCTCTGAGGTATATATAGGCTGTCGCAGCGCATGGTCATGATGCCAAAGGACAAGAGACAATGAGTCTGGTTTCACAGCCACAAACCAGGAAGAACAAAGAGATTTCATCCTAAGGGCCAGCTCTTGATTAACTGGTGATGGCTGCCTGGTGTGCTCTGTTGAAAACAGTTTTGAGGTTGTATGTAGATTCACCAGGAAAAGGTGCTGCAATTGATTAGCAATGCCTGTGATGGGTGTAGAATGAGAGCGGGGGATCGTATGCAACAAATTTGCTCTAAACTAATGATTGGAAGTCTTCCTAAGGTGACTGACCTTTTTCCCGGGGGTCAAATGTATAAGTTGTAACCATCCACCTGTGGACTGATCCCTATAAGCCTTGAACTCGAGAGGGATATTGGAATTGGAGCAGCCGGTAAAAACGGGCAAGGAACATGGGAAGCCTGTGGGGTCTCCAGCCTTCGGGAATCAAGCTCTGCACAATCCACACCATCACACTCTTCAAAGTCGTCTCATGGTCGGTTCTTTCCTCACCACCTTCACTACCCCTTGCCCCTACCTCACTTCATTTCCAGGTGTCTAGTTCTGTCTCTGCTAGGTCTTTACCACATGATCTTAGAGAAACCTTCCAACTCTTCTCCGATGAATTACTTCCTCTGTCTCTCAGTTCCCTCATGGGCATATTCAGAAGTTGGGTTAGATCTGTGGTTTGCAGATGGTGGATTGAGGAGCCTGAGGTGTTTAGGAGGAAGAGGAAGGCTGGAGAAATGCCAAGGCATGGGGCTTTGGGAGGTACCACTTTAATCTGTTTTAGATACTGTGCTTTTGCCTAAGATGTCACTGGGGGAAAAAAAGGGAGGGGGGGTCTACTGCTTAAAATAAACAAATCAATTAAAGGCTTGAGAACCTCTGGACAAGTCGCACCTGGAGTCACTTCCAGATGTAACATTCCCTGCTGCTGCTTGGTTTGCCCGCCTCTGCTAACAGCAGCCCCTTCTCTCTCCACCTTCTTTCCTCCTCTTTCTCCATCCTCTCTCTTCCAGAGACGTGAAGCGTGAGGTCTCCATCTTATCTTCCAAACTTGAGTTGAACTTCAGAACCGGACTTGAAGGCTGGTTCTTGTCATTATGAGATGTTGTGAGGTCATGTAAAGGAAAGGGGAAAATAAAATCAATATGTCGTTTCCCCCATTTTCCAAAAGTCTGGTATCGTTCATTTTATCATTAAAAAATACACTGAACCATAGAAAACTTAGAACTTGACATCCTGGAGTCAAGAGGTCCTCTTGCTTTTCCCCTGCCATACTGCGCACTGCAAAATTGCAAAACATGGGAACACGCTGCTTTGAGTTGTCGTTGCTGTTTTTAATGATACCGCAATGACCGTATGGTTTTTATTGTGTTTTTTAAGGCAGGAGGAACCATTCAAATAGGTTTTTCTGCTCAAAATGTACTTTGGAGTTCCATCTTGGGGAATAAGAACACTTTTGTTCCTCTTCCTGCTGCAGTTTCACTTAGTTCCCATTAATACTAGCTCTAGAAGAGTCTGAGTCAGCCATAAAATATGTCCATTCAGGAAAATATTTTCGTTATTCCCTGCTGGAGGGAAAGGGCAGGTTGGAGGAGAACGCTGGTAAGGGTGAGCTTGAGGAATGGTGCGGAGAGCCCGCCCTCCTGCCCCTGCTCTGCGGGGTCCTCCTGGGCCTTGGGCCTCGGCCTGAGGAGGCAGTGGCTAGAATCCCACTCACCCCAGCAGTGGCCCCTGCCACGTGGAAGTCCATGCACTAGTGAGGTCAAGACCAGCCTAACATGGGACCCTCCACTGAGACCCTTCTGTCCTGGCTCTGCACATAAACAGCACAGCCAGGCCAGGATGGAGCATGTGCACACCTCACCTGCTGATTGGCTGGAACCTGAGAGGTGGCACTCCCATTGGATGGTCCCCATCGTCATAGGTAGCAGGAGAGGGCGTGGCTTGTGGCCAGCAAAAGCCACCTGCCTCATCTGTTGTCCGGGTCCCAAATTCCCCCATCAAAACAGAGAGACTGGGACTTCCCTGGTGGTGCAATGGTTGAGAATCTGCCTGCCAATGCAGGGCACATGGGTTCAAGCCCTGGTCTGGGAAGATCCCACATGCCGCGGAGCAACTAGGCCCGTGAGCCACAACTACTGAGCCTGCGCATCTGGAGCTTGTGCTCCACAACAAGAGCGGCCGCGACAGTGAGAGGCCCGCACACCGCGATGAAGAGTGGCCCCCGGTCACCGCAACTAGAGAAAGCCCACGCAGAGAAACGAAGACGCAACACAGCCAAAAAGAATCAATCAATTAATTAATTTAAAAAAAAAGAGTAGGACTAATAAAAATACTATTAAAAAAAAAAAGAGAGAGAGAGAGAGAGAGAGACTGCCTGAACATCACCAATGCCTGGCTCTAGATAATGGCTTTCCCCACCCCTCCCCCCAGAAGTCACAATGACTGACCCTTGCACAGGAGAGGGGGTGGCCTTGCCTTTCTGAGACACTTTGGAGACAGAGCTCTCTTGTTCCCAGGACACTGAGGGCCTGGGGGGTGGGGAGGAGGAGATGCCTCAATCTGAGGAGGAGGGAAGTCACAGCCATTTCCCTCAGGACCAGCTCCAGGTTCACCCAGGGTGGAGCAGCTCCCCAGAGGACAGGAGTGGGGATCCTGGTGTCCTTTCTGGAGAAGAGAAGAGGGCCCGGGGCAGAGCCCGGCATGATGGGAACTTACCTCACAGGCAGGAGAGTTTACCCCCCAAATAAGCAAATCATCTTCCATCCTGTTTTCCATTTCCTCTGGGGATCTTTCCCCTGGCACCGAGGCCTGAATCCTATTGTCAGAGCTTTCCCGTTCGGTTGGGTCTCCTCTTGAAATGCAATCCTCTGGAAGAGTTATAGTAACTCTTACAGAAACAGATACCTCATTGGTCTGGGGAGTGGGGAAGTGCTATATACACACAAGCAGGAAGGATGGGAGGGTAGGCACAAGCAGAAAGTGTTGATACAAGAACAATACTGTCCAAAAGAACTTTCCATGATGATGTTCAGTAGAATTAATTTGTGCTGTGTCATACTATGTGGAAACTGAGCTTGAAATATGGCTAGTGTGACTGAGAACCAAATTTTTAATTTAAATTTAAATAGCCACATTGGCTGGTGGCTACCATATTGAAAAGTGCAGTTCTAGAGAATCTAATTTGGAAGAGACCCTAGACATCCTTTGGTTCTTACCAGTGGGACTATCTTACCAGGCCCTCTGAGAGGTATAGGTTGCAAAAGCCTATGCCGTTTCATTTTATACTTGAAAAACAAATCCCTGGTTTTGCATAATACAAACTTTCAGGAAAGTTAGAGTTTTGTGTTTAGCAAAAGGTAGCAAAACTTTGCAGCAGTCCTACCCTTTCACATGACAGGCTGAGCCCCAGAGAGAGGCAGTGACCGTCCGAAGTGACACTGATTTCTCTGGGATGTCCTGCTCTTATCCCGGCAGATCAGAAAGAGTGGCATCTTGTAGATAACAGTGTCCTGAACATAACACTGGTTTCCTCATGTCACAGCGGAACATGGAAATGTATGGGTGATGATGATAATGGTACTTGATCTGAGTCCCCACCTAGTGTTATGCCTGCATCTTAGAGCCCCATCCCCAGTCTTTACAGGTCCCAGGTGGCTCACAATCTTCCCCAGTGGCCTACTTGGCTTTTTCAAGACTGGGGCAACCTCCCCATTTTTACGCTACTGTGGTAAACAGAATAATGGCCTCCCAACAATATCTACATCCAAATCCCCGAAATCTGTGAATGCATTACCTTTTATGGTAAAAGAAACTCTGCAGCTCTGAGTAAGTTAAGGATCTTGAGGTGAGGAGATTATCTCGAATTGTCTGGGTGGGTACAATGTAATCACAAGTGTCCTTATAAGAGAGAGGCAGGAGGGTCAGGGTCAGTAGTAGGAGATGTGATGATGGAAGCAAGAGATTGGAGTGATGCAAGGAAGGGGCCATGAGACAAGAAATGCTAGCAGCCTCTAGAAGCTGAAAAAGGCAAGGAAACAGATTCTCCCCTGAAGCCTCCAGAAGGAACACAGCCCTGCCGTTACCTTGATTCAGACTTCTGAACTCCAGATCTGTAAGAGAGTAAATCTATGTTGAATAAAGCCACTAAGTTTGTAGTAATTTGTAACAGCAGCAGGTAAGAAACTAAGACAGTTCCCACTGCAGGGAGCTGCAATGTGGTCACTGCTGTCAGCAGGATTCACAGAATTGAAAGAAATGGGTGACAGCAACCTATTTCCTTCAGATCTGCTTTGCTTCTCCTGTTTTACTGTTTCCTACAGCTGAGGGGTCTCTCCACCCTCAGGGTGGGTCACTGACTGTTATCTGGATCCCCCTTCAGTAGCTGGAGCAGCCTCTATCTCCCTTGGAGCTCTAGAGAGCTGACCATCACCCTTGAATCCCCTTTGCCTTTCTCCCAGGATGCCTAGGGCTGCTCAAGCAGACCAGACTTCCCAGGTTTTGTCTTAAAACCCCTTTAACCCCTAACTTTCTCATTCTCTTCTTGATGGTCTCTTCTTTCTACCCCTTCAAAAATCCAATAAGCAAAGCCACAAACTCAAGCAAGAATGGGAATCAAATTCCTATTTTCAACCAGGAAGCAGGAGCAAGGAAGTTCTCCTTCTGGTCCCTGGGATGACAAGAGCCAAAGGATCGCTCCATCCATTTCTGTCCTTATAGTCTGAGCAAACCCCAGAGGCTGCATTCTGCAGGAAGCTCCTACTTGCTTCCAGGAGAGAGGACCAGGTCCCAGGCCCTCTCTCAATGTCCTCAGAAAACATTCTTTCTTAATTCTCCTGTGAATCTTGCTCACCAAGTACAATACCCACCACTCACCAGGCCAGGGACCCACAACTCCAAATGGGATAACTTAGATGTTTTCTCTTACAAACCCCAGGCTTTTCTTTGTGCTCACTGATTCATTCTACCACTGAATATTTCCCTAGAATTTCCTGGGTGCCAAATGCTATGCCCAGCTGCTGAAGAGACACATCTCCCAGCTGAGGCACAGGAAGCCAGGAGTAAAGAAACCATCTTGGCTGTTACAGCAGATACCAGGTAGAGCAGAAGAACCACCCAGCTGAGCCCAGTCCAAACTGCTGAATCACAAGAAAAAAATGAACTGTTGTTGCTTTAGGCATCTAAGTTTTAGAGTGGTTTTCTTACATAACAATAGATCATTGAAGTATTTCCAAACCCAGCCCACACATAAGAAGGAGGACTTGCCTTTCTCCTTTGGCTGGCTATTTCTGACTTCTTGGCCCAGCTCTCCTGATCCTTCACCTGTCAGCTGCCAATAGTGCTGTAACGGGCAATGACACTGGGAACACCTGCCCAACCAGTTCTTTACGTGGACAGGTGTAATTAATTAATTAGCCATTTGTGAGCCCCAGACAAGGGGTGCCTTTGATGAGGAGGCTGTGGAGCTGGAGCCATTAAGGGTCGGATGAGGGTGACTCTGGGGCAATCCCAGACACAGAGCCCCACCTCGTGCTGTCAGTGACAGGGGATGTTCTGATGACACAGCTTCCATGATGACAGGGCCACTCATCCCCAAAATGTATGGGCCAAAGCCCCTCTTCATACCCTCTATGCTCCAAGGAGCAGGAGACCTCAACCTCGCAAGGTGCTGCTGAGGAATGGGAAAGCAGAAAGAACTGATGCTTCCATGTTATCAGATCTCTCCCACATGAAAGTGGCAGCTGTCTGAGGGAAGAGACCAAACTCACCTGTCTTGGATGACCAATGTGGAGGAAGTTAAAAATGTCACCAGCCACTTGTATGACTATAGATGGGCACAACAAGCCACTATTCATAGACGAATCTCTTGAAGGGCATGTGTAAGTCAAGCAAACAGCGCTGCCCCTTGGGGAAGGAAAGCAGACACTGTGTGGCCCCCAGTCTGCTATTCCCCATATACCACACCTCTTGGTCTGCAGGGCTGGTTGCTGGTGTGGGAAGTAGGCATATTTGCAGAAGAACCAAAGAACCTCTTGGGAAGAAAAAACCTAGCCCTTGACCTCTTCCCTTTTGAAAACCACAATTTCTTGAATCCCTCTCATGTAGCTGGAGGGACCTAGGTAAACTCATGGGCAGGAAGGAGAGGAAAAGACACCCAGACTCTGGAAAGGTCAAAGTGAAGGAAGAGGGAGTTTAGGAGTATGGGAAAATGACCGTGATCAGACCCTAGAGAAGGAGGAGAACTCAAGGGAGACTTTCAGCATGTGGGGAGTGTCATGAGAACTAACTGAGAAACAAAAGAGATGTGACACGTGCCGTGGAGCGGCTGGGCCAGTGAGCCATGGCCGCTGAGCCTGTGCGTCTGGAGCCTGTGCTCTGCAACGGGAGAGGCCACAACAGTGAGAGGCCCGCGTACCGGAAAAAAAAAAAAAAAAAAAGATCCAAAAGAGATGTGACAATGTTTAGTACCACAAGCTGGAGAAGTAAATCATGGCAGTTACAGGAAATCATACATTTACTGTGGATAAGGTCACCCAGGCTATTACCTTATTTGATAAACATTCAATTATTCAATATAGTAAACATTTATTAAGGCTTGGTGATCACAGCTAGGATGGGAAATCAGAGATGCAAAAAAGTGATTATGATTTCACATGATTAGTGCAGAAAGAGAAGTATATACAGAGCCCAGAGAATGATGATTTCTAAGGGTATTCAGGAGGGCTTCCAGGAGGAGGTGACCAATGAGATGGGTTTTGAAGGGTAAACAAGCATTCACTAGTCACGGCAAAGGGTGGGGTTCATCTTTAATGGTTGGCAGCCCATGGTTTGTGGGCAGGTCTACCTAGCTTAAAGATAGAGAAACAAAGCCAGTTTCCATATTCCATTTCCAACAGACAGACATGTAGATTTGATGCTGGGTGGAGGGAAGCTACTGGACTCACCATCCCCTTTGGAGATAACACCCACTGGGGCTCTGGCATGAAACAACCTTATAAGTCACAAGTGCTAATGGAATCAACCAGTCACAAAGGTTGTAGTTTCCATCAAGTCTCTGTACATAGAAGAAACCAAGGAAGAACAAAACTGCTCATCAGCAACTGATAAGACTCCAAGTGGTGACAGTGGTAGCTCTGGACCCCGCCACCTACAGGAGAAGTTTCTACATTGTCTTCACACATGGGCATTCACCCTGCCCTGTGGCTCTTTCTGCCTGAGCCCTGAGTCAGGGCTCTCAGCTCTGAGACCTCCTTTGTGGAGATCGTCTCCCCAGCAATCTGGTACCCATGGTAACCCCTTTCCTCACTCAACAGAGTGAAACAGATCGACCCTCCAGCACATTGACCAACACCAGTCTTGAATGGTGACTCGGGTCTCCTGGTCTATAGCTGGTCCCACCTTAGAAAACCCATCTTTGACTCTGGAGGGCTCTGTCTGGGTATCCACTGGAGGGGGCAGCCCTGAAGTAGGTATTACTCCTTTGAAAAGAACAGATGTCATCCTTGTCACTTTAAATTAACTTTAGCTGAGAAGGACTGACAGAAACACGATGCTGGGTGAACTATATTTGACTGATATTCTGTCAAATATTGCACGGGGTTGTGATCCACAAATTTTCCCATCTGCTGCTGCTGTCTGAGTAGCTGAATGCACAATGGCATAATTACCATATTTTGTTCAGATTTCCCTCCATCGGATCAGAGCCTGTGAATGTGAAATGTGCCCACAGAAAAAGGAAACCCCAGTGGGGTGGGTGCAAGGGCAAGGGCATCCCTCAGCTCTTCCCTCGGGGAGAGCTGGGGAGGGAGGAGAGCTGCCCGAAGGTGTCCCGGCCCTCAGCCAGGAAGGTGTGCATCCTGGAAACAAAGGAGGAAGGTGGAGCATCAGGAGGAAGCAGCCAGATTAAGATCACACAGACCTGCAGCCCTTAGAAACTGGCTTAATCCATTTTATAAAAAGTTGGGAGGGGTTTTCTCTCCGTGAATATAATACCTTGGGCATCTGATCAGCTTTTTTCCCAGAACATTTCAAAGCTCTCTGCAAATACAGCAGAGTCTCCTTAGATTAGAGCCCAGCCTATTATTACCTGGCTTTGGAGACACCCCAGGTCAACGGGTCACCTGGGGCCCTGTGAAATAAGACAATTCCCTGCAACAAAAAGCCTGGTGTGATGTGGTTTGTCTAACTAGTGGTTTTCAAACTCTGTGAGTCATGGGACCCTTAAAAAAAAAAAAAGAAAGAAACAGCTTGAAGCTCAATTCTTAATTCAGAGCAAAGTGGATCTATTGTGGTTAAAGCAAAGCTACAATGCGAAGGGAAGCAATGATGCGTCCACTTGACAGCCCCGCCCACAGTTGGAAGACTATTCTGGAGGTCACTTGTGTCCCCATCTCCCAAGCAGAGGTAGATTTTCTGTGAAGCTAGTAGAACTTAAGTTTCTTCAGTATACCTTCCAAGTCTTGGTACCTAATTTTATTTCTATCATTTTGTGTTGTTTTGATAACAAGGGACCTCCCCCCAAAGATATGTTTCATGTAGAGCCAGCTACATAATTTGCATGGCCAAGTACAAAATAAAAACTCGGACCCTTTTTTCAAAATGATTAAGAATTTCAAGATGGCAGCGGCGTATCATGAAACCAAGCCTGGGGCCCTTCTAAGCCTGGGGCCCTGTGTGACCGCACAGCTGGCATACCCATAAGACGGTCCTGGTTTCACACCCCATAGAACCTGGATCTGTTCCTTTCTCCAGCTTTCCAAAGAAATGCCAATAGGTCCAAATGAATCTCCACCTTTCCTGAGAAGTTTCTTCCATTCTAGTGAGTCAGGCTGGTCAACCTCAGAGGCCCTCGAGAGACTCCCAACGCAGTGCATCTCCTCGCGCCCTCACTTTCATATAGAAGAATGGCCTTAAGGTGAATGACTGCATTTGCAAACAGAAACTACAGCAGAACAAAGAATCCACTGTGTGTTCAAGGACTGGGATTGGAGCGGCACTTGGGGCAAGCTGTGGATCAATCCCCAAACCCCCAGAGGATTGGGCAGAATCATTTCGGGGTGCTCCTTGAGGGCTTGGGCCTCATATACTCCTTTTCCAGGTTCCCCATGATATTTGGCTGGGGTATGACTGACAACGTGTCTATTGAATAAACACAGCCTGCGTTCCAGCCAAACAAAGCTGTGGTTCTCTGACTTTGCCAAACTCATTACAAATGGCAAACCTTTGTACATTTTTCCCCCGGCCCAGAAAGCTCTTCTTTTCCCTTCTTTAATCCAGGTCCTATTCACAGGCTAAATCCCTGCTCACGTGTTCCCTTCAGGTGGCCCTGCCCTCAAGATGAAGTAGGCAGCCCTGACTGGAGAGTAAGGAGAGCCACTTCCTGAGATATTTGGGTTGAGGCTAGAAAACTGATTAGTGAGTGTACCAGGTAGAGTCTACCCAGGAAATAGAAGCCACCTAAGCAGTGAAACAGAGGGGCTTGAATGCAGGAATTGCTTTTGTCAGAGATGGAAGAGCTGAGAAGCCAAACGGGGCACATTGAGTCAACCTAGTGATGAACAGTGTAAGAAGCCACCACGACCCTTGGCTGGAGGGACGGGAGACAGGGGGTGGCGGTGGGTGGTACCACAGTGAGCCAGGGCAAAGCTGCTTCCAGAAGAGTCGGTCCAGAAGAGGTGGAGCCATGGAGGAAACAGGATGCTAGAGCCTCTGTCCACGGCAGAATGGGATGCGGAGAAATCCCCTGTGGTCCTTCCTTCTGTCATCCCCTCTCCCTCCAATTCCTCCCAGTGGCCTAACCCAGCAGGAAGCCTGAGACATGCAGCTGCAGGGCCAGCCCCCTCTGGGATGGAGCAGGGTGTGGGTAGGATCTGGGGGCCAACAAGGCCAGGACTGCATGCAGGAGTATTGGAGTGATGCTCCAGTGCAGGCAGGGAGAAGCAGTTGAACTTGATCATATTTGGGAAACTTTCCAGCCCTGAGATGGGCACTTGATAGGAATATTCTTTCTTTCCATAACAATTCACATGATTATGGCCTTAGAAATAAAGTTTCCCTACTCAGTGAAATAACAGAGAAAACTCTTTCCCTTGGATATGTCATGTCCCACCAGGTTAGTATTTTTTATAATTTAGGAGAAATGTTGTGTTTTCTGACTTGCAGATTCACTTCCTCTTATAAGACAATGAAAATTATATAACCCATCAAGTTTCCCTTTTTGCCTTAGCTGCCAGGAAGCTCTGAACTAAATTCAAATTTCCCAGGTACAAGTTTTTGTTTGTTTGTTTGTTTGTTTTTTCTTTTGTGGTACGCGGGCCTCTCACTGTTGTGGCCTCTCCCGTTGTGGAGCACAGGCTCTGGATGCTCAGGTTCAGTAGCCATGGCTCATGGGCCCAGCCGCTCCGCGGCATGTGGGATCTTCCCGGACCGGGGCATGAACCCGTGTCCCCTGCATCGGCAGGCGGACTCTCAACCACTGCGCCACCAGGGAAACCCCACAAGTTTTTAATTATATACTATCCCCTTCTACATTTCTTTAAATCCACAATTTCTAGTTTAACCCTCTCATTGATTAATGTTTTATAAGACACCTCAAATACTTTAAGTAGCAGATAAAGTATACCTTGGC
This sequence comes from Mesoplodon densirostris, assembly GCF_025265405.1. Taxonomy (NCBI): domain Eukaryota; kingdom Metazoa; phylum Chordata; class Mammalia; order Artiodactyla; family Ziphiidae; genus Mesoplodon; species Mesoplodon densirostris. The sequence continues at coordinate 18,169,409 of NC_082661.1, read as the reverse complement.
TTCTTTTTCATTTAAGATGATTCTAATAGTTCCTATTCATTGAATTCTTCCTCACGTTTGCTTCTTGTCTGTTCCCCTTCCCCCACAGAACTTCCTAGTGATTTGTCATTTTCCCACGTTAAGAAAGCCACAGGCCCTTTCCACTTCTCCATGGCACTCTCTTACTCCTAAATTATCACTGAATCTCTTTCACTTCCCCTTCCACTGCCCTCTTCAGAGATTTCCTCTCCAGCAGGGCATGAACCCTTCCCAAGCAGTGCCAGCATCACGGGGCCCGCTAAAGAGGAAGCTGAAAGTCTGGACAGAGAAGTGAAGGCTGACGGAGGTGGAGGGCTGGTGTGTGCTCCTGAATGGCAGTCCTCAGGGGTTTGGGGTCACTGACCTGGTTTGAATCCAGCTCTGCCACTCACCTGCTGTGACCAATGGACATCGGCCATGCCCACCATTTCCCAGCACAGTGTACCTCCCCATGCTTTTGGTAATGTCACTCCAGCTTTTCTCTAGGGATTACGTCTCTCCCACTGCATCCAACCTGGATGGGACTGATTTCTTTTCTTTTCTTTCTTTAATTTTTATTGGAGCATAGTTGATTTACAATGTTGTGTTAGTTTCAGGTGTACAGCAAAGCAGTTCAGTTATACATACACATGTGTCCACTCTTTTTGAGATTCTTTTCCCATATAGACCATTACAGAGTACTGAGTAGAGTTCCCTGTGCTATATGATAGGTCCTTATCAGCTATCTACTTTGTATATTGTTGGCACTGATTTTCAAAATGTCACATTCTCCCTGCCCAAGGTGTAGTCAAGTGACCCAGATAAAGCCATGATGCTCTGTCCTCCAAGAGGGTCCATTTGGAGTGGGGTGACAAGCTGGAACTTGTTTATCTTGCCCACAAACCCCGGTAAGCTCATCTCTTCATTCCCACTACCTCCAAACCCAAAGCAGACTGCATGCTTGTCCTTACAAGGTCTTCAGGCTCAGATTTTCCTTGGATTTTGAAAAATGAGTTTCTGTTACTGCAACCAACATCCACAAGTGATGCAGAGGCTGACCCTGGGCAAGTTACCTAGTCTCTTGGAGTCCCAGGTTCTGCATCTGTTGGACAGAGACGCCAGCACACACGCCCTGGGGTCAGGGGTGCTGCGCTTCGCCCATCATGGGGTTTCACACCTATTTCACCCCTCCTTCCCTGCTCTGCCCAGCAGGTGACCTGCCAAAGGGCATGGAACCTGCCCCCATTCCACAGCTGGCCAGTGGCACACATCAATGGTCAAGTCTCCTGAGAATTGATGTTCTTCTTCAGGACCTCTCAGCTTTTCAAGGAATTCCTTGGGATCTCACCAAAGGGTGAGCTGTGGTTTACTCATTCCAATGGGGGAGAAGCAGAATTTCTAGAAACCTCATCCTGAGGAATGAAGGCATCAGATTCTCCAGCTGTGGCCCTTCACCAAATGCCCAGGTCCAGGCTCCTACCTGTCGGAGCTGCTGTGCTCAGTGGATTCCTCTCTCCATAAAACTGCAACCAAGTCTGTTTCGGAAACATAGGCACAAGCAGACTCAGCTTTGAGAGGCCTCTTGTTTCCTGAGCACTGAAGATCCTCTGATCCTCCAAGAAGACTCTGCAAGCATCCTCCGCCCTGGGCCGCGTGAACCTGGAGCTGGATGAGGCTGGACATGTTCGACTGCCTCCCTGGGTCCCTGTTGTCCTCTGAGCCCGTCTCTGGAGAGCACTGTTCTCACTGAGAGTGGGAGCTAAACGTGATGTTCCTAAGCCCACGGTGGACTCCATGGGGAACCCACTGGCTGTTCCAACGGGCCGGCCACCAAGTCTTCTTAAAATAATAACTACTAACAGTATCACTGCTGTGCATATCTTCACATCAGTAGAAACTAAGTTCATTCCCTTTATTTTACAAATGCAGAATCAGACTTAAGCAATTGAGGAAATTGACCAAGGTGACAGGGCTGTTAAGGAACGGAGGAATTCTCAAGAATCTCACCCAGGTCTACCTGACCGCAAAGCCTGTGCTCTTAACCACTGTGCTCTACTGCATCTCTCGTATTTCTGAGGCCCACTGGGACACCCATTCACAGTCACCAGGTGAGCAGCAGCTACCTGGAGACCACAGAGAGTGAATACACCCAATTCCTGCTGCTGCTAAGTGGCTTGGGTAAGTCGCGGTTCCTCTCAGATTCTCAACTCCCTCCTTCGTAGGGTGGGGGTCACCATACCGCCTCTGCCTCAGTGCAATGACATCGTGGACAATATTCTGCACAGGAGCATCGTGAGGGGTATGAGCAGCTCAGAGAAGACAGGTGTATGGAGTGAGGAGACACCTGCAGAAAATGGAGAACGATAAGGAAGCGACGGGAAGGAAGTGATTCTTTGGAAGTCTGCCAGGATCCTGAAACAGCACCGCCCTCCAGCCCCATGCCCCTCAATGCTGGTGCGCCCAGCAGTGGTACCAGGCGGGCTGATTCCTCCAGACGTCCCTGAGGAAGGGGCAGGAGCCAATAATGGGTCAAAAACAACAGGATTCTGTGAATTCACAGGGAGTCTTTGTGCTGTGGACCTCCAAATAGTTCTGCCAGTTCTTTAATTCCGCTTGGGCTTCAAGATCTTCTTGCATCTGCTGGGAAGGAGTTGGAGAAGCTTGAGAAAGGATAGGAAGCCCAGGCCTTGACCTTCCTCCTCTGTTGCTGCCCACAGACCCAGTGACCACAGGATTTTCTCTGCCCTGTTCTGGCAAGCCGAGTGGTTTCCCCTCACCCACCCCACCTTCATCTCCTCATTACAGAACAAAGGAAGCAGGCTCTTTCCCTCCAGTCCAGAGAGGGTTCCTAATTGGCTTTCCATTAAAGGGAAAATAGACTACTGTTTCCACCTCATTATTTATGAGCCTTTCTGGAAGTGCATTTCCATGCACTCTGGGATTACTCACGCCCATTTTGCTTGGCCATATTTTATGATCTGTTTTATTTATTCAGGGCCTCTATTGGGTACTCACATCTGAAACCAATTAAAAGCCAAGAAATAGGAAAAACCAAATAAACACCTGGAGATGTCCAAACCCAGTCTTTCTGAAGCCTGCAACTGGGGGACTGGCATGGCTAGGCTGATAGTCTAGGCCACGGGAAATGGGGATCTCTCTCCTAGAGACATTAGTTGACAAGGCTGCACAAGATGGCGGCACATCGGGGCTTCCCTGGTGGTGCAGTGGTTGAGAGTCCGCCTGCCGATACAGGGGACACGGGTTCGTGCCCCAGTCCGGGAAGATCCCACATGCCACGGAGCGGCTAGGCCCTTGAGCCATGGCCGCTGAGCCTGCGCATCTGGAGCCTGTGATCCAAAACGGGAGAGGCCACAACAGTGAGAGGCCCACGTACTGAAAAAAAAAAAAAAAAAAAAGACGGTGGCACATTGATTCGAAGACCTGTAGACAGAGCTCAGGCTGAGATTGCCTGGGTCCTTGGTGCTGAGATCTCCCTGTGCAGGGCAAAGGCATTGCTCGTGCATGTTGGGGTCCCCCTCTCTTCCTGGCAAATAGGAGGAAGTCAGCCACCCTTGGCTCACCACCATGACTGCTGTGAGCGTAGGTACGTGCACACCGTTGCACAAATTTGTAGCAACAATGTGGAGAACCGTCTCCGTGACCTTGGGAATGGTTTGCCTTTTATAAACACTGTCTCCAGCTCTGCTCTAAAAGGATTCTTGGGGGTAAATGTGCTCCCTTTCAGTCTCAGAAAAACAGCCGCCAAGCTTGGTATTCCTAGAGACTGCCAGTCTCCTGGAGACTTAATCCAGGCAGGGTGGGGATCTCAGGGAAAAGAAGACAAGCCCTCCTCTTTCTCAGGGGAGTCTGAGACCATTTCACACATCTTTACAGGATGTGCTTTGGAGTCTGTGCCCATGGACAAGCCACCCTGCACCTTGTTTGTCCACGTAAGATGCCCAGAAGCCCCTTTTTCATTCTACCTGCTCTTCCCCTGTCCCAGCTTCGATCCCCGCTTGGACCAGAGGCCTCTCTCTGCTACACTTCCCACCTCCACCCGGAGAGTCAGTACATTGGTGGGCGGTCTCTGTCCTGAAGCCAAACGCCGCCTTCCCCCCTTCAGCTGAGTTGGGTGTGTGGACAGTACGGAAGAGGGGCAGGGGTGAAGGGCCCCAGCAGCCGCCTGTTGGGCAGACAGATAGACGGTGTGAATGCCAGTGCATCACAGAACTCTGCAGAGTTTCAGTTGGATTAAAAGAAATGATGCACATCACATCTCTGATGATGTTTACTCTCCAGGATATTTGTGTTTATTATAACCTGATTTTATACACACACACACACATACGCATATTGCGGGATGGGACTGGCCCCCCGAATTCTTAGGAATACTGCTGCTTAGAGACTTATCCCTCCCTTCCCTTTTTTTATATAAATTATATAAAATCCTTTATATAATTTATATAAATCCTTCCTTCATTCATTCGTTTGGTCATTAATTCAACAAGCAATGTGTTGGGTGTGTCTATGTAGCAGGCACTGGCTGTACATCTGATAGATGCTAAATAAAGCCTCCCTCCCCGGCTGACATTTCAGCCCGAAACCTTCTCTTGGGACAAAACATTTCAGAGGTTTACTTCCCGCGATGAATGTAGGAACTAAAAAACCATCAATTCTTGAGGCAGGAGGGGAACTAGGAAGCTGACACAATTCTACTTGTCCACAAACCACTGCTTCCAAATGTGAGGTCTGTTCTTCTATATCTTGGTCACATTCTGGTGAACATGATGACTTCTTGCTTTTACTACACGACTGGCCTGACGCCTCTGAACATGAGGGGCAAAGTTACCCAATGTCTCTGCTTTCTTCAGCAGCACGTAGGGACTGACAATGGCGAGGATTCAGGGAGCAAATGGGCACGTGAAGTGGGTGGGTGTGAGGTGGAGGTTGCCAGCATGACCACAGACCAGCTCCTACTCCGAGAAAGGTTCAGACTTTGATGATGTCAAGGTGGGCTGAGGGAAGTGGAATTGCTCTGAGTGACAATAAGAGAAAATTTTGGAATTTCTGTACCATTGGTTCTGGGGAGTTCACTGGCCACTTAGGGAAAGCTGGATACCACTTCTTAGGTTAATATTTGTAACGCATAAAATGAAATATATAGGATGAAAAAGAAGCCAAATATATTAAAATATGGTCATCAAAATATTTTTTTAATGTATTAGAGTAATTTGTCAGCTGCTTTAGAAATACATTTAAATAACAAGGCAGTACATTGAAAACACAGGCAACTTCAATTGAATTTTATGTTGTAAAGACATATACACATGAAGGCTGTTGTTTCTTGGCTTGATCCTGGCCAGTGTGACATGTTTGTCTTGGAAAGGAGAGTGCGCATGTCCTCTTGGGCACTCAATTGATTTGGTTTTTCAGCTTGATGGTTCTAAGTGTTGAAGATCCTGATGTACAAAGATAAAGTGTTGCAAGTGTATTTGAAAAGTCCACAGCTTGCTTTACAAGAACACACAAAGCCTCTAACATTTACGGAGTTAAACTCCAGTTGTGGAAACACACAGCTTCACCATTTGGTGGCTGAACTGCCAGGATCAGGGTTACTCAAGAGTTAACAAGTTACATTGCTTGAGTATCTGCAGAGAGGAACACTGTGATATTCTGCAATCTAGGAGCAAATAGCTGGCATCATGTCAAAGGAGAGCATAACTGATATTTCAAGATCTGCAAGAACTGTAATGCAATATAAAAATACCTGGATTTGGGGACTTCCCTGGTGGCGCAGTGGTTAAGAATCCGCCTGTCAGGGCCTCCCTGGTGGCGCAGTGGTTGAGAGTCCGCCTGCCGATGCAGGGGATGCGGGTTCGTGCCCCGATCTGGGAGGATCCCATATGCCGCGGAGCGGCTGGGCCCGTGGGCCATGGCCGCTGGGCCTGCGCGTCCGGAGCCTGTGCTCCGCAACGGGAGAGGCCACAACAGTGAGAGGCCCGCATACCGCAAAAAGAAAAAAAAAAAAAAAAAAAGAATCCGCCTGTCGACGCAGGGGACACGGGTTCAAGCCCTGGCCCGGGATGATCCCACGTGCTGCGGAGCAACTAAGCCCACGCACCGCAACGAAGAGTGGCCCCTGCTCGCCGCAACTAGAGAAAGCCCACGCACAGTGATGAAGACCCAACGCAGCCAAAGATAAAAAATAAAAAACAAAAAACAAAAAAAACCTGGATTTCTCAGGTGACAGTCATGGGTACTAAAATACCTGTGGCCTTTAATGAACAAGAATGTCCTTGTCCTAATGTCTGCGCTGCAATGAGGCAGACCCCTCTGCTGCCTACAAAATCCTCAGACAAGTCTCCCCCATTCTCATACGTGCTTCGAGTGATTTGTAATAGAAATCAATGAAGGGGCTGAATTTCATATTTGGGTCAATCCAGGGGGATTGTAAATCCATCAATCAATGAAACATTCAGCTGAAGTGGGAACCTGGGCCAGAGAGGTAAGGCTCACCTGGAAAATGTGCAGACCCTCAGGGAGGGGGCTTTGGACCTCCATCAGTCCTAGAGTACGGGCCCAAGGTGATCTCATCTAAATCTCAGTGTCCAGGGGCCCCTGCAGACATAGGGTGGCATCAAGAAAGCTCACGGGACCTTTTATTATACAAGAGGAGGTCAGCAGCTCATAGCTCTGATATTTGGGAAGCTGGAGGAAGCTGAGGAACGGGCCAGACTGGTGCCCCTGCCTTCTCAATTGCTCTTTTCATGGCGCACCACCCTTCCCTGTGGCTCAGGCATCCAGGAGAGATGTGGAGCCCTATTTGGTTTGCTGTGCTCCCTTCACCACTGCTAAGCATGTGGCCCTTTCAGAGTCTGAGCAAGATGCTCCTGGCCGTTGCCAACCCAGGCAGTGGTTGCTGAAGAGGCTCTAATGAGAAGCTGACAGATGAATCTCCTCTGCCCTCCCTCCAGCAAGCCCACCTCTTCCCCACACTGCCCTGCGCTGTTTTGTAAGTTTTCCTCCTAATCTCAACCTCATTCCTCTTTCCCATTCTTCTGGATGTTAGAGTCACGACCTTTGCGGTTTATGGGCCACCAGAGACTGAACTAAATATGTTAGCTCTGAGTCCAAACAAGTAATAGCTGGCCAATTAAATTAATAATCCATATTGTTACAATGTTTAACCACGGCTGTTTCCTCAGCGGTCTGTTTAAATCACAGCCAAGGCCTGACCTATTAAAATGAATAACTGGAATTATGAGAAACACCATTTAATAAACACAGCGAGGAACGCAGCACAATTGGGCATGAAATATTTATTACCACTTGAAGCAAAGGGCTGTTTGGGACTTTAAGATGGGATTAATGAATGCATTTTAATGTCTAACTCACAAGGTGGGAGTTGGGGCTGGAACCAGAACCAAAGGCCCTTTGGAAGTTTCTTGGAAAAATCCACTCACATTATATTATCACATTGTGCCAGGCTATTTGTTTATGTGAGGGCCTCCACCAACGCTGTAAGAGCAGGAAGGTGGGCATCTGATCACTGGCTTCTCAGAGGCCTCGTACTTGCTCAGTAAAATTTCCTGGATGGATGGTTGGATGGATGGATGGATGGATGGATGGATGGATGAATGGATGGATAGATGGGTGGGTGGGTGGATGGATGGACTGATGGATGGGTGGGTAGTTGGACGGATGGATGAGTGGATGGACTGATAGTAGATGAAACATTTTGACACCTTAGTATGTACATTTCAGTGATATCAGAAAGATAAAACACTTAGCACAAGGCATGACACATTCTAAATTCTCAGTAAATGGTAACTGTCATAGTAGTTAGGAGAGCAAAGTCTGGTTAATCTACTAGAAAATCAATGCTCACATTTGGCAATTCCTCAGGAGCCCCAGAGCTGCCCCAGGACCCAACTTCCACACTGACTGCCCCATTTATCTTTATGTATTGAGAGCCTGTTTTGGATTACATATTCTTCTTTGACTATTTTTGGCTTTTCTCAGAAAGAATTGCTCCTTCCCCTGTTTTCCCAAAGCTCGATGTCTTATCCTTGCATTTGCCACGACATGTCCCCATTTTCCCTGGTATGACTATATTTCACAGGGTCTATTCCCTCTTCCCAGGTGTCAGCTCTCAAGTTTTGATCATGGATTTAGAAAATGTGGTTGCTGTAATGATAACCCTTAGCAAGTCAGGTAAGTGGGGAAGCTTATCAGGGATATATAAACAAGATAACTGGGCCTTCCCTTTAGGGGAGCCCCAAATGGGAAATGTTCCTGCCAGAACTTGCTTTTCAGAGAAAGTGGAAAGCAGGCAGACCGAGCTGTATGCTGATGGGGAACATGTGACATTGTGAGAGCTGGTGGGGAGAGGGCGGCACTAAGGGAAGGCTTAGCTTTGGTCTCCCCTTTAAGTACCAGGGAGCATCTCCTGGAGACCACAAAAGTGCCCTCAGGTCTAGTCACCATATCCCCAAGTCTAAAATTAAATGTACCAATAAAGGCAAAATAGTCCAAGGGTAGTCTCATCTTGAGTAGGTAGAATCTTGAAACTGAAAGTAGAATAAGAGGAACGAGCTTTGTAAAAGAGGGTAGATCTCTTACTCTTGGGATGATGTTGAGCATCTTTTCTTTCAATAAGGAAAAGATGGTTCTAACCTTATGAATGATTGATGGGATCTCCCCACCTCCCACTACATTCAAACCCAAGAATGGTCCCAAATAGAAGTGTCATAAGTGGCCAATATAGTCTCACGGATGTGACATGGGAAGCTTGCCTGACCCCAAGTGACCTTCAAGAGATTGAGGTTTCAAAGGGCTCTGTCTGCACTCTGCAGATCTCATGTTGTCAATGTTACTGTCTGTTACTTTGATCTCTTTAATCCTTAAGGATGCTTGCACGGCGGTGGATAACACAGCTGTGTTGGAATCCTGTTTTTCTGTACATTGGAGGGAACTTCTGTCAAGCTAGGTAGAGTGGCTTCTATATCAGCCATCCGTCCCCTACCAGATTGTGAGTTCCTGCACAATAAGACTGTATCTTATTCATCTCTGTATCCCCCACCATGACTTGCTCAGTAGAGAGCATCTTCCTGGTTCTCAGCAGAAGTCCGTGGATAACAAAAGCCACAATTTATGGAGCCCCTATAATATCCAAGCCCTGTATTCAGTTCTTTGCATGTGCCCTCCGTGTGATAGTCCCAGCCACACGATGACTCACTATTACGATTCCCTATTTTATAGATGAAGACATTGAAAATTAAGGGGTTTCTTTAAAAATTTTTATTTATTTATTTATTTTTGGCTGCGTTGGGTCTTTGTTGCCGCATACGGGCTTTTCTCTAGTTGCAGTGAGCGGGGGCTACTCTTCGTTGCGGTGTACGGGCTTCTCCTTGCGGTGGCTTCTCTTGTTGCGGAGCACGGGCTCTAGATGCATGGGCTCAGCAGTTGTGGCTCGCGGGCTCTAGAGCGCAGGCTCAGTAGTTGTGGCGTACGGACTTAGATGCTCTGCGGCATGTGAGATCTTCCTGGACCAGGACTCAAACCCGTGTCCCCTGCATTGGCAGGCGGATTCTTAACCACTGCGCCACGAGGGAAGTCCCAATGAGGACACTGAGACATAAAGAAGCTGGGCACTTGTCCAGCATCACCTAGATAATACATGATAGCACTGGAACTTGAACCTTGTTTATATAACTGCAGAGCCTTTGCTTTTGCTGCCATGCTGTTCTGTCTCCAAGAGTTGAATGCACACACCACTTAACCCAACCACAGAAACAGCCTGTGTATGAGCAAGATTGTGAGGCTGAGGTTGAATGAGAGGAGGTGGGAAGATTCTTTCGGAGTGGACTTGCCTCTCTCTTTATGGTTTTCTCGTCTGGAAGATGCACCGTTTTGTTACACATCTCCTGCCCAAGGCATTGCTGCATCTCCCCTGTCCTCTGGGCTTGCTGAGCACGTTGCTAACCAGCAGCTGACGTGCTCCTCCCCCCACCCCCCCCCACCCCCCAAACCTCTTAATGCATCCGTGAGGGATGATGGGAAGGCCTGGAGTAAAAGGCAAGAGATGGGGGTTTTGGGCCTGGCTCTGCAGTGTGAACTTGGGTAACCTTCCAGGTCCAGTTTACCTGACAATATCCTGGGAAGGCTGGATTATCTGGTCTTCCTCTCCCTTCAGACTTTGTAATTCCCCAGATGGCCCATCATCAGATCAAACACCCTCTTTCTAGCCAATCTGGATTATTCAAGATAGTGAGTGAATGGCATGAACCCTGCATGAACGGCACTTTTTGAGGTCTGGGCCCTCGGGTCTTTCTGAGGTCCTCCCTGACCCATAGCCACCAATTTCCTGTGTGCATCAGACTCTTGGGCTTTAAATTTCATCTGTAATTTAGGGATGATAAAACCAGCCCTACCTACTTCCAGTAATATAGGAAGGATTAAATAAGATCACAGATGCTTTGAAAAGTTGGCCCATGTTAAACAAATGTGAGTGCTTGGTTATTATTAACTGGATTCCCTCTTGGGAAAGTTGAGACACCTCAACTTTTTTTGGGTGAATCATCAAGGTATCCCAGTGGCACTGAGCATGGCTACATAAAGTTGGCCCAGAACTCAGTCTGGCTCTGACCAAGGGGAGTACCGTGCCTTAATCAGACCTCATGGGAAAAAGCAGCCCTGGAGTCATTGTTATCTCTGTATGTAATTACAGAAAAACAGTATTCGCAGAACTTCTTTGAAAGTTCTACTTTCACAGTAGGTTAAGCCTTTATGTGCATAATAAATTGTTGAGGTTATGATCAACTAGGGCTTGTACACTGTGGTATTTTCTGGAGGGTATCCACATCAGTACTTTTAATTTCAATGTATGGCTTTATTTAACTGCTTTGATGGGGATTGTTAGCAGGATACTAACATTTCAAAATTAGTCTTAAAAAGAAAAGAGTAAATATGTATACAAGTTGTAACTTTTTCAGATGCAATAAATATGATTTTGATGTGGCAATAGCACTAAATAAAGATAGTCTCTGTAAGTTAGATATCAAACTTATATGTGTACATAAATGTCTATCAGAAACTTATATGAGGGGGCTTCCCTGGTGGCGCAGTGGTTGAGAGTCCGCCTGCCAAAGCAGGGGACACGGGTTCGTGCCCCAGTCTGGGAAGATCCCACATGCCGTGGAGTGGCTGGGCCCCTGAGCCATGGCCGCTGAGCCTGCGCGTCTGGAGCCTGTGTTCCGTAACGGGAGAGGCCAGGACAGTGAGAGGCCCGCGTACCGGAAAAAAAAAAAAACACTTATATGAGGGAACTCCCTGGCGGTCCAGTGGTTAAGACTCAGCACTTTCACTGCCAAGGACCCGGGTTCAATCCCTGGTCAGGGAACTAAGATCCCACAAGCCTCGTGGCATGGCCAAAACAAACAAACAAACAAAAACCTATATGAGTTTCTTGCCCCAGACCAGCATCAGTCTTTGTCCAAAGAGCCCTAGTTTTAGTCAGAAATGGTATTTAGAGACCATAGTCTGGGCAAATGGAGCTGCCTCTTCTGCTGGGTTGGTCATTGTTTCTAGGTGTTTAAGTGGAAAGTGCAGGAAGATAGTCTTTTAAGGGAAACCACATCATGAGTTTATAATGAATATCTGTTTCTAACCTAGAATTACTGGATTTTACTTTAATTTATTTGATTTTATATATGTAATTCTTTGATGATAAAAATCTTTGTTCCTAAGAGCACTAACATAATTACTTAGTTGCTATATATGAAATAGTTTCAAAATAACAATATCAATATTAATACTAACAATATGATTTTAAAGGTGCAGAATGAGAGTGGAACATTTGTTATATCAGAAAGCAAAACTACCAAAGATTTATATAATTGTGTCAAAAGGACATAAGACCAACCAGAACTGGCCAAAGGTGGGGAAGGGAAATTAAGTATAAAAGTAATAATAACTATAGTGAATCAAAACACATCATACATGTTCAAATCCATGCGTTTGGGAAGAATGGGGAGTAATTGCTTAAAGGGTACAGGGTATTCTTCTGAGGTGATGAAAAAGTTTTAAAACTAGAGGGAAGTGGTAGCTGTACAACATTGGGAATGCAGTAAATGCTACTGAATTATACACTTTAAAATGGTTAATTGTATGTTGTGTGAATTTCAATTCAATGAAAAAAGAGAGATTTAAGAAACATAGTAACCACATGTAAATGTGTAGATGTTGTATGGATCCTCATTATTGCTTTCCTTTTGCTTTATTTTTTCATTTTTCCATGTGAATTTTGAGTTGTTTTAGAATTCTAAATAATTAATTCCTAGGTAGTTAAAATAGCTCTTGCCTAATGAAATGGCATGTTATCTGGAATTTACTCCTAAGTCATCTGGGATTGGACTGAAGATGAAACAACTTTGGCTGTGAGTTGACAGCCCTTGAACCTGGATGACTGGGTACATAGGGGTTCTTTCTACTTTGTTCTCTACTTCTGTATGTGTTTGGACTTTTTCATCCTAAAGGTTTTCTAAAAATAATCTTTTTCATTCAAAATGACATCTTGTCATCTTTGGTCTCTGCCCCTCCCATAATACACTTCCAGAGGTCAAAATGTGCCAGGATCACACGCAGAAACATTAACAACTGTCTGATATTTTGATTACTAAAATAACTCATCTGTCCTGCAATTGGAAAGGTATTGATTTGGAAATGATCCTCCCTTGAAGGTCCACTTTCCTGCCTACACAAGATTAGCTGCCTGGGGCCAGGGGTGCAAACTGCAGCCAAGAGCTAATTGGACCGTGCAAGGAACAAACTCACAGCCTTTCCTTCCTTAACTCCTTCATCAGTCTGATTCCTGTGTCACCCCATCTGCGAGGGCCTCCCATTGCTCCCTCATGCCCAGGGCCATCTCTTTCTCAGAGGGAGGAAGTATGAAGTGGTTAGTGGATTTGGCATTCCCAGTCTGAGGACTGGTTCTTCTCACTTGGCTACTGTATGATGCTTTCTCATCCAGGCATACTGGCTATAAAAGTGCCTAGAATGCAGAAATCACTATGAATATTCATGAAGTTATTACGAATAATACTATTTGAAAAATGAATAGTCTCATGGCTATCTGCCCTGGAAATTGAATTCTTCTCCCACACGTCGAGTCACTTGGAGATTGTTAATAGCGGCGAACAGCAAGCTTCAGTCCAGAGGCCAAATCTGGTCCACTATCTATTTTTTATATGGTCTGCAAGCCAACAATGGTTTTTACATTTTTTAATAACTGAAAAAATGCAAAAGAAGAATAATATTTTGTGACATGCAAAATTAAATTAAATTCAAATTTCAGAGTCTGTAAATATAGTTTTTTTGGAACATACGCTACACTCATTCTCTTACATATTGCCTATGGCTGGTTTCATGCTAAAATGACAGAGTTGAGTAGTTGGAATAGAGACTACATGGCCCAGGCAGCCTAAAATATTTACTATCTTCCCCTTTAGAGAAAAAGTTCACTCATCTCTGGTCTATAAGCTTGAGATTCTCCTAACTACTCTTGTGATTCCCTCTTGTCTAATAGAGCTGGCCTGCAATGCCACCTATTGCCAGTGGGTGACGCTGTCCTCCATATGTCAGCCTGAAACCATCCAGATTGGAGGCTTTGGGTTTTAGAAAATGTATTCAGCAAAGATTTAATGAATGACAACTTCATGCCACACACAGTTTTAAGTTCTGGATTTATAGCAATTATTAGCAACACAAGCAAAAACCTCTGCTTTCTTGGAGCTGAGGTTCTACTGAAATGATTATTTCCCATGATTCTGTGGGGTGAGTGGGATCAGCTGGGCTGTTCTTCTGCTTTTTTGGGGCATCACTTGAGGTCACTCATTCAGCTGAACTAAGCTGGAAGCTCCAAGGTGTCGCTCACATACCTGGAACTGCGTTGTTCCTCAATTTGGCCTCTGCTCGTGGCCAGCTCAACATGGTGGTCTCAGGGCCATCCACAGCATGGAGGTCTCAGGGTGTCAGGGTTTCCGGGACTTCTTTTGTGGAAGCTGGCTTCAAGAGGGAAAGCGGAAGCTGCCAGACTCTTAAAGGCTAAACCCAGAATTAGCACAGCATCACTACTGCCACATTTTTTTTGGTCAAAGCAAGTCAAAAAGCCAACCCAGATTCAAGTGTAGGAGAAAGAGATTCAACCTAGTGATGGTCAACAGATGGGTTAAGCCGTCTGTATGTACTTGGAGAGAGGAAATTGATGGTAACCATCTTTGGAGACTATGAGAGTGGACAAGAAACACTGATTTTGCCCCCATAGACCCGCAAAACCTTTAGGGTCCCCTCCTCTCCTTTTGGCCATCGAGTGTGCATGATATTGATGAGTTTGATCGGTAGACAGTTATTGAACTTTATATTCTTGAATCATGAGATTCCCTAAATCTAGAAAACCATTGTGGGAAGGACTTTGAGCCCTGAGTCCGTATAGGCTGTGTGCATTTTCCTCCCTGGTTCTGCAGGCCCAGCTGTCTGGCTGAGCCCCTGTGCCGGTCCTGGGTACAGTCACACTCTGACAGGCAGCTGAGCTCATCTCAGAAGATGGGACGGGCAGTATGACATTCTGCAGAACTTAGGGAATGTGATGCAGCTCTTTCCCCCAGAAGAAGCCAAAGCTGCCCAGACTGGTCAAATGAGCAACCAGGCTTTGATCCTGCCCATCATCCCAGAAGGAAAAGATGCAGAGGACTGGACACTTAAATTACCTCTGGGCTTGAAAAACAAAAACGTTGGGGGGGAATATAATTTCAGATTTACAGAAGAGTTACAAAGATAACGCAGAGAGTTCCCATATACCCTTCACCCAGCTTCCTCAACACCAACCCCTTACATAAGCACGGTACATTTATCAAAACTAAGAAATTAACATTGGTAAATTCTATTAACTGTCAATAATACAGACTTATTCAGATTTCCCCAGTTTTTCCACTAATGTCCTTCTTCTGTTCTGGGAACCTATCTGGGACCCCACATTAATTTAGTCATCCTGTCCCCTTAGTCTCCTCCAGTCTAGGACAATTTCTCAGTCTTTCCTTGGTTTTCATGATCTTGACACTTTTAAAGAGTAGTCATCAGGTATTTCTGTAGAAGATCCCTCAGTTTGGGGTTGACTAGTGTTTTCTTTCTTTTTTTTTCTTTGTGGTACGCGGGCCTCTCACCGCTGTGGCCTCTCCCGTTGCGGAGCACAGGCTCCGGACGCGCAGGCTCAGCGACCATGGCTCACGGGCCCAGCCACTCCGTGACATGTGGGATCTTCCCAGACCGGGGCACGAACCCGTGTCCCCTGCATCGGCAGGCGGATTCTCAACCACTGTGCCACCAGGGAAGCCCGACTAGTGTTTTCTTATCATTAAACTGCGGTTCTAGGGTTTGGGAAGAATATTACAGAGATAATGTGCCTTTCTCATTGCACCATGTTAGGGACACATGACATCAACCTATCTTGTTACTGGCGATGTTAACTTTGATGTTAATCTCAGTTAAGGTGGTACTTGTGAGGTTTCTTCACTGTAAAGTTACTACTTTTCCCTTTCCATTGTCTATTCCTCAGAGTGGAGCCCACACTCAAGGGGAGGAGAGTAGAGGTTCTGGAGGGAGGACCCTCTGAGCTTTTAAAAATACACAGCACACTAGGGCAGGGCTGCCAGGAGCAGGGAGGGCCACAGACCCTGCCCACTAACTTGCTGGTGACCTTGGATGAGTCACTCCGTCTCTCAGAGCCGGGATTTCCCTCCCTCCTATGAAATCTAAGATGGCATCTCTGTCCCACAGCTGTCTCCCGGGGGCCTCTGGAGGTTTCGGCTGGTAACACTTCGAGTTGCTAGAGCATAGATCTGATGAGGGAAAAGATCCTTGTTATAACAGCTGAGGTCTTGTTCCCGTTCTGTAAACATTTCCCAATCCTGATGTCCATCATCCCTGCAACAGGAGTGTCCCCTATGAGTGATGAGGCCATCACTATTTTTATAAAATGGTCTCATGTTATTCACATGCTAACAAGGGCTTGGTGTAGAAGAAAATACTGCAGGGAAATATTTTTTGTAAAGTGAATAATTCCCCTGAGTTAGCCTTTTTATATAAAGTCATTTTTTTTCACTATTTGGATTTGCTTAAACCAAGGGGCTCCAGGAATTCCTTCCAAAGTACATACCATCATTGTGCAGATGCTTTTGAACAGACAGAATGTTTTCTACATTGATGGTGATGAATTCCCCTAGAAATATCCATTAGAGTAATTATTTTACATCCTTAAAGATTGACTCTTTCCTGGTGGAGAATCCTGGACAAACTGTATTTCTGACACTTGATACTAGGGAGAACTAAACACCAAGGGGATTGTCATTTAGTGATTTTTTAGCAAAATGTGGCTGGTGAGCTATGTTTCTCTGGGGTAGGTATATCTGCTGGAATTGCATGTCTTCCTCTAGTTCTTTAGAAATCACACCACCCTGTCATGTCTGCACAACTCAAGGGCAGCATTCGCCTGGGCTCTGATGTGGATGGTGCTCCCTGGAGCTCAGCAACATGGCAGCCCCATCTCCCACTCTGCGCCAAGCACTGATGAATTCACCCAATCACACCCTCATGGGCCAGTCCTCTGATGAGCCTAGAGCAGGGCTGGTGTAGAGCAGGAATGTCTTTTGGCTAAGACTTCAGTGTTCTCTCCAAATTCAGCTCCACATCCAATCACTGAGGTTCTGTGACAAGATGCTTATCCTGCATATTTCCATTCTGCTATGGCTGGACCACATATCCCAGGTGATATGTGATAAGGTACATTACAAATCCTCTGATTGTCGTGAGAATGGGACGATTGCCTGGGTCGTGTTGGGGGAAAAGTGTTAAACTGTTTCTTTGTTAAATGTAAAGAGTTAAAATAGGGACTTCCCTGGCGGTCCAGTGGTTAAGACTCAGCGCTTCCACTGCAGGGGTCACGGGTTCGCTCCCTGGTCGGGGAACTAAGATCCCTCATGCCGCACGGCGCGGCGAAAAAAAATTAAAAATAAAATGAAAGAGTGAGGCAGGTCTGTTTGACAGAAAAAAAAAAGAGCTAAAATAGGAAAGAATTTTTAGCACTCTTTTGGCATTTCTTCATTTTATCTACAAAGAGCCTCAAAACTGGAAGTGATCCTGCCTATCTCTCATTCTTGGAAAGGTTCAGGCCAAGAAAACCACCCTCACTGTTCCAGTCTTCTTGCTTGTCATAACCAACGTTGCTCCACTCTCTGTTTCTAAACCCCTCCAATCCTTCACCTCTACCGTGCCTCCCCCCAACCCTGCTCTATGAGGCTCTCCCTCTTTCTTCTCTGTTTATCTAATTCAGTATTTTTCTTCAAGGTTCAGTTCAGCCATGTAGTCTTAAGGAGGCCCTTTCTAACTGTCTTAGACCCAAATACTCTAAGACTGTCTCTTTGAAGAGGAGGACATGTCATCTTATCCTGACACATTGCTTTTACCATGCTCTTTCTTCTTTGTTTTTGTTTTTTATTAATTTTTTAAATTGAAGTAGAGTTGATTTATAATGTGTTAGTTTTAGGTGTACAGCAAAGTGATTCAGATATATATGGATATAGATATAGATATTCTTTTTCCATCATAGGTTATTACAAGATATTGAATATAGTTCCCTGTGCTATACAGTAGCTCCTTGTTGATTATCTATTTTATATACAGTAGCGTGTATCTGTTAATCCCAAACTCCTACTTTATCCTTCCCCCCCCCCCCATTTCCCCCTTGGTAACCGTAAGTTTGTTTTCTATGTCTGTGGTCTATTTCTGTTTTGTAAATAAGTTCATTTGTATCATATTTTTAGATTCCATATATAAGTGATATCATATGATATTTGTCTTTCTCTGTCTGGCTTACTTCACTTAGTATGATAATCTCTAGGTCCATCCCTGTTGCTGCAAATAGCATTATTTCATTCCCTTTTATGGTTGAGTTGAGTAATATTCCATTGTATTTATATATACCACATCTTCATCCATTCATCTGTCGATGGACACCCTTTCTTATTAAATGGAGTGCACTGATGGCCATGCATTTTTTCTATCAGTCTAGTATCTACTCCTTCTACTTCTGGCAAAGGATCTGATTTTCTTTTAGGGAACCATCTCTCTCTATTCTCTCCTGTACCTCCCAGCACCCAAGTCCAGAAGAGCATATGTGACCCAGACCAATCAGCATATTTCATTCCCCTGGTCAGATGTTTGATTCTGGAGCTGTCAGGGTCATCATATGGAAATAGTTCACCTGGGAGTGGAGCCCAGAGGAAAGCAGAGGAAAGTAAGAGTGACGGGGACTTCCCTGGTGGTGCAGTGGTTAAGAATCCGCCTGCCAATGCAGGGGACACGGGTTCGAGCCCTGGTCTGGGACGATCTCACATGCCATGGAACAACTAAGCCCATGCGCCACAACTACTGAGCCTGTGCTTTACAGCCATCAAGCCACAACTACTGAGCCTGTGTGCCACAACTACTGAAGCCCACATGCCTAGAGCCCATGCTCCCCAACAAAAAGAAGCCAGCACAATGAGAAGCCTGCGCACCGCAACAAAGAGTAGGCCCCACTCACCGCAACAAGAGAAAAGCCCGCGTGCAGCAACGAAGACCCAACACAGCCAAAAATAAATAAATACAATAAATATATATATTTTTAAAAGTAAGAGTGACAGTCAGAGACAGAGCAGAAACGGAGCTAATAGCAATGTCTGAGCCCTTGGATTCAGCTGCACCTGACGTCAGAATTATTCTTTGGAATTTTCTGGTATTTAAGCCTATTTATTCCTTATTTGTTTTAGCCAGTTTGGTTTCTGCTATTTGCAATATAAATTTTGGGGGGGCAGGGGTCATGTCTTATCTACCTTGACATTTCACTTACGGCAGTGCAGTGCTTTGCATATATAGTAAGGGCTTCATAAATGGGTATTGCTAATATAGGGGGAAATATGTTAAACCAGGCAATTCAAAGGGAGACTTTTTTTTTGCGGTATGCGGGCCTCTCACTGCTGTGGCCTCTCCCATTGTGGAGCACAGGCTTCGGACGCACAGGCTCAGCGGCCATGGATCACGGGCCCAGCCGCTCCGCGGCATGTGGGATCTTCCCACACCAGGGCACGAACCCATGTTCCCTGCATTGGCAGGCGGACTCTCAACCGCTGCGCCACCAGGGAAGCCCAAAGGGAGAAATTTTTATTTTACGAAAACCAAACAAGTCACAGTAGTGTTTCACCTCTCACCTGGCAATAGAGAGGGCAGAGAGGTAGCCTATACTTTATTTCCCCACCCCCTACTCCTTCTCCTCTGAATTATGGCTTCTTAATTAAGACTGTGGCCTCTGAGTTCAGGTGGCCCAGCTTCAAACCCACATTTTGCTGCTTACAAGCTTTGTGTCCTTAGGTATTTACTCTTTCTAATCCTCAGTTTCTACAAATGTAAAATATGGGGAAAATAATAGTTCCTATCTCTTGGGTTGTCATGATGATTAAATGAGCTATGCTTCATAGATGGAAAGGGCTGACTCAATGTTATTCCTATAAATCTTAAAATGCCAACATTCTCCTCCCATCTGAGCCCTTTCGCCTTCTCCTAGGTGGGACTTTGGGGCCGGGACATGATGTGAAAAAAGGGTCAGCAACAGAGTGAGAGCTGGGAGAGAGTTGGCCAGAAGAAAACGAGGTGACATCCCAAGTAATAGATAAAGAGCTCGGATTCCCATAACTGCAGCCAACCTCTACCAGGAATAGGGATGCCACACCCTCAGTCTTTACAGAGTGTTTGTTCTCCTTTATGGCCAGGGCAGTGGCAGAACGAATGTGAGCTCTGGACCAAGATTGAGAGTTCAAATTCCAGATCTGGTCCTTTACAGCACTCTGGCCCCTTCGAACCTCAGTTTCCTCATGTATGAAATGGGAGTTATATTACCAACTTCAATAAGGAAATCACTTAGAATACTAGATACTCAGGTCATTAGTTAACACAGATGTTTAACACCTGGTCGATGCTGCAGACTTTCTGACGCGTGACAGGGTGAACAGTACACACATGCACTCATGGACTTTAGACTGATGAGGAAGAGAGTTATCAGACAATGAATTTTAATAAAATATGACGAGTAATTTGATAGAGGAAGTACAAAGAGCTGGAGAACTTATAATGGGCAGTTCAACATAGGTTAGGCATTTAGGAGATGAGTAGAAGAAGAGGAAGCGTTGGACTGATAAGGAGCAGAGAGTGAAATAGAGGAAAACAAGGAGAATCATGGAGTGTGGGGCAATATGACCGTGTCTCCAACATCCATTCTGCCCTTCAGCCTTGTGCTTTGGATGGGATCCCCCTCATTCTAGCTCCTGGGGTAATTTCAGCCCCTTGTCACAGTAATTGGGTTAGATAGCCCAGACTTAAGCCAAATAGCACATGGCATTTCCCTGGCCACAGTAATTGGTTAAAAATAGTCCAATTAGAGCAGAGGTAAAATTCTTTCTCCTTCTGAGAGATAACCTAAACAGCTTTATTTATTGTTGGAAGCCATCTTACAACCATCAGGGAAACCAGACTGAGGACAAAGCTAATCCATCAGAGAGGGCAAAGCTAAGAAGATTGTAGAGCCAGAGCCCTGATCAAACTGTACCTGAAGCTCACTTACCACTGGTGTTTTGAATGACACATAATTCCCCAAAAAGTCTCCTATGTAATTTAAGTCAGCTTGAGCTGAGCTTTCTGTTATTTTCAATGGAATTATTCTAACCAATACCCAAGAAAAGAGTAGTTTGAAAAGTAGGGAACAAACATGACAGTGTCTGATGATACCAGTATGTCAAGCAAGACAAAGACAAAAAGTGTCCATTGGATTTAGCAACATGGAGATCATTTTGACCTAGGCCAGGTCAGTTTCATTTGTGAGGGGCAGGCAGGGTGGCAGGGAGAACCCTGTGCAGACTTCTTTTGGGCATTTGAGTTGACAGAGGACCCCCTGAAGCCATGAATCTTTGACTGCACTTTGAAGGACACAGGCAACTAGTGTCTATCACCACAGAGAGATCAAATTTCTAAGATTCTAGACATTCTGTCCTATTGCCCCCATTATCCATCAAAACATTCCCCACCCCCAATTTTTTAACTATTTGAGTTCTATGCTGTCCTGTAGCTTTAACTACAGAAAGAACAGGATTTAGAGTAAACTGTGTAAGAAGCTTCCATCACAGCTGACCAGTTGGCTTAAGGTTTGGCCTTCTCCCCCTAAGGTACTTTACTGTGTCTTAACTCTTTTCAGGTGGAAGACACACATCTCTTGGAAAATTAGATTAAAAACTATGAACCCACTCCATAGGAGAGAAAATGCCCCCAACTCTGCATACTTTTCTAGGGCTTTGTGTTTCCTATGAAACTGGCTTTGCAGATTACGTGGGACACTGCCCAAACACTCCATCATTTACAAGCTCTAGTCAATCAGTATTTCCTTAACTGGGGTCGCGTTCCAATGAGTAGAGGATTTCAACCCATCAAACTAGTTCCCTCTTCCTGCCAATAGCTCCGGAAGCCCCAGGAGCTTTCTTCTCTAGCCTTCAGGAACTGATCAGGGAAGGGCCTACAGCTTTCTCACCCTATCAAAACTCACTCACACCAGCCTTGCTTCTCCCTGGTTCCCTTCCCAACCTCTCCTTCTCCAAGCACTCATCTCCAGCCATGACTTTTGTGAAAGGTTTGGATTTAGAAGGTATATATAGTTATCATTCTCAGTCATTCATGCCTTTATTCCGAGGATCCTACCTGCATAATGAGTCCTAGTTCTCAGCCATCTGTCCACGCAGTGCCTGGAAACCACACTCAGGGATCAGGTGATAGTGAAGACATCTGAGTCCTAGACATGTCCCACCACTAACACATTCCCTATCCATGGCCTCAATTTTTCTCATCGTGGTGACCTGTCAGCATAAAAGAACTCACTTGTCCCAAAGTGCTGGATTCAGCCTGGCTCAGGGATTTACTGGTGAGGGCTGAAGGGATGTCTAATTTGAGGGCAGCTCTTGCTGTCTGGCCTGGAGCAAACTCTTTTGCCCTAATGGTGTGCACTTTCCACCTGAGCCAAAGAAAGGGGTCTAAAATGTTTTGTGTTGACCTCTGTTAGCACTTATAATCATGCCCTGGTTGTTTGCATGCCTCCCAGTCCTCCCGACTCGATCCTTGAGGTGCAGCCATGAATAATTCACCCTCGTGCCTGCAGAATTCCGACAGATGATAACATTAATAAGAGCGAATGTAGACCGAGCTCTCCCTGCTCTGAGAATGGAGTTAAGCACTGTGTTTATCTCCTCCACAAAACTACACAGAACCATCTATTACTAACCCCACTTATATATTTTTTTAATTTTCATTTTGAAATAAATTCAGACTTACAGAAAATTTGCAAAATTAGTACAGAGAATCCCCATATATCCTTCACCCAATTCCCTCAATGTTAACATCTTGCATAACCACAATAAAAGAGCCCAAATCAGGAAATTAACACTGATACAATACCCTTAACAAATCCACAGACCTGATTCAAATTTCGCCAGTTATACCATTACTGGGCTTTTTCTGGTACTGAATCCAGGATCTCATGTTGCATTTGATTGTCATATCTCTGGTTTCCTGTCTTCTGAGACACAGCCTCATTTTTTCTTTGTCTTTTATGGTCTTAACACTTTTTCAAGAGTTTTGGCCAGTTCATTATTTGTAGACTATCCCTCCATTTGGATTGATCTACTTTTTCCTCAAGATTAGAACTAGGGGACTTCCCTGGTGGTGCAGTGATTAAGAACCAGCCTGCCAATGCAGAGGACACGGGTCCGATCCCTGGTCCAGGAAGATCCCACATGCCACATAGCAACTAAGCCCTTGCGCCACAACTACTGAGCCCACGTGCCACAACTACTGAAGCGCGCGCACCTACAGGCCATGCTCTGCAACAAGAGAAGCCACCGCAATGAGAAGCCCGCGCACCACAACGAAGAGTAGCCCCCACTCGCCGCAACTAGAGAAAGCCTGCAAGCAGTAACAAAGACCCAACACAGCCAAAAATAGATAAATAAAATAAATAAATTTATTTTAAAAAATTAGAATTAGATGAGGCATTTGGGGCAAGAATACTATGAAGGCAATTCTATGCCCTTTTCAGTGCATCATAACAGGCAGTACATGATGTCAACATATCTCATTTCGGGGAGCGTCAGCTTTGGTCGTTTGGTGAGGTGGTGTTTGCCAGGTTTCTCTACGCTAAAGCTACTATTTTCCCCTTGTAATTAACAAATATCCTGTAGGGAAATACTTTGAGACTATATAAATATCCTGTTTCTCATCTTACTTTGGCCCACTAATTTTAGCATCTCTTGATGATCCTTGCTTAAAAACAATCACTACTGTGATGTTTGCCAAATACTGATTCTCTATTTCCATATTTCCTTCTATACTGAGAACTGGAATTCTACCATAAAAGATTTTTCCTTCTCTCCTTTTCATTTACTTATTTAATTATTCATTTACACAACTGTGGACTCATAGAATACTAACCTCATTTTTCAGGTGAGAAAACTGAGACCGAGAGCTATTAGATAAGGGACAGAACCACAAAAGTAGGATGAAGGAGAACCAGGATTTAGTCTTGGGCTACCCGAGTCCTTAACTGATACATTCTTCCTCCTGACACGGTGAGTCTCGTAACATAGCATAGTCACCTCTTTGCTTTGGTTACCAAGAAGTTCAAATTTAAAACCATTTTTAGTAATATTGCTGGTACTTACAGCTTGCAAACTTTGCCTCTGACATCTCCTTGTTACTGTATCTTCTTTCTCTCTCGCTCCCATGTCTTTATGTTTTATTTTGATCACTTTTTTGGGTGGTGTTTGGTTTGGTTTGGTAAATCACCTTACATCCCTCTTTGGGAGAAAATTAGTCATAAATAAACACATCTCTGAGACTAGAACATCATAGGTTTTTTAGTATTGTTTGAAGTAAATCAATTTGATTGCTGAAGGATTGTTTCCTGTTAACAGTAACCACGGAGTGTCCTTGAGATTTGTCCAAGTGGACAAATTCGCAAAATATGCAAAATACCCACCTTCTCTCAATAAGTGAGGGTGTCCATATATTATGATCAGAGGGCATAACTATGACAGTCAGATTCAAGCACCAAATGCCCAAAGTTGGTATAGGAAGGAGCCATTTTTAATGACGCCCCATGCATCTTTAAGATGGGACTCCAAATGGCTTATTCTAGGGCATTGCTTGAAGATTAAAGAGGCTGAGGGGACAAGCGGTGAGCTGTCTGGGGATGCAAGTATTCAAGCTGAGGCTTCCAGAAGACAAAACGCAAGGGTGATCACAGGACAGGCCACTGTTGCTTGGAAGATGCAGATGGTAGACCTCCATGCTTTGCTTCCCAGGATCCGTTTCCTCTCCTTGTGGAAAGCATATCTGAAGCTCCCTTGGAAATGCATCTCTCCTCCACTCTCAGCTGTGTGGTTAAGGTAAGCTGAATTCACCCCAGCTCAAGGGTTTAAGCCAGTGAGACATAATGACTGGTTCAGGTGTGAGAGGTAACAAACTCAGAGCCGGACACGTGACAGCCAGTTCCTGGGGCCTTCTAATAGAGAGAAGACCGTCTCCTCCATGGAAGTCTATGGAAGAGATGCTCTCTCTTCCTCCAGTGGTGGAGTGAGAGGGTGTGAGGTCAGGAAACACAGCAGCCATCTTGTGATCTTGCAGTGGCGTTTGCTTGAGAAGAGGACTAAACCAGAGAACTGGAGCTGAGAAATGGAAATACAGTCTGAGCTGTGTCTCTAGTTCTATCAGAAGGCAGATTATTTCCTGAGCCAGGGAACTGCCACTTTTTGAATTAAACAGTTTGGGTAAAGTTTTCTATCATTTGAAAGTGAAAGAATCATAAATGGTAAAACCAGATGGACTAAACATCTGACTTAGCGCCAGAATCATTGGGGGAGTTAATTTTTTTTTTTTTTTCCTGTACGCGGGCCTCTCACTGTTGTGGCCTCTCCCGTTGCGGAGCACAGGCTCCGGACGCGCAGGTTCAGCGGCCATGGCTCACGTGCCCAGCCGCTCCGCGGTATGTGGGATCCTCCCGGACCGGGGCACGAACCCGCATCCCCTGCATCGGCAGGCGGACTCTCAACCACTGTGCCACCAGGGAAGCCCCTGGGGGAGTTTATTAAACACACAGACGCCCAGAGATTCTGAGTGTTTAGTAAACACCCCCAGTGATTCTTCCATGCACCCAAGCCTGAGAATCACAGGTCCCTGCTCATACACACTGGGGCTGGCCATTAGGACATCCTCAGTGTGTCCCTCCTGCTTCCTCCCCTCCCACTTCTTCTCTGCCAGATGAGGGACCCCCAGGGAGGAGCCTTGGCCCCAGCACCCGAGCTTCAGTGTTTTCTATTTATATATGAAATTGCTTGTGTTCTCCTAGTTAGTGGCAGATCTGCCTGTTTGATGTTAATGAGTTTGTGAACCCAACAAAAACATAAAAGATGAGGCTCTTCCAAAGAGAGAAAATAGAAAATAAAGTGCCATCCAAAATAGGATGGGCTTGAAATCCACCTTGAATCTCACCAGCCCCTTTTTCTGTCTTCCTAACAGGGCCCCTTTCATCCAACTGAAGAAATCAAGATAAAATGCCATCCTGGTGAATATTCTGCAAAACCAAACCAATCTGATATGTCTGGACAAAGACAATGAAAAATCTGTCTGATCAAAGTGGGCACATCTCCCCCTTAAACTCCTCCCACCCACTAGGTAGACAAGAAACACACACATCTCACCATTTTCAAATGGTCCCTTGCATCCTGGTGCAAAAATCTGAGCTGTCTCTTAATAACCCACTTTAGGACATGGATGTTCTGATCTGATATTATTAAATGGAAAGTGGCCGCTTTCTAATCAAAAGAGAGGCAGGGGCATTTGTAACAGCTAGAATCAAAGGCCTGGTTTCTTCTGTTCCTAATTATCAATAGTGTTTTATAATCTTATTAATATTGATACACAGTATACTGAAGATCTGTTAAGGCGTAATGTATGTGGAAGATAATTAACAAGATCCGAGTCAAATCTATCGCCTCTTTGACAGCCAACGGTGTGTGGCTAATAAATTATACATATTCTAGGTATTGCTCAAAATGTTTAAAGTTTCAGTCTAACCCTTCCAATCCAGCGCTGGGGGAAGGCGTGAACCTAAAGGTACCGTCCCCAGCCTATTGGCGCCTCCTCGGCACACGTAGAACTCACTCTTACTTGAAAATCAAAGGGTTCCATGAACCACTGAGATCCACACACAGCGTAAAAACACACCTTCTCCTTGTAAAGCTCAGGAAAACAAAAGGTGAAATCTTGTAAGAAAAGAGATGATTAATGAAAGGAAGGTAATTCGCCTTTTGATTTCTGAAAAAGCGTACCAGTTGGATGTTTCAAATGGCGGAGTTGATCTTTCCTGCGAGCGCTACTCTGGAACAGGGTGAGACATTTGGTTGCAGTAAATACAATGAATAGTCGCAACTAATGTGTATGTTTGGGTAGGTTTAGGAGCTTAAAATCTCTCTGTCAAGGAGAGTGTGTGTGTGTGTGTGCGTGCGTGTGTGTAATGTACTCACATGTATTGTGAGTAGTGGACATATTTTTTCTCTCACACAGCATACCTTTAGGGACAACCCTTCTCCCATGCTATAATAACCCCATTCAGTCCACGAGATTCAGATGGGGCTGACCCTACCATAGCCCCAGGGGCAGGCACATGACACAAACTGGCCAATCGGAGCCCTTCTTGTGATTTATTTTTCGGAGCCATTGAAAAAGACAGCACAATTTCCCACTGGAGTTTTAAGCAGGAAAGGCACAAGCCTCTTACTGCTGGTGATCACTCTGCCATGAAGTAGAAAGAGCCTATCTGAGAAGCAGTCCAGAGGACAGTACAATTAAGTCGGGAAGACAACTGGGTCCTGCTGACATCACTTGAACCCCTGGATCCAGCTGCACCTGAAGTTCACACTTGGGCTCCCAATTACCTGAGTCCATCATGAGTTCTCTTTTCTGCTTAAGGCAACATGGACTGGGTTTCTATAACTTAACTAAAGACATTCTAGCTAACAGGAGAGATTAAGGCAAGATGTTGGCCTCTCTTTTTTCCCTCTCCACAGTGCAGAGGAGAAAGCCAGGCAAGACATTCAGGTTCAGGAACCAGAAATAAGGATGAACTACCAAAAAAGTAGGGTGCAGCAGATTTATCAAGACAATGGGGCTGTGATGAGGAAACTTTGATCTGGTGCTGAACCCCCCAGGATCTCCTAGTGTCCATCGCATTTAACCCAGCAGACTGTAGCCATTTACTGTGGATCTTGCAGACCCCATCAGAAAGAAGTCAGGGTCACAGAAAGCCCCCCAGAAAGCAGCATCCTGGCCTGGGCTGGGGAATGTCACAACTCCAAAGGGACAGCTCCATGAGCATAGACACTCCTTGAGATTTGTCATAGGTCATTGTGGGGACATTGAGTGATGTTGAGGTCCCCCATGCATTGTGGTGTTTGGTTCATAGAGGATGACCATGAGGATACAGTGAAGCCTCATCTTATTTGCTGACCAAGTTCTAAGACTAGTGTTGAGGTCAAAGTCACTGAAGGAGCAGAGTGGGACTGCTGCTAGCCTCTCTCAGGCCGTGACACACGTTAGAAAAAGACACCCACTTTGGATAGACAAATTAGGAAAAGGTGTCTCCTCTGAACAGAAGAATCTGCAGCAGAGCACAAGACTTGGAACAAGCAGGATTTTAGCCCTCAGTTGCCCCATTCTCTGACACCTTGTGCAGTGCACAAACTGAACAACAGTATACGGCATTCCCAAATAGAGACTCTCCTGTCAGCCTCCCCTAGTTGACTCTGATCCATTGGCTGCCCTTCCTGCCCTCTGTCAAACACCCCAGGGCATGTGTGCCCATGGGCCTCTGAATGTTCGGGGTCAGTAGGCTCCTCTCTGGTGTGTCCATGCACTCCTGCTTCCCTGGCTGAGTTTAATGCTTACTGTGAATCCACCAGGTTTGTAGCCAAATCTGTTTATGCCATGACATTGCAATCATTCAACTTAATTAAAAACTATGATAACCAATGAAATACAAGTAAAGAAAGCATTGTGGTTTCTATGAAAACTAATGAATGTTTTGGAAAGGTCAAGGCAAATGGCTAAAAAAAAAAAGTCCTTAAAATTAGGAAATCTTAGGGGGCGATGGAAATGCATTGCTTTATACAACTGTACAGAACTGTATGCAACTGTGGGACTTCCCTGTTGGTCCAGTGGTTAAGACTTCACTTTCCAATGCAGGGGGTGCAGCTTCGATCCCTGGTCAGGGCGCTAAGATCCCACATGCCTCGAGGCCAAAAAACCAAAACATAAAACAGAAGCAATATTGTGACAAATTCAATAAAGACTTTAAAAATGGTTCACATCAAAAAAAAATCTTAGAAAAAAAAAGAATCGTATGCAACTGTTAAAACCCATTGAATTATATACCATAATAGATGCAGTTTATTATATGCAAATTATCCCTCCATAAAATTGATCAGAAAAATAATAAGTGCAGGTGAAACAAAAAAAGATCCGGAGACATAAAACATAAAAATCCTCAGAGTCTTGCAATCTGATTGTTCTGTGAGTGACTTTCAGATCTCACTTCACTTTAAGAAAACCACAACTGGAAATTATCAAAGATGTGCAGCTGGCTTAGCCACGAAAGAGGAGCTGGGACTGCAAAGCACAGACCCAAACCCCAAGAAGAGCCTGCTTCTACAGCAAAAGGATGGCAAAGAAAATGTACACTTATCAAGTTTAATTTTTTTAAAAGTGTCTAGTGTATAAAGATTCCCCATTTTAGCTGACTTTTTTGGTGATTAACTGCCAACATCTGCCCAGATCCCACCACCCAGCAAGGCATCCACAGAGGTCTTCATCACCCTGAGAATCCCTGAAATCATCCTGAAAGGGTGCAGTAGTGCTGTATTTCAGTAAATCCAGTGCAATCTATTTTCCTTCCTTTCTTCCAGAGGGAACAGGCTGCCATGTCTTGAGGCTGCCAAGTTGAGCTTGCACAAAATCCTGGTTCCCACCCTCCCTGTGGTAAGATGCTCACCCTATGAGCAGCCTCTGACCAAGGGAACGTAGGTTCACCCAGGGAAACAAGATCAACTACACCATGTAAGTTGCTCTGTGTGTGTGTGTGTGTGTTGCTGAGTCTTTATACTTTAAATATTTATATAATTGGAACCCACCACATACCCACTTATGTACAGCAGCTTGTTTCTTGTTATTTCCACCAACTCCTGTGCAGTGTGGTGGAATGGTGGGCCCTCCCACTTAGAATCACTGAACATTAACAATGGGAGTGTTGGTCAATGAGATTATCGTTCCCAATTCTTCCCTCTGTCCTTCTCTCCCTTCTATAGAATTATAATCTCCCTCCCACAGCTTCATGGGGGCACACTACTTCTCTGCCCCTGAACACTGGGTTGAGCCATTGATTTGGCCAATGCAGACATGACATGAGTCGCATATAAATGTGCTTGTGCATTTGGCTTGCCATCTTTTGTTCCTGCCATATGCCATGAAAAGAACATGCCCTATGAAGTCACTGGTCCAAGGAGGATACAGGACACACAGGGCAAACCTAGACCTAACTCACTACCTGGAGCCAAACCCTATCAACCTACAGCCTAAAGCAGATCTGCCTTGGCCAACTCATATAACCATGAGCTAGAATTGCATGTATTTGTTGTTGTAAGCCTCTGAGACTTAAGAGCCATTTGTTACAAAGCACTGCTGAGTAAAAACCTTACTGATACAGCTTCTGGTTTTACAGTTGAAATAAGTTACTAACACTGTGATATCGGGGCTAGACAGTTTCTGACCTCAGATCTTTCATCTGTAAAATGTAAATACAGTGCCTGTCTTACCCAGTTCTCAAGGATGTAATAAGGATAAATAATAGCTGTGATAAAGTTTGTCCGATGCTGCTGTGAACCCTGAACTGGTGATGGCTCCCCATCGCCCACAGAATTAAGCAGCATTGCACATCACGGTGCTAGTCCCCGTGTCCATTCCTACCTGCCAGGACTGCTTCACTTCTCCCGATACCCACACACCATGTTGCCACCACTTGTTTGCTGCTCTCCAAACTGCCTCTGATCTTCCTTCCCTCTGTGCCTTTTCTCACTCTGGCCCCTTCGCTTGGAATGCCTTTTTCTGCTATTGTACCTTTTAGAAACCTTCATTGTGAAACTCAAAATATCATGTCCTCCAAATGGTTCACCCAATCCCTTTAGCTAAAATTAAGTCATATTTCCCTCTGGACACAACATATTTTACTTGTATTTCAGGCATTGGGCCCAAGTCCATCACCCACACTGAGTGAAAATAAGCTTTCTGAGCATAGGATCCTTTTTTGTTTATTTTCATCTCCCACGGACTCCAGTCTATGAAGTACTATATATATGCTTGATGTTTATTGATAATAAAAGGAGGTACCTTACCCAGCTCCAGGAAGCAAAGTTACCCTCGCAGACTGGTGGTGTATTTCTGCCACGTTCTAGCATACTCCACAGTGGATAAAGAATGGTTGTGACACAGCCATAAATAATGACCCAAATAGCTACCATGCCTGGAGCACTTATTCCCGGGGCAGGATCTGCACCAAGCACTCTGCACATATTGTCTTATTGAAATCTCCCAACAGCCCTCCCTAACATTTGTCTCCTTTAACTATGAGATGTGGTAGAGATTGCTATGTGCTCTCCCTTTCCTCCTGGGTGCCCAGCTAGACCACATTTCCCAGATTGCCAGGCAATTAGTTGTAACCAAATGACTGGGTTCTGCCCAGTGGAATAAGAGAGAAGGTAGCATGTGCGCTTCCAGGGCAGGCCCATGAAAACCTCCCCTGCAATACTCCCTCTTCTCTTCTGACAGTAGGTAGAGAGGATCCAGCCAATGACCTTGAAGCCTAGAGGATGGTGGAGCTACAAAATGAAAAGAGCTTGAGTGTGTAAATCCTGCTCCAGGTAGAAGGCTACCTGATGAATACGATTTTCCCTGGGTTTGGTTCCAGGACTCCCACAGAAACCAAAATCCCTTATATAAAATGGTATAGTGTTGGGCTTCCCTGGTGGCGCAGTGGTTGAGAGTCCGCCTGCCGATGCAGGGGATACGGGTTCGTGCCCCGGTCTGGGAGGATCCCATATGCCGCGGAGCGGCTGGGCCCGTGAGCCATGGCCGCCGGGCCTGCGCGTCCGGGGCCTGTGCTCCGCAACGGGAGAGGCCACAACAGTGAGAGGCCCGCATACCGCAAAAAGAAAAAAAAAAAAAAAATGGTATAGTGTTGATATTTATATAACCTACACGTATCCTCTTTAAATCGTCTCTAGATTACCTATTACACCCAGTACAATGTAAATGCTATGTAAATAGTTGCTGGTGCACAGCAAATTCAAGTTTTGCTTTTGGGTACTGTCTGGAATCTTTGAGGGGAGAATTTTTTATTTATTTATTTTTTTCGGTACGCGGGCCTCTCACTGTTGTGGCCTCTCCCATTGTGGAGCACAGGCTCCGGACGCACAGGCTCAGCGGCCACGGCTCACAGGCCCAGCCGCTCTGCGGCATGTGGGATCTTCCCGGACCGGGGCACGAACTCGTGTCCCCTGCATCGGCAGGCGGACTCTCAACCACTGCGCCACCAGGGAAGCCCAGGGGAGAATATTTTTGATCCACAGTTAGTTGAATCTGTAGATGTGGAACCCAGGGATACAGAGGGCCAATGATACTCCTGTATTGAAGTGTAATGTGATTATGAAATACGTTACTATTCTGTTAAGCCATTGAGACTTTAGAGTTCCTACGTGCAGCTGTTACCCGAAAAAACTGAGGTTTAGATTAAGTGATCTTAGGCAGGTTGCGTAAAAGTTGGAGCTAGGATTTTAAGTCAAACCTGGCTATCTCCAAGTCCTATGATTCTAACTACTAAGCTATACTCTCGGCTAAGTAATAAAAATACAAACAAATGAAAACAAACCTCCTGCTGGTGCAAAGTCAGGGTTTTCCAAACCATGTGGCCCCCTCCCCTCTGGGATGCTGCTCCAGCAGAGTTCCCCGGGGGTGGTTTGGTGAAATTAGGAGTTGTTGCCTACTGCGAGGGCAGGGGAAGCAGGGGGAAACGACAGGTATGCCAGGCACTTTGCATAAGTGTCATCTTATTTACTCTTCACAATAACCCCCTGGGGAGGTATTCTTACCCACGGGCTCAGAGAAGCTAAGCAGCTTGCTCAAGGTTCCACAGCTAATGGGCAGCAACACTGGGTTCCAAACCCAAGGCCACCTGATTGCAAGCCTAGTACTTGTCTTTCCACTACCTCCCTAAGAGGATACCATTTCATGGTCTCTTTCATCCACTCCTCCATTCATTCATTCATCCATCCATCCAGTCAGTATTTGTTGGGTGCCTCCTATGGACCAGGCTCTCTGCTGGTCTCTAGGGAGGAGGGCCACATCTAGGTGATCCAAGAAGGGCCCCTAAAGGCTCTAAGTTTAAAGAAGCACTTACTCTCAGGTGCTCATCCTGCCTTCCCAAGATTCTGATATTTTAATTTAGATTTCCTCCTTAAATTTGGTGCCTTAGAGACCTGGTTTCCTTCACCCTAGTCCCAACCCTGACAGACTAGTGAGCAAAACCAGACATGAACTCTGTCCTCAGAGAGCTTACAGCCTAGAGAAGACACACAAGCTACCAACATCCCAGTTACTACTGCAAATCACCCCAACCGTAGTCATACCGTAAAACCACACCATTTTATTATGCTCATGGTCTGCGGTCAAGGCTTCAGACAGGCACAGAGGGGCAAGGCTTCAGACAGGCACAGAGGGGATGCTTTGTCTCTGTTCCACAATGTTTTGTTCCACAGTGTTTGGAGATTCAGCTGGAAGATTTGCAATTTAGAAGTGGCTAGACCAGGTAGAGCCTGGAAGCATCCGGAGCTTGGTCACTCACAACTCTGGCATCTCGCTATGATGAGTTGAAGGTTAGGACAAGCTGTGACTGTGTGAACAAGAGCACAGCATGTGGCCTCCCTGTGAGGCCTGGGCTTCTGGCCAAAGAGGTCACTGCTCTGCCCAGATCCCCGAGGAAGGACAGAGCTCCATCTCTCAATGGAAGAAGTATCAATGTACTGGTGGCCATTTTTAAAACCATCACAATGACAAAAATGAATGAATAATTCTTCAATAGAGGAAAGGAGTATTATTCTATGAAAATGTGTAGCAGAGGATTCCTGTGGGGGCACTGAACTGGTAACAGTAAACATACCTCACTCATTCATTCATTCAACCAACACCTTGAGTGCCTACAAGGCACCAGGCCCTTGGCTGGTCACAGGGAGGAAGAGCCTTCCTGGGAAAGGAATGCAAGTTATAGCCCCTGCTTCGTGTGGCTTGTTAACCTGCCCTACAGGTGGTGCTGACCCATCCCACAGAATTGCTTCAAATGCACTGTCCAGCGGCCTCCTGAGCCCCTCATGTGTGCTTGCCCTGGGGAAAAAGTTGAGGCTGACACAGAATGTGTTGCCCTTGACCTTGGAGAACTTGTCCTTTGTGCTGTTACCAGGAGCAGCACTATTATTATCATTATCAGGAACGTACTGCAAGGGATGTCCTTAACACTCCCTGGCATTTGTAAAGGGATTATGGGCTCCAAAGGTCTTTCACACTCTTTACCTCACCTCAAACCTACGAGACAGGAGGGCAAGGACCCTGAATGCTCCCATTTCACAGATGAGAAAACTGAGCTCAGCAAGGTTAAACCTAGGGCGTGCCCCATATCAGACAGCTAACAATGGCAGCTCTGCATGGCATGTGCTCGAAGGGTCCCTTTTCTTCCAAATCCATGTCTTTTCCCTGCCATCCCTCATCCTTACTTGCCTTCAGGGCCAACCAGGTAGAAATAAATGAACAAAGTTATTATGCACCTGGTGTCCCGTAAAGCTCTCCGCCTGTCTTAGCATGTGTTAGCTTTCCAACACTCTAGGACAGAGCTAGATCTAGTCTCGTCTCCACCTTGCAGATGGGGGAAACCAAGCTCAGGAAGGTAAAGTGACTCTCTCCAGGTCACTCCTCGAGTAAGGAAGCTGTGGAGAGGAACCTCAAGCCCCCATCCGTCTGCCTTGACGCCAACTTGGGCACCTCAGAGCTGGGAATGGCTGCACCTCCTCCACCCTCAGCTCCTCTGGTACACGGAGCCTTTGTCCCCAAAGTGCTGGACTGAGTTGGATGCTCGGTGACTCAGACTAAGGTGCTCTTCCCTTGCCTGTGACAGGGTGACTATTCCCTGTCATTGCCAGCTTGGGGGGAAGGCGCCTTGCTGATGTTATCCATTATGCATGGCGCTGGGCTAAGCCCCGCACCCCGGGAATTGAGGAGAGGAGAGGCGATGGGAGAGGGAGCAGCAGCACGGGGGCCACTTGCTTCTTGCTTAACTCTTTCCCTGCCGCCTCAGCCCTGGTGACAAGAGTTTCGGCCTGGAGTTCTGTTCTGTGTGTCTGTCGGGGTTTGTGTCGGGCAAGCAACAGCTGGATTTCCACTCCACGGTGTCTCAACACGCTGGCCTGGCCAGCTAGCCTCGGCGGCCTTTCCCTTCATTTCAGGCCTCATTAGTGTCCGCAGCTCGGGTTTACACAGATGTAAATCAGGTCATTAGCACCTCACGGTTTGGCAAAGAGGTGTGGCCAAAAGGGAATTTCAGGGCGGAATTTAAGGGGGGAGGGGGGAGGGGGCAAACTTCGAGCCCAACTTTAATGTTTAACCTCTCTGACAATGCGATCGCAAGCCTTCCCCACCAATATCCCAGGCAGTTTCTTGGGTGAAAGAGACAATAAATACAAGTAGATAACAGATGGGGCTGGGTGGGAGGAAACGGCTTGCTAAATTATACATCAGATGCAGGGGTAGCCAGCTTGGACCAATAGGAAGCAACTTCTCCAGAGAAAGGCTTTCAGGAGCACTCCGCTCCCTCCCTGACCACAGTTCACCCTTCCTTTGTCTGGAGAGAGAAGCCCCGGAATGCTCTTAACACAGTGTTAAATCGTGGTGGGGGGGGGGGGTGTGGAAATTGAAGGCAAGATAATTCCAGGAGGGGGGAAGGAAGAGAGAGAGAGAGGGATCCAAGATCCAATTCTGGTAAATTATTAACAACAAAAAAATGTCTCTTTCTCAAAAAAAAAAAAAAAAATGCCCAACAGAACTTTCAAGTTCTCTAATTTGGAAAGTCAAAAGTTTAACTGGGCGCCAGGGCGCTGATGCCAAGCCCGGGTTCTGGCCGAGTCATGCTGGCCCTGCATGAGCTATCACCCCAGTCATCTCCCTCCTGGGAAGACAGTGGTTGGTGACAGCCTGTGGAGTTGCAGGCAGAACAGCAGGACTCCAGCACCTCTCATCTTGGGTGCTGATCCTACACAGGACTTCACAGCACCATCAAGTGTGTTCTCAGGCTGGGCTCCAGTCAAGACATGGGAAAAATCTGCTTTAGAGTCAAAACTGGGTTTTCATTCTGGCTTGGTCACGCCCTGCTGTGTGACCTTGCGCCAGTCACTGAACCTCTCTGAGCCAGTTTATGTAGCTATAGAATGGAGTCAACAAACTGCTTTTGCAGAGTCAGTGCCAGGACTGGACACAGGTTATGTCAGGAGTGGGCAAACTACTGCCTGTGGGCCAAATCTAGCTGCCACCTTTTTTTTTTTAAAATAAAGTTTTATTGGAAAACAACCATATCCCTTTAATTACTTATTGTCGATGGCTGCTTTTGTGTTACCACAGCAGAACTGAGAAGTTACAGCAGAGACTCTATGGCCCCCAAAGCCTAAAATATTTACTCTCTGGTCTTATTGCAGAAAAATGTTGCCAACCTCTGGGATAGGTAAAGGACACACCTGGTGCTTCATAGGAGTTCAACATGTGGCAGAGGTGGTGGTGAATTTCATTAATGCCACCGCAGGTCACTCAGGGCTTTGTCCTTCATTTTCGGAGGTGTGGAGCTTATTTCCCACTCAAAGCCCCTACCATCCACTCACGCTCCGTGTGCTGGTAATGACGGTGGGGATGGGTGGGGCCTTTCCTGATGCTGCTGAGCGCACAGCAGGTGCTAATGACAGCACCTCTCAGCCCTGTGAGGACCAGGAGGACCTTTGGAGGCCACCAAGTCACTTGACAGATGGCCACCCTGGAGCCCAGGAAGAAGAAATCCCAGAAGCAGGTGAGAAGTAGGTGAGAGCCGAGGAGGGCTGGAAGGCAGATCTGTGGGCTCAGGATCTCCATCCTGAACGGTCCTTGGAACTGGTGTCTGCCTGGAGATGAGGGACAGTGAGGGAAGAAGGAACGAGCCCCTCTCACAGACAATCACTGGAGCCCAGCAGGCAGGGCTGCCTGGCTGTGGCAGGACAGTGCAGACCCCTCCCCCTAAAAGGAGCAGGACAAGTTCAGGGCCAGCGCCGTCCACTTCACTCCCGCCTTCTGGAACCCAGCCCCCAACGTGGGAGCTCAGCAAATCTTCATGCAGTCAACCAAGGCGACGGGTTGAATTTGGCCGACTGAGCGAGCCAGCCTTGGTTGGTAAGACTTCCTTTACTTTGCATAACTTGCCCTTCTCACCACGGGCAACTCAGCGAGTTCTCCCGGCACCTCTGCCGGTCAACGTTGTCTCTGTTTTACACTCAAGGAAGCTGAGGCTCGTGCAGCTGAGAAAACCTCTGCTCTCCAGAAGCAGGCAACAGGACTGGGCGGAAGCCCTCAAAGGACCGTCGGCCGCCTTTCTTCCTTGCAGCTCTCTTTACGTGACGTCTCTGCACTGGGTTGCATGAATCACCTTCCCTGAGCAGCAACAGGAACTTGAAAAGTAGCCTCTCCGGCCCTGCCCCCAAATACCTCCAGCCGGCTCCCCAGGCCTGTTTGGCCTCCCTCTGGCCTTTCCCTACAGGCCCTGCCTGGAAGAACTGCAAAGCACAGCTGATAGCCCAGAGAGAGCCTCCTGCCAGAAGCACTGCAAGTGGTGTTTACACACCAGCTTCGAGTTTGCAAGGTGCATACGCCTGCCCAGTTATACCAGCCGCGAGGGCAGAGTCCGTAGACCCTACACACTGGCCTTGGCACCATGTATCCAGCACCTACCGTGTTTTAAGCGTTCTGTTAAGGACTTACACGCCTGAGTACAGCAGTTCTCAAAGTCCTCGGACCCTTTCAGGGTGTCTGTCTGTGAAGTCAAAACTATTTCACAGTACGTTCGTAAAATACTAAGGCATTATTGGCTTTTTTCACTCTCATTCTCTCTAAAGTATACAATAGAATTTTCCAGAAGCTCCATGATGTGTGATGGTGTCATCACTCTGGTGGCCAATGGAATGTGTTTTCTAGAATTATCTAAAGTGAGGCCATTGAAGTGCTCAATAATTTTTTTTAATCTTTAAAATTAAAAAAAAATATTTTTAAATTTTTATTTTATCTATTTTTTTATTGAAGTATAGTTGATTTACAATGTGTGTAATTTCAGGTATACAGCAAAGTGATTCAGATATATATCCTTTTTCAGATTCTTTTCCCTTGTAGGTTATTACAAAATAATGAGTATTGTTTCCTGTTGCTATACAGTAGGTCCTTGTTGGTTATCTAAATAATTTTTTAAGTGTGTAAAGGGGTCCCGAGATCACAAGTTTTGAGACCTGCTGTACTAGTATCATCTTTGTTTTTATTCCTCACAATAACCCTGTGAGGTATGTACTATCATCTCTAGTTTACAGATGAGGAAATAGACTCAAGGTAAAGAGCAATTCACCCAAGTTCACATAGTTAGGAAGCAGGTGAGCTGGGATTGCAGTCTGGTTCTATCTAGGGCCAACGATAAGGGCTTCAGGTCCGTGTAGAAAGGCCTCCATCCAGCTCCCCTAAAAAGATCTCTTTGGGGCTTCCCTGGTGGCGCAGTGGTTGAGAGTCCACCTGCCGGTGCAGGGGACACGGGTTTGTGCCCCGGTCCGGGAAGATCCCACATGCCGCGCAGCGGCTGGGCCCGTGAGCCATGGCCGCTGAGCCTGTGCGTCCAGAGCCCGTGCTCCGCAACGGGAGAGGTCACAACAGTGAGAGGCCCGCGTACCGCAAAAAAAAAAAAAAAAAAAAAAAATATCTCTTTGGAGGTAGTGATCAGGACCTGGGAGTGCCCAAAATGGTTTACTTGACAGGTTCCTTCTCTTCTGAGAATTTAGGAAACACCAGACTCTTTGGGCCTATTTTGTGCTCATTCAAACAGGACAAGGGGAGTGATCCCTAGGGTGATCTCTGAGATCCTTTCCTGATGGGTCTCCCAGACCAGAGCTCAAAGTGCCAGCTTGTGAGGACAGGTGAGGGCAGATGACAGTTGGGCCACCTAGGATGGGCCAAGGAGGTCACGGGATCC
This sequence comes from Mesoplodon densirostris, assembly GCF_025265405.1. Classification (NCBI taxonomy): domain Eukaryota; kingdom Metazoa; phylum Chordata; class Mammalia; order Artiodactyla; family Ziphiidae; genus Mesoplodon; species Mesoplodon densirostris. The sequence goes on along the minus strand of NC_082661.1, from coordinate 18,130,849 downwards.
ACCACCACTGCCCTTAGCCTTCCCTCAGATTTCAGTTTTCCCCTTTTTTTTTTTTTTTTTTTTTTTTTTTTTTTTGCAGTACGCAGGCCTCTCACTGTTGTGGCCTCTCCCGTTGCGGAGCACAGGCTCCGGACGCGCGGGCTCAGCGGCCATGGCTCACGGGCCCAGCCGCTCTACGGCATGTGGGGTCTTCCCGGACCCGGGCACGAACCCGCGTCCCCTGAATCGGCAGGCAGACTCTCAACCACTGCGCCACCAGGGAAGCCCCCAGTTTTCCCGTTTTTTATTTGGACACAGAGTCTAGTCAGATTTCATCCGCTGGTTTTGCCAACAAGAGATTACTTTTAAAAAATGGGAAAAAAACAAAACCATTTCAACCTTGCAAGTTTGTCCCAGCCTTCCTTTCCCTCCATCCTCTTGCTGCTAAGGGTTGTCCCCAGCAGCCTAAGCCAGGACTGGGCTTTGTTCCTGACGTGAATGAGAGAGGAAGGCACCTGCTCATTTCCTAAACAAACAGCACCATTTGAAATGGGGACCATCACCATCACTGGCTAAGGAGCTCTGAAAAACAGAATCCTTGACTTTTGTTGGGTTTTGTGTGTGTGTGCTTCATTTTGTTTTGTTTTGGATATTTTGTTATTCTGCATGCCTCAAAAGAGGCTTGGGTGGCCCTGGGAAGGTCTGTATTCTTAGCTCATTCCCCTCCCATGGGGCTTTTGTGGACTTGCTTCTTGTGTTGGTCTTATTGTTCTTACCCAGAGATTTGGGCTGTAAAATAAAGAGACTGAATTTTTAAAAGGAAACAAATTAGGCCAGAATGAAGGTGCTCTGAACAGCTAAGTTATATCTGCAAACATCTAGTCTCTGTAGACCTTTCCTTTCTCACTGGGCTGTTAAGTGACTCACGGGAAAGGATACACACAGAAGAAACCCCATTGCCATCTATACAAGCTGTTCTGATCATCAGAGAAACATCTGGAGAGTGTGAGTCTGTTGTCTAGTGTCTCTCCAAGAGGTAATTTACCCATACACAGGACATGCCTGATAAACAACTGGAAACCAAGATGAACTGTAATCAAGTTTTATCTCCCCTGCTTGGACTAGAGGGAGCTTCACAGCATGGCCACATCTGCTGCTTCTTTGCACGCCTCGGAGTACAGCTAAACAGAGAAGGGAGGAACAGTGCTTGGGGGGACCTGCGGTGAGGACACCCACAAAAGCTGTGCCCAGGAGTGAGGGCAGAGAAAGTTCTGTCTTCTCTGACCCACTGTGGGGAGGCTGTGGGATTTGTCAGCTATTTGAATAATTAAATGGAATGTCCCTGGTGGATGAGAAAGAATGCCTAAGGCTAGCACATGGCTTTGCTTGGGGTTGGCAAAGAAAGTCTGGTCTAAAGAGCGAAGCAAGAATGACTTGTTTGGGACTTCCCTGGTGGCACAGTGGTTAAGAATCCACCTGCTAATGCAGGGGACACGGGTTCAAGCCCTGGTCCGGCAAGATCCCACATGCCATGGAGCAACTAAGCCCGCAAGCCACAACTACTGAGCCCGCATGCCACAACTACTGAAGCCTGCATGCCTAGACCCTGTGTTCCGCAACAAGAGAAGCCACCGCAATGAAAAGCCCACGCACCACAATGAAGAGTAGCCCCCACTCATCGCAACTAGAGAAAGCCCACATGCAGCCAAAAATAAAAAATAAAATAAAATTAAAAAAAGAATGACTTGTTTTACGGAATGCGGATTTCTCCTTGGGCCACTGGATGAGCATCATCTTTAAGGTCGCCCAGTCAACGGAGTGCCACCCCCCGACCCCCTCCCGGAGCCCCAGCACTGAGTCCTTCCACACACACCCCCTTTACCCTTTTTCCTTCCATGAGAGTCCTGGGCCGTGGCATTTACATTTGGAACCACACACTCTGCAGTTTAATTATAGGAAAGTACTTATGTCTTTTTCTCTAATGATTTAATGGTGTGTCTTCCCCACCAAACTGTAAAGCCCTCCAGGGCATGGAATACTGTCAACTGCATCTGTTTCTCCTGAGCTTCTTGGCGCTCCGGGAGTGCTCAGTACATCCTAAGAGCTACTGCTGAGTTCAGGCCTGCCAGGGATGACACCGCACTTTGCTCTTTGGCCGCAGCCTCTCCAGGGAGCTCAGAAGGCAGCCGACCTGAAGTTGCTGGCTGGTTCCTACAACGACCCAGTGAGGCAGGAGGTGGAAGCGGGTCCTTTTTACAACTAAGGAAACGGAGGCGTAGGGAGGTTAACACACCTGCCCCAAAGCATAAAGTCAGTGGCAAAGCCAGAGTTCAAACTCTGGTCTGTCTGACAATCCCATGCTCTTAACTACCGTGATATATAGCAAAACTGAAGTAAAGCTGTGAGTTTCCCAAGTGGTCCTATGGCATCATCCCAACTTAGTGAGTTAAGAAACCAAGGCAGTAGGTGGTGAAGGTGACCTGCCCGTGTAGTGGCAGGCAGCCTGCACCCACCAGGAAGGTCTTGGGGGTTAGTGTGAACTGTGAAAAGCTGCAGGGTCCAGGAAGGGAGGTCCGAAAGGGGCTGGCGTCTCAGGCGCACGGCCCTTGGGTGCTCCCGGCATCCCTCATGTGGCTCTGCCGGCCGGCTTTGTCCTCTCCATTAGCTTGGCTCTTTCGCCCTGTGGAACACGGTGCCAGCCTCTGCTTCTGATCTTTCTTCCTTTCTTCCTTCCCTCTTGCTCATCTTCATAGAGAGCCCAGGGTGGTTTTAAGTTTCTGTTTTTTCTCTTTCTCTCCTGCACCACGTGCCTGTGGCCAATGCTCCTGGTACCTGCAGTCAGAGAGCATCCCGTGTGCTCCAAGGCCTGGGAGCAGGCTGTCCCCCTGGGCCACCGACATGACGGCAGCACTGGCCTCCGCAGGGTTAAGGGGACCTGGTGGGGGTACTGGATGGGCCTGGCCCAGTCCCTTGGGGCAGCCCTGGAGGCTCTGGGGACAGACAGGACACCAGGGTCACAACGCAGCAGGGGCCAGAACTGACATGAAGGCCACCGGGCTCTGCATCAGAGCCCCATTTCTCCCCCAGCCTGTCTGCGCTCTGCTTTTCCTTGGACTTCGGAAACAGCCATCGAGGTCCACGGCCAGTCCCGGTGCCTTAGAGCACCTAACCCGATCCTCCTTCCACCTCCCCCTCCTCAGCCCCTCCAAGCCTTCATTCAGAACTCAGTTCCCAACAGGACCACCTTTCATGTCTTGATATCCTTTCCAGGCCCGGCTCTGTGCTAAGCACTTCCTGTGTAAGGCTGCCCGATAAAATCCAGGACAACCAGTTAAATTCAAATTTCAGATAAATAATGAGTCATTTTTCAGTATAAGTATGTCCCAAATATTTCTTGGGACATACTTACACTTTTTTTTTTAAAAAACCCACTCGTTGTTTATCTAAAATTCAAATTTAACAGGTATACTGATTATTATTATTTTTTTTTTGCTAAATCTAGGAATCTTAGGTCTTATTTCATCCTCACGATAACTGCAGCCAATAGTTACTATTAACATTAATAGTTACTATTAATCTTATAGAAGTAGAAGCTTAGTACAGAGCTTACAAACAGCAGACTCAGGATTTGAACCCAGGGTTGGTGTGGGATAGGGGACTCTGAGTCCAAAGCCCAAGCTACACCCACTGTGCTGGACAAGGCAGTGTGTCCTGATTAAGCCTGAACTCTGAGGCTAGCCTGAAGGAACCGAACCTCTCTCTGCCTCAGTTCCCTCATCGGTTAAGTAGTGACCATAGCAGTGTCTGCTTCAGAGAGGTGAGAATTGGAGGATTTCATATACTAAGTCAAGGACTTAGATCTGTGCCCAGTCCATGATAATCGCTCTGTAGGTGTTAATTAAAATTGCCTCTTTAAACCAAGGTAATGATGACTCATCCATTGGTCCTTTTTCAGAATTTCACAGCATCCCAGGGAGGTAGACTAGGCAGGCGCGGCCCTCAGATTCCTTATGCCTGAGGCACAGTTGGGTTAGGTCCACAGGCATTCGGGATGAACGCTAGGCTCAGAACCCCAGTGTACTATTTCTGGTCCAGTACTCACTTCCCTGTTAAACCACGAGCCAGTATCTTTGTGAGGCCAGAGAAGAAGGTACAAAAAAAATTAAAACCACTGTAGGAGTCCCCTGCCCTCAGTGAGGAGAAACAGATTTGGATATTTCTGTCTCACATTTCCCTCTTGGAGATGGGCTGTGTGTGCTTGTGCCTACGGAGCTAAAATTCAAAATATGAAGCCACCTATTGGGTTCAGACACAACCCATCAGAATGGACCCTGATCCAGTGCTGGATCAAGGTTCTGAAGACCCCTTCCCATAAGCTAGGCATTAACTCTGTGATGACGAGATATTCAGGAGGTCTAGGGGAGTGGGGTCCCGGGTGATGGGCAGGGGCAGTGGGGGACCTTCAGGGAGCTCAGGGAAGTAGCTCTTTGCCAACCAGGACAGATACATTTCAACAATTTAACAGTCAGCACAGCCATATCCATAGGTGTTGGTGAACCTCAGACCCATGTATCAGGGTGCTCACCTAACAATCTGTCTCCACCCAGTAAAAAAAGAAAGACTGAGGGATGGTGTGTTTGAGCCACTTTGGGTTGAGTCCCCTCTAAACTGTGGAAGAGTATGGGAATCGTAACTGCTGCAATTAAACAGTCAGATATGCAGGCACCAGTTCCTGCCAATCGTAAGAGGCCTTTGCCATACAAGTCTCATAAAACAGGGTTAGCTCACGTTATTGTCAATAATTGTGCTACGCTGCCTCAAACAGGAAGAAGAATTGTGAAAGGCTTTTAGAAAGAGCCCTAGACTGGTCATCAGGGGGCTTAGATGCTAGTCCAGTTCTGTCCCTGACTGTGAGAGCTTGGGCAAGCCATTCCTTGATTTGGGGTTTGTAGAATGAAAGAAATGGGTGGTATATGAGCCATGGCTCTTTTGGTTGCAGATGAAAACAACCAACTCAAACAGGCTTAAGCTAAAACCTGGATTTACTGGCTCACATAACTGAAAAGTTCAGGGATTATGTTGGCTTCAGGTACTGCTGGATCCAGGGCCTCAAACAAAGCTCCTGTGATTTTGTTTTTTCCTTACAGGTTCATACTCAGGCATGCTCACTCTATGTGGTAATTCTAGGAGCTCCAGCCTGACAGCCAAAAATTCCATCAGAAATAGGACTTCTCTATCCCAATCGTTAAAAAAATATATTTTCATTGAACTGGTGCAAGTCACTTGTGCATCCTAAATGGACTGGAGGGCTAGAATATATCCATTGGCCAGGCCTGGGTTATATATGCATCCCTTGGAGTCAAGGGGTAGGTTGACCCCATCCAAAGGTCTGAGGGTGCCAGAGTGTTGATTTTCCAAAGAAAAGTCAGGGTGCTGTAAGCAAAAGAAGGGAGCAGGGATCCTGGGAAGGCATGAATAGCAGGTGTCCACTATAGATGGCTCTCAGGTGACTTCCAGTTCTAAAGATCTGTGATTTCAGGAATAAAGTTTTCTGCTTTCCATCCTTCAGTAGCTTACAAAAAAGAGTACACAAAGGAGAAGGTACTGTTCTTTTTTGGTCCCTTTCTGCTGCTTCTTTTTTTTTTTTAATAAATTTATTTATTTAGTTTTGGCTGAGTTGGGTTTTCGCTGCTGCGCACAGGCTTTCTCTAGTTGAGGCGAGTGGGGGCTACTCTTCGTTGCGGTGCATGGGCTCCTCATTGCAGTGGCTTCTCTTGTTGCGGAGCATGAGCTCTAGGCAAGTGGGCTTCAGTAGCTGTGGCATGTGGGCTCAGTAGTTGTGGCTCACGGGCTCTAGAGCGCAGGCTCAGTAGTTGTGGCGCACGGGCTTAGTTGTTCCATGGCATGTGGGATCTTCCCAGACCAGGGCTTGAACCCGTGTCCCCTGCATTGGCAGGTGGATTCTTAACCACTGCGCCACCACGGAAGCCCCCTTTCTGCTTCTATTCCACCCATTTTATCACTGTCATGTGTCCCCTTGGGAAGAGAGCAAAGCAAAGAGTTGACTTTGTAAAAAGTCAAAAAGCCATGCTTCCGTGGGATTTATGGAAGACGTTCTGGGTCATCCTAAGCAAAGAGTGGGTCTTCCTGAAAGCAACTCCCATGCTGATCGTTATAAACAGGAGGGGTGCGCACCGTCAGTGTCCGCTGCCAGCTGAGAAGCCACCTTTTTATTCAGACAGCGACATTCTGCTCTTCTTCCCCACACCATTTACCCTGAAGAGCTCTCTGGTCCTTAAATTAAGCGCCAGGCTGATTTGTGCCCTGTACGTGTGATATGCGTTGTCTGGCTATAACCAGATCCAAACACCAAATGGTGAGCTTGTTTGAGAAAGTGCAGTTTTCTGAGCAACAGTAGAAGGGAAAATGTTATAAAGGGCAGATCGCTGAACGGAGGTTAAATACTTTCATACTTCTCAACTAACCCAGAAACTTCCCTGAATTCTCATTAAACAAAAAAAAGCTCTCTGTAATCTGATGTTTTACCACATTAAATGCTGCAATTTGAGAATCAAGAAAAGGACTGAGTTGAAAAGTGGCACCTGGTTCAGGCCACTGAGCTATTGTTCGGTGTCAGCTGTACCTGGCTCCCCTGCAGTGGAGGGCTCAGCAGAGGGACAGGGAACTAACTGGACAGGGTTCGAGACTTCCTGTGGATGCCAAGAGACCTTTTCCTCTCTCAGCGCCAATCTACAAAGCCCATTCTGGTCCCTTCCTCCACAACCTCCCACAGCGGCATTGCTACCTCCTGCCTCTGCTTTTGGGGGATGTGCCGCCTCGTTGATTTTTGAATCCTGGTTAAAAGATTGAGAAATCCAGGAGCAACTAGCTTCTCTTCTTTGGAAGCATTTCGTTTCCTTTCTTTCTGTCCCTGACTCATTTTCTCTTCCCCTCCAGTATTTCTACTATTTTCTTCTATATTCCATTTTCTTTCTTTCTTCAGTGGCAATACTGAAACTTCTAATAAGAAACCATAGGAACAATTTGAAAACTGGATAACGTGAGGTACCAAAGACCATTGCATTGTACACTTGAAATGAGTGAATTGTACGGCATGGAAGTTATATCTCAACAAAGTTGTTTTTAAAAAAGGGGAAAAAGAGAAAAGGTAAATGGATGGACCTAGAGATTATCACACTAAACGAAGTCTGTCAGGAAAACACAGACAAATACAATACGATATCACTTATATATGGAATCTAAAATATGATACAAATCAACATATCTGTGAAACAAAACAGACTCACAGTTACAGAGAACAGACTTGTGGTTGCCAAGGGGGAGGCGGGTAGAGGAGGGAAGGAATGGGGGTTTGGGATGAGCAGAGGCAAATGATTATATACAGGATGGATAAACAACGAGGTCCTACTGTAGAGCACAGGGGACTATATTCAATATTCTGTGACAAACCATAATGGAAAAGAATATGAAAAAGAATATAGATATGTATAACTCAGTTACTTTGCCATACAGAAGAAATTAACACAACATTGTAAATCAATCATTCTTCAAGAAAAGTTAAAAAGAGAAGGTAAGAACTACAATCTGGTTGAACAGGAGATCGAAGCTGCATTTACATACTAACAACCCACATCCCCAAATGGAGATTGGGTTGTACACTCACTCAGCTTGGAGCCACACCTGTCCTTCCTCCCTCCCAAAGGCCAATATGGCAGCTGAGTTTGAGGTTATGGCCAAAACTGGGGAATCTGTGTACAGGTTATGTCTACATGGGTGGCAATCTTTCCACTGCCACATAAAGTCCCATCTCCTAAGCGCGTGGAATCTCAGACAGAGGTCAAGTGCAATAATAAAGGTTTCCCTTTCTCAGAACTAACTAGTTGAAAGGTCTATGACATATTTGTCAAGGAACATTTGCTTTTATCTATCTTCTTTTCCTCATTGACATTACTTCCTCTTCCTTTCCATTTCTCAGAGGTGGCTCAGGGATTTGGCAACCTGAACACAGCAATTTACAGGGAAGTTGTACAGTCTCTTGTTTGGCTGTGGTGGCCACACTCAGGGAGAAGTCTTGGGGCACCCCTATGCTACTCCAGCCTTCCACACACCACCTGCCCCAACTCACACACTCCCAGCTCTATAGGAAATTCACTACTTTATGGCCTCGTGTAAACATGCCATTCTGAATAAACACAAAAGCGATCAAATGCTCTTGAGTTGTTAGTCTTAAATATCAGTCATGCTTCATCGCAGGCATACAGGACCTGTTCCTTGCCTGATATCGTCATATAAAAAGTGAGGGCCTTAGGGGCATCTTTACGAGGTGATAATGAGGAAAAAAATGTTCTGGTTTGAGGGGGCCTGGTATTCACTGTAATGTTCAGAGTAGGTTTAATCTTATATCGGACTCCTTGCTATACAGTATTAAGAAGAGCGGGGAGAGAAATGAAGGTGGTATCGTGGTAGGGGTGTGTGTGTGTGTGTGTGTGTACGCGTGCGCAGTGTTTTGAATTTTGTTTCTTAGTCTACCTTATTTCTCTTGAAGACCTGCCCATAATATCACGAGGCTTTTCTTTTTACACAGATCACCCAAGTCCTAGAGCAAGGAGCTACCTTCTCCAATATCCAGAGCTCTTTATGTTCCCTTCCTCTGCGCTGATGCTGCCTTCCTAGCTGTATTATGCTGTTATTATTTTTGCTTTTCTTTCTAAGATGCCCTTTGTTACTCTTGAAGACCTGCCATTATTTCAAAACCTTTTCTCTTTATGTGATCCATTATGGAGCAATAGGGCAAGGGTGCTTCCTACTTTGCCATACAGATGGTCTTTATTCTCCCTTCCTTCTTCTTTCTTTTCAGACACTTGGAATAACCAGGTAGTTGAAAAAGTTCTTTGAAATGGGAAGTGACAAACTCTGCCCTTTCCTGAGTGATTTAACCTCTTCGGTGGAAAAAAAGATCATCTAGAAACCAAGGTGGCATTGTTGTTACTACTGAATAAGAACAGTATTTGAATTCATTCATTCATTCAGCCATTCATTCATTTGTAACCTAAATGTTCCCTTGGGAACATGAAAGGTCTTATTTATATTTATGCCAAAAATTTTTGCTCTGAGTCTTCACCCATTTTACTAACAGGATTCCAGAGACTTAAAAAAGTGATTCTCCAATTCAAAGAATTCCAAGGTTTTCTTAGTCGTGGCCATGAATCAGTCCTCATTTTTGCTCCCTTGCTGCCATTGCCAATTAATTCAGTCCACAATCAGTCACACATCCATTCGTCTGCACATCCACCCATCCTTCCTTCCATTCATCCATTCATCTGTCCGTTCATTCATTCATTCAACAAATATTTATTAAGCACTTAGTATGAGCTAGGTATTCAGCTAGGTGATGACCTAGGGATACAGTGGTAAGTGTAGACATCTGCCCTCTGGGAGGATACAGTCTTGTGAGGAATACAGACAAAGAAATAGACCGTTACTATACAGCATCAGGTCCAGTGCAGAGCTCACTGGGAGCACAAAAAGGGGGAAGCTGGCCAGAGGGAATCAGAGAAAGTGCCCCTAAGGAAATGCTGTCTAAGCCGAGACCCAAAGGATAAGAAGAAGGGGGAAGGGCAGTGGGACGTTTTTAGAAAAAAAGAAAACAAGTGTAACTGCTACTCTTCTGGGCAAAGGAGTTCATCTTGCTGAACCCTGAGCCTCTTAAGTTATGATGGACTTTCATGTAGAAAGAACATGGATTTGGAGACAGACTTCAGTGTCTTAGGACAATTTGTTTAAACTTTTCTTGGCCTGGGTTGCCTCATTTGTAATAAGAGCTACATAATAATTCCTAGCCTCCAGTATTGCTGGGATGATTAGATGGGTTATAGGCAAAACTCCCAGCACAGGACAGGCCTTCACAAATGGTGGATTTTATTACTATAAAAAGCACAAAAACATATCAATGTTCTTAAGGGTGGAGGTGGAGGTGGCGGTGAACCTTCCGTGGAAGCTTTAAAAAAAATGTAAGGACAAATAAACAAACACACCCAGGCTTCATCCCAGGAGATTCTGAGTCACTAGGTCTGGGGTGGGTCTCTAGCATCTGGGTTTTTCTAAAAGCTCTATAGGTGATTCTGATATCGGCCATGGTTGTGAACTGCTACCTATTTTCATGCGTGTAGCTGCCACGTTAAGGACGTGAAAACCGCTACTGAGAACTTAGTAACCATGAATTAAAGTAACTATTAAACAGAGTTGGAACAGCATGCTGATCAGTAACCATCCTCCCTGGGTAATTGAGAAGGGACTTAGGAATCAGTGAGAGTGGAGCTGCAGAATTTCTCAGGCTCTTAGAAATGATGTCTGTAAAAATGTCTGGCTTGAGTCAGAGTGGAATTATAGCTGTCATATTTCTCTTGACTGACCACCATAACCCTTTGGTAATTGATCTAGTAAATTAGTAAATCATACCATACAGCAGCTTAAACTTTCTAGAGTTCACGATTGCTTGCTGAAAATAGCCATCTGGCAGCAGAATTTCCAGCGTAGCTAGGAAAGAAGAATTCAGACAGGCATTTGCTCATGAAAAGTCTCGATATTTCAATCCCCAGTCTGAAATTTCAGTTGTTCAGGGTGAAATTCTTAAGGATATGTTTTTAAATGTTCCCCGCTGGCTGTTTGCCTCTAATTCACTCCCTCCCTGGAAGACAGTACAATGCAATATGGCTAATGTTTGGATTTGGGGGCAGTCACTACCTACAAATTGCTGGAAAAGTCTCAGGAATTAGTAAGCTTTCACCTTCAGAGGTGGCCTTGTTGTTCTGGAGATAAAATCAAAGGAAAAACTACATATTCTTGATTTGGCCTGAATCAATCCAGAAAAGAATAAGCCTAATACCCAAATCTCTCCAAATATGGTTCAAAGCACCTGCCTGAGGACCACCTAGGGGAGCTTAGGAAACATCCAGGTTCCTGGGCACCATCCCAGCCTTCATGAATCTGAATTTCTGGGGATGAGGGCTAAAGCTTGCTAACGATGTTTATAGTTACAACCACCTTATAAGAAGTGGAAAGCTCTTTTTAGTACACCCTTATGTTGCCACAAATAGAATTCTATTTCTGCTTTTACACTCAGAAAAAAAACTGTACAGGTTAAGAGGATGAGACCTGAAGTCACCCATTTCTGCTCCTTGTTCCTTTGCTAATTCTCGAGGAGAAGTCCCATTTGCTTTTTGGAGTTCAGTTTTCTTTTCCATAAATGACACTAATAAGTATCATAATTGAAAAGGAATTTATAATCCCTATCCTCTTTACCTGAAAGACCAAATGCGGAAATGGACATGAAAATACTTTGAAAACTAAAAATACACAGTTCTACTCGGTACAGTTATTTTATATATGAAGGCTCTGCAGTTCAACATACCCAGCTAATGATTTTCCTGACCAAATGCTAACCAGACTTTTTAATTTGGTTGTTTTTATTTTTATTCAAAAGCAGTTTCCAATGAGCCACTTGGCCCTAAGCATAAATAAGATGGTTCAGATGTTGCAAAAAAGCAGACAGAGACCACTAAAGACCTTAACATATCAATCCAGAATTGTGAAATTCACATCTACAGCAACTGGGGCGGTGGTGGTGGGGCTTAAGTGAATATATTTCCCAAAGCCTATTATGTTATCCACATCCAGGAAGCTGCTTAAGCCAGAACTTTCTAAAACCAAAGCAATGTCCACTATCTTTGACTGCTTGCCTGCTGAGCTTTTTTTTTTTTTTTTTTTTTCTGTTTCTGGCAAATAAATATCTGACCGTAGAACAAGCCAGCTTGATGCATTCTGAGACAGATCTTTCCTAATATTCTAACCTCTCAGGCCCCAGACATGAGTCCTCAACAGAGGAGGAACGACTGTCTAAAATTTAATTGATATATTAAAAGCCCTCTATTATCTGCCTTCAATTCTCCATCTGAGGCTTCAGTTTAAGAAAGGAGGCTGTTTCCTCAAGCTGCATTCCTTGACATTTTCGCAAGTTTACAAGATTGATGGAGAACAAGTAATGCATGAAACAGTCTGTATACAGCTGTTCATTTTCAGTCACCTGAGATCCCTTCAGTACCATTTCTCTGGCATAATTCTACAGATGCCTGTCCAATTTTTGGCTTTGGAGAGATCTGTTTTCCAGGCCTAGGAGAAGTAACCACTGGATGACAGAACTCTTGAAAGTGCCTACCCTGCCCTGGGAGGGAATGAGGAAAGGCTGGTGGAAAAGGAAGAGAACGGGAAGAGGGAGGGGGGTCCTTGGCATAGACTCTTTGGAGAATGAAATGATTGCCTGGACTAAAAAGAGCCTCACATTCATTCCGCTCATCCACTCAACCACCCATTTAATTCATTTGTTCAAGGGGCGCTGGAGGGATGCTCTGTACTCTCCCTGGGTGAAGGTCGCTTACACACTGCCACAGCCTGGGTTTGTAGCCATAGTATTTACAAGCTGGGGAAGGTTTCCTCTTGCTTTGTTGGGGAGAACAAAGGACTATAAGACAAATCTGCTAAAGCAACAGGGGAAGGAAATCCAGTTCCACCTGGCTTCTCTTTGAATGGGTTCCCACTCCTTTTGGGGCAGGTGGGGCAGTCAGAGCCCCTAACCACTGACTTGGAAAGGAAAACCTTGGGGTCATTGGATCCAGCTCTCAGAGCTGGATTCTACCAGGAACTAGAAGGGTGCCTTCCAGGGAGTTTACCCTTTTGTTCACAAGTTTAGGATGCAAGACCTTCCAGGTGCTAAGAGGACATATTATATGAACTTGAAAACAATGATGATGGTGATGATGATGATGATGATAAGTAGCTCCCATGTCTTGAGCTATTACTATGTGGCAGACACTATACTATGTGCTTTATATATATGATCTCATTGCATCCCCACAACATCTGAGGTAGATTCAATTATTATCCGCATTTCATAGTTAAGGACACTGAGGGTCAAAAAAGTTAAGAATCTTGTTCAAAGTCATACAACTAGTAGGTGATAGAGGTTTCTCTTTCTCTGTTCCTTTGGTCCACAGCGACTATAAAATTAAATATGTTCCTTTCTACTTAAAGCATCCTACATGGCTCCTACTCAATGTTCTTCTGTGTCAGATTATCTGGGAGTTTTTTTGCATGGTGTAGATGGTCCCTCTGGTCTGATTAGACTTTCTTGGTCCTGGAGGTTCTCTAGTTTCAGTTACTCACTGGCAAAGGGAGACACAAAGGAAACGTGAGCTTGAGGATTCTCTGGCCAGCGTCTTGAGGCCACCCAAAGACCAGCTAGTTCTCAGTCCTGAAGACCCAGAAACTCAAGATGCCAGTAGGGGAAGCACAGGGGGTGAGTGACATGGACAAAAGAACAAGCAAGGACAAAAGAGGAAACACCAAGTTAGCCCATGAGGACTAAGGAGAAAGCAGAGCTTGCCCTTAGTACCAGCAAGACATCTTTTCCGATTCTTCAGTGGTGACTGAGCTTTGTTTTCAAAGCTAAGTCTGGTGAACCAGACTGGGAACAGAGGTGAGAAATGCCTATACATATATATATATATATATATATATATATATATATATATATATATATATATATATATATAACCCACACACAAAAAAACAAAGCCCAAGATAACTGATGCGTTTTTAGGCAGATGTGGAACATGGCACAACTTTGGAATAAATGTCTTACTTCCTTCGAAAAGACACAGTGTCCACCTAGATGTTTCTACCTGGTAGTCTCTGTTAACAAATCAAATGTAAGATTTCCGTGTTCCATCCTATTTGATGTGGAATGTTGTGTTTGCCTCTTAAGTATCTGGAACTGAGCACATACCCACTAAATCTGTGTGGTTTAAAGGAAGAGCAAAGCATTCACTTCCAGCAGGGATCAAGCTTGGGAGATAACAGAGCAGCCCAGGAGGGCGTAGGAGTACCAGGGGCTGGTGGCAATGGCCAGGCCACTGATTAGGCAGGTAGAGAAGGACTAAGTGGATGGTCTCCGTTGGAAAGTCCAACAGTGTAGAAAGAAGTGGCATGTTGGGAGACTACCATTCTAGAGAATGAAGCCAAATTGTGAGCTGGAGATGAAAACAGAGAAAGCCAGGGACAGTGCTTGGATATCAAGGAAGGACCCAGGCATGACTGTGGGAAGAGTCTAAGCTTTGGAGTTAGACACACTGAGGTTGAGTCCTGCCTCTGCTATTTACTGGCTTGAGCTTCCATTTAGCTATTCCTATCTACAAAGTAGAAGCAATGAAGCCAACCTAGGCCGATTATTGCTGTGTAACAAAGTATCTCAACAATTTAGTGGTTTAAACAAATAGCCATTGTATTACAGCTTGAAGTTCTAGGCAGGGCTTGGCTGGGCAATTCTTCTGTTCCATGTGGCATCAGTGGAGATCACTTGGTGGTATTCAGCTGGCTCATAGGCTGCTGTGTAGGGTCCCGATGGCGTCACTCGTATGTCTGGAGCCTTAGTAAGGATGACTGGTAGGCTGGGTTCAGCTGGGACTGTCAACCAGAGCACCTACCCTGGGACTTCCACCATGGTGGTCTTAGGGTAGCTGAACTTCTTACGTGGCTCCAGTGAACAAGGAGAAAGCTGCACAGCTTTTTGTGACCAAGTCTTTGACTGTACTCTCTTGGTTAAAGTACTCTCAACTCTGCCCAGATCCAAAAAGAAGACACATAGATCCCACCACCTTTTTAAAATTGAATCATTTTATTTAAGAGAAAAATCAGATTGTTATTATTTACGCATACACCTTCATAAATTATTGTTAAGCTCCATGACTGTGAAACTTTATGGATTAGATATAAGCAAAAAGACGAGTTATGAAAGAACAACCCCACCTCTTGATGGGAAAAACATTAAAGAATTTGCAGCCATGTTTTAAAACTGATACAGTGCCTCATGGGAAAGATTAAATGGAAAGCATTTAGCAGAACGTCTGGCACACAGTACCTGCTTATAATGTTAGCATCCCTTCCTCAGCTTCTACTCACAGGTAGAAGAAAAATCTAGGTATATGTTGGGGGATTTCACAGCAAGAGGCCCTTTATCAATTAGGATGTTTTAGTCACAAGCAATCAAAAATGTACATTAAGTGCCTTAAGCAACAAGATAATTTATTATCTTATCTGAGAAACTGGACTGGCGTTAGAATGATTCCAGGGTTGGTAATTTAGTTGCTCAATGATACCTTCAAGGAAGCATGTTATTTCCATCTTTTCACTTTGTCATCCTCAGCATGTTAATGCATAGTCCCAAGATGGCTGTGAAAATGAGAACATCCACTAAGCAATCCATGTGACTATTAGCGTTAGGCTCTTTATTCCTTTCCATGAGCAGGGAAAACTTTCTGAGAGACTCCCCAGCAGACTTCCCCTCACCTCTCATTGGTTCGAGTCCAAGCCATTCATTTGGCAAGAAGGATGAGACCACCATGACTGGCTTGAATCAACCAAGCTTCAAAGCCCTATGGCTGGGGAGGAGTCCAACCTTCCTGAAAGGCTGTGACCACCTGAGTAAGGTGAACAAAAGCAGGATGCTCTTAGCCAGGAAGATGGAGAGAATGGCATTATGTGGGTGGCTAAAAGTGCCTTCCACAGTCCACCCCATGGTTTATTCATCATACCCTTTGCTCTGTACATAGTCTCACCTCACTGGTCATGGCTCACTGCTTGACCATGTTCTTGGTGGGCACTGGAGATCATTCTCTTGGTGATCAGGTGATAGGGAACAAAGAAGGAAGGGAAGAGGATGCAAAGACAAGAGCAGAAATCTAAATCCATTGGGTCATCGAGGTATTAGGTCAACACCAAGCCACTAGAATGGAGGGCTTGAAAAAGCAAAGGGACGAGATTTTAGTGTGACCTTCACTTTTAGCCATCTTTTAACTATTCTGGATTAGGGTAGGGCTGGAATTAGTATGTTGAGCCCATAAGTGGGAGAAATCATCTCCACCTCTACAGAAAAGAAATATTGAAGAACAGTAAACCTGACTTTTCTGGTGACATTTTTTCCTTGGACATGGACCCAAAATCTATGGACAGCTGCTATTGGTAGTCTCTCAGGAGCCTCTGAACTTAAGTGGTAGGAATCATTTCACTGCCTCCTTCACCTGGTTCCCCATAGCTCCTAGAATAAGGATCAAAATCCCTATCAAGGGCTTCCCTGGTGGTGCAGTGGTTGAGAGTCCTCCTGCCGATGCAGGGGACGTGGGTTCGTGCCCCGGTCCGGGAAGATACCACATGCTGCAGAGCAGCTGGGCCCGTGAGCCATGGCCGCTGAGCCTGCGCGTCCGGAGCCTGTGCTCCGCAACGGGAGAGGCCACAACAGTGAGAGGCCCGCATACCGCAAAAACAAAAAAACAAAACAAAACAAAAATCCCTATCAAGCTTCATGCCCCTTGTATAATCTAGCCAGCGCCCCTGAGTGTGGTTGTACAGTTGTGCCCTGGACGAGCACACGTGGCTGTGATGGGGGCGAGGGCTACAATCCAACCCTCACTCCAATCACCAAGCCAGGTGCTCCCAGGTCTTTGTTTGCCTTGAGGGGGTGTCTTTTCTAGTGTTGCTGGGCTGGCCTGGGCTGAATCTAGCCTTTGCCCCCTTTTCCATTCTCAGTTCATACTGTAGTGCTCCAAATTGTTTGCACTCTTTTCTTCTCATAGTTCCCCATCCCCACTGTTACCTACAGCTGCAGAACAAACCACTCCAATACTTAGTGGTTTAAAATGATGACAATATTTCTTTTGCTCACAAATATGCAATTTAGGCAGGGCCGGGTGGGGCCAGTTCATCTCTGCTGCCCTCGGTATCAGCTGCAGCAGCTCAAAGGCCAGGGCTGGAACCACCCAAAGCTTTGTTCACTCATGTGTCTGGAGGATGATGCCCTTTGCCGGCTGAGTCTTCAGCTGGAAATTTTCACGTGGCTGCATGGCTGCCCCACAGCATGGAGGCTAGGTCCCAAAAGGACCAGGTGGAAAATCTAGTCTTGGAAGTCATATGGCATCATCTCTGCTGTAGTCGGAAGTCCACTGAGATTCAAAAAGAGGACATGTAGACCCCACCTCACGATGGATGAGTGTCAGGGACACACTGTAAGAAGAGCTGTGTGGTATCCCATAGGGATGCAGGCATCATTGGAAAATACCACCTGACACACACACCTGCTTCCCTTCAGCCCACAGGGCCTTTGCACATTCTGTTCCTTCTACCTGCAACATTCCTTACCTTCTTCCCCTGATTAAGGCCTGCTCATCCCTCCTATCTCAGCTGAGTTAGCATTTCTTCAGGGACGCCTTCCTGAGCTCCCTTATTTTATGATTTCTGATTCTTATCACAGTTATATTTTACATATGTATGTATAAATGTATGCATATAATTATATATATGTGTACATTTATACATATATGTAGACATACATGCATACATGTGTTTGTACAGACACGCACACACATACACACACATACGCCAATGTCTGTCTCTCATTTAGATGGTAAGCCTCGCATAAAGAGGAACTGAAGTGTTCATTTGGTTTTGCTCATTGCTCTATCTTCAGTGCCTAGTATAGGGACGGGGATACAGTAGGTGCTCACATATTTATTGAATGAAAAAAAAAAAAAGCATGAAGACGAAGCTTGGATTTCGGAGTCCCTTGTGCTGGGCTATGATTTTCTGATGGCTTTGTTACCCCTGGTGCATTAACCCAGGAGAGAGGAGAGATTCAGAAAAAGATGCGTCTGAGCATGATACAGCTTAGCTCATCTTTGGGGGCCAAATTGGTGTTAATCTCCATATAATGAGTCCCTCCTGCCTCACTCCCACAGACCTGCTTACAAATGCTAATGAGTTCATTTCATTTGTCTCTACAGAGCAGTCCAGGTGGTTCCGATCTTCCATAGGGAATTATGGAAGACTTGGAATACTGGGCAAAATACAGGACTAATGAATAGTTTCCAGGTGGGAGCCAGCCCCACCTCCAGTTCCTTTGTCGGTCAGAGACAGGAGAGTCTTCCAACCTGTTCTGACTGTGCACCAGAATTAACAAAACATGCTCTGCTAGGGTGCACATAGATTCTTCACCAGGCAAAGATGTTCAGGTTCAGGAAGCTTAAGCCCTAATTATGGAGGTGGGGGAAACGGGATAGAGTCTGCAGTGGAGATGGGAAGGGTTTCCAGGAAAGACATGGAGAAAAAAAAAAAGCTTAATAACTGATTTTGTTGTGATATTAAAACTCTATGACACATTTTCCCACAGCACGCAGAAGATTTACAAATCTCTCTGCAAGAAGCAACAGAGACACAACCAACACGTGCAGAGATGGTGTGCAGCGTGGAAACCAGGTTCCTCCTACACCTACTCCAGGGGGAAACCTGGGAGCCCAGGCCTCCCAAACACCATGTCAGGTTCTCATCCATGCTTGGACCCCAGGTTCTAGGGGCCTAAAAGCAGCATAGGCCTTGTCCTAACCATCCCAGGCAAAATCTGTGCACCTGGAAGGCAGGGAGGTCCAAAAAATATGAACTAATACCTGAGGTGCTGAGCAGCAGTTCTTAACCTCCTTTTGCATGATAATCCTCTCTGGCCATTGGGTGACACCTTCTTAGAGTCTATGCTTTTTAAATGTATTAAATAAAAGATATCGGATTGACTGCAGACTTCTACTACTGACCAAGAGTGTACTAAGGATAAGATTTACCCTCCTGCCTGAAACAACCAAAAAGTTAGACAAAGTATATGAAACAATAGTTTTCCAAACATTGACTACCAGGCAACAAAAGGCAGTGACCCTTGAGAAATAGGAAACAGGGGCTTCCCTGGTGGTGCAGTCGTTGAGAATCTGACTGCCAATGCAGGGGACACGGGTTCGAGCCCTGGTCTGGGAAGATCCCACATGCCACGGAGCAACTAGGCCCGTGAGCCACAACTACTGAGCCTGCGTGTCTGGAGCCTGTGCTCCACGACAAGAGAGGCCGCGATAGTGAGAGGCCCACGCACCGAGATGAAGAGCGGCCCCCACTTGCCACAACTAGAGGAAGCCCTCACACAGAAACGAAGACCCAACACAGCCAAAAATAAATAAATTAATTTTTAAAAAAAGAGAGAAATAGGAAACAAACTAGGTGAGGACTGTAATCTTGCCCTGCTTACTGCCTGGAGAGTTTCCAAACTGTGTGCAAGGACATAGCTGGTGGTCTCCCTGGGTTGAGGAGAAGAAGCTGGGAGAAAAGGAGACCAAAGTGGCTGGGATTTGCAAAGCAGAATACCAAAGAAGAGACAGCTGCTCAAAGAGAGAACTCTAGAAACCTAGAGCAGTCTCCCTTGAGCCTTTAGCTGAGTACTGATCAGCATGTGCGTGTGAGGAAACTGCATAAGACCAGGAAAAGAACCACCTGAAAGGATCAGAGGGAACAATTCTTTGAGTTCACGCAAGATCAGGAATAGTTCTTCGTCTCATTAACCGGACTAGAAAACCTCATAATCCACATGGCATCAGGTAGGGTACTCAGAATAGTTTTATCTCAGTGGCTGGGAAAATTTAGCTCTAAAGTAAATGCTGCTCTGGTCTCACCCAACGAGGCTTAAAAACATGCTGGAAAAAAATCAAACTGATTTCAACTAACTTAACTATGTCCCAGAACAAAGCTCAAGAATATTTAGAATATTTGTAAGCATAGAAAAGAATTCAAAAATATCCAGAATCTAGGGAATGCCTTGGCGGTCCAGTGGTTAGGACTCCAAGCTTTTGCTGCCAAGGGCCTGGTCGGGGAACTAGGATCCTGCAAGCCTTGAGGGTCCCCCGCCCCCTGAAAAAAATCCAACATCCAAAAATTCACAGTGTCTAGCATGTGATAAAAAGTTACCAGGCATGCAAAGAAGCAGGAAAATACAACTCATAATGAGCATGAAGCTCAATTAATCAAAGCTGATTCAGATATGATACCAATGATAAAATTAGTAGACAGGGACATTAAAACAAGAAAATGTTATATTTAAGAAGCTATAGGAAAGATTGAAAATGTTAAGTAGGGATATCAAAGACAGATATTTTTAAAGACCCTATTAGAAATTCTGGAGATGAGAACTATAATGTCTAAAATGAAAAATACAGTGGATGGGATGAATAGGAGATTGCACACTGCGGAAGAATGATTAGTGGACTTTGAAAACTATCCAAAATAAAACACAAAGAGAAAAAATATCTTTAAAAAAAGATATACAAAGCACCATTGAGCTATGGGACAATCTCAAACAGCCAAAAAATATGTAACTGGGATTCCCAAAGGATAAAATATTCGAAGAAATATGATCAAAAACTTTTCAAATTTGATTAAAAAATACAAACCCAAAGATCCAAGAAGTGCGACAAATCCCAAGCACAAGAAACATGAAAAAAATTACACCACCAAGTCATATCTTAGTAAAATTGATTAAAATCAGTGATAAAAATTTTTAAGCAGCCAAAGATAAAAGATACACTACACACATAGAAACAAAGATAAGGATAACAGTAGACTTCTTGTTGGAAACAATACAAGCAGAAGACAGTGGACCAAAATCTTTCAAGTACTGAAACTAAAAAAGAAAGCAGAACAAATTAACCCCCACAACTGGTAACTTAGAATTCTATACTCAGCAAAAATGTATTTCAGAAACAAAAGGGAAATCAAGACTTTTTTTTAGACATACAAAAGTTGGAAGAATTCATCACCAGCATACTACAAGAAATGTTAAAGGAAGCCCTTCAGGAGCAAGGAAATTTTTTCTATTCAATGAGGGATATGCAAACAAAAATCACAGTGAGATATCATCTCATATCTAGAATGTCTGAAATGAAAAAGACTAACCATACCAAGTGCTGATGAAGATGTGGAGCAACTGGAACTCTCCTGCACCACTAGTGGGAATGTCAGTGCTACAATCACTTTGGGAAAAAGCTTGGCAGTTTCTTAAGCAGTTAAACACACAGCTACTCTTTGGCCTAGCCATTCTACTCTCAGGTAATTACCCAAGAGAAATGAAAGCTTATGCTCACACAGAGACTTATACACTAATGTTCAACCCAACTTTATTTGTAATAGCCAGGAGCTGGAAACACAAATGTCCATCAACAGGTGAATGGATAAACAATTGATGTTTATCCGCAGAATATAATACCACTCAGGAAAAAACAAAAAACAAAAAAAAGCAAGGACAAACTATTGATACACTAAGCAATATAGACAAATCTTAAAATAGTTATGCTGAATAAAATAAGGCAGATTTTTAAAAAATGGACAGAAGAACTAAATAGACATTTCTCCAAAGAAGACGTAGAGATGGCCAACAGGCCCATGAAAAGATGCTCAATATCGCTAATTATGAGAGAAATGCAAATCGAAACTACAATGAGGTATCATCTCACACTAGTCAGAATGGCCATGATTAAAAAGTCTACAAATAATAAATGCTGGAGAGGGTGTGGAGAAAAAGGAACTGTCCTACATTGTTGGTGGGAATGTAAATTGGTGCAGTCACTATGGAGAACAGTCTGGAGGTTCCTTAGACTAAAAATAGATTTACCATATGATCCTACAATCCCACTCCTGGGCATAGATCCAGAGAAAACTCTAATCGAAAAGATACATGTACTCCAATGTTCACAGCAGCACTACTTACAATAGCCAAGACATGGAAGCAACCAAAGTGTCCATCGACAGATGAATAGATAAAGAAGATGTGGTATATATACACAATGGAATATTACTCAGCCATAAAAAAGAATGAAATAATGCCATTTGCAGCAACCTGAATAGACCTAGAGATTATCATATTAGGTGAAGTAAGTCAGACAGAGAAAGACAAATATCATATGATATCACTTATATGTAGAATCTAAAAAAATGATGTAAATGAACTTATTTACAAAACAGACTCACAGACATAGAAAACAAACTCATGGTTACCAAAGGGGATAGCAGGGGGGTGGGGGCAAATTAGGAGTTTGGGGTTAACATATGCACACAACTATGTATAAAGTAGATAAACAAAGAGGACCTACCGTATAACACAGGGAACTATATTCAATAGCTTGTAATAACCTATAAAGGAAAAAAATTTGAAAAAGAATATATATATGTATAACTGAATCACTTTACACCTGCAGCTAACACAACATTGTAAATTAACTATACTTCAATTTTTTAAATGGTTTTAAAAAAAGGCAGATTTTTTTAAAGTACATACTGTATGATTGTATTTATATAAAGTTCTAGAAAATGCAAACAAGTCTATGGTGATAGAAATCAATTCAGTGATTTCCTGGGATTGAGGTATGAGGATGTGCAGGAGGGAGGAATTACAAATAGGCACGAAGAAAGTTTTGGGGGTGCTTTATAAGCTCATCATCTTGGGACTTCCCTGGTGGTCCAGTGGTTAGGACTCCGCACTCCTAATGCAAGGGGCCTGGGTTCGATCCCTGGTCTGGGAACTAGATCCCACACACATGCCAGAACTAAGAAGCCCGCACGCCACATGCCGCAACAAAGATCCGGCGTGCCGCAACAAAGATCCCGCATGCTGCAACTAAGTCCCGGTGCAGCCAAAATAATAAATAAATATCTTAAAAAAAAAAGTTCACTGACTTGATTCTGGTGATGATTTCACAAGTGTAAGTATGTAAAGCTTACCAATTATACACTTTAAATACATGTAGTTTATCACATGTCAGTTATACCTCAATAAAGATGATAAAATGAAAAATAATTTAAAAATACACGTAGGATTACAAAAGAGCCCAATTATTTTGAAATGCAGCTATCAAAATATTTTTTAAAAACAAAAATGTGATATAATTACCTATGTGCTTTTTTACTAAGGCAAATCTAATAACTACTATAATTTATAATTAATGATGACTATAAATGCTATTTTGAGGTATCCATAACCATTATAACATGGCATGAAACTGTGATTTTTAGCAGCGTTAAAGTCACAGTTGCCAACACCAAGTAACAAAGCCAAGAAATAGAGAAAGTGAGTCTTACATCATCAGAGCCTGATGATCTGAAATTTTATTTCTATGCCTTGTCATTGTCTAGTTTTGGTTTGGGGATATATTTTTTTTAAGATTAAGTTTTCTCCAACCTCACAACTCTTTTTTTTTTAAAAAATATTTATTTATTCGGTTGCACCAGGTCTTAGCTGCAGCAGGCAGGCTCTTTAATTGAGGCATGAATGTGGGATCTAGTTCCCTGACCAGGGGTTGAACCCAGGCCCCCTGCATTGGGAGCAAAGAATCTTAACCACTCTGCCACCAGGGAAGTCCCTGGTTTGGGGATTAAGGTTAGTCTCATAAAGTGGGTTAGACGGTTCCTTTTCTCTATTCTGAAAGTCTGTTTACCTAATATGGGTAATACATTTGGGCCTAGTAGTTATCTGGAG
This sequence comes from Mesoplodon densirostris, assembly GCF_025265405.1. Classification (NCBI taxonomy): domain Eukaryota; kingdom Metazoa; phylum Chordata; class Mammalia; order Artiodactyla; family Ziphiidae; genus Mesoplodon; species Mesoplodon densirostris. The sequence goes on along the minus strand of NC_082661.1, from coordinate 18,107,412 downwards.
AATTATAGATTTTTGGTTTTTTAAATTATATTTTATTGTAAACTATGTCCACTACACAAGGAATATATGCTGGTTGTAACACATGAAATAATTACACGAATGTTTAAATAGGGAATTCCCTGGCAGTCCAGGGATTAGGACTTGTAGCTTTCACTGCCATGGCCCACGTTCAATCCCTGGTCGTGGAACTAAGATCCAGAAAGCTGAGAGGCTGTGGCCAAAAAAAACAACGTTTAAATATAAAGTTAATAATTTTATTTATTTATTTATTTATTTATTGGCTGAATCGAGTCTTAGTTGCGGCATGCAGGATCGTTTGTTGCAGAGTGCGGGCTCTTTGTTGAGGGGTGCGGACTTCCCTCTAGTTGTGTCACGCAGGCTCAGTTGCCCTGAGGCATGTGGGAACTTAGTTCCCCCACCAGGGATCAAACTGGTGTCCTCTGCACTGCAAGATGGATTCTTAACCCCTGGACCACGTGGGAAGTCCCCTAAAGCTAGTAATGTTTTTAAAAGTGTCACAGTAACTGCTAATACTACTACAGTTTGTTGCCCACATTTAAAAGAAAAGAAAATGCTAAATTTCAGTGAGAGTTCAGTAAAAATAAAAATATAATGTTTTTTCTCAGAATTCATAACCCTCTAAATTATGTCCATATCAGGCTGCCCTAGAAAGCCTTTGGGATCAACCGGGGGTAAGAGGCTCAGTCCAATGTGCAAAGCTATTTCTCAGAAACAGCACTCACCTGTTTTCCCTTCCTTTCCTCAGTGGGATTGACTGTTTTATAACAATAACAACAACAGTAGTAGTATGCTTCCTCAAGAGGATGAATGGGCCATGTGCAATCCACCCGCTTGACTTACTCTCCAAAACAGATCTCAAGCCTTTGGTTCCCTCCTAAGAGTCCTCCCTATGTCCCAGAGGAAGCATTTCCTTAATAAGGCCACCTGTAGCTGCTTCCAGGGAAAGCAAGCTTGAGTCCACAGGGCAGGCCCTTTATCTTGTGGAAATTCAGTAGAGCGGAGTTAAACAGAACCTGGAGTCGCTAGGGGCCCCTGGGCTCAGGTACCAAGTGTATAACAGTCTGCTTTAGTTCCAGCACCTTCTATGAGCTGTGATCACAGGAGTCGACCCTCCTGAGTCCTTTGTCTCTGAAGGAATCAGGTCTTTCCTGTCGGTTTCCCAACGGAACCTGCTGACCCTGGAGGACAGGACACAGTTAACTCAGCCCTCTTCTCCCAACACTGCCCTCAGGAGTCCTAATTCCTTTTAAATGCCTGTGTTTGGCCTGCAATAGGGATCGAACCTATTCGATCCTGGTCAGTCTGTCCTGGAGGCCCGCCTGCCACCTCTCTGTGGTCTTCAGCCAGGCTGCTTTGTTTGCTCCAAGAAACTCCTTTAGCCTTGTACCCCTCAGCTTCTCTCCTTACAAAGTCCAGTAAAGGTTTCTTTCTTCTCCTAGCCTGGTCATTATAGAAGCCTACCTCTCTGCCCCACCATCAAGCCAAAAACAAGTAGCAGTGTTGTCAGAAATTCTTGATAGATGTTCATGTTTAAAGTGTTCTCAGGGGACTTCCGTGGCGGTCCAGTGGTTAAGACCTTGTGCTTCCAATGCAGGGGGCCCGGGTTTGATCCCTGGTCAGGGAACTAGATCCCGCGTGCATGCCACAACTAAGAGTCTGTCTGCCGCAACTAAGATTCCACGTGCCACAGCTAAGAAGTCCACGTGCTGCAACTAAAAGATCCCGCAGGCCACAACTGAAAAACAAGCCACAATGAAGATCCTGCGTGCCGCAAGGCAACTAAGGTCCAGCGCAGCAAAAATAAATAGATAAATTAAAAGTAAAAAAAGCGGTCTCAGAAAAATCTCTCAGCCTTTCTTCAGTTCTTTAAAATACATTAAGAACCCACATTTGCATTTCAACTCTGTGACTTGACCCCCCGTGCTTGGAATCCCCCATCTATTTAGGTAAGAGTGTCTGCCACCCAGGGACAGTTCCTTCGGCTAAGGGAGTCCTAGGTAGGAAGGCATCATCTGAGTACCTCAGGTTCTTCCCTGGAGGGAGTGGCTGGTGCAGAAAACTGGAGGAAGACTATATCCGGAAAATTAGAGAGCAAGTTCCCTTCTCCCACAATGTCTAGACTCCATCTCTCACAGAAGTTGTGATGGGCCTGGGTGGGACAGTAGTCTGTGTTGTCGGAGGTCAATATTGGAGGCTGGGGCTCACTGGGGAAGGTGGGGTATTCTAATCTGAGGTGGCCAGGGGTAGGAAGAATCAGATAATGAGCCCTAATCCCCAACGAGGGTCCTGGGCCCAGTAGGAAATCAAGATTATTTGATATATCCCAAGAAAAGGGGCTTGCATGGGCCAACAGGAGGGTCAGGAACCAGGAAAGCATTCTGGATGATTACTGGGAATAAAGTAGAAGAGTCTTCAAGACCCCAAGGTACAAGGGGAGTGGGCTAGGCTTATTTAAAGGTCTACATTCTGGACCAGCACCAAGGGTCTGAAGGACACTGGAATTGAGGTTGAGATTGCCGTTCCTTTATGGATCCACACCACCATCTCCTGCCTAAGGTATTGGTAGCTGGGTGTTAGCTGTGTAACTGATGACTTATGGGAAGAGCTAGTGAGTCCAGCAAACCAAACAGTTATGATACAATCAGGTACCACAAAAGTCATTCATAGTTTATTACTTGTCCTGTTACCAACATTTCAGCTGCCCCAGGCTTTTTCGAGGCACTCCAGGTGACTGGACAGTGCATCTTTGCCACCATTGACTTGACAAGGCTCTTACTTGGCACAGGGACCTGCAACGTACACATGATCCAGATTTCAGTCTCTCTCTTTGAACCTCCAATCAGAGCTGCCTCAGAGGAGTAGCACTCGTGAGCATGCTTTCCTTCTCCCTGCCCAGACTCTGAAGGACAGACACGAAGCCCCTGGCGTAGAAGCAAATCTAAGTGGACGTTGCCCCTAAAGGGAACGTGAAGAGACACTGTGGGTGTGGCAGCAGCCACATGTAGATCTAGGCAGACCACACAGAGCAAGATGCTACACTGGGAGCTCTGAGAGGATGACTGCCATGCTGAGTTCAAGTTTTAAATTCTTAGGATCTAGCACAATTCCTTAGCACATATGAAGATGCTTAGTAATGACTGGAGTGAATGGAACTATTTAATGGTGATATTAGCAAACATGAATGTAGATTCTGTAGGATTGTGAAGTTGGGAAATAATTTAAAAATTATTAGAAATGTACAGGGAATTCCCTGGCGGTCCAGTGGTTAGGACTCTGTGCTTTCACTGCCAAGGGTGCAGGTTCGATCCCTGGTCAGTGAAGGAAGATCCTGTAAGCTGCGGGGTGCAGTCAAAAAAAAAAAAAAAGAAAGAAAGAATAAAAGAACTGTGCATACCATAATCCAGTAGTTCTAGGTATGAAAAACAAAATGAAAATTCTTCTAGAAGGCAATCACTGGATAGGAGGATATCACTGTGACCTTGGAGTAGGTCAAGATTTCTTAACACACACAAAAGCAATAACCATAAAGACTAAAAACTTCTGTTCATCAAAATGTACTATTATGAGAATGAAAAGGCAAGCCACAGAGAGGGAGAAACTATTTGCAAAACCTATGTCTGACAAAGAATTCATACCTAGAACATGTTAAGAATTCTTACAGATCAATTGGAAAAAGACAGACAACTCATTTTTTTAAACGGGCAAAAGACTTAAACAGGCACTTTCCTAAAGAAGACATCTAAATAACCAGTAAGCATGCGAAGATGCTCAACAGCATTAGTCATCAGGGAAGTGCAAATTTCCTTATATCCTCACCATAAAAGGGGGGGAAACTGACAATACCAGGTGATGCAACAGAAGTTCTCTGCACATTCTAGAATAAATTGGTTCAACAAGTTTGGAGAAATCTGGTACCATCCATTAAAGCTGAACACATACACACCCTGATGTCACAGGTATTTTAATTCTAGGTTTATACCCAATGCGGATGCATTCAGATATTAACAAAAAGGAATATACAAGAATAATGTTTATAGTAGCTCTGTTTGTCTTCTAAAAACAACCCAAAGTTGCATCTATAGTAGATTGGTTAAATAAATTCATATGCATTGTATATGTATATATTTATAATATACAATGACTAACTTGTATTCATTGTATATTATAAATTTATATTCCATTGTATACAGTGGAATACTATACAGTAGTGAAAATGAACTACTGCTACATTGTTGACTCTCTTGGGCATAATGTTAAGCAAAAGAAGCCAGAAATAAAAGAGTATAATAAGATATGATTCCATTTCTGGACAAGAATAGGCAAAACTCTTCTAGCGTCATAAAATCAGAACAGTGGTTGCTTTCGGGGTAGGATTGCTAGATAAAATACAGGCCACCTAGTTAAATTTGAATTTCAGATTAGCAACGAATTTTTTATTAGAAGTATGTCCTAAGCGATATTTTTATTTGCTAAATCTGGCAATCGTACTTTGGAGCGGGGGTGCGGATCTTGACTTGGAGGGCACACAAAGATTGCTTCTGTTGTTTTGGTAGTACTATTCTATTATCTTGATCTAGATGGTAGTTATGTGAATGTGCCCATTTCTAAAAATTTATCAGGGTGAATATTTAAGATTTTTGCACTTTACTATTTGAATGCTATACCTCAAGAGAAAGTTTTAGAGGCTTTAATAGAGCGGCAGAGCGATATATGAAGAGTCAGGAGTCCTGGGTTCCAACTGAAGCCTTTATTGACTTGAGTTAGTTTGGTCCAGTTTTTCCCAGTCTCGATTTTTTCATTGGTAAAATGGAAATAATTTTAACAGGAGCTACTCCTACTAACTCCATTTTATGCAGAAGGAAATGGAAGGTGAAATACTGTGTTGGAGGCAACCCAGCTGGTGAGTGGCATTGACAGGTTCAAGGCCATCATTCTAGAACCTATGTGGCTCATCTCCACACCCTAGTGCTTGCCTACTGGAAAGTGCTTCTAAGACAGTAAAAGACTCAACTAACGTAAAACTTTACTTATGATTTTTTTAATTTAAAGTTTTAATTTTATTTTATCATTTAATTAACTAATTAATTAATTAATTAATTAATTAGGCTGTGTTGGGTCTTCGTTGCTGCGCCCGGGCTTTCTCTAGTTGCGGCGAGCGAGGGCTACTCTTCATTGAAGTTCATGGGCTTCTCATTGTGGGGGCTTCTCATTTTGGTGGCTTCTCTTGTTGCAGAGCGTGGGCTTTAGTTGGGCGGGCTTCAGTAGTTGTGGCATGAGGGCTCAGTAGTTGTGGCTTGCAGGCTCTAGTGCGCAGGCTCAGTAGTTGTGGTGCACGGGCTTAGTTGCTCCGCCGCATGTGGGATCTTCCCGGACCAGGGCTTGAACCTGTGTCCCCTACGTTGAAAGGTGGATTCTTAACACCTGTGCCACCAGAGAAGTCCCTAAAGTTTTATTTTTTTATTTAGCTTTATTAGAGTATAGTTGATTTACAATGTTGTGTTAGTTTCAGGTGTATAGCAAAGTGATCCAGTGATACATATATTCATTCTTTTTTAGATTCTTTTCTAGTATAGGTTATAGAATATTGAATAGTGTTCCCTGTGCTATGCAGTAGGCCCTTGTTGGTTATCTATCTTATACACAGTAGTGTGTGTGTTCATCCCAAGCTCCTGATTTATCCCTCTCACCCCCCTTTTGATTATTTAGGATAGGAAATTTTAATAAAAAGTCTAGAGAGTATTTGCAAAAACTTAAGTGATAGTGCATCTTGGGGAGAGACTAAACCTAGCTTTGGATGGGCAAAGGGGTCTCTGACACCCTCCCCTAAGAAATAGAAACACTAGGAGAGCCTCTCGTCTACAGGAGATGCTCCAGCCCAGAGCGGCCAGTGGTCACCTTCACTGGACCAAGCCCCTGAAGTCCTCTGACCTGGAATTCCTCTCTTCCCTTTTGACTTAGCTCCTTCCTTTCTTTTTTCTTTAGCTCCAGGCAAACCAATTCTCCTGGGGCCAGGGGTGGGAGGGTGGCCAGCCTCCCTCACCAGGGAGCTTGCTCTTGCTTAATTAGTGTCTGCAAAGGGCTGCCTATTATTAAATTACTAGACAATTGAGATGAAGCCTTGAGAGCTTTTGAAATCTGTACTGCCACACTGCCTAAATGGGTGGGAGGGACTTGCTTGGAGGGACAGGGAGAGGAGGTTGGTTGAAAACACTCTCGTGGTGGGGCTACCCACCTCCTGATGGACAGCACCACAAAGAGACCCTAACGAGTCTGCTGCCTGGCTTGTCTTTGGTGCTTGAAAGCCACCATTCCAGATGTGTTTGTTTTGAGTGCAGGCACCTTGCCTTTTTATAATGCAGCAAATCTTGAGAAGAGTCACTAAGAGGGGTAGAATAACAGTGATAAGAGCTAAGATGTACTGAGTCCTCCCACAGTGCCAGGACTGGGCTAAATCCGGGCATTCCATCTCCATCTGGAGAGGGGAGGCAAGAAAGGAAATCTGCCCAATTGAAAGCCTCTGTGATCAGGGTAAGTGTACACGTTATTTCATTGAATCCTCACCACTTAGATGTAGATATCATGCCCCCATTTCATATATGAGTAAATAAAGTCAGAATGATTTATGCACTGGTCCTAGGTCACATATTCGTACATGGTAGAGCCAAAATTTGAACACTTCTGGTGAGACCAAGATGTCCTCTTGTGCAGGGCATAGGTTCTCACCAGGGAGGTGGCACAGTTTGAAAAAACTCCCCAGGCCGTTCTGATACAGGTCCTGATTGGCTGGCGGAAGAGGGGATGGTGGTCCCCCTTCACCGGTTAGAGAACTGACTTACTAAAGTGACTTTATCATATTCCTTTCAGAGAGGGGGTTCACTGCACAGCAGTGGTTCTCTGGTGGTGATTTTGCTTCCTCCTCCACCCGCAAAAGGGGACATATGGCAGTTTCTAGAGACATTTTTTCCCATCACGACTTGGGGGTGGGGTTCCACTGTCAACTAGTGGGTAGAGACCACGGATGCTGCTCAGTACCCAACAACACACAGGACAGCCCTGCACAACAAAGAATTATTCAGTCCAAAATGTCTATAGCACTGAGGTTAAGAAACCCTGGCTACTATTTTGTAGGGGGGTGTGAGGAAGGAGATAAATTGGGGAGACAACGTTGGGCATACCCGAAGCATATTTGGGGGGAGGAATGGATGGACCTTGAAGACAAGTGTTATCTACTTGACAATGTAGCAGAAGGGGAGGTGTGAGTCTTGCTTTAAAGGAAACTAATTATCTTTTTGCCAAGATCTTCTTTACACCCCCAGAATATCACAGAAAATTGGTGAGGGGGATTCTATTGTCGGATTGGCCCAGGAGCCGGTAGCCAAAGAAGACCTGGATTTGGAGTCAGGAAACTTGAATCTCCATCTTGGCCCGGCTATTGCCAGCTATGTGATGCTGAGCCAACCTGTATCTCTTGAAGCCTCAGTTTCCTTACCTGTCAAATGGGGATAATTATATTTGCCCCCCCCCACAAGTCTTGTGAGTAGCAGATGGAACAATGTTTGAGAAAGTTCTTTGTAGAAGGACAATCCCCTTAAAGAACAGAGGATGCTGCCTCTGTGAAGCCTGCAGGCAGATCTCTGAGCCCATTTTGGGTGGATGGGGCTCACTATCTGTTTTTAAATTAAAGGAGTGAAATAGAATCCTTTGTCAACCCTGTGCTCTGAAATTCAAGCGTGAGAGTAAATTTGACAAAAAGAGATTTAAAATGATGTATCAGGGACTTCCCTGGTGGTCCACTGGTTAAGACTTCGCACTTCCACTGCAGGGGGCATGGGTTCAATCCCTGGTTGGGGAACTAAGATCCTGCATGCCCCGCGGAGAGGCTGAAAAATAAAATGGTATATCAGATGCAGTGTGAGCAACAGCTACCTTGAAATGACCCCAACTCAAGCAAGGATGGATGGATATGAGAAGGAGAAGGAAGGTCAAAGCCTTTATTTCTTAAAATAGAAAGAAGAGCATTATCTCCCTTTCTTTTTTTTTTTTTTATCTCCCTTTCTGATCATGCAAATAATCCATGCCCAGTTGTTAAAACCAAACAAACCCAAACACAACCAGAGAGTATAGAAAGGTATAAAAATGTAAGTAAAGGGCTTCCCTTGTGGCGCAGTGGTTGAGAGTCCGCCTGCCAATGCAGGGGACGTGGGTTCGTGCCCCGGTCCGGGAAGATCCCACATGCTGCGGAGCGGCTGGGCCCCTGAGCCATGGCCTCTGAGCCTGCACGTCCGGAGCCTGTGCTCTGCAATGGGAGAGGCCACAGCAGTGAGAGGCCCGAGTACCACAAAAAAAAAAAAAAAAAAAAAATGTAAGTAAAAATTATCCCCAATTCTATCATCTAGAGAAAAAATAGTGCTGTTGACATTTTGGAGCACATCCTTTCAAATATTTTTAAGGAACAATAATACTTAAAAAAAAAAAAAAAAAAAAAAAAAAAAGAACACCACAGTACATGCTGTTTTGTAGCCAGAAATAAAATAACATGAACACAGAAACTTAACACACCATGTTAAGCAATTATACTCCAATAAAGACGTTAAAAAATAATAATAATAACATGAACAGCCAGAAGATCCATTAGAAAGATGCTTCTTGTACAGAGGGGTATGTGAAGTTCCTTCAAAGAAGACAAGACTCCAAGACAGCAGTATCAGATCCTTCCCTTAGAAATGCCCCATCTGGTTTCCAGACAGTCATCACCTTTGCTGTTGGGGGGCTGGGGGTGCTGCTGGCGGGATCAGGAGGGTCTCACAGGCAGTAAGACACCAGCGCTCACAAGGCCTCCAACCCCTGATGAACGCTGGTAGGTCAGAGAAGAGAGAGTGGGTGGGGCCTCTGCTGATTCTGCCCAGCCCAGGACTTGGTTTTCCCCGGGGAGCAGAGCCCTTTGCCGGGTGGGAGCGAGGAACGTGCTTCCCTGTTCTGCGAACAGACCCTCAGGAACCTGCGCCATCGCTAGAAACGGTGGGAGAATCAGTGTCTGGGTACCCGCGCCTAGAGGAAGACCACGTTTCCATGGGAGGCGTTGCTGGGAGGGGCATCTGCGCTTCTTATGGGGTTTTGGGGTCATTATAATCTCTCCCTCTCGGCATTTTGGAACCTTTAAGAAATAACGATTAATGCCTTCCCTCCTGCTCTAGGTATTTACAGCGTGCCCTCGGGCTACCAAGAGACAGGGCTCGCTCCCGATGACTCCACCGGAAGCCTTGCTCCCTGTTTCTGTGCTGCAGGCTGTTGTCTGTATGCGATCCGAACTCACTCCGGACCCCGGAACTCATCATGTATCCTTCTTCCCTTTCCCTGTCCAAATGAGTGTTTCATTAGGAACTAGAATCCACGAATATCATTTACAGAAGCAATTGGGATTTTTGCAAGGCGGGGGGAAGCTGATTCTAATCCAGTCTCAAGTGATTTGATCAACATAGATTTAGACCTTCCTCAAGGACAGGCTGGGGCTTAAAGCTGCTTTGGATTCTTGGGGGGACTGAGCCTGAAATCTTCCCACTCTGGACCTGGGAGTCTCCTTGAATCCTCCTCCATCCCGTGATGCTTTTGGCCAGAAGCAGGTGTGTCAGCCCACACCTAGATAAATTACAAGGAGAACAATGTCCTCTCCTGAAATTTCACCTGCTCTGTCCCTTGAACAGACGTAGACCACCTTATGAGCTTGCTCAATGCTGGCGGACATGGTCCCTGCCTCAAGTTCAAGTACCCATGTCTTTGTGAAAGGTGCTTTGGTATCCATGACATCTCTGAATAGAAAAATGGGTTTGAGTGGGCAAGGATGTTCCCTGAAAAAGGATGGGGGTCACTGAAGCTTTTTTTTTTTTAAAAAAAAAGAAAGAAAAGAAAACCTCAGGCATTTAAATACGTTAAATACATACTCAATTATTAATTCTAAAGACTTCTACAAATCAACCTAGATGAAACTTTTTTCACCTTTTTCCTGCCTTTTTTCCCCTTCTCAGGAACATTTAGACCTACCCTATGGCAATGACTATCGGAAAGTCTCTGCCCTGTATATTAGGGTAGCACAAATAATTCAGCATAAAGCAGCCCCATTCCTGTAACTTGGCATTAGGATAAGTATATCTTAAGAAAGTTCTTATGCAGACTTGGCTTCAGGCAATAAAACGTCATAGACGTATAACTGTAGCAAGCGAAATTTCTAGGGAGCAAATTAGGCTGAAAACATCTTCTAGAGATGGCTAGAAAGGAAATGTACACCACCCCAAAATAAGGCAAGTTATGCAGTAAATGTTTCATTTATTGGCCTTCTTCCATTACTATTAGGGTTAAAAGACATCTTGTCAATAAGAAAGGTATATTTATGGAGGCCTGATGTCTTTCAAAAGGCTGCTCCTGTCACAAATGCCTATAGCGGTAGCGATCAGCTTACGGAGACAGGTGATGAAACCCTGTACAAATGCATACATCTCCCCATTAACCCTTAGATCATCAGGCATTATTGTCACTTTACCTGGACCTGTCATTAGCTGACGCAAGGTGATCAAGCCAGACACTTCAGAAAAATGCCAAAAACAGAACAGTGTCCCTCAGGGTTTAAAAGAGGGTGTGTGCCTTTCCGAGTCCCTTGATAGAATCACTGGGGGAAAATAAAAGGTTGCCTGTGAAGTGGGTCCTTTTTCCCTACCCCTTCCTCCTGCTAAAACTGAAAACTCTCAGGTGTCCAATTTTTGGTGTTCCTAGGTTGGCTAAGGGAGTAGCTTTCTTCAAGATCCAAATAAGGAACCATCACCCACGCAGAACAAAAAGCAAACAGAAAATCTCACAGTGGAATCAGGACTTTGGCTTCTCAACATTTCCCCATTTTATAGCTTCCTTATGTTTTCAGATTCTTTTTTTGGCTTCCTCAGTCAGCACACTCCCTGCATAGCTAAGTCCAACACAGTGGGTAACAGATCATCCATCTTGGAGCCTGGATCTTTAAAGAAAAATCACACAGAACACATACACACATGTACGGAACACCGTCTAGGTTTAATTACTAGAATCTTGCCAGGTGATTGGGGAAGCTGAATGTGGTTGTTGACATGTATTCTCTACTTCTGGTGAATCTAAGAAGACTATCCTTGTTTTTCCTAAATTCTAAAGCCAAACTTCCAATATAGTTTGTCCCTTTTGCTGCTATGCTGGTGAACCTCTTAGCATAACTGGGGTGTGGGCTGAAACTATGGGATCATGGATTTTCTGAATGTTAGAAAGGACCTAAGAAAATATCCAGGCCAAACACCTCACCTGTCAGGTGAGACAGGACAAAGGGGCCATAGGTAACAAGGCCAGTGGCCAGCCTGTTTCTGCCATATTCCTTCAAGCACAGTCCCATATTTCAGAGGACATCTAGCACTCTGCCATAACGCCCCCCAGTAGGGAACTGATGCCTGAAAAGTGATTTATATAAACTGAAACTTCCTTTTCATGCTCCCCAATAGGGATGAACAAGGAAGTACCTATGGGAGAGGTAACCTATTCAGTTAATTTTTGAGGTTAAAATGCAGATTGCTAATATCAACACAGGTCCACAGAGATTTAATAGAGGGATGGCTGAAGGGGAGGAGAAAACAGAGAAGTGAAGCAGAGGGCAGTGGATGAGGAGGAGGAGACAGTAAGGAGGGTTGAGGGACAGTCTACTTACAGCTCAGGACCTGGGCTGGCCCCGGGAAAGGCCTCCAAGGGAAAAGGTCCCAGCTTCTCCTCCAACCTGAGCACCCCCCAATATGCAAAACTCCTTGGCTCAGGCTAAAGTCAGAACTGGTCTGGTTTCCTCCCTGTGTTTAGAACCCCTGCTATTTGGGCAGAACTCTTGGTCCTATTAACTAGGAGTCAGTCATCAGTACCTAGAGAGAGAAGTAGCCTCAACACCGGGACACAAGCCAACCGTTGTTTAAAATTTCACAGCAAATCTACAAATTACATGTCCAGGTTGTGGGCCAACCTGACCTTTTAAAAAAAAATATTGTATTACCTTGCTTTTTGCCAATTTCAATTTCACACCCTCCCCCCACTTCTCCCCTATCCCCGCATCACCTGAAGCCCTTTCAGAGACTCATGGGTAATTGACCCTCTGAGATCTTGCTGGTCTCCCCAAGCCTGTTTATGGCACAAAGCAACAGGATTAAAGGTGGCACATGGGCTATCATGGAATAACTTTTAATTGCTTAATTAAATCAGAGGTTTAAAGAAGGAAGGATTCAAGAGTTTCCTTTGAATGAGAAATATAAGGATATGCCAAAATGGATGAAGAAAGCCCTTAATATTTACACATGATAAAAACGCAGGCCAGGACATTAGAAACAATAAGTACATTCTTTAAAATTTCAATTCAGTATATTTATGAGCTTTCATTTTCCAGGTAAGTCCTATAAAGGACATAGAAGACCTCAGTATCCAATTTAATTCAGATCAGCTTTAGACTAAAATAAAAGAACCACTGCACAGGACAAAGAAATTGCCACAAAATTGAGTTACTATAAATGTGTTCCCGTTTAAGTAAATAAGCCTTTAAAACAGGCCTTACGAAAGTCTACGCTGTACACAGACTCAGGCACCTAAGTATACAGGTGACAATTAGCAAGTGTGAAAAGCTATGGTCATTTGCTAAATGTGTAAATCTAAAGGCAACCAAGTGAAAAGACCTAAAAAAAGGACACTGTTAAATCCATTTGTACATGGATTTAACAGTGAAGCATTTCATTCTTCATGTTTTTACTTGGTGTCTTGAAATAATCCCCTTTCTGTCTCCACTCACCCTCTTAGAAACTGTGCCCGCCTTATTTATTTATGAAGTCTGAAGGTTAGTCCTACCTGCTGAGACTAATTAGCCCTGTGCTTTGTATCCTATGCAATCCTGTCTGATTAAAGGTACACATTTGTTTTGCTTCTTTTCAGTCTCCTTCTCACTCTACTTCTGATTTTCTGATTCATATTAAAGCTGGGAGTTACAGTGATTCTCCTCCATAGCCCTCCCCCATGCCCCCACCACATTTTTATTTTGCCCACATCTTACTCTTTAGTGTGCAAATGTGGTTATGAATTTTTTTTTCCAGTGCAAGGGAATGCATTGGCCTTGTCAATCTTGGTATCATCATTTTTAGTAGTCTTCTTTCTGAGACCATAGCCTATAAAACAGTTTTGCTGAAAACCCAAACTCTCTAAATATTACATTTAAATTTGCTTTCTTTTGGAAAGCTTAGGTGCTGATGGGCCAGCTGAAGAGCAGGTGAGATGTTTTTTTAAGGGATGGGTGAAATAATTTAGTTAATCATGGACTCCAGACCAACACTGTTCCTAAAAGACAATTTGCTAATTCTTATTGACTTCTATTTTTCTGGTTCTTTTTGTCCCCTTTCATGTTGTAGATTCCAGTCCACTTCTCATTGGATATTTGCAAGAAAATGAGTGTTCTTGCTCCATTTTCTAGGGACACTGTGTTTTGGGACCCAGGCCTTTCCCCCTTCGACGTAATTTTCTTCCCCATTTTGTAGCAAATCAATCTGCTCCCCAGGCGAGAGCCTAAAAATCAACAAATACCTGCCTCAAACCTCAGGTTTTCCATCTCCTCCCAGAGGTCTTCCAGCATCATCTGGGTTAGCAATTTCCTGCCAGAGCCATCTACATCTTGATTATTTGGTCAGTCTTTTGGGGATTTCATTTCAGACCCCCTTCCAGAAAGACTCCAGACCCGACCCACTGATCCCAAGGGTTGGTGAACTTTCAGTTTTATTTTCCCTGGCGGTGTTAACGCCCAAACTTTTCACCTCCAAAGTCAGAAAGGACTTTGTATCCTAGCTTGTTTCCTACCACCTCCAAAGTCAGTTAAAAAAAAAAAAAAAAAAAAGAACAACACTCTACATTGAAAAGAATCATGTATTTTTCCTTAAGGATATTTTTAATGCCCTTGACAAACACTACAGTATTTGATTGTTTTTTGGATAAAAAGTCATCTTGGCCTATTTATTCTAGTGAGATTTAAGATTTAATGAAATGATTCACTATTAATACACAAGAAAAGGGAGGGAAGACCTCGTGGGTTAATAGTTTCTTTCATTGCAGATAACCAGGAACTTTGCCCAGCCCTCCACTTCCCCAAGCTCTCTGAAAGTGGAGGGTTGATCTCTCTTTTTGACCACTTCTCTTATATCCCGCCCAAGGGTGGCTGATTTCATTGCTGGCTTAACCACTAAGCACCAGCCCGCACCCCTTCCCCACAATACTCTCCTCCTTTCCCCCTTCCTTAAGACTTATTTCTAATATTTCTAAAGTGCACTTTTTCTGGGCCTCACCCCATCCCCGCCCCCCAAGTGGGCTTTCCTTCCGCCTTCCTCGGCTCGGATTCCTGACGCGGTCGCCACCCCCTTCCCCTCCTCTCCTACTCCGCATTGTCTTTCTGAAGCCACCCCCCTCCCGGAGCGAGTCCCCGTTCCCTCGCCCAGACTCCCAGGCTCGCACACACTCAGCGCAGGCCTCTCCCCCTGCACACTCCTCCCTCCGTCTCTCCCCCCTCCCCCGCCCCTCTCCTCCTCCTCCTCCTCCTCGTCTCCCTCCTCCCTCTCCCGGCGCCCGAAAGGATCATTGTTAGCCACCCCCGCCCCGCCCACCCCGGCTGTTTATTTATGCAGACGTCACCGGGCCGGCCCCGCCCCCCGGCATCTCATTAAGCGAGTGTGTTCCTCTCTCCCTGTCAATAATCTCCGCTCCCAGACTACTCCGTTCCTCCGGATTTCGATCCCCCTTTTTCTATCTGTCAATCAGCGCCGCCTTTGAACTGAAAAGCTCTCAGTCTAACTTCAACTCACTCAAATCCGAGCGGCACGAGCTCCTCCTGTATCTTCGGCTTCCCCCCCCTTTGCTCTTTATATCTGACTTCTTGTTGTTGTTGGTGTGTGTGTTTTTTTTTACCCCCCTTTTTTTATTTATTATTTTTTTGCACATTGATCGGATCCTTGGGAACGAGAGAAAAAAGAAACCCAAACTCACGCGTGCAGAAGATCTCCCCCCCCTTCCCCTCCCCTCCTCCCTCTTTCCCCTCCCCAGGAGAAAAAGACCCCAAAGCAGAAAAAAGTTCACCTTGGACTCGTCTTTTTCTTGCAGTATTTTTCTGGGGGGGGCGAAACTTTTTGGGTTTTTTTTTTTTTTTTTTTGGTTTTTCTTTCTCCTTCATTTTTCTTCCAAAATTGCTGCTGGTGGGTGAAAAAAATGCCGCAGCTGAACGGCGGTGGAGGAGATGACCTAGGCGCCAACGACGAACTGATTTCCTTCAAAGACGAGGGCGAGCAAGAGGAGAAGAGCTCCGAAAACTCCTCGGCAGAGAGGGATTTAGCTGATGTCAAATCGTCTCTAGTCAATGAATCAGAAACGAATCAAAACAGCTCCTCCGATTCCGAGGTAGGAAAAGCCCCTCGGGCTGGTGGGGTTCTTAATCTATTTCCTGGGCTTGGCAAATGTTGCTTAAAGGGAAGAAATCGGGGCTGGGGGCGGCGGCGGAACGCCGCGGGGCCGGGCGGGCGGCGTGTGCGTGTGGTGCCACCATTGCAAAAACTTGTAACCCTGTTTTTCTCTCCCATCCCAAACCCCCCCACCTCGCTGATTCTTTTTCTCCCCCTTCTCCCCCCTCTGCGTGGCGTTTGCCCCTCGCCCTCCCCACCTCCACCCCTCCGGGAAGGCGGAAAGACGGCCTCCGCCTCGCTCCGAAAGTTTCCGAGATAAATCCCGGGAAAGTTTGGAAGAAGGTGAGTACGCCCCGCGCGCCCCGCAGCCGCCGGGAGCTGTCCCCCGGGCCCGCCGCCCCGCGCGCCCGGGCCCCGCGCCCCGCTCGGCCGGGCCTTCCGTCGGCCCGGCCGGGGCGCCCAGCCACTTGGGGCACTTTCTAAAAAGTTTCTCCTCGCTCTCTCCCGCTCCGCGCGGCCGCCGCCGTCCCCTCGCTGCCCCGCCATGTTAGCGGCCAAGAGGCAAGATGGAGGGCTCTTTAAGGGGCCACCGTATCCCGGCTACCCTTTCATCATGATCCCCGACCTGACGAGCCCCTACCTCCCCAACGGATCGCTCTCGCCCACCGCCCGAACCGTAAGTGCCTCCGCGCGCGGCCCCCGCCCGCTGCCCGCCCGCCCTGGCCTCCCGCCCGGCCCCGCATGCGGCCCCTGCCCTGCCCTGCCCCCTCCCTCCCTCTCCCCTCCCTCCCCGCCTCCTCCCCTCCCCGCCTCCCCTCCCCCTCTTGTGGCCCAGGCAGCCCGAAACTCTCCAAACTTTTCTGCCTTTTGTGGACTGGATTTGTTTGCACTTCGCCATGTTCTTGCTTTCAGTTTGTTGCCTCGTGATGTTGGGGAGACTCTTCTTTCCAAGCAGGGCTTTGTTGGTTGGGGGGGAATCAGAAGAACTTTTTTTTGCGCTCTGATTCCCCCCGCCCCCTTTGGTGGTGGTGTTTGTTTCTTCACCCTGGGAAGATGACTGTGTGGCTCTTTCTTTTCTCCCTCTCCCTCTCTCTCTTTTCCTTCCCTCTTCTGTGGCGTCTTGGGCTTTCCCCGGTTAACCCCTTGGCTGCCGCTGCCGGGGACTGAGTTAATGGGCTGCGCCCGACGCGCGGGGTAGAGTGGATTGTCCTCCAGGCGCTGGACTTGAGAACTAGCGGGCGCGCGGAGCCCGGGGCCTTGGAGAAGCGCCTCGCCTTTCTCTTTCGGCCGCTTATTTGTTTAGCTTTCTAGTGGCGGTGGCTGGCTCTCAGACCTCCTTCCCTTTTCCCCTGGAAGGTCACGCTTCCAAGACTGGTCCCACTGCAAACTTGGGGGCTCTGGGCTTCCTTTACTGGGGCCACCTCGCAGGGCCGCGAGCGCCCTGGGCGCCGTGGCGGGCTCGGCTGCCCGGCGCGCTGGCTGCGGGCTCTCCCGGGCCGCGCGGGGTGGAGAGGCCCCTGTGGCCGCGGGTTTTGGTTTGTATGGAGCCGGGATGGCCTCCTCCGAGCGGACTTGATGTATTTCTAGGGAATTTTGGTGCCTTGGGATTTATAGCGGGATCTGCGCTCGCCAGCTTCCGAGAAGGCCCTCAGTGGGCCCTGGGGGGCCAGAGACCAGGTTGTGCGGGGCCCAAGGGTGTATAGAGGGTGAGGGAGGCCGAGGGCTCCTTTCCTTCAAGGGATTGGGCTGCTGATCGCGGGCCACCCAACTTTGGGGGGCTCCAGGGCGGCGCGGGTGCCAGGCTCCGGGGGGGGCGCTTCCCGCGGCGTGCGTCCCGCGCCCCCCCCGTGACATTTGTGAATAAGGCTCACCCTCTTCCCCGACAGGCCTCTGCCCCCTGCCCTCGCCTTGAACCCCCTCCCCCCATCCCACCCTCCTCTAAAAAGCCTGGATTACGAATCTCTAGACGCAACCTCTAAACGTTTGTGCCCGGCTTCTCGGGATTGTCATTTTGCACCCTCTCTGGTATGGTCCCCCTACCTCTTATTTACACTCACTTCTTCTGTTTTATTTTCTTTTTCGGTAACTCGAGATAGCAATTTGAAATAGTGTATCCACTGTTCAGCAGCCGTGGAATCGGTGCTAATGGCCGAGGGCTTGCCGGACGGGAGTCGATCAGATCTACAAGTGTTTTTAAGCATTAAAATATTAACTATCAGGTTTGACTTGTTTTTTTGGGCCCTGGCAAAAATGGCAAGGGCATGCTAGACCGGTCATTTTTTATGGCTAGGAAAGAGAAATAATTATTACCCTCCCTCCCCCTCCCGCGCTCCCAGGCTTCTGCATGCTTGGGAAGCTGGGAGAGCCTTTCAGCCCGACCTCCTCCTGCAGGGCCAGTTCTTTCAGGCGGCGGGGGCCGGGCAGTGGGGTTGCAGCTGTAAGGGAAACACAGTCCGGTTACGTTGTATTTTTCTTGGGAGCCTGTGGGCATCCTGAACCGGGAGTATTCGGCTCAGAATCGGAGAGTTTGTGTAATAACCAAGCCGACCAAGCGACATTCCAAAGTAACCCTGAGAATTTCTTACTCTCCTCCCCTCTCCCTACGATGGAAGCCTCTCTGGTATTATTTTAAAGTCCACTTAGCCATCTGAAAGGCCATCTGAATATTGAGCTTTGATGGTGGGCTTGCTGGCCTTCTTGACTCTTTGCAAACTCCTGTCTGTGACCGCTGGCAATATTGCCGCAGGATCTCCTGAAACTCCAACAGTTGTGTTGCGCTGTAATTAGGAAACAGGGAAATTGTTAAAGGTAAATAAATGATTTCCCGGTGCGAAAAGGATGGCTCCCGACAACCCGTCCCCTTTGTGGGCATTGTAGGAACCCTCGGCGTCTAGTTATTTTAATTGTGGACATAGCGGGTGGCCTGATGCTGTGACATCAGATGGAGTCTGAGAAGACATTTCTGAAGTCAGGAGGCAGTTTTAGTATTTGCGTGTCAAACATCAACAGACATCTTTAGTGTGCACAGGCCCTTCCTCCTCCTATCTGTTACCTGGGTTAGCTGATGTGCTCCAGAATTAAGGTTATTTAAGCTGGTAAGTAGAGCCATGGAAATGAGGCTGAGAGGCTGTTGTGTGTCACTCCTGACCTCTTCGATCAGAGGGCCGGCTTGCAATTCCAGATTTGATACAGCTGCCGAAGGAATCTATAGGCAAGATAGCGGTCTTTTCATGCTCATCTGAAATTCTTAGTGCTTCATAGAGTGTGTTTTTGAGGGCAAGGTGTAAAGACAAATTAGCTGTATGTTCTATTCTCTTCCGGACCCTCCTTGGTGGTGGTGTTCTTTTGCTACATTTTCTGTTAACTTACGAGTGTACCTGTAAGCAGTTGCATCCTTTAAAAAGCAAACTCTTTGGATTCCTGATTTCTGCTTTTCTTTTTAAGAACATAAAGAATTAAGGAGTATCATTAAATGGGCTTATGATGAATAATATTTTATCTCAAGAATAATGCTTTAATTGCTGGAGACGCCATAAAGCTTGATAGTAATACTTTTATTTTAAAATGACAAGATTTCTGCATCACATTAATTTAGCCTTTGATACAGTAAAAGGAACAGCTTTTAAAAAGACTCGAATACAAAAAAGCATTAAGGTGAGAGGTCAGGTTGGGTAGACGGGAGGTGACAGAAGTGCAAATATTAGAATTGTGGTAACATTTGTATATACCAAAGGTAAGAATACTGTTACCATATTAAAGTAGATAGGAAAGAGTGGTTTTACACTTCTTTTTCCCTCCTGCCAAATGAGAATATGGGATACGGTGGCCGAAATTCCAATTAGGTTTGAAATTCTTTTTAAGGGGTTGATTATTAGAGCTTTCACATCTTCTTTCATCCAAAGTTGTTTGCTTTTCAGCTGAAGCTGTTTGCTACTAGGTTGAACAAATAAATAAGCAGCATCTTGAATTCATTTTTGAACTTGGAATCCAGCATTTAAAGGAAACCAAGAGGGGCCTATTATTCATTGGGGTTTTATTTAGCCGGGCAGCAACTTCTCTTTCTGCCTGGTGAAAAATGGATGTTTTCTCCTCGCTCAAACAGCATAATCCTTTCTAATACAAAAGATTTAGACCTCGGAGTGTGAAGGGTTAATGGTGGTCCTTCCCCATTGTCCTCCTACCCCCCACCTTCACCCCTGATTGTTTTGACAACACTTTTCAAAGTGTGACATTCCAAGCCCCTACATAACAATGTAATATTACTGTAATTACACAGGTCATTACATTTTAAATAGAGAACAATAAAATGCTTATCGCCCTGAAAAAGAACAGGTGTTCTTGCCCTTCTTTGGTATTTATGCTAATTGTTTTTCATCTCCTTCAGAAATATTTATGGCAAACATGTTTAGATTTCAGTCTCAATGCAAAGTATTAATTCCGTGCTAATCTTTATAGGTTGGGGTTTAATGTCTGCAGTTTGGATTATGGGCTCAACATTCACCCAATAAGTCATATTTTAATGATTATAAATTTAATATGCCAGTGCTTTGCAGTTTGTTGAAGTGAAAGCTTTCTGAAATCCCAGAAACAAACTATGAGGCAGTCGGGAGCCTGGAGTGTTTTTATCTGGAAGAAGTGTTTTTGGAAACTTTTGACTGCTGAAGGGAAGTAGCTTTCACTGATGCCCCCTATCTGATTGAGAAAAGATTTGGAGGAAAACAATCCCGGCTCTGGCTAGGAGTTTTCCACCTTGATTTTAATTTTACTGATATGGATTTCATTTAGGGTCCCTGCTGGAAGCTGGTCAGCTTTCTGTTTCTTAGCAAGCTGTGAAAAAGTTACAGGAAAGTTTCCGGGGGCTGGCAGATCAAGAATGCTGTTCTGTTAGCAGCGCAGGATAACTGCAGTTCTGCACGCTATTAAAAAAATATTTGCTTTAGAAAACCAGCATTTTAATAGTTGCACCAGAGGCTGTGCTTTTAAAGATTACAGTAGAAGTCTTTCCAGGTTTTGAACGCCTCCTCACATCCCACGAGGTGCCTGCCTGCATACGAAAAGCGCCTAGATTTCTTGGTGGAGAAATGTTGGTGCAACTTCTCTTACGCATGCACAGGGGGTAAACTAGAAGGTATCTAAGAGGATTTTGCATTTTGTCAGATGTTTCACAACAGGGGCCCCCGAATCACATTAAAAATGCACTGCAGAGAAAAGACAGCTGCAGATTTTTGTGTGGACCTGTGTTTCTGGACCATGACTAAAACTCCGAGGACCTTTTCCCCAGCTGTCTGGAAGTTCTGTGGAAGTTGGTTTATTGGCAGTTAAGTCTGAGGCAACCTGGATTTAGCAGAGGCTCTCTCTCTCCTACACAGGAAATAGATGACATTATATTGGGGGGAGGGACAAAACTTCAGGCAAGGAGTGATTTACTCCTTTATTGTTTTTTTAAAACATGGCGTTGCCAAATAAATAAGCACTTTCCAGGGAAGTAGGTGTAAGCTTTTTTAGTCTTGGTGAGTGGAATTAGATAATATCTTTAACCACATTTATAACTGTTTCGAGGTGACACATTTCAGAAGTTTTGAGAAGGAGCGGGGTGAATCAAATTCTTGAGGCTTTTATTTTTGAAGGGGGTGTGTGTTGTGGGCGTCTAAGTTTCTTCTGGCAGTGGATATTGGCAACCGTGTAAGTAAATCTTCAACTCTGACTTATAATTGAGCACCTTTGTGAAGGAAATGGTTAATTTTACAACCAAAGGCAAACTTGCACCTCGACAGGTCTGCTGAAAGAAATGTGCCCCAGTCCTTTGCTGGCAAGCGCCACCGGGTCATAAATCCACAGGCTTTATTTACAGCCCATAACACTTATGAATGTTAAGATATTTGACGCCACGTTGGCCTTATAATATTCAAGGTCCGCAGACACTGGCAGTAGCTCAGATTTCTCTCACTAATTATAAGCAATGAGATGGGGGTGGGGTGTGGAGAGCCCTTCGCAAAAGCTGCCCTCTCCCCTCCTCTGACCCCCATGCCTACAATCTGAGCTTACTGAGACAGACACCCCCTCCTCCTTTGGCAGCTGACTTGTACTTTTCCTCCAGGCTATTGTTACACACATTTATAAAGAGCACTTTCAGTAATGGAAATTCAGTTGGGTGGGTGGGAGGGGCTCGGCACAAATGCCTTTTTTCAAAAGCAAAGTTGCTCTAGGTGTTTGCATCTTTTTTCCTTTTCTTCTGGCTTCTCCCTTTTTCCTTTCTTTCTTTCTTTCTTTCTTTTTTTTTTTTTTTGAGACCCTCTTGCCTATATTGTGCATATTTCCCAGAATACTTAAAGAAACCTGATACGGGAGACGGGTCTTTAATTTATACGATGTTCCACTGAGCTGGAAGGGAAAATACACACATTGCATAGTGCGCTAGTTAACGTGAGGGTTTAAAAAAAAAAAGTGCCATAGAGTGAGGAGAGTTGATTAAAAGAATTAATAGATGAGAAAAAAAATCCAGATTTACCTTGGGAGTGGGAAGGCCATTCATTTGGGGAAAGTGCAGTGGTATCTGGGGGAGGAAGCACAGAAAAGTAGCAGGGGAGGAAGAATAAATGCTTGCCTGAGAAAGATTAGAAAAGTGTAAGAAGATGGGACAGAGATTTGGGCTTGAGGAAATGGCTTGATTGAAATTAGGGATTAGAAGTTTCTTACCGAGAGGTAGAAATACTATGGGTGGGGGGTGGCTATTAACAACTGTATGGCTCTGCTCAGTAAAGACTGGTCGCAATCCACTTTTCACCCAAAAAGCTCTATCCAGCGTCAGATAGTCTTTCATGTAAGTTATTGTGTGAGGAGCTGGGGATGGGACATCTGTGGTCAAGACCCCGATGTGACAGAGAAGGCCAATTATCCTCCTGATTTTAATTCATTCTTAAAAAAGTGGGCTTTCTAGTGTGTGTGTTACAAACTGACCACCTGGTAAAGGGGGAGTGGGATTCTGAGGTGTGTGGGTAACTGTTGAGGGGGGTAGGAGCTGATGGTGCTGTCCTTGCTGGCCGGATCCTTCCTTCCATCCAACCCAGACTTCAAGACAGAGGCTGAAAGGTTTTATTTTCTAATCAATGGAATGCAGAAACTTACTAGCCCTCAGGGACAGATATGAATCCCTTAACAGCTCATTACAAAGATGGGGCTGTGGGATCTTTGAACGGGTTATCAGCCCTGGTGTTCTTCGGTTTTCCCAGGATAGGTTTTTTCTTCCTTGGGCACATCTGATTTCAGGCTGGTAATTCGTCTGTAATATTTTATTCTTTTCTTGTTTTGTTTTTGTTTTTTCGTCATGAAGTAGCCCCAAACAGCTCGATCTACAGGGGGAAGGAATGGTTACTAGTGGGATCAGCTCTGAAGGAGTTAAAATTGCTTGCTAAAGTTTGGCATCATGA
The DNA here is from genome assembly GCF_025265405.1 of Mesoplodon densirostris. Taxonomy (NCBI): domain Eukaryota; kingdom Metazoa; phylum Chordata; class Mammalia; order Artiodactyla; family Ziphiidae; genus Mesoplodon; species Mesoplodon densirostris. The sequence continues at coordinate 18,084,503 of NC_082661.1, read as the reverse complement.
AAATAAATTTGAGGCCTGGTAGACATTAGTAAGGCACAGCACATTTACAGAGCTTAATTAGTACGAACTGTAATTGTTCATGGTCTGCCAGAAGAAGTAATGTTCAGGAAAAGTGGAGTCCTTCTCTTGCAGTCTTTAGTTTGAAACCGATAAATCACTTGCATATTTGTGTAGTGATTCAAATGGAGCTAAGACCTCTCCCATCCCAACATGTGGTAAATTGTAAAGTCAATGAATTGCAGATGTAGGCTACAGTGAGATTCTCTAAGAAAATGCAGAATGAATGGGAAAGAGTGATGCTATAAATATTTACTGGAGACGATAACTAGGTTCTTGCGTGCTGGACCAATTATGATGAACTAAATATATTAGCAAAATGCTTAAAAAATCGAGAGGATTTGTGTGGGTCTTTGGGTGGGTTGGTTGGTTTGGGAAAGTGAAATAAAGGGCACTATGTTATTGTCGTGTCAGTTTTATTAAGCCTGAATCACAATGGCATACCCAGGGAAGGACACATGCAACCCACATTAATGCAAATTAATTCGTTATGAGTTGCAGCCTGTGACTGCTAAGTGGAGTAATGATGGGGCATCATTTTAAGAGTGTTAGTGTAGCAACTTTTAATGAAAAATGCTGTGTTAGGAACATGTCTCAGCACTTTAGCCCACGTGTTTTTATATGCTGGAAATGTGTTTTGGACAAGAGCGGGAAACTTGCTTAACTTTATTCTCCCCTCCCCCAAACAGTTTAAGAAATGTAATTATGTTTTGATGTTTAAAGAAAATCATCTAATTTTCCCTCAAAAAAACCAGTCCAAAAATGCCCATCACCATAACCAAGTTCGACTTCAACTTCTTTCTTTCTATTTTTTTTGCAAGAGACTGCAGCACAAAGTGGAAAAACAATGAATGTAGCATCCCCCCATAGACCTATAGATATAACTTTATTGAAGTGATTCCCCCCCCCTTTTTTTCTTCTTAGAGGATTTTGGTCTCAGGCAGTGTTGCAAGTCAATACTTCTTTCCCCCAATGTGAGTAGGTGGATGTGTATGAAAGCTGTAAAAGTTAATGATCATTCTCTGACTCATAGCTGATGGTTTCAGGTTGAGGAAAAGAAAAGAAAAAATTAATGAGGGTAAATAGACATTTGATGGAACGTTGAGACAGTGGGAGAGATTGTTCCTGTGTCTAAAGGCATGTGTTTTGTTGCAGCAGAATTTCTGAAGGAGAATGCCAGGAAGTGAAAAGGGGTTGCCTTTGTTAAGTTGTTGCTGTAGGAGGGTACAGATGTTCTGTGTCTGGATCTTTGCAGGAATGTTTAAGCCTCCATACCTAGCAGTCAGTGCTGGCTTTGCCTTCCCTGTGGAAACTAGAAGTCCCCTTGGCATCTTTTAAGGGGGCGGGCAGGCACCCAAAGGCCTGGTCAGAAGTTTATTTCCCACTAAATGTAAGAGGCTCCCAGCATAGGGCTGGGGGTGCTATGTCTCTGTCCTGCAAAATGACTGGTGACTTAAGAAAACGTCTTAGATATTTAAGCCTCTCTTCTGCCTTTTATGCTAATGACATGGAAATTAAACTTCAAGTGCCTCACGGTGATAGCTACAGGGGAGAGGAAGGTGGACCAAAAAATCCCCCAAACCAAAACCGTTTAGGAAATGAATCTGAATTTCTTCTTCTTTTTTTTTTTTTTTAAATAGAAAGCTTGGTGATTCATAAAACTGGAAATAAAGCAAATGCTCCCCGCTCTTCCCAATTTAGTGGAATGAATAGGCATACAAAATTAATCTTCATCCTACTGGAAGTTTGAAACCCAATGTAGTGTTTCAATTCTTTTAGTCGCCTTTGAGGATGAGATCTCTGTGATTGCAAAAGCTGTTTCCCTTTTCTCCCATCTCTGGGTAACTCTGATGTCTTGTATCTGAAACATCAAATTTAGGGCCAGTAGTAGTGATTAGAAATGAAATGAGAGAAATCAAGATAGGACTTCTTGTTAAGGGAGGTGGTTGATCATAAAATGTTGGTTTTTGAATTGCTGGAAAATGTAGGCAAGGCTGTGCTGAGCACCACCGCATCTCCATGGCTCTTCCTCCGGACCAGAGGGGGCTGGGTCACGGTCACCGGGAGGTGTTCGACTGGGTGGTTGGGTGGGCTTGGCCACTGTAAACAAGCACACAGGAAGGGAAGGTTTGTTTTGTTGAGAGTTTCACAGGAAGGCATGACATGAAAAGTACCTTGGAGTTCTCATTTGGTGCTGCTTCAAGATGCCTGGGGAGGGGCGGGGCAGGGGGAACCACATTGAGGGTGTGCTGCGGACCCAGTGTACAAGAGCCACAGTTGCTGGATGCGGAAATGACGCGCAGTGCTGCAGGTGGCTAAAGAGCAGGGGTGGTCCCAAGAGTCCAGGCCTGGGGGAACCTGGTTCTTGAACTCAGATGAGCCTTAGATCGCCACCTAAGATCTCTCAAGCGCCCCTCATCTTCCAAAAGCAAGCAAACAAACAAAAGCACAAAGGGCCAACCCTCTCTGGTTCTTTCTTCTAGCTTTTTACGGAGATATAAATAAATTATTGTTCCAGTTTAGAATGCCAAGTTTTTACTGGGTCCTTGTATTTTATGTTTGTCTTAAAAAGCTAGACTATAATGAACAAGGCATCTCTGTGTTCTACAGGGATGGAAAAAGCAGTATTTAAAGGGTGTGTTTTAGAAAGGAGTATTTGGGAAAAGAGGGGGTGGGAACCCAAAGGAGAAACGAGAAAATTGTAAGTCTTCGTCGCTGTTGCTGGGGGGAAGTTTAAGCTCAAAATCTCTCCAACACAGTGGGTACTGGCTGGGAGTGAAGAGCTGATTGGAGCTTGTACTGTGTGGATTTATGAGCTGGTGGCAGTTATTCTGTGTGCCTGGATACCTGAGGAGGGGAGTTGCATTACTTGGGGATGTTAGATTGGTGTGTGTGAAGGTGAAAGTAACTTTGTCCTACCAGATTCTTAAGGACCTTGCAGCTGCATTTTTACTGTCTTAATTGTAGCATTCTCTCTGGGGTTGTGTTGTTGTTTGGGTGGTGATGAACATGAGGATTAAGTGTGGAACCGGACAAATGGAAATTGAATTTGGATTAGCCACAGTTTCATTAATTTATTGAGAAGGCCGTGATTATATGAAATTTTGTTTCCACGACGTTGACTTAGTTATCAGGTGTCCATTCGATTTTAATTGATGATAGGAGATTTCTGTGGTTACCCTGAGTGCAAGATTGCCTTAGGGCTCCGCAAGGTTTGTGGGAAGAAAAGCTTGGACAAGTTTCCATTAAGCTCTGAATCAGGCAGTTGGAAAATCGCAGCATAAAACCGGCTGAAAAGGGGGACGAGGTTTTTAGTGTTGCCTTCTCTCCTGAGCAGGGGAGTCCCCCGCTCCGACAAGAGCTGCTCTCAGCCAAGAATTCCAAACTCGCAGAGGAACCTATCCCCCGCACAAAAGTTGTTTTAACACAATGCAGAATTGTCACAGTAATTAGTGCGATCTCCGCTTACTGACTGGCAGTTTTCACAAAAAGGACAGGGGGGCCAAGGGGGCAAATTCATCTGTCTTTTTCAGTGACTCACTTTGGATGAACTGCTCCTGAGTGTGTGTGTGCGGGGGTTGGGGGGTGCTGTGTGCGTAGGGGGCTTATTTCAGTGGCTCAGCCTTTATCTTTTGTTGTTTTAGGGAGTGTGATTCATTACTCTGCTTTGACAGGTAAAGGAATATATATATATTTGGCCCACCTTTATTGTGCCCCCTTTTAACTTTGATTAGTATTGTTTGGGAACGAGCCGACTCCTAATATATGTACAGGCAGTGTGTTTTTGTTTGTTCACTTGGAGCAGATACAGTGATCTCAGAACCCACTATATCCCCAACTGGGAACGGTACAGCCTTATCCCATGAGCAGTGTGCATTTAGGCTACTTAAAAAATTTCATTACTACTGGGTTGCGTTTAGTTTGAGTTGGTTCAGAAGTTCTTATGTGAATTTCTTTTTTTCCCCCCCAAAATAAAAACCTGTATAAACTGAATAATTTTTCTTGCAGGGAGCAAGATACACAATAATGGGGTCTAAAGAACTGCTCTACAGGAAGGTTCTGGTAATAGTAATCGTCAGTGGTGGTAATGGCAATGGTTTGCTATAGTAATTCAGGTCTGTGTTTGGAAATGTAACTGATTTGCCTATTGCTGCGAGGGAGATGGGCAGGGGTTTCATAGGACCGTGTGATTCTTCATCAGTTGTTCGTTTATGGCCAATTAAAATGCATTTTCAGATATTGTTGAGATCTTTTAGTGTTTGTCGTATTGTTTATAAAATAAGTCAGCAGATGGTGTTTGTTTTCCCAGTTGGTAGCAGCCCAAGATTAATAAGTACTATTTGGGAAAAGAAGAATTTGGAGAGGCCTCTTGGTATTCCTTTTTATTTGGGGCTACCCGTTTCTTTAATGGTAGGTCTATAGGGCTTCAGAGGGAAAGGCCCAGGAGAGACTTTAGCCTTCTGCTGTGGAGAGTCTGGGTGAACCAGGGATGTACCTTCACCCAGGGGCCCCCAAATAGGTGGTCTTTAGAAAACTCAGTGGCTCTTTGGCAGTGGTTGGCCCCTTCTTTGGGGATGTGTGGATTCCTAGAGTGCGTGCGGGCTGCAGAGCTGTCCTGAGCCGTCCTGGGACTGATAGCTTAGTCATTGTGAAAGAATGTATAAGGCATCGAGTGGCCCCTGAATTCTGCCTGCCACATTTGTTTTCCCCCAAAGAGAATTGTGTTTGAGGGTGAGAGCCTAGTTCTTAGAACTCTGGGGGGCTTGTACCTTTGCAGTCTTGTGGCTTCTCACATCCTTTCTCTCCCAGTCTTTCCCTCTTGCCTGCGTGTCGCAATTCTGATGATGTTTGCAGCACACAGTTAATTTTTCTGCAGCATCTTGCTCAGCACACTGGCTTCCTTTATGTCTTAATGGGCGTCCGTCTTTCCTTTTCATGTCATTGATCCTCGCTCCTGGCCCCCTCCACCCCCCTTTTGCTTATTGAATAGGTGTTTTTTTATTTTTTAAACTTTAGATTATTATGAGCATCTTATTTATAGCAACAAGTAAAAATACAGAGGTCTTGATTGAATGCCAAGGCTGCAGTTCAATCTAGGAAGGTTTGTCTGCTATTCATAAACTGCTTAAGATGTTTTCTTGTAGTTTGTGACATAAGCAGAACGCTTTGATTTGGTTTCTTTCTACAGCTCTATTTTCAGTCCGGGAGCACACATTACTCTGCGTACAAAACGATTGAACACCAGATTGCAATTCAGGTAGGACATGCAAGAGATCCCGAAGCTTGATTTGTCAATGTGTAGGTCTCTTGTGTCTCTTATTCTCCACCCCTCCCCCTGACCTAGGTGATGATGATGGTGGTGATGATGGCCGCGTGGTTGTGGTTGATTCTTCGGGGGAGGTTGGAAGCAAAGAAGAAACAAGAGCAGAAGAAATGCTGCTAAAATGATTTAAAGATAGGGAAAGAAGGAGAAGCCTGTGTCTTTTTGTTAAGAGCATCTTGATCAGGCATGATGGGCCCACAGACCCCCTAGCTTGGCTACTGTTTTTTGCTTCAGGAGGGGTCTTAAATTGGGAGTCACATGAGGTGACAGAATGTGAATGGGAAGAATTAAGGGGGGTGAGATAGGAGAGGAGGCTGTGTGACAGCCAGAGAGTTGTTTCCGGTGGATCAAAATCATGTTAAGTGGTGCTAAGAATATCACTTTTGACCTGATTGTTCTGAAATGTTGATTTCTCTGGGACTTGTTGATACATGACACTGGAAGTGCTGGGAGGGAAAGGCGACGGATCCCAGCTTCTGATGAGTGTCCTGTTTCCTGCTCACGTAGTACTTCCATTCTCTTAAATCCAAAGGCTAAACAAATCACAGACTAATATAGACTCAGAGCTGAACTGATGCCAACGGAGTGCAGTAGTGGAGGGAGAGCAGACTAATACGATTTTCGTCTGTCTGCCTGGCCTGGCCAGGATGGATGGACCTCATGGTGTAACTAATGGTGCCGAAACTTCTTGAGGCCTCTGCTTCTGGGTTAACCCTTCAAGGGGAGGCTTTTGAAACCTGCTGTTGGGGCATTCAAGTCTGGCTCTGGGGTCTTCTCTCCTTGGAAGCTGGTGTCGCATGGTTATATCATTTCCGTTCTTCCCTTGCTCCCTTTCTTGCGGTTAGCCCTTGCAGATAACTTGTGTGTGTGTATGTGGTCCACAGCCATATCGCATCTTTGTAGCTGTGCTGTTTCAAACCTGCCTCTGTCTGGAGAAGACTTTCCAGTAGCCCTTTGCCCCAGGTACATTGTGAATTATTCCACCAGTGAAAAGTAGGACTCAGCAGACGTTGTTATTCGGTGGAGCCCCTAGTATTTTGTACTCATTTCAAGGTGACAGTAACTTATTTTAAAAATATTTTGAGGGCTTCCCTGGTGGCGCAGTGGTGGAGAGTCCGTCTGCCGATGCAGGGGACACGGGTTCGTGCCCCGGTCCGGGAAGATCCCACATGCCGCGGAGCGGCTGGGCCTGTGAGCCATGGCCGCTGAGCCTGCGCGTACGGAGCCTGTGCTCCGCAACGGGAGAGGCCACAGCAGTGAGAGGCCCGCGTACCGCAAAAAAAAAAATTTTTTTTGATTCCTTCTACAGTCGTGCTGCTGGTCCATGTGTGTATTTTAGGGGAAAGTGCGACTCTCGATAATGCTCCTCCACCCCCAGATTATTTCCAAGGCTGGTGGATTTTTTTGTTTTTGTTTTTGTATTTTTTGGCCGCACTGCGCAGCATGTGGGATCTTAGTTCCTCAACCAGGGATCGAACCCGTGCCCCCCCTCCACCCCCCCCCCCAGCATTGGAAGCATGGAGTCTTAACCACTGGACCCCCAGGGAAGTCCCCAAGGCTGGTGTGCTTGCTGGTACTCTCCCTGGGGGACCCTTCTTCCTTTTGATCAACAGCACAGTGAATGTTGCTCCCAGAAAAGGGTATAGACTCAGGGCTTGGTTGGAGAACAAGCCCAAACCCTAACTCTTGATGAATGGATGATGAACAGTGTCCTGAGGCCTGCTGCATCTTGTGAAGGGCTGGAAAATCCTGTTGCCTGGGGTATGGGAATTGTCAAGGTTGAATAGCATCACGATCCCTATCTTGGAGTGGAAAGGCTGGCTGGGGCCATGTCACTGGGAGACCAGCCGAGCCCAGAGTAGCTGTTTTGTGTCTTTACACCCGTTGCTGAAGTGTCCCTTGTTAGGCCGAGCAGTTCGTCTTTCTCCAAACCACCTGGCACAGTGTGGGCCGTGTGAAGCGCTTTCTCAGGAGGGAGATGGAGTAAGTTACAGAGCTCATTGTCTGGAGGACTGAAACCATTACTACTCGTCCATGAACAGGTAGTATTGTTCTCCCCTGCTTCTGTCTGCTAAGGCATGATGCCCATGTGGGCAAACAGAGAGATATTTTATTAGAGCCCCAGCACCACCATGCTTTGAGGATTCATTCTCCCCCAGTCTCTGCTACACCAGGATGAGGTCAAAGCCACATGGCATCTAGCTGTAATTTTAGTTTGACCATCAAAGGATAAATGGCGAAACAAAATGAAACGAAAGAAGCAAAGGGGAAAAAAAGAGGAAACCTCAGACACAATAAAATTGTTCCCAAGGCACATGGCAGCTCAGTAGCAATGTGAGGGTGAGAGGAGAGGGTGGCCCCGCTTTGGTGTGGAGGAGAGCGGATGTTTGCCCTCTGCCTCATTCTCCAGTTTAAGGCTTAGATGCAACGTGATTGTCAGGGCAGAATTTTCTTCCCTGGAAATTTAAAACTGTTTAACCTTAATAGGTACAGTATTTCAATCTGAGCTGAGCTGGTTGCTTTCCTAAGCTATATCCTGAAATAACCTAGAGTAGTATGACACCGTGCATCCCATGAGATTCCTCCCCCTTTCCCTTCCCATCCCTCCTGTAATCTCAGGACTTGGCCAGGTGCAACATTTATATGAATGGCTTCTGAGTGATTCTCTAGACGTGTCTGTCATGTTCTTCTAAAAGGTTTGGACACAGTATCAATGATGTGTTGGGATCTTCCCACTTTTGACAATCTCCTAACTCCTCTCAGTTTTGAAAAGACAAGAGCAACACGAAAGCCATATTTTCCCTAAATGGTTAACACAGTATAATTGGAATAAAAATTAAAAGACCTTTTTTTTTCAAAGACATAGATTAAAAAAAAATATTTATTTTATATTTATTTCTCATTTTTGGCTGCATTGGGTCTTATTTGCAGCACACGGGATCTTTGTGTGGCTCTTGGGCTTCTCTCTAGTTGTGGTGTGCGGGTTTTCTCTCTCTAGTTGTGGCGCACGGACTCCAGAGTGCGTGGGTGGCACGCAGGCTCTCTAGATGAGGAGTGTGGGCTCAGTAGTTGTGGCACACGGGATTAGTTGCCCTGCGGCATGTGGGATCTTAGTTCTCCTACCAGGGATCGAACCCGTGTCCCCTGCACTGGAAGGCAGATTCTTTACCACTGGACCACCAGGGAAGTCCCTCAAAGACATAGATATTTAATTCTATTGACTTGTAGAGAGTTTTATTGAGATATAAGTACAGCACAGTGCACAGATCCTCAGTGGAGAGATGGATGAACTTTTACTTTTTGTGAACATCCGAGAAACCATCACCCAAATCATTATATAGAATGAGGTTGGAATGCTTTTTCTGTACAGGGCCAGATAATAAGTATTTTAGGCTTTGTAGGCCAAACAATCTCTGTGGCAGCCTCTCAATTCTGCCATTGTGTGTGAAAGCAGCCAAAAATAATACCTACGGGAATAGCTATAGGTATAGCTGGGTCCCAATAAAACTTTATTCATAAAAACAGATAGTGGCTGAATTTGGCTCATAGGCTGTAGTTGGCTGGGCCCCGAAAAGGAGTATTACCAATTCCCCTGGGGTCTCAGTTATTCAAAGCTTCCCCCGACTGCTGACAAAAATTCTCACCCTGGATTAGTTTCATCTATCACCATGGATTAGTTTTGCCTGTTTTTTAGCTTCTTAGCAATGGGATTGTGTAGAATATACCGTCTCATGTCTGGCCCTACTTAGCGTTATGTGTGTGTTTCATCCCTGTTATTGCCTGTAGCATAGTTTGCTCCTTTTTATTGCCATGTACTATGCCACAGTGCACGTGTCCTTTCTGTGCTTTTGGATATTTGGATTGCTTCCAGTTTCCTGCTACTCTGAGTATAAGGTTATAAGTATAAGGCCCTAGTAACATTCTCACCCACATCTTTTGGAGGAATATGTGTGTTGGATTCTGTTGTTCATACTAGGAGTGGACTGGGAGAGTGATATGTGTGTTTAGCTTGCATCGCCCTTTTGAGAGACTTGAACACTGGATTTCAAATGGTATCTTTTGAAATGCACCAGTATAGTGGTTGTTGGGTGTGTGAGTGGCACACAGGAGGGGGAGCAGTAAAAGATCTGGGTGGGGGGTTTCCCTGGTGGCGCAGTGGTTGAGGGTCCGCCTGCCGATGCAGGGGACACGGGTTCGTGCCCCGTTCCGGGAGGATCCCACATACCGCGGAGCGGCTGGGCCCGTGAGCCATGGTCGCTGAGCCTGCGCGTCCGGAGCCTGTGCTCCGCAACGGGAGAGGCCCGCTCACCGCAAAAAAAAAAAAAAAAAAAAAAAAAAAAAGATCTGGGTGGGATCAGAGGCCAGTTTGCCCAGCTCCAGTGCACGCCCCTTCACGCACGGCTTTGCTTTCTGGCCCCAGTGGGAGCTCCTCCCACTGGGGCCTGTTTCTGGAAACTCCTCCCACTGTCTCCATTAACCCGGAAGATATCCTGCAGGCTGAGCGCAGAGGTGGACCCACTTTGCAGATGCCTCCCAGGGGTGCCCTGCAGGTGATTGTGGATAAACGTTTAAGCACTATCCCCACTACCTCCCTGAAGAGAGCTCTTCCCACACTCCTTCCAACCCCAAGAGCAGTGTTGGAATTAAGGTCAAGGTCCACAGAAGATGTTTCCCTTGGTTTTCAGAAGGGCTGCTTCAGAACCAATTAAGCCTTTGTTTTAAGAGTATTTTGGCCAAAGGTTGATGTTTTAACACCAAGTCAGATGTGATTTAGGAAGAAAAACTCCACACGCAGCAAAAACAAACTGTGTAGACCTTTCTTGGTTGTTTTTCTTTTCAGATGTGAAGTGGTTTGCTTGTGTGTGTCTGTGTGTGCGTGCACAAAGACAGCTAGGAGAGGATCCAGAAGAAATGGACCATTTTATTTGTTTACACAGCTGAGCGGTGGAGATTTTGTAGTGGGTGTTGCTTTCCCTTTCATCCTCAAGGCTGCAAGCTTCCATCTGAGTTCTCCCAGCCCATACCATTCTGCTTGGTCTTAGAACTCATCCGCCATGATTCACTACGGCCTGAGGACCTTCCTCCAGGGCCTGGGTGCTTTGTGGAGCCAGCGAGAGAAGGATACAATTTGGAGAGTGTCCTGTCCCCTCTTGGTCCTTTATTCTTGAATGTGAACTTGACACTGAGTCTTGTCCGAGTCTTAACATTGTTAAGATTCTTGAGGTGCTATGGCTCAGGGCCCATCTCTTTGCCCCAGTAGATCCTTGGTGTTTGTGATAAAAATATCCAGAGAATTGTACCAGCAGGTTTGGGCAGGATGTTTGAGGGTGCCTGGCTTTTCCCTAGTTCATGTTTCAGAGGGTCGTCTCTTGTGTTCTAGGCCCTCCCTTGCTCCACAAGTTCCCTGACCTTTCAGGTTTCGTGAGGGTTTGCTATCTCCAATGAGGAGCAGATCTGGGCTAAGAGGGAGAACGTGCAGAAGCCAGTTCTTCATACAGTTCTTTAGTCCCATCACCAGACTGGCTGTGAGGTTTCATGTCCACTTTCCACAAAGAATGCTGTGTGTGTGTGTGTGTGTGTGTGTGAGAGAGAGAGAGAGAGAGAGAGAGAGAGAAAGAGAGAGAGAGAAAGAGACAGACACAGATGTCATTTCACTAGAGTAGTTTGACAGAGCCTCTGGGTGCCAGTTAACGTATTCAAAAGGTTCATTCACTTGCTATAGTGGTGCATTTTAGCCTAATTGTCTAATTTAAGTCCATACCTCAGAATGCTTGTTCATTCATTCAGAGATATTTATTGTGTATCTAGTGTGTGCCAGACCCCTGGGGAGTTCGTCAGTGAGCAAAACGTATCAAGGGAGCTTCAGTTTTGGTGATGTTTTGGATGCTGATTTATAAGCACCCCACCTCCCTTGGTCTGACTCAGTAGGTTTTGGATACAGTCCGGGAGTTTTCATTTTTAATCAGGGTTCTGATTTTTGCCTACTGGAGTTTTGGAATTGTTGCCCCAGAAGCTTCTGAAATCAGTCAATTGATCACTTATCGGCTGCTCAGTCATTTTCGCTTGCTGAGTAAAAATTAAGGGCTGGCCAAGTACTTGAGGGGGATAACTTTTTCTCATTTTGAGTGAGAAACTAGACTGCCCTTAGGTTCTGATGAGGTTTTTTTTTTTTTGTCTTTTGCGGGACAAAGGCCTCTCACTGCTGTGGCCCCTCCCGTTTGGGAGCACAGGCTCCAGACGTGCAGGCTCAGCGGCCATGGCTCACGGGCCCAGCCGCTCCGTGGCATGTGGAATCTTCCCGGACTGGGGCACGAACCCGTGTTCCCTGCATCAGCAGGCGGACTCTCAACCACTGCGCCACCAGGGAAGCCCTCTGATGAGCTTTTGAGTCCTTTCCTTCTCCCTGGTTGTGGGAGGAGAGCCAGATACTTTTGTAAGGCTCAAGAAGAGGGATTTCTTTGTTTAGGAAAGAGTGGCTTGGGCAGTGATGTGCTTGGTCTTAGGGGTCAGAGGCAATAACAACAGCTGATAGCAGTAGCAGCTTCTGCTCATTGAATTCTCCCAACGCATTGGGTCTGGTGTTAAGTGCTGTATGTGAATTCTTTATTGATTCTTCATAACAACGCAGAAGGAAACCCAAATGGTGTAGCTACTCTTACCACCATTATCCCCATTTTGTGAGTCAGGAAATGGAGACTCAAATACGCAAGATATTTTGCACATGGTCAAGGAATTAGGATTCAAAACTGGGCTGGAGAGAGCCTGTACTACACAGCCTCATGCTGACTACTGTCTGTTCAGAATATAAGCTCAGCAGGGTCTGGGGGTTTTTAAAGCAATGGCGACTAGCCAGCTCTCTGGGGTCTATACAGAAGAATCACCTGGGAGCCGCTCAAAAATACAGAATCCTGGGTTTTAACCCCTTGGAGATCCTCATTCCTCAGGACTAGGTCTACGTTTCACAGCTTTGGGCAAGCATCACCTAGAAAGTGCCTGGTGGGTTTGCTGAGATGCACATTTGTGGCCCCACCAGAGTTTCAGGTTCTGGGTAGATCCCGCCATTTGCAGCTTTAACAAATTTTCAGGTAATATTGACGCCGCTTCTGTGGCGACAGCACAGAACCTTTGAGAACCGGTGGGCAAGGGCAGTATTTCCCAACTCTGGCTGCACATTACAATCCCCAGGAGAGCATTAAAGACAATGCACCGGCCTGGGGGGATGCTGGAATCCGAACCCCGTCCCACTCTGGATGGTTCTGATGCATGTAGCTTCATGAGAACAACTGCTGTAAAATCTTTTGTTTGTTGGCGTATTTTGGCTTGACTCTTTCCCTGGGGGAGAAGAGACTGGTTGCATTCGGAGTTCTAAAGGATGTCTGTTCAGTGGTAGGAGTCTCTCTTTTGAGAGCATTTCTTTAACAGGTGATCTCAGTGATGGTCACTGTCCCCTGAGTTAGTACCAGTGTGAGAAGGGGGGACTCTGCTGTCATATGCAGGGGGCTGTGGGACCCTGAGGCTGAGGGGCCTGGCAATCTAAGTGCTGTTCACACTTCCCTGTGCTGTGAAAATGCAGATGTGGGATCAGTAGTTCCAGGCTGGGGCCTGAGATTCTGCGTTTCTGACTCACTCCCAAGGGATGCTGATGCTCTTGGGCCCCAGAACACTCTTGGAGTGGAGCAAAGGTAGAGTCCGTTTTGAAAGGCAAGGAAACTGAGGAGCAAAGAGGCGAATTGGTTTGTCTGAGGTCCCACCACTTGGTGGAAACAGGGCTGCGACAAGAAGCCAGGAGTCCTGTTTGGCTTAACGTCCATCTTTCAAGGAGAAGTTATCTTCTTGTCCAAGACAATAGCAGTTGCATTGCATTGGCCAGATAAAATAAAACCATCTCATTTTTACTTACTGGTTTTTAACTTCTGTCTATTCTAATTGTATCATTGTATTTGTATAAGTTGAAATATTTGTATCTTTTCATTCTCCACCATGTTAAGGCACTTGGGGCCCAGCCTGCATGGCCTGTAAGAGGGCTGGTGAGGACGCAGAGAAGTTCTGGTGTCTTTGACTAGAACAACCGGAAAGAATGGAAACAACTGTTCTATCAGCCATCTGTGTCCCCCATATGGACCACAGCCAGTAGGTGCAGAGGTCTGGTCTGTGGCAGTCAGCTGGTTGTATTTTCTTAGTAACTTCATTTTATTTTATTTTTTATTTATTTATTTTTTGCAGCTATTTATTTATTAAAATTTTTATTTTATGTTGGAGCATAGTTGATTAACAGTGTTGTGTTAGTTTCAGGTGTACAGCAAAATGATTCAGTTATACATATACATGTATCTATTCTTTTTCAAATTCTTTTCCCATTTAAGTTACTACAGAATATTGAGCAGCCTTCCCTGTGTTATACAGTAGGTCCTTGTTGGTTATCTGTTTTCAATGTAGCAGTGTGTACATGTCAGTCCCAAACTCCCGAGCAGTTTGTGGGATCTTAGTTCCCCGACCAGGGATCGAACCTGGGCTCTGTCAGTGAAAGCACTGAGTCCTAACCACTGGACCGCCAGGGAATTCCCAGTAACTTCATTTTATAAGTTGCACTTTATAATAGTATATATATATATTTTTATAAAGTCCCTGAGAATCATGGGGACTTTTAGCTAAGCACAGACATTTCTAAGTGGGTTATGGCTGACTTTTGCAGGCTTATCAAGCTTAGCATTTAATTTGTTTCTGGAGTTGGGTTTGGTTGCATGGTATCACATCCTGGTCAGACAGATAAGTGGTTGCAATTTGTTTTTAAACAGTTTACCTTGGAATTGCAGCATACTCATCAGTGAAACAGAAGCGGCAGTTGACCATTCTTCCTAAGGGTTCCACCAAACCCCCTGGGTGGTTGGCAGTTTAATATTTTAATGAGTAATACATTGAGATTTAAAAAATACCAGAGTAGGCACAGGTACTATATATTTATTTATCTATGGCATGTTATAAAAAGAAACATTAGAATCAAATATTTGTGGACTCTTTGAAGCATCTTCACAAAACCCTAGTTTTTTGAGGTACCAGCTGGAAAGACACTTGGTTCCACCAGCTTCTATAACGATTGAGGCCTGGACTGGAAATTTGCATGTCTTTGCGGGCTGGATGAGATAAGACGGCTTAGTGCAGGCTTCTCCACCTCAGCACTATTGACATTTTGGGCCGATGATTCTTTGTTGCACAGGAGACTGTCCTGTGCATGGCAGGATGTTTGCTTAGCTCCAGCCCTGGCCTCTCCCCTCTCCCCTCTCCATGCTACTAGCACCCAACAAAAATGTGACAGCCAAAAACGTCTCTAGATCTTGCCAGATGTCCCCCGGGGGGCCCAGACTGCTCCTGGTTGAGAACCACAGGCTTAGTTTTTCAGCTTCAAGTGGGCACCCTGCCACTGAAGCCCTAGGAGCATTACCTTTGCATTTTAAAGGGATTAGGTACAAGAGGAGGTGGGCGGTTCAGCGCATATGCTTCTGGAGTTAGATAACCTGGGTTCAGGTCCAGTTTCTGCCAGTGTCTACCTACTAATTAGGTAAATTAGTTATCTAATTTGTAAAATGGGGGATGATGCTAGTTTCCAGAAGGTTGTTGGGAGACGAAATGAGATGAGGTCTGTGATGAGGTGGGTAGGGCAGTGGCACGCTGCTTGATAAATACAAGCAGCTGTTTTTAACCACTGAGAACTATGTGAAGTACTCATTTGTAGATTTCAGATCAGCCTTATTCCGTCATGCACTGTATATTTTTTATTTCCTGTCAAGAACACCACACATGATAAATTTGATGACGTGGACTATCTTTGCTGAGTAGCAAAGATTTATGAGTCCTGTTGGTTGCTGTTTGCATTTCTCTTATGTCACTTGAAAATCCTGCCTAGTCCTTGTAACATTTGACTAGAATGTAAGCTCTTCTGAGGTGTGTCTTACTCATCTTTGTATCCTTAGAGCACTGTGTAGGAACGCCTGGGACATAGTAGGTATACAGCAGGGGTGTGGATGTGTTTAAATACTGTATACTGTGGGCAGAAAGGGAGCAGAGAACATAAGTTTGCATTTTTTTCATACTAACCTCTTTCGGAACATGAGAGGCCAATAAGTATATTTTTCTGGTACTCAACCAAATAATTTGAGATAGGCCTTCAATCCCCGTGTAAACTTAATATTCTTTCCCAGGTATCTCATATTTTGATTTCAGCTCTCCTTCAGTGCATGAATTTGTACCCTGTCTTAATGACTATGGCACTGCTCAAACAATGCATAACCATAGTTGGACTGGTTTATATTTATGTGATTATCTTCTAATTTTCAAGATGCTTGGAGGTTAGTTGGTTTTTAAAAGAAATATTAGCTTTTTGTTTTTCTTTAAATGACAAGTAGTGTTACCCATTGGATTATAACATTTTCTCCGACTTTGACAACTGTCATTAATTCCTGCAGGGGACTTAGCAAAAAAAAAAATTTAAGCACCTTCCTACTTGTAGATGGATGAGCCTTCACAAGCAAATTCATTCCTTTCTATTCCCAAACCTTGTGCCTCCTTGAATTTTGAGGTTGAGATGAAGCACTAGAATAAAAAACGTTGGTTGACAGTCAGAAATTGTCCAAGGCTTGAAAGTGGATGCGTGTGTGTGGTTGTAGCCCATCCTGGGGCGGTGGTGGGGGACTAGAGGATTCTTTTCACCAGAGCTTTGGCGAGGCTGCCCCATAGGGAAGATAGTCTTGTGTCAATAGTTTTTAAGTTGATTCAGTAAGCATTGTTGATGATTGAAATTGAAGAATTGTGAAGACAATTCATCTTAAGGGACACAGAGCCGGGAGTATGAGCCGGGCTGCTGGGAGCAGACATTGACATACGGGCCGTCATCAAACTAATTGTTGTTTGAATTACCTGTTATGATCCGATGACAAATCTGCCTTGCTCCTGCCACTGGAGCAGAAAATGTAGCTTGAATTGGCGTGATGTTAGCAAGTGTAAACTGTACTTCAACAAGATGGATAAACCCAATTATGGGGCAGACCTGTAGAGAGAAAATCCATTTAAATCTCGTAATGTTAAGCAGAGCTGTGTTTAATTCATTTGGACCAATTTGGGAATGATGTATGAGTGTTGGTGAACATTAGTCAACGGGGGGGACCACTTGGAGGGAAGGGATGCGTTGATGCTGCTAGCCACTTGGGGAGGCATCTGGGGTGTCGTCTCAGCAGCCTGCACTAATGGCGGGGAAAGGCAGAAATGACAAAACGATGTACTGACCGCCGTCAGGAGAGCAGCACTGTGTAAATGAACCAATAAGGAAAACATATGAAGCAGAAATGCTTTTGCCTAAATGCTGCTGACAGTCCAAAATCTATAGGAAACTTGAGGGTCTTCTTCTGTGTTTCCAGCTCCCCAATAGCCTTGTGGGTTTTTCCAGGCCTTGTAGTAGGAAGCCTAGAAAATGCTCTTTCTATTTCCTTAAGGATGATTTAAGAGAGAGGGAGAGAGAGAGAGAGAGGGGAAAGGGACAGCTAAGTTTAAATTGATCATCTTGGGGCGTTTGATTCTCTACTGGAAAGCAGTTAAGAGGGCATTATTATTCTGAAATACATATATTATGCATATTTGGAAGAGAGTTTGGAAGGTCTTATCTATTTAAAGTTTTCTATTGTTCTTTAATAGCTGTTGAGGGGTGACCCAGCTTTGTATGTATTCAATAGTAGGTGCTCAGTATATACTGATGAGGTGAATGGCAACATTGAACTTTAGAGAGGTAACTTTCGGAGCTAAATACTGGTGTTTACACAACTCAAACTCATTAGGATCTATATGGACCTTGTATTCTAGATTCATCCAGTAGTTTGCATTCCTGAGAATTTTATGATTTTCATCTAAAAATTTCTGGTTTTACTCCCCCCCACCCCCCCATTTCTATAGTGTTGGTTTGGTCCAGGATGTTCTTAGAAGACTCTAGTTTCCTTTTGTTTTGGGAGGAGCTGGTAAAGCCTGCCATTGAGTTGTTACTGTTTTTTGGGTTTTTTTTTCTTTTGCGGTGCGCGGGCCTCTCCCTGTCGTGGCCTCTCCCGCTGCGGAGCGCAGGCTCAGCGGCCATGGCTCACGGGCCCGGCGGCTCCGCGGCATGTGGGATCCTCCCGGACCGGGGCACGAACCTGCGTCCCCTGCATCGGCAGGCGGACTCTCAACCACTGCGCCACCAGGGAAGCCCGAGTTGCTACTGTTTGGTTTTTCTCTTTTGGTTTTGGGGTTTTCTTGTTTCTTTTCTTTTGTGGAGCGGACTGGACTTGGGCTCTAGGCTTGTTCAAAGGAGCATTTGAAAGACTGGAGTGAGTAAGGAGCTTGGCAGTGGACCGCCAAGAAATTCATGGTTGTACAGTCTTGCCCCCAGCCCATAAATCTAACCATTGGGAGTGCTGGTGTAAATGAAGTTTAAAGTCCTAGGAGCTTCTTTCTCAAATTGGGGTACAGTTCATTGTATGGGGTTGTGGTATACATTGAGTGTTCATTCCAGGCAAATCTTTTCTCCCAGAGGCAGATTTATTAGAATTTTACTTTCTGACTTTCTCCAACTCAGTTGAAGAAAGAATCTAGGGATGATAATAAAAAGTTAAGATTTTACAATTATGGCTCAATACTGAATTCTGAGAATCTGAATATTCTAGACTAGTTTAGCAGTAGAATTTAGGCAGAACACTTTGAGATAATTTAAACTACCGTCTCCACCAAAAACCACCAGCACATTGAAGCCCTCAAGTTGACCCGGCCGTTGGTAGACCTCCCAATCATTTCAGAGCAAGTAATGCAACTAAATGAATTTGGAAGAAACATTGAGATGTGCTTCCGAATCTGAAGGAAGAACTTTGCACTGAAAGAGGGAGCATCCCTTGTGTTCCATGAGTTTTATTGGGGCTCTGTCTGGTTTGTCTCGAAAGTGCTTTCAAGATTTATACTCCTGGGGGTGGGGTATAGACAATGTGCACTGGGCAGGCAATGAGTAAGGGGGTTTTTGGAAAACAAACTCTTAAGGAAAAGAAAGCATCTACTTTCTGGGTAGAATGGCCTATTCGTGGTAGGAGTAAGTCTTTTCAGGGTCCAGGAGGGGTGCTTTCTTGATTAACTTGTCCCTTTCTGGTCTTGGAACAGGGCTGAAATCTGGCAGTCATGTGTGCAAAGAGGCATTTTTGTCCTTTTGATTAGATCCTCAGATATACATATATAGTAGAAGACCTAGGAATACTTAAAATATGATACAAAAATGAAATAGATAATATCAACTCTTGAGCTTAAAATAAGTTTATTTTCTGTAGAATTAAAAAATAATTAGCTTCCTTATGGTATCCAGTTCTAGATAAGGGATTAATTGATGTATGGAATCTATAAGACAATTCAGAAGATGTTTCAGGAATCACAAAGGTCTGAATTTGGTTCTTATCCTTAAAATCAAAAGCAAACCTCTCTTCTTCCCTCCTCCTGGTCTTCAGTTGCTTAGTTAGGGCTGAAGAAGCCAAGAATTTTCCTGTTAATTAAAAAAAAAAAACCCTCACTGACCCAACGTAGGTAGGCATTTTTTTGTGAAAGAGAACTTAAAGGAAGGTTCAAAAATGTCCCCAAGCTCAAAAGGAGGTGTTTCCCAAGCCACCACCATGCTTTGTGTACCCGATTTTGTTTTGTGTTGTCTTAAAAAACTTGTCACTTGTCACATTTTCACAATGGTGAGTGAAAGCAGTTGACAAATGTCACAGAAGACCTGATGTGTGAAGCCATTTCTGTCTGAAGAATTGGCACTCAGGGCCTGAATTCCGGAGGAAAAAGCTTCAGTCACATGGTAGACCCTCTTTCCTTGGAAGAGGAAAACCCCTGCCTCAAAAAAAAAGGGCAACAACAACAACAAAAAGAACAGAAAACAGCTATGTTTTGCTCTGGTGGCTTTTCAGTTGGGTTACATTTGCCAGTTTATCTTCATCAGAAAGTAAGTCTGAATATACTTATCATTTCCCCACAAGCACACTCCTCCTGCCATGATTTTGTCATTTTAGGCGAGTATAGGGAAAGCACCAAGATCGTTGTTGTTGTAGACCGGATTGGATGCCCCTGCCTCCACAACTGTGTTTTCTTTTTTAAAAAATAATAATAATAAGTTGAGAGTTGTTTCGTGTTTTTTTCCTCTGGCCTTATTGGAATTTTTGGCCAAAATGCTTCTCTCCAGGTCCCTGGTTTTGCAAAGCAGTTAAAGGAGCCCGACAGTGACTTGCACATGTCGGGAGCGGACGAGCTGACGTGTAGAAAATACACACACACAAAACCACATGCCCCATGCAAAGCAGATACGGTTTTGATTTCGACCTCCGTGGTTCTGCTATCGTTGCTTTTTCCGTGAGAGTGGATCTTTATCTCTCGGCCGACTTCTGGTTCCGTTCATGGTTTGTGGTTTCCAGTTGCCATCACAGCTCGTGAGCTTGGCTGCTTGGGAACCAAAGGGACCAGGGCTTCTGGCCCGTGGGAGTCTGAGGAGAGAGAGCCCCAGGCCTTCCCAAGGAATATTGAGATTGGAGATCTCGCCTGGGCCCGGGTTGCCTGGCAAGTGGCCGCAGAGCCATTGTCCCCGTCCTGGATCCTCTGCTGTCACACGCTCCCCACCTGGGGTTTCTTCTCTCTCTTTCTGTGTTAGTTATGTAATGTCTCTAAGGACTATTTTGGAAACATCTAGACCAACTTGTGATTGATCTTCCTGTTCTCTGTATTTCCCGATTCCCTTGCTTTCCTCTCATCTCCTTTGGCAGGAAATATTTTTTTCCTCATTAACGAGTTTCCAGGTCAAAATTTCCCATGAAGTATGAACTTTTCTTTATCCCAGTATTTGATTTCCACCACTTTTTTTTTTTTTTTTTTGGTTTTGTTTTTACGCAAAGCTGAAAACTTTAAATTCGGCAAATGGCTTAATGGCTCTGTGCCTCCGTTTTCTCATCTGTGGAAAATGGGTTTCATAAGAGGACTTGCCTCCTGTGTGGGTCTTTGTGAGATCCTGTGAGAGGGTTTAGCCCAGTGCCTGGTCCATGAGAAAGGTTTAATGGTGGGGTTACTGTTACCAATCGGGTGTCTGAGGAAACCCATCGGCCCCAGGCAAATGGGGACAGTTGGTCACCCTGACAACACTGTTGTTACACTCTTGCCAAGTTGGTGATGGATTGTGTTGCATAGCTTTTTGTGCTTTTTCTTGCCCCACCCCCACCCCCACCAAAAGAATCTGGTTCTGAGTTATTTCTCCTGCAAGCGAGTGGGCCGAATCAGGAGGCCAGAATACCTTTTGAAGAGTCTGGGTTGTGACATAATTTATCTCCCTGGGGAGGGCAGACAAAAAACTGATCGGGAGACTGGACTTGGAATTATTCAGCTTCTGATGGACATGAAGTTAGCGACAGCAAGACAGGGATTTGTGGCCTTTTGGCCGTAGCGTCTGCTCTCTTCTTTGGTCTAATTTCTGTTGCTTCGAACTTCATTAAAAAAAATAGATTTTAAAAGGCACCCCTTTTGGTTCTTGCAAGGCAGAGGGCTGGCTCCTGGCTTGCGAACCTAATAACACTTATTTCTTTCTTTACGAGGGAGTTTCCTGGGGCCACTGTGGTCAGGTTATTGTTTGTCTGAATCTGTAATAAGCGTGTAATAGCCCCATCCTCCTCCACTTTGTCTCAAAGACAAGCGGCCCTAGTGGGTTTCTGGGGACAAGAGGCCTTCAGAACCTGTGATTAGAAGCTCACCGCTCCGGGGCCCTGGGTGCCAGCACCCATGGCGGGAGGGGCAGCATGTCTGCAGTTGAGTCTGTGCCCACAACACAGGTCCCCTCGCTGGAACTTTCCTGGGAGGGTCTCCTGGGCAAGAAATCAGCGAGTGGACGGCGTTCTGGGGCCTGTTCACACTTCCGCTTGGATAACAGCGATGCAGTAAGGAGCTTGTCTGGAATGATTTATTCTCAATGAAGGTTAAGAAATGACATCTCTTCTCCCAATCGACTTGACAGCAGTCACTGTTTCTTTAACACCTCCTGGTTCCAGAAGGTCCAGTTCAAACCTCCCTCATTTGCAGAAGGCCGAAATCACACACAGGGCTGGGAGGTTTGTCCGTTTTTATGGCTCTCTTTAGCTTTTTCAGAGGCCAAAAGGAAAAGAGAGTGGAAATATGAGAAATCAGAAAACAGTCAATGGACTTTTTTTTTTTTTTAAATCCTCACGCCCCTCTTTTTGGCTTTGGGATGTGTAAAACAATAGAAGAGTGTGTTTACGCTCTCCCACCCTCCTACCTCCCTTGGAAAAAAAAAAAAAAGGACTTGTATTTAGCAGTCTTTGTTCATCAGAAAGGTATGGTATTTTTGTTGGCATTGGCCAGACCTTTGTAGCTGGTCAGTGGCCTTGGGCTGCAGAAGGTGCCTCCATTTTCCTGCCTCCTTCCGCTGTCATTTGTAGCATCCTGGCTGATGGCGTAGCTTTCATCCAGAACAGTGCTGTACCTTTTCAATTGGTCAGTCCCTCTAAGTGATGATTTATGCCATACCTCTCAGAAATGTCTTAATTTACTTCATTTAATAGTTTTGCCTCCTTTCTGTCCCCCTCTCCCCCCCAAATTAACGCCAATCACAAAACTCCTTCCCCAGGCAGCCCTTGGTGAGATGAGGCATTTTCCTCTGGGGAGGACTTTGTCTTTGGGAATGGCAGTGGGGAAGAACTCATTAAGGGAGAGGATGAAGCTTCATAATTAGAATTAGGGGTCCAGGAGCTCAGAAAATGGTTAGGTCTGCCTCTGAGTTATCTGGTTGCGGAGAGCTTTATTCTCTGGGTCTCAGTTTGCTCGTCTGTGAAATGACTCCATAGGACGTGCACAGAGGTGGGAAGCTGTGAAAGTGCTACACTATCTGAGTTCAACGTTTTTGCTGTAAAAAGGAGGCATTCTAGGGTGATGGATGAGGGCTCTGGCACTGAAGTTAGACACACCTGGGGTCTCAAGTCACACCCATTTAGTGCATGTGGGACCATGGCCAGTTCTGGAACCACCCTGCCACAGCACTTTTATCTGCAAAATGGGGACAGAACTGATCCCAGAGGATTAAATAGGAAAACATACATACAGTGACCAGTGCCGAGTACGGAGCAGCAGTGGTTACTTTTATTCAAAGGGGAATGATATTTATCGTCCTTTCAGGTTCTGACTCTTGCTCGGGTGCGTGGTTTGTTTTGCTGCTAATGAAGGCGAGTGGACAGACGTCGTGCTTGATTTTCATGCCATCTTTTCTGGTTAAATTGCTTCTGCTTTTAACCAGAAGTATTGAGAGATGAACTGTATTCTCCTTGTCAGATAGGTATTAAAATAGGACTTTGAAAGCAATTTCAGGATCCTTCCATAGCAGGAGTCAAATTCATTTGCTCCTCAGCTTTTAACTTATATTTTAGTTACTCCTCTCCCTCCAGCCACATACATAAACACATACATTCATTGCTTTCTTTCTTTTTTCTTGTATTACTACAAGGATCAGTTTCTTCTGGCTTAATTCCAGAAACAACATGCCTGTCTTTTTTCATCGTTGAAGAAAAACAGTCCGAAGGCACCATAATTCCTTAAATTGGATTTCAATTCTTGATCCCCTTATGTTCAGTAAACAGAGTGTTCTATGAAACATCATTGTTTAGGAGCAAGAGGCTGGCAGCCTTGCTTTTTTCAGAAGGAAAGGCACTGTGGTGGAGCCTCCTGGGGTGCGACTGTGGGTGAGGTCCAGTCAAGGTGAATGCCCATCTTCACTTGGGATAGAAGAATGAATCCCTTTCCAAAAAATCCTAGTGAAAGTTGGGAGGGCTGCCTGTTTGTGAGCAGAGTTTAGTTTGGGAAGAAACCTGCAGTTTGTGTGTGTGTGTGTGTGTGTGTGTGAACTCTATTAGTGCCATGGGCAGCCACCACTCGAAAGCCTTGGGATTCCTATATTCAAGTCAAAGGCTCCCAGGAGCAAAGATAAAGGGGACAGTGTGATCTTCAAAGATGAGAGGATAAAAACGTAGTGGGGAATATTTTCTGGGTAATTCTGCAGTTCCACCCCCCCCACCCCCCACCCCTTTTTTTAAAGAAATATTAAGAGTGTCCGCAGTTTCCTTTCACTTAGCGCTGAGGATCCGGTCAAGCTGTTGCAGTTTCTGGAGCTGGAGATGGATGACTAGCAGAAAGCAAAACGAAAATGTCTTGGGTTGGTTCTGAGCTTGTCGAGGAGTGAGCCAGTTAGTGTTTCTCGGGACCTTTCTTCCTCTCTCGCCTTCCTTCCTTTCCTTGAACTAGTTTCGCTGTGAGAGTGCAGGCTTGGTACCCACTTACCCAAGAACTGATTAGTTCCTAAAAGAAGCAGTAAGTTGATTGCTTACAGAGATGATGTAAGCTTTGCTCTGGGGTACATCAGCTTGGATTTCTCATGCTTTATCTTATAAAGCCTAAATTAACAGCTGGTTTGGTTTGAGTTCTCCGGGATCTGACTAAGGGATTAGAGTCCATTCTCAAGTGAGTCAATCTAGTTTAATTTATTTCAGGTCTATCAAAAAAGATCAATCAAAGCTCTTTTGAAAGTAAAGCTATAATCAGCCTGCACACTTAGAAGTCACTGTTGTTGCGCTTGTGTTTCTCTCTGGTGGAGAAGTGCTCAGGCTCTGGTTAAGAGGATGCATTAGGGCATTTTCCGCGTCCCTCCCTTCCTTGCGGCCTCCACTCCTCCCCAGGAAGATTTGGAGGAGGTGTCATGTTCGAGAACTCCGCCCAGGTGGGTGCTGCCCTGACCTCCCGCTCCCTTTTCTTTGGCGATGCTGGATCCCTGGTTTGGAATAATTGAATACTTGGACCTGAACAGATCAGCCCACTTCATGTCACTGGTGTTGCTCCTGGGCCTTCTCTTGCAGAGATGGGTGGGTGAAGATGTGCATTGAATTCTTCTTTCCGGGATGTCTGCAGTGAGTGTGCAAGGCAATGGTGAAGCACTCTCAGCTGTGGTTGATCTAGGGTTTTGTGAGCCCTGGGAGCTACAACCTGAGTTGCCCATTTCTTTTGTGTTTCCATTTTAAAAATACTTACTGGCATCTGCTCGTAGCTAAGAATTATTCTACACATGATACATCAAGAGACATAGAGAGAATAACGAAGTGGTGAAGAGCTTGATGTTAGAGTCAGACAGACCTACCTTGAATCCCGACATTGCTGCTTTGTGACTTTGTATGATCTTGAGCTAGAACTTCCCTAAACCTCAGTTTCCCTGTCTGTAAAATAGGCATAATAAAAATATCCCTCAAAGGATTGTTGTGATAACAAAATGAAATAACACTGTATCTTTTGCCTTTATTTTGGTAAAAAAAAAAAAAGCCCTACACTTTAGGGGAGATACCAAGAAGCTAAAGCTCCCCCCTCCCCTGAATGCATTCAGCAGAAACAGATTCTTTATTTAGGGTCTGCGATGTGTCCACTGCTCTGCTGATGCCTGGATACAGTGACATAGTCCCTGCCCTATAGGAGTGTACAGTCTATTGGGAAAAGAAAGCACTTAGCAGAGTAGGGTGTCTGGAACTGAATCCCAAGCTTCTGTGTCACTCACTTTGGTCCAAGGGATGCTTTTTGTCATTCTTCCATTTGACCGAATGAAAACAGTGTGGGTCTCTCTCTGTCTGCCTTCCACTAATGGTTCCTGTAAGTCACTCACCCTTCTATTTCTCTTAACTTCCCCCTGGCCCCCCAGGTTTGAACGTTTGCATTATCACTGGTACACGTGTGAGTCTAGCCTCAGTTTTTCCAGCTGTGATATGGTGCGGGCATTATCCCTTGGAGTGTGTGTTAAGGGAGGGGAACACTCACATTTTTGAGGTATTCTCGTGGTACTGTCATGTGCGGGAACTGAGGCTTTGTTTACTCGGCAATCATTACTCCAGAAGAACTTTAATATTAGTAACAAAAAGAAAAAAGAATAGATGTTGTTTTTTAAACTTTTGCTATGTGTCAGTTTGTAGAACATTCCATATATTTTTAAACTGAATGCTCACAGCAACTTTACGCATCATCCCCATTTTACAGGTGAGAAAACTGAGGAAAGTTAGGGGACTTACCCCAAAATACATGGCTAGTAAGTGGCTGCACTGGGGTTTGAATCTGGGCCTTGCCTGATGCTGTATGGTTGCTACTTTGACATGGAAACGGGAGGCTGCTGTTGGGAATATAGTTGGGCTCCTCTCTGGAAACTCTAATGTGGGCCTTGGAGGCGAACTGGATGTGGTTGCCTACATCTCCCTCTAAAACAAAAGCCTCTTTTTTCCCTCCATGGTCCACTGTAGATCTGAGTCTGGGTTCTGGAATTTCTGCATCTGGTATGCATGGCCGAGGCCTTGCTTGTGGACCTGCGGGTACCTTACCAGGCTGTGTGCGCCTGACCCTGGTGAGGATTCAGCAAACTCAAGTGTGGGTCGGGGTTAACCATTAAAAAGAAATAGCCAAAGCACTTCGGAAAGTCACATGCTGGGTTTCTACCATGTCCTAGGAACTGTTGTAATTCATTTTCCCCTTTGCTTTTGCTTGAGTAGAAAGAAAAAAAAAATTGAGAGTCAATGCTAATAATTGTGGCATGTAATGTAATTGGAAGTGTTTCATTGACATACTCATGAGAGTTTCCGGCTCATCTTCGGCTTGGATGTAGCACTAGACTTGCCTTGAGTGTCTTGTACAAGCCTTTGAAGCAGGTAGACCATATTATAAATAGGCGCGTTGCTATGGTGAGGATGGCAGTCCTTGCTTGCTGTGGGTAAC
Source organism: Mesoplodon densirostris (assembly GCF_025265405.1). Taxonomy (NCBI): domain Eukaryota; kingdom Metazoa; phylum Chordata; class Mammalia; order Artiodactyla; family Ziphiidae; genus Mesoplodon; species Mesoplodon densirostris. Next base: position 18,058,303 of record NC_082661.1, on the reverse strand, counting down.
CTTTTCTACCTTCTCGGACACTGTTTTAAAACAGCAGCACGATAGCATTTCATCTAATTTGGACCGAGGTGGGGGTAGATGAATCAGTGAGATTGAGGTCTAAACCTTTTTCTTTTCTTTTTTTTTTTTTTTTTTGAGGTGATGTTTTGGGGGTTTCGGCACACCTAGCACTGTGGAATATTTTGTAGCTTGGGCTTTCTCATGATTTATTTAGAAATATGTTTTCTAATGGATGGGGTGGGGGGATGGTGGTGGGCAGAAGGCTGGGCTTTCTTCTCTTCCCCCTCCTTTCTTCCCTGAACATTTCTGCGAATTTGTTGGCTTTGATGCCCAGCAGCTCATACAGTGAAATGAAAGTTCAGGTTGGCATGATGCAGGAATGATTATTCCTGGTAGTGTGTTTCCATTACTGTTAATAATATAAAGACAACTGCCTGCCTTTCAGGACTCACAGGTAGTTATTTCTCCAGGGAGTGAGACACATAGCAATGGGGACTGGATTAGTGGTTGTCCTGCAGATCCCCAGGGTAACTCAAATTAGACAGATTTATTTATTTTTCCCTGTTGCTTGAAGGGTGACTTTTAATTGCGTCCATTAAATATCAGAGCAGTTCAGGATGGTAAAATTTATTTCCCTCCCACCCTTCCCCCGGCCATACATCCGAATCCCTTAAATTTGGGGGCCGATGCACAATCTCACGATGTAAAAGGATGTTAAGAATTAACTTGACAGGTGCTTATACTTCTTTCACGTTTCCAAGTGTGTTTCTCACCTTTAAAATGGGAATAATGTTTCCTTACCCGCCCCAGTGGGTAGTTTGAAGCACCAAAAGGGACGAAGTTTGATGGAAGCCCTCTGGGGGAAAAGTGTTGTTAGGCAGGCATTTAAATTTGAGACCATTCAGTGTCTTTTGGTCAGAGTCTGAATCCTGTATTTTTGTAGCTCAAAGCTGCCTCTCACCTTTGTGCAGATCCCCTCAGGGTGAGCACTGTGCCCTTCCTCAGGAACCCTCAGGTACTGGATCCCTCCTTGCCAGCTGGGGTACATGCCAAGTTGGGGGGCCCAGGGCTGTGGCCCCCTGGCTTCTCTCAGTACCTTTGGGACCTCAGTTTCCCTTTCTGGGAAGTGGGGATGCTGCAGAGATCTTATTAGTGGGGTACCTGTATACAGTGTGAAGATGTAGCCCAGGCTCCTGAGTGGTTCAGAAAGCAGGGAACCCCTCCCCTAGGGTAGGGGAAGCCACAGGGTGAGTCTCTCCCATTGCCAAGAGGGGTCAGGGTACGACCCCACAGCAGGGACGGTGATCTCTCTTTGGGATCGTCCCGGTCACCCAGCCAGGGCAGCATCCCATCTGAAGCAGAGATCTCCCTGGTGAAGGCGGCCAGGGCCTTTGGAAGAAGAACTCCGGCATGCCGTGATCACCCGGCCTCAGGCTAGTGAGCCTGTGGATTCTGCCTCTGGTTCCCAAGGAAACCTCACCTCGGACAGGAAGGAGGGCAGAGGTGGTTGCCAGGACCACGGGGGAGATGAAATGCCACGGAGGCAAGCATTGTGCCGAAAGCTGGGCAGCGTGTAGACCTCAGGATGGGCTGGCCTATGTGTTTATTTAGAAGTATTTCTAGAGGGTAACCTCCCTGGCTAAAGAGCGTGTCTGAACAACAGCCCCGTTGTTCGTTTGAGCCCTGTTGCGCTGGCAGGGTGTGGGCGGCCTGTCCGGCCTTGGATTCAGAGCAGCGAGGCCTGGTGAGGGGCAGAACCTGACTCCCTCCAGGATGCCCCATGCCAATCCCATCCCCTCGGCTGGTGGGATGGGGCAACCTGGAGAGCAGAAAATGTACGTCGTCGTCGGCATAGACTCCGTTCTACACACCGCCCTCGCCTCCTCTCTCCAGCCCTGGGAGGAAACGTGCCCTCCGGGAGACACCCAAACCCAACAAAGAGACCTTTGTGGGAGCTGGAGGTGAGAACGCGTGGGCGTCGGGATTCCTGGGTTCGAGTTCCAGCTCACTGCCAATCGCCTGGGCGCTGGGCTAACATTTCTGCAATCAAAAGAAGTGCAAGCCTGCCCAGCGAGGCCTCCTGAGCTAGATGCTGTGGGGCGCTAAGCTTGCATTGTCTTTGCCAAGGGCTTTGAGCTCCTGGGGGAGAGGGAGTCCTAGGACATGGGATGGGAGCCCCTTGAGGAAGACTTCAGGCTCTGTTCTGGCTCCTTGAGGCCTCTCCTGAAGAGTAATCGGCGTTGATCCTCCTCTGAGATTCTGGAATGACGTGTTAGGTCATTATGCTTCAGGCTTTCCTGATCAGGGAACTCTTACCTCGATGAAAATTGAGATTTCTCGTGTGGCCTCGCCCTACCCCATTTACTGATTGGAATCTTGGAAGGCAGGACCTGGGAATGTGTCTTTAGTAACAACCTGCTTGTAAAGATGCTTTTTGCCGTGGGCTGCCTTCTGTTCCCCGCCCTGCATTGGGCCATTAGCTCTCCTGAGACATTTATAATCCATATAATTCTCTTACTTAAAGTGTACAATTTAGTGATTTGGGGTATATTCACAGAGTTGTGTAACCATCTACACTATCTCGTTCCAGAACGTTTCATCACACCCAACAAGAAACCCCATGCCCAGTAGCAAGTCAATCCCCATTTCCCCCTCCCCCGGCCCCTGGTGATCCCTATGGATTTGCCCATGCTTGGCATTTCATATAAGTGGACTCGTAAAATATATGGCTTTTTGTGTCTGGCTTCTTTTGCTTAGTTAAGCATAGTGTTTTCAGGGTTCCTCCATGTTTTAGCACGTGTCAGTTCTTCATCCCTTTTTTTGGGGCCAAATAATATTCCACTGTACGGAGATATACACCATGTTTTCTTTATCCATTCATAGGTTTTTGTATGGACATATGTTTTCTTTTCTCCTGGGTATATACCTAAGAGTGGAATTGCTGAATCTTACAACTCTATGTTTAACTTTTTGAGGAACCACCAAACTTCTAAAACCTTGGGTTCTGTGATGTGCCAGTTGTGTTGGGCAAGATGGCAACATGTGACTTTGCCAGAGACAGTATAAAGATAGTCTATTAAAAAACTGGTCATGTTAAGTCCCCCCCAAACTCCCTCCCCCCACATTGTTATAATTGGATGGACACCCATCAGTTACATTCCTGTAACCCCAGGAGTTTTTGACCCTGGCTGCATAATACAATCACCTGGGAGCTTCTAGAACATAAAAGTCTCGTCTCCAGATCAGTTAAATCAGAGTCTCTCTAGTTACTGGAGTTTCGACCTGATTTTCACAAGTTGGTGTTGCCTCTTTCTCTCCTTTCTCCCATGGGTGAGATGAAAAGGCAGAGATGGGGTTGGTCGTGCAGACTAGAAAGAATCTACAAAGACCCCAACACCCTGTTACGAGGCTCCATGGCTGTAAATGGGAACCTGGGACTTGGGCAGGTAAACGGGAGGAACTTGTGAGAGGTGACTTGTGGCTGGGATGGGCGAGGAGGGTGGGGGGAGAATCTCCTAACCTCTGTACATTTTGGCTGTAATTATTTTCGAGCTGAAGCACACGATTACCCACAGAGATAGTTGCTGAGAGATTCCTTGGCTCCCTGACAGTGGCTGGACTTTGTTGTTTCGTGGTGGTCTTTCTGTCTCAGCCCTGGGTACGGAGTGACGGCCCCTCTCTCCTAAAGGCTGTCATTCCCTGCAGGGGCGGGACTGATTAGGGATGGAGAGACCCTGGCCTGCGCTGGATTTTACTAAGTATGGGGGTGGCCTTGCTGCCGGGGAGCTCAGAGGGAGGGACTGATCTAGGAGGACCTTTCACCCAGGCTGTTGTGCGTGCGGTTCAGATCGTTTTCTCCTTAAGCCAACCGCTGCCTGGTGTTTTGGTGAAATTGGCTTAAATGCCACTCCCTCAGAGCTCCCCTCTCTGAAACCTCCTCCTCAGGGGTCCTCACCTCCCTCAGGCCTGCCCCTTGGTTTCCTTCCGTGCGTTGATCACTCACACCGTGGCATCTTCCTCTACCCGGCTCTTCCCTTCCCCACCTGGATGTTCGCTCCACAGGGATAGGAAGTCAGTTCTTTGCTCTCTCCTCATTGTCTGGGGGCTCCAGAAATAATCGCAAGTAAATAAGTTGTTGAATCTTTACCCCAAGTATCCAGTGACTGTAGGCATGTAGCTTTGAGTCTCTGGGAGCTGATTCTTTTCTTTTCTTTTTTAATTTAATAAATTATATTCAAGAAGAAATAATAATGGTCAACATTTATTGGGAACTTTGTGTCCAGCGTGGGGCTACGGACTTTATTAATCTCGTTTTTACCTTATCGCAATCCTGCGAGGTAGGTGGTCATGGACAGACTCCCATTTTACAGGTGAGGAAACAGGCCAGTAGGAGGTGCAGCCTAGATTAGGGCCCTGGCCAGACTCCGGAGCCCTTAGAGCTCTGTTTTCCCCTAGGGAGGGAATTAACAAATAAAAGAATTCTGTGCATTGGAGGGCTTCCCTGGTGGCGCAGTGGTTGAGAGTCCGCCTGCCGATGCAGGGGACACGGGTTCGTGCCCCGGTCCGGGAAGATCCCACATGCCGCGGAGCGGCTGGGCCCGTGAGCCATGGCCGCTGAGCCTGCGTGTCTGGAGCCTTTGCTGCGCAACAGGAGAGGCCACAACAGTGAGAGGCCCGCATACTGCAAAACAAACAAACAAGCAAACAAGAATTCTGTGCATTGGGAAAAAAAGACACTTGGGGAGGAAGATGGTGACCCTATTGGCTATGGTAACCAAAATGATTTGTGCTCCCTGTCAAAAGGTATCTGTTAGGGCACCAAGAAAAGACTGCTTTCAGTGATATCCAAAGTGATGCTAAATTGGTTTTTGCCTAAAAGCCAGAAAAGGGGGCAGTGTGGTGGTCCACGTGCCAAAGCAGGCAGCTCAACGGAGAGAGGCGGGCATGGGAGACACCCCAGAATCCAGAAGGCTGTTCTCGCTGTCGACCACTGCCCAAGACCAGGGCTTCCTGAACGCTGAGTGATGGCCCCAGAACCAGTTAGCACAAGCCTTGCTGAGGCCCTTGGCGGAGGCTGGAATGCTCACCAGTGATCCTTATCTAGGAAGGCCAGAGGCCACGATTGCCCACCCCTCCTTCCTCGGCTGGCTTCTGTGGGGCACAAGACTTTCTGGCTGGCACTTAGCACATGTGAAGCCAGCAGGCTGATGCGGTGTGTGTAGTATGCCAACTTAGGGCCTTCTAGCTGAAAGGGGCCAGAGAGACTCTTTCATTCACCTCCTCGTTTTCAGATCCGGGATCTGAAAGGGAGGTGAAGGTCAAAGCCCCTTAGTGGCTGAGCTACGGCTAGAGCCCAGGGCTCTAGGGGGAAACTTCTGCAGATTTGGGGCACTTTCCAAGGGCCTTCTGTTTTCTGAGACATCAGGGAGACCCTGTGTTCCTCAGAGGTTAGAATTTAGTTTGGGGAAAGATAAAACAGAAGAGGTGAGGTTCCCGCTCTGCTGTGGTTGTGTGTAGTGATGAGGATGGTGAGCTGAATTCCAAGGGGTTCCAAGGAGTTTAGCAAGACTCTTGCTCAGGCATCCTTCTCCTCAAAAAATCACGGAGCAATGGGTTTCTTAAGAGATCTTGAAGCATGTTTGCTATGGGTTTTGTAGTTATTACAATAAATGGTCAATTGGGTAATTTCCTCCCCACCTTCCACTATTGGGGTGACGTAGCCTCGGCAACTAGAGGTCTTTGAGAATTGTCTACAGCTGGTAGAGCATCTCTCAACTTGGAGCAGACATCAGTCTAATGGGGTAGGTTGGTTTAGACAGACCACAGGTCCATCAGCATTTGAAAAAGCAGTTGGAGAAATTGTGCTTTGTCTTGATCTGAGTTGTGATATTTTGTGTTGAAACTTTAAGTAACATGAAGGGAGGATGGGAGAGGTGTTTTGTTCATTCAAAGGGTAATGGGGGTTTCCCTGGTGGCGCAGTGGTTGAGAGTCCGCCTGCCGTTGCAGGGGACACAGGTTCGTGCCCCGGTCCGGGAAGATCCCACATGCCGCGGAGCGGCTGGGCCCGTGAGCCATGGCCGCTGAGCCTGCGCGTCTGGAGCCTGTGCTCCGCAACGGGAGAGGCCACAACAGTGAGAGGCCTGCGTACCGAAAAAAAAAGGGTAATGGGATGAAAGCTGAGAGGTACGAGGCCTGAGGGGTTCATTGTGAGATCGTGGAGGAGATGATGGCATCATGCCATTGCTTGATAGTCACCTGGCCGTCCCCCAGAGGCTGAATTCGGAGCAAGAGGCCCATGGGCTTCGCTGGGAAGGAAGTTGTGGAGTTGCTGCCTTCCAGGAAAGGGTTGACACCCCTCCCCACGAGGGAAGAGGCCAGGGACCAGAGGGGACCAGCCCATTGAGTGATTGCACCTTCAGAGTGTCTCCTGGTCTCATCCGCTCTGTCCTGCCTCTAGGGGTTGCCTTCTCAGACCCGGGGTCAAGCTCAGAAAGATTCCATACTGGCTTCTTTTCCCCTGAAGCTGGGGTGTTATATTGAGACCCAGTCCCTTACCTCATGAATGCTTGTAGAGTTGTGGTCTTTGGCTGAGCAATTTTATCAGCAACCCAGTGTTGTAAGTTAATCATTCCTGGCCTGCTTCCCCACGGATGATTGTCCTGTTTCCGGTATATTGCAGCACCCAAGAGGAGGAGTTGGTTAACCAGTTGCCCTGACAGTTAAAAGAAAAAGGAGTGGGGAGGGATATTTTGACGCTATTCCAGATTTATTCTAGAAGATGTGGAGCGTGGGGTGGGCAATGAAGGGAGGGGAGGCGCCCTTGGTTGTGGGCATAGCCCTGGCCCAGAACACCAGAGCCCAAGTTCTGTTCATGCTTAGTCACTTTCTGGTTGTACAAACTATCCTTCTGGACCTATTTATTTATTTATTAATTATTATTATTATTTTAAAAATTATTTATTGATTTATTTATTGGCTATGTTGGGTCTTCATTGCTGCATGTGGGCCTTCTCTAGCTGCGGAGACCAGGTGCCACTCTTTGTTGCGGTGCGTGGGCTTCTCAGAGCGCAGTCTCAGTAGTTGTGGCACATGGGCTTAGTTGCTCCGCGGCATGTGGGATCCTCCGGGACCAGGGCTCAAACCCGTGCCCCCTGCATTGGCAGGCGGGTTCTTAACCACTGTGCCACCAGGGAAGTCCCCTATTTCTTTATTTGTAAATTGAATTGGACTATAACAAACATTCCTGGGTTTTTCACACACGAAGGACTTCCACCCCCCTTTTTTTAGGTCTAAGTAGCACTTGGAGGGTAGCATTTGTGAAAGGAAAAGGGGGGGAAAGCTGGATCGAGCAGGGGAGGCGTCAGAGGGCAGTGCCAATGTGAGAAAGTCTCTGCCATCCCAGGGGCCGAGAAGACCCATTTTTAAGTGGTGAAAATTACACAGACTCTCCCTGCATCAGACCTTAAAGCAACCCTCATTTACTGAGTGGTTACTGAGCTAAGCACTTGATAGATATTTTGCAGTTTCACTGCTGCATGAGGCCCCGCTCATTTTCCAGCTGAGCAAACACCGGTGCAGGAAAGGCAAGTGACTGGTTCAGAGTCACACAACGAGGGAAGGGGTTAGAAGCCTGAGCACTTAGCTGCTGCATCTCCTCTCATCAATACAAATGTTCTGTGTTTGCTGACTGGGAACCACACACCGTGACCAAAAGCTCTAAGACTCTGGTAGTGCTTTTGCGTGGCCTTGTATGTTTATCAGTCATCACAACATCTACATAGAATGAAGAGGCAGGTTCAGTAGTGTGAGAGGTTATCTTTCTGTGTCCGCTCCATCAGTCTGGCTTGGAGGGTGGACTTGGGGCCCTTTGAAGTGATGCTGGGCCTCTAGCACGCTTTTCGCATTTGTACGGGGCTTTCTAGTTAACGGGGGGTTCTTTGCTGCAGGACGACCCTGTCCATGCAGGCCTATGTAGCGGAGTAATTGAAACGGTCCTAGGTCATTGTCCGCATTCCGTGTGGCTGAACGGGCAGCCTGTCCATGACGTGGCAGCCCCATCCTTGACCTGGGAGAGGCCGGGAAGCACCTCGTAGCACAGGAGGTGTTGGGCCGAGTTAGGAGCCCTGTTATTACATAACAGCACCTTGACTTAGCTTGATGCCTTCCTCCCTGGAAGCTCTCTGCATTCTGCAGATACCATCTCAGTTTGTTTTCTGGGAGGAGGGAGAGGAAGCTGCCCAAGAGATGAGTTCCTCTGTGAGGGATTTGAATACAGGTATTGAGAAATGGGGTTGCTGGGTCTTTCTTCTCCTTGTCTGGATAAAGAATATCCTGAAATGTTAGTTGTTTGTCCCATAAGTAAGGCCTATGGTAGAAAACAATCCTGGCCTGAGGATTTCCCTGTTAGTAGAACTTGGTGCTGGAAATTCCCTGGTGGTCCAGTGGTTAGGACTCCACAGTTTCACTGCCGAGGGCTCGGGTTCAATCCCTGGTTGGGGAACGAAGATATCCTGTAAGCCGCGCAGCGCGGCCAAAAAAAAAAAAAGAACCTGGTGCTACTTAATGGGTGTTGGCCATAGATCGCAGGAACTGTCCTGATCCTTGGAAATGCCAAAGAACTTGTAGTTTTGGCCACCCACTCTTGTCTGTAAATACCTTTGTCTATATTGTGTTAAAACTAGAAGGATAGGCAGACTGGATTGAGGACACCTGCACTGAATCTCAGCTACCTCCCCGGGGCCTGTTTTCTCTTTTGTAAGATGCAGTGGGGAGCAGGCTGTCTTCATCAATGTCCTCTAGCGTGCAACCCTAGGAGTTTCCTCCGAAAAGTCTGGGGCTGGGTGCTTCTCAGGGAGTCTGCCTAAGCAGTCACCTCCTGGAGAATTCAGGTGCCCATTGAAAGGTCCAAGAAGTCCTACAGTTAGAGAATTGGCAGCTCTTTGTAGGCCAGAATATAACGTCCCCTGGGAACTGTGGGATTAGGTGCTGCTTCAGCAGCCTCCCATGTCTGAGATGAGTCTCACCCCACTTTCTCTGATCCATCTGGCGTGGGTCACGGGCATCTCTGCTCAGTCAAGGGGTGGTCGCCGTCTTGGGCGGGCCAACTGTGATGGGCGGAGCGTTGTGTTACTAGTGCTTGTCTAACTCATCACGCAGCGTGACCAAGCTCTGGAGGGCAGAAGAAAAATCAGGACCCACCTGGACTGAGGCTTGAGACCCTTGGCAAATAGAAGTATGCAGTTGTATGACTGCAAGGGAATTGGCTGTCGTCTGGCTAGTCTCTTTATTTTCAAAGGTCTTCAGGCCCAGAGAGAAGGCAGCATGATCCTCCTGGGATCCCTCAGTTAACGAATGGCCGAGGTTTGACACATCACTCGGAGCAGGACACCAGAGCTGTTTAATCTGCCAAATGGTGTTAGGATGTCTTTCCTGGACAGTGTAGGCCACGCTGTTTGCTGAGGATGGCCTTTGGCAGTGCTGTTGCCGTCCTAGCACTGGCAAACCATCTCTTGGGCCCGGAGGGGAGGGTGAGAAATCATACCTCTGGTAGAAGACTCTGAGCACCTGAGCTCACCACATGGTCCATTGGCTCTGTCCATGTGCTCCATGGCTGAAGATTTCCTGCACTGCCTTCGGTTGGACAGGCACCTTTATTTTTCTGTTTTGGGGTTTCTGCTGTGGTTGGGTCATATCTCTCCTCCTCCAAATTCCCTGTCCATGCTCCACCCTCCACTCCCCAGGCCTCCACCCAGCCGGCCACAGCTTCCTCATCCTTAACTACGTGCAAACTGGGTTTTGACAAGCGTGATGAACTGGGTATTTTGGGCAGGCTCCAGAGGAGCGCTCGGGAGGGCAGGCCTGGAGTCAGGAATGTTTCCTGCAACCCGTGCATCCAGTGGGCAGGCCTCCCTCACCCTGCCCTGGGCTGGGGATGCCCCAGCTAGGAGGGCAGGGGCACTAGGGCAGGTTGGAGAACTCCAGCCTCTCCCAAGCCTTCGGATGCCTCCGAGAAGAACTCCAGCCTCTCCCAAGCCTTCGGATGCCTCCGAGAAAAACAGGACCTGAAACTTTTATCACCACGGCTACAGGTGAAAGACTTTCATTTGGCTGTGCTGGTCCTACAAAGGCTGTTTTATTTATGGGTTTCTGAGCCCTTAAAAATTCTTTTAGGGCACATCAGTGGGGAGTTAATAGAAACTTTGAGATAAGAAAAATGCCTGCAGGGTAAGCAGAACCCCAGCCAGCCAGCTCTGAGTTGTGTGCTGGTAGCTGGTAGGTTGGTGCTCAGAGAAGTGGCTAGGTGGACGGGTAAGTGAGCTGCGGACTGTTTCCTCCACTGCCTTAGTTTTCAGTGACTAAGTGGGTTTTTTTTTTTTTTTTTCTTCTTGTGGTGTGGAGGGAGGACTGCTCTAAACTTTTTCTCTGGACGTGTTAGCTCCGAAAGGGTCCTCTAGCATTTCTTGTTTGTGCCACAAAGAAAGCTTTGAGGGGGATGTGTGTGCCCCCTCCCCCCTTCCCTGTGAACCGAATCACCCTTGAAGATACTCCGTGTTAGCAAGAAGGAAGTTTCTACTGTCTTCTGAATGTTGAGTTTAAAGTTAAACAGAAGAGATGTGAAGCTAAGCCAGGCATCACTAAGGCAGTCAATTTGTTTTCCCGCAAAGTTATGTCCTAAAGAATTAAAAACCCTCTGGGCACTCAGTGTTTCCATTTATCAGCATAGGTGCGAGGTGTGCTGTGCAGGCCAAGCCTAGCTGCTTAGGGGTTTGGAGGCTTGTCCCCAGTCCCGGCTCTCTCTGGGCTCACTCAGTTCTCCGTCTGTAAAATGGCACAGTAATTTCTGCCACCCTGTGGATGATGGTGAGAATTAAATGGGCTGGGAACTTGCAGCCCTCAGCCCCTGTTCTTAGGAAGAGAAAGCTGTGACTTATGAAACCTATGGGTTATGTTCAGCTTTGTATGAGGCCCTGGACAATATCAAGGTGGACTGATAAAGCTTTTTTTTAGACCCAGATGTTTTGGGTTCAGTTAACTACCTGGTCCCTGAGTGCATGTCGTGGGCCAGATAGGTTGGCCGCCAAGGAAGCCGGCTGGGGGCTTGGCTTCTCTGTCATTCCTTGGGGCTGCTGGGTCCAACTTGTTTAGTGGAGTGATTTTCAAATGGAGCTGATCTTGAACCCCAGGGGGCCTTTGGCAGTGTCTGGAGATATGTAGGATTGCCATTCCTTGGGGGTTGCCACTGGCATCTAGTGGGCAGAGGCCTGAGATTCTGCTAAACATCCTGCAATGCACGGGACATACCCTCCCCATGACAAAGAATTATCCAGCCCAAGATGTTAGTAGTGCGGAGGGTGAGAATCCCTGGTTGAGTGTCTGGTGTGAGTGAGCATGTGTGTGTGTTTCCTGTTCTACATTCGGGAAAGGAGACCCATATGTGCTGCCCCGGGGATCACTGCGGTGGGTGCTCATCTGGGCCCCAGTCCTGGTGTTGGTTATGGGAACATCAGGATCGGCCCATGAAGAGCCCTTAGAATCCAACAGGAGAAAGAATTTAATTGGATTTATTTAGTGGTTCTGTTAAATTGTCTTTGCTTCTATTTTGAGACTTTCTCTTCAAAAATTACAGTAAAACACAAAAGGAAAGAAAACCCACATTATCCCTCCACTTTTTCTTGGAAGAGGGCCTAGGAAAAGAGTCAGAGTTCCCCACCTCTTCAGATGTCACTACTTTTAACAACGTGATATGTCTGTAAATTTTGCCCATCTCTAAATTCCATTCCAGGGCCTTTGTGCATATATATGTGTGTATATATATTCTTACATATGAGAACATATATATTCTTATATACATGTGAATATGTTTTTACTCATGCATGTATATGAATAAGGATGGAAAGAAATTAATTTTTGGAAATAGGGATGGAAAGAAATTAATTTTTGGAATCTTAAGCCGTCAGAGACTTATGTAATGACCAGAGGCAGCCCTGATTATGTATATGGGCAAAGCATTTGTGAACAATGTCTCCTTTGAGTAACATACAAAACAAGCTTTTCTTTAACATTGGCCATGCAAGTTGGCCTTCTCCAACGAGGGCCTCTCTCTATTCCTCCCACCTTTGAGCAAACATTATTTATTGTGGCCGATATGTGATCAGGTCTTGATTTGGGGCTTCTTTTTGATGCTCTTCCTTTGTGGGATCTCACCCATGTGCCCCTGGAGACCCTTTGGCCGCCAGAACCTTTGTTTGCCAACCACCCATGTGGTGCCAGTAGCATCTGCTTTGTGGCGAGCGGTCCCCAGAGTCCCAGCATGGCCCAGGGATGGTCTCTGTGATTGGACCTGGATGCCTTCTGGAGTCACTTTTGGGCTCAGAAATAATGGCTGTGCTCTCCTCCCCCTCCCTTCTCCTCCATGACCCCCTTTCCTAGCCTGGGCCATTTTTAGCTTTGTTTCTAGTAACTTACCAAATGTTTTATGGACAAGCAGGGGAGGGGGAAAGGGAACTCGTCTAAGTTAATCTACGTCGTGCCAGCCACGGCGCTCAGCCATTGTCACTTCTCCAGCCCTCTGATGCCAGTAGGTGGGCTTCTCATGAACCAGGTGGGGAACTTGCCTGAGGTTCCACAGGCAGCAAGTGTCGATGACTGGATCGACTCAGATCCCCAGACCCCTGAGGTGGTGGTGGACCACCACCACGTTTAGATGACTTGGAGCTCTGCGGGGCTCTGAGGCTGGAGGCTCTGTGCCCACCCACAGGCAGCAGGGGCTGCGGACACGTGCCTTCCGTGTGGAGAGCCTGGAGAATGGACACATTCGGAGGCCTTTTAGGGTCCTCTGGGGGCTGGAAGAATCAGGTGAAGCCTGGGATTGGTAAACCATCGGAACTTCACAGATGGAAGAAACAGGCAGAGAAAGGGGAAGTTGATTGCCCAAGATCAATCAGTTAGTTTGTACTTGATGAATGAGAAGTGATTTCCCTGGTTCCTTGAAGAGAGAGGGTGGACTTTTGATCTTTAGGAGGAGTGCCAGGGAGTGGGGAGCTCTGGGGTGTGGTGCTGCTTGGAGCAGGAAGTAGAGTGTGAGCCACTGTGGTAGGAAAGTCGTGTAAGGGTAGAACAGGGAGGAGTCACGGCCAGAGGGTGGATTGGGTCTCCGGCGAGATACATCAGTATTTTAGGCTGCAGGTGAGACCTTCCCCTGGAGGATGGGGCAGCTCAGTGGACAGTGGTACTTTGAGGTCCTTTGGTCATTATTCGGACTGAGAGATTATTTGGACAGAGATTATAGGGTCCAGCTCTGTCAGAAATTAGAGATGGTGGCTGTCCGCAATGAAATAGGAATCCTTTCCCAAATCCTAATTTTTTACAGGAAGACTTCCCGGTCTGGAATCAAGGTGGCATTTTTCTTTTCCCAGCTGTGACTCACCGTATGTTTTCAGACAGTTAACATTAAGTTTCCCACACTGAATCGGAGTGTACTGTGGGGTGTGGGTCTTTGCACAGCTTCGCTTTTTTAAACCCCTTTTTTTTTTTTTTTTTTTTTTGCGGTACGCGGGCCTCTCACTGCTGTGGCCTCTCCCGTTGCGGAGCACAGGCTCCGGGCGCGCAGGCTCAGCGGCCATGGCTCACGGGCCCAGCCGCTCCGCGGCATGTGGGATCCTCCTGGACCGGAGCATGAACCCACGTCCCCTGCATCGGCAGGCGGACTGTCAACCACTGCGCCACCAGGGAAGCCCTAAACCCTCTTTTTGACCCGTCAGAATGTCTTCCTGCCTAAGCCTCTGCGGTTGTGGTGGTTCAGGGGAACGGGGCTGGGGGCTTTGTGTTATGATGCTCAGACTCTGGATACGTTTCCTGGCCCCTGGCGGGTACCGAGCCAAAGGTGAATGAATGATTGACTAAATGAATGAATGAAGCCCGTGGTGCTCAGGGTGGTTTATAGATGGTCTGACATGCTGTTGGATCGCTTGGGTGGTACGCGGCGCACGTCTGAGCAGAGCATCCTCCCACCGTGCAGTGAGCAGTTAGCGTGGCGCTGGTTGTGGTGATGTGCAGGCAGAAAGCTTGGTTCTCGGAGGATGGGTCTGAGGTCCCTGTCTGGCGACAGCTGGCAGGGTCACTGCAGAGGAGGTGCCCGTCTCTCTGGGCTTTAAGTTGGGCTTGAGCTGGCGGAATTCTGAGTCCTTTCCTGTAGTCTGGGGTTCATCGTTGGTGTGATCTGCTGGGCTTTGCTCTGGCTTTGGAAACGCTGTCACCCCCTGATGACCCTGGAGCTGGGAGCAGTGATTCCTAAAGTGTCCCGGGGCTTGGCCCCAGGCTGCTTCTGTGGTTATCACCCTCTCCCTTGCCACCCCTGCTGCCCTGTCTTGCTTGAGGGTTTGAGATTGAACGGCCACTCCTTGCACTGAGGGGTGAGGGTTGCCCCCTTGAGGTGGTCGATCTGCAGAAGGGATGGGGGGCGGAGCAGGAAGAAGTTATCCCGCAGTGTCTGTCCTTGTTGTCATCCTGGAGTTCTTTCCTGGAATCCAAAGGAATGAAAGAGGGAAAACCGCTCTTGGTTTGGGCAAGGATTTCAGTTGATGGGTCTGGTAGTTCCCCTCTGTGAAAATTGTTTTCTTTTGACCAGAGTCTGGGCCATGGTGTCATTGTCTAAATGTGGAATGTAGCTGTTATGTGTTCTGGGAAATAAAAACCAAGACTGATCTGGGAGATCCATAGAGGTAGAAAAAGGAGAACATTCCAGAGAAGGGGGAGGGGGGAGAAAAAAGGCTCTCTTGGTATCCTAGAGAAAGAACTTATTAGATTTGGAGAGAGTGAAGATAAATTTGGCCTTAAGGGCCTCCGATTCCTTTTAGAGACTTTTCTTGCAAAAAATGAAATGAAACTCAGGAGATGTAGCAGATTGGGAAACAGCACCTTCTGTCCATAATGAAAGGTCGTCCCGCAAGAATTTCTTTCTCTATTTTATTCCTTTAGCCAAATTTCTGTTGCTAAAAGGGGAAAGGGGGTAGAGAAGGCTTATTTATTTTCTTAGTTGAAACCTCAGATTTTATATTTCAAGCCCATTTTTCTGGGTCAGAACAAGCAAAGCCCAAGGATTGATTCACTGTGGTGTTCTAGAAGCTGTCGTTGCCCAGACCCTCCCACACTGGAGGTGCCGGCCACAGGTGCTATCGATTGAACTTTTTTCTTTTTCCCCCCTTTGACTTAGAGTATAACTTAAAGTGCACAGACCTCAGGTATCCAGCTCTGTGCTTTTTACATGTTTACGCCTGTGTAACCACGACCCAGATCAAGATAAAGGAGATTTTCCAGTCATTCTAGAGGCCCTCTCGTGCCCCTTCCCAGAGAGAACCACTTCGGATTTCTATAACCATAGCTTTTCTCTTTTTGAATTTCACATACATAGAATCATCACTGGTGTTTTAATTTTAATTTCATACCCCTTCTCTCTGTCAAAATCCAGTCTATTGGTATCTTTGGATGTTTCATTATAAGAATGCTTTTTGTGTCTTACCTGTGTGTCGCAGAATTATTGGTGCAAAAGCCTAGAGCACACCTTTGTCTGGGACACTCAGGTCCCCAGGCTGCTGGAAGCCGTGGGGACTGGCCTCTGCCCATCCTCCGGCCCTTTTTAGTTGCTCCTTCCCGCATCATGCCCGGCCCCCGTGCATGCTGTCTCCACAGCTTAACCTGCTGTTTTCCTTCTCATCCTCCACTCGCCACAACCTCAGGGGACTCCTGGGGCGGCTGCTGTATTTTGCACCCTCTTGAAACTACAGTCCTTTCCCTGCAGGGCCGGCTGCTCTGTTTGTAATCGTCATTGCCTGGTGTGGTTATTTGATTAACATGTGCTTTCCCTTTAGATGGAGAGCAGGGCAGTATCTGGTGCGTAGCGGACGCCCAGTTCAAGTTGGTCGGATGATTGGAAGGGCTCATGGCGCAGCTTCTGGCTCTTTTCGGGGGCTCTGTGCTGGGGGGTGGTGTATACGATGCCTGCCAAGGTGGTTTTGTTCTTGGGGATTCTGTGTGTGTTTCCAGGTAGGAGATGTTTCAAGCACATAGATTGTCACTGTCCCCGATGTCTGTGTCACAAGTGACCTCATTTGTGGTCCAGCCTCATTCCTGCACCCCGGCGCTTCCCCAGGCCCCTCTGGAGCAGCCTCCCTCTCCTGTGCGCTCTCTTGGCCAGGATTTTAACATATATCACAGGCTGCTAGGCTAAGAGCTTGGGACTTCCCCTCACCACACTCAGAGCCTTTGATCTTTTGCTTTGGAGGTAACATCAAAAGGAAGGCTGAGGAAGACAGCCAGGCTGTGAAGTTCAACGTTCAAGTTAATAGCTTGACTGAAGGTTGTATTGCGTCTTGGCAGCATCGCGGAGGCTGAAGTAAACATGGCGATTCTGCCACATTTTCCTGGAAATGGAGCTAATATTGTAAAAGGGCTTCATTTGCATTTGGAATGCACTTTCCTTCACCCCCTTTCCTTGGAAGGGTGGAAACATGGGGGAGAAGCTGTGTGTTGGGGGTGCGTGGAGAGGGGGAGATGGAGTCCAAAGGGAGGATGAGAGAGAGGTGACCCCACCATGGATCACACCTTGGAAGTTCCCTTTCCCCAGTTCCGGGATGCGCTGTCTGCCTGCCTTTCTGCGTGGCATCTCTGTACCCCTTACTGTTCCCGGTTCAGCTGGGTGTTTCCGAATTCTGATGGAATTCAACAAAGGCCGCAGGCAGGCTGCTTAGCTGGGGCTCGGGGAAGTCTTGGGCAGCCTGAACATTGCACCAGTGAGAGGGCAGCTGGCCCGAGAGCTGGGAAGGGAATTACCAATAAAAGCAAAGGTGAAATCAACCCTCCTGTCTCCCCCGTTCGGTTCCTCTGCCGAGCTTTGTGGACACTTGTTTGGAGGTTGTTTCATTGAACATTTTCTGGAATGCTTCTTTTTAAGATTTTAGTCCAAAGCTGCCTTCGAATTGTTTTCTAGCACGTTCTGGCCTCAACACCACTTGGCAAATGATTTACTTTGGGGGGGATGGTTTTGCTTCCTTAAGCCGATCATCTTCCCCACACTCGCCTGGGTTCCTTTCGTTGTGTGTCCCCACCTTCCTGGGGGCATCTGCTCTTGTCCTGTTCAGCATCCGGAGCCACTGCTCCTCTAACTCTCAGCGCGCTCCTCGCATTCACCTGTCTCTCACCTCACGTGTCTCTCCCTGCAGGGCACTCCAGCCCCTCCCCGCCCCTCCCCCTCCCTCCCCCTCCCCCTCCCCGCCCCTCCCCCTCCCCCTTTTCTCAGGATCTTTCAACCCTGATTAATTCAGCATGAGGTAGCCAGAATTCCCACTAGATTTCTTTGCTGTGGTTTCTTAGGTTCTCTCATCCTTTACCCCCGTCACGATTTTTGGCATCACCGTATACCACATGCACTGTTATTTATTTGGTGCATTCAAACATTTGATTCACTTATTTAAACTCAGTTGCGCTGTAAGTCTTAACGTCTATGAAATTATGAGTTTGATGTGGTAGTTATTTTTTTCTAATACACCTGAATCTAATCCTGTAACGACTCAGGTAACATCTTTTTTTTTTTTTTTTTTTTTTTTTTTTTTTGTGGTACGCGGGCCTCTCACTGCTGTGGCCTCTCCCGTCGCGGAGCACAGACTCCGGACGCGCAGGCTCAGCGGCCATGGCTCACGGGCCCAGCCGCTCTGCGGCATGTGGGATCTTCCCGGACCGGGGCACGAACCCGTGTCCCCTGTATCGGCAGGCGGACTTTCAACCACTGCGCCACCAGGGAAGCCCCTCAGGTAACATCTTGTACCGCCTGAAATCATGCTTGGTAGCCCCACAGTTGGGGAAACGCTGCTTTAAAAGAGAGATTGCCTCCCCCCAACCCCTTCCCTTTTTGGTGGCTTGCAGGTTTGGGCATCTGTTGACGCCTAGCTGTCTCTTCTTTCTCTTCCTACGCCTGAGGCCAGCTGACCCCTGCTCAGCTCCTGCTTGTATTCAAAATTCTGCACACAGAATGGTTGTAGGCTTCTGGAAATCAGTTTTATAGTGACTAGAATTCATTCCTGATCTGGTAGGTCCCTCCTCCATCGCTTCTCATGCTGCCTGTCTAAATCTGCAGATGTGTTCTCCGAGTCCTCACAGTTTTTTACGGTGGCACCATTTTTCGAGGTGGATCGTGGAGCTGGCTGGGGCAGCTCGAGATCGCTCTGGGTTGAGTTACCTTCTAACAGGTCTCGGCAAATCCCTGCCACCTCTCGATCGGAGTTGTTGGCACGAGTACCCAGTGGTTCTAGGTTTTCAGCCCTTGAGGCTCTCAGCAGCGTTCATTATACGTGGCCATTTGGTGCCTTGTTGCAAAGGCATCTCCTGCCAGTGATGGGCGTGGGCTTCTGGATATCCCTCAGAAAATACAAGATGCCAGCCTGGGGAGGGGTCTCCAAAGCTTCAGGGGTGTTGAGGAAATGCTGCTCTGGGAGGGTGCTACTGCTTGCCCTAATCCCTTGAGCTCGATGCCCAGACTGGCTT
The DNA here is from genome assembly GCF_025265405.1 of Mesoplodon densirostris. Classification (NCBI taxonomy): domain Eukaryota; kingdom Metazoa; phylum Chordata; class Mammalia; order Artiodactyla; family Ziphiidae; genus Mesoplodon; species Mesoplodon densirostris. The sequence goes on along the minus strand of NC_082661.1, from coordinate 18,039,768 downwards.
CCCTGAGATGGGTGTTTTTTGCCCAGCTTAAAGCTGTAAAAGGCCACTGTCAAATTTGTTTAGCTTCTCAATTCATGTTCCTTAGCAGATGGTGAATTGAAGCTAGCATTCCTGGACAGAGCCTTTCATACATTTAAGAAAACCTGTTGAGTCTCCTGTGGGGGGAGAGGCAAGGGAGAGATGAAAGGCTTTCTCTAGACCTGCTTGATAGCATGGACTGTTCTTTTAGGTAATTAAGGGAGACCGTGAAAGACGAGCACACGTGTCCATTTACTTTTCACTTGGGGGTCTTAAATCTTTGCTTGGTCTCCTTTAACTTTATACCTGTGAGTCACCTTTGGGCCCCCATGGGCTCTGTTTTCATTGTTCCCCGTCTCGTCTGCTGAAACACGCACCATTGGGGATTGAAGAATGGGGCTTTTTGGGGTCTTTGGGAACTTTGAGTTTTCCTACGGAGCCTATAGAAGCTTGCTTCTGTATTTGCTGGGCAGGGCCTTTTGGTGAGAGTGGCTGGGGTGAGGCTGGCCAGGTGAGGGGTCACAGGAGCAGGTGCAGAGGCTGCGCCTCTGAGTCATTCTTTGTGACAACAGCTCCTACCCACGGAAGTGTCCTACCCATCAGGTATTAGGACAGTGGTTCCCCAAATGTGCTGCACATTTGAGTCAACCGGAGATCTTTTATAAAAATGTCAGTGCCCAGGTCCCACTCTGCGGGAAGAGCCAGGCATCAGTAATTGTAAAGATCCCTAAGTGATTCCAAAGTCTAGGAACCACTGTCTTAGGAGGACAAGACTTGAGTCATCTGCATTCTGAGTCACTTACGCTAATCATTCACCAGGTGGCTTCTGAGTATTTACATATGTCATCTCAATGAGTCCTCAAGCAGTTAAGGAGATAGGTGGTGTGGTCCCCATTTTATAGGCAAGACAGCTGGAGTTCAGAGAGGTTTGAGCACCTGACCAAGGTCACTGAGTTGGTCTTCACTGGAAGGAGGCTTTGAATCCAGGTGTATCTGACTCCAGAGTCCACGTCATTGCCCTGGTTAGGGGCATGGGGGTGTGGTGGGGGATGGTTCCGGTAGGCTGGAAAACATTTGGTATCTGCATGCTTAAGCCGTGACATTTGAGCAGTAATTTTCTGACATAGAGATTAGAAGATTCCAGGGGGAGGAAACCACATGAGCAAAGGCACGGAGTCATGGAGTTCTCAGAAAGGCAGGGTGGCTGCAATGCCGTGTCAAAGGGCAGTTAAGAGATCGGTGGTGGTGGATGGTTCTGAGTCTAGAAAGGTTGTCTGGGACTCTACCATGAAGGACTTGGAATGCCATGTGCTAGAGAGACCTCAAATTCTCATGGGCACATGAATCCTCTGGGGTGCTGGTTAAAATGCAGATTCTGGTATTGTAGTCCTGGGACGACGGGTCCTGAAAGTCTGCATTTCTCCCACCTCTTAGCAGTTGCTGCTGCTTTCATGCCTTGAGTATGAGGCTTCTTGGCAGTGGTTCTCAAACTTTGCTGCACGGCGGAATCACCTGGGAAACTTTTAAAATTCTAATGCCCAGGTCATGCTCCATTCCAGTTAGGTCAGAATGTCTGGGGGGATGGGAGCCAGACATGGGTATGTTTGAAGGATATTCAAGTGACTGCAGGGTGCAGGATTGAGAAGCGCTGCTGTAGGGGGTGGGATGGTCCTTGCTGAATTTGAATGGGGGACTGACTGCTCCATTCATAGAATGGAGAGGACAGATTGGTGTGAGAACAATCGACCGCAGTTGTTTTCTTACTTTATTCATGAAGTCTGCAATATCTGCTGAGTGCCTGCAGCAGGCCAGGTACCGTTCTGGGGGCTGTGGGTACAGCAGTGTGCTGCTATGATGGTCTGAACTAGTGGGAAGATGGGGTTCCGAGAGCAGAAGCGTTTTAGGAAGGAGGATACCCGGGACTTCTGAATTACCCGTAATTTGGTTGGGACCCCAAACTGAAATTTCTTTTTCTCTCTGTGATGAAAGGGTTTAGTGGGCATTGAGTAATGAGTTAGCAGAGGACAGATTAACTTGCTGCACCCAGATCCTTTAGAAGCCTTGTCATTTATGTACAAGCACCTTGCCTGGCTAACCATTTCTGCAGCTTCCTTAAGGATCTCCTCTAAGGAATATTTGCTTTGCTTCTTTTGGGGTTACTTTAAGTGTTTGAAGATAGCAAATCATTTTTCTTACAAATAATGCTCCTCTGCAATTCACATTTTTCAACAGTTTCAACTGATTGGTGAGAACCAATAAGTGCTGACTGAGGCTTTCTGTATATTCTGCTGTCTCTGTAACCCATGAGCCTCTTGCTGGAACTTGATATGGATGCAGAAAATAGTAAAGTTGGCAAGTGAGAACAGGGGTGCACGAACTTAGGGCATAGCCTCTGGAGGAGCCTGGCCTCTGAGTAGTGGGGCTGGTTGGTTAGGGAACATGTTAGTTTCTGGTGAGCATCCGGCTGAAACACTGGAGGTCAAAATCCTGAAATATGCCATGCTCTGCATTCCACTCCCAAATCTTCATGATCCAGGAACTGTAAAGGGCATAGGTAGGGGACTTCAGGACTGTGGTGGGTCCTGTGGAAGGGCCATCTGCTTGTAGTTACCTATTTTGAGTATCACTCCCGCTGGAGCCAGATTAAGGCTGTCTAGTAGTTTCAAGACCCGGTGATGCTTCTAGAATGGAAGTACACGCTGGGCACTTGGAGCTCTGTTGATTATGTTGGTTCGTGAATTCAGGAAGCCCTGTGCTAAGCCTGGATCCTGAAATGAGAAGATTTCACACAAGGGTCAGAGACTCTTGTTCGGCCTTGGACCTTTCTGCTTTAAGCCCCCTCTTATTCTTACAAGGGCCCTGGCTTGGCTGTTGCACTATATGGTCACCCCTGTTATTATCAAAGACGGCTGTGGCCAGTAACCTTCGCCTCACTTGAGGAAGTGTGGATTAGAGCTGGGGAGAAAGCTGCAGGGCGGCTTCTGCCCGTTACCCCACTGCCACCTCCCCTCTGCCATCGTCAGGGCACCATCGTCCTGGGGCGAGTTGGGAATTTTTTGGACCTTAGAAATCCTGCAATCTTTGTGAGTCCAGGCTACGTCAGTTCCTTTCCTCTGCCATCTCTGCAGGATTCTGGAGGAATAATTAGTTAATGTTTGCGGAGCACTTTGAAATGCTCAGATGAAAGGCACCAGAGAAGCACAAAGTATTATTATGTATTATTAGTCTGAACCAGAATGGGCAACGCCTCTTGCCTGAGCCAAGCCCGTTCTGCTGTCTTTTTCTGCCCAAGAAAACTGAAGAAAAGTGTGAGGGATCACACTCAGTCATGCACGCAGTCATCGTCTGTCCGAGACTGTGGCCAGGGGAGGTGGAGAAACACGGGCGCACAGTGGGTGCAGAGCAGGGGGCTCTCAGCCCGGGCGTGACCAGGGCTTCCATACCTGTGGGGTCTGGGGTGAGGCGGGGGTTTGCCATTGGTTCTCCTTGCCTATGCTCCGTGTATTGTGTTTTTAATTTCAATTTCGCTTGATTCAATGGTATTCATGCTAAGGAATCTGCTTCCTGGGGACCCAGAGGTACTTGTGTCAAGAGAGTCTGGACTGAGAATGATCTTTTGCTGTGGTAGAAGGTTCCAGATTGATTTATATTGGCCTCAAGTATGTGTGTATCAGCATTTCATTTCTTCATAACATTTTGGCATGCTAAGGCAGGTACCCCGCAGCTCCGGGCAGAGCACGGCACCCCAAGGGGAGCTCTCTGACTCTTTCCCCTTTCTTTCTTAGGCTGGAATTGAATTTATCAGCTGCCCGGCTTGGTGGGGGAGATGGAACTGGGAGGGGGCTGGGGAGGGGGGGGAGGAAAGAAAATCCTTGGGCCAGTCCTTTTGGAAATGAGAGATTTGGTTGACCTTCTGCTTATCAGCAGAATGATTGGTACCCCCCCACCACACACACACCCCCACCGCCCAAAGGAAAAAAAAACCTTAGCTAGTCATTAATAAATAGCCTTGCTGCCCCCAGATCCTGACATCTTCCGAGACAGGAGCACCGCGTGAGCCCCCGGCAGCTTCTGCTGCGTGGTGTTCTGTAAACTAGATGGTGTCTCTTTGCCCCGAGGCTCAGAAACCCGGAGGACTGACCACTTCTTGAGGCTTATCTCCAGTTTGCAAAGAGCCCCCGGCTAGCAGGGCTGCGGATTCTTGTACCAGCAACATCCTCACCCCCAGCATATTTCCTTCCACTCTTAGTCTCCTCTTAACACGGAGCAGCCAGTAATACTCATATCCTAGTTTGTAGTGAAGCCAAAAATTGGTACATGTTTTCTATACCTGAACAATTGCTTGTAGGAGCCGTGGATTTAGTTTATAAGACTTTCCTAAACTATGAGGGATTCGGAGTAACATCTGGGGCAGGACCTGAGGGTTTTCTGAATGATTTTCTCCATGAGCTGGGCACGGCTGCTCGAATGAAGGACCCATGCAGTGGGTGGAAGCGGGCGGTGTCCCATCTTACCCCTGAGGAAACGGAGAAATTGACCAGCGATGGAGAACTAAGCCTCCTTCTTTTTGGTCCCTCCTCAGGTGCGCTTTTCAGCTGCGCACACCGTTTCCATTGCCACTTGTACTTTAGCGACGGAGACACCGTTAAATGGGAATTCTTGGGGGAACCCTGCTGCTCTTGGTCTGAGCCTGGCTGGGAGCGAGGGGTGGGGATGGGGGTGGATGTGACCCTTTGCATTTGAGCCGAGGGGAGGGCTGGCCACCTAGAGACACCCTCTCTGGTTACTGGGGACTTTCTCCCTTCCACCCAGTGCCCTCCTGCTTGGTGGGCATGCACCTTGCAGCATCGCCTAAGAAAGCCTCTAGTTATTGGAGGAGTCAGGCATTCCTGTCCTGGTCACCTTATTTTTCAGAAGAATGACAAGAGGAACCAAATTGTTATTAAATCCCCTGCTGGGCCTATTAATTGTGTCTCATTTACTTTTCACAGCAGCTTTGCAAACATAGTATGTTTATGTTCATTTTACAAATGAGAAAATTGAGGTCCAGAGAGGTTCAGTGTAGACCTTTAGTCTTTGAAAATGCATCTTCTTTACAAACCAGAATTTTTGCAAAGAGGACTGGAGAGAGCTGAGTAAGGTGGCATTGCAGCCATCGGCACATAATTCTGGAACAGGCCCAGCGCTGGGTGATGTAGCAACTGCTGGTCTCTAAGAGGCACTGAGTAATTTAATTCATCCCCCCCAGGCTGTCTCCCATCGCTGCTGAGGAAACAAATACATTTACATCATTACATTAGTGGTTGTGAAGATTCCATGACCTATGGAAAGCGTTTGACCAGTGCCTGGCACATAGCAGGTGCTCAGTAAAGATTAGCCTCTCTCAAGATGTGGGAGGAGATTAAATTCCCTCTCTAGGGTATGTTGCCCTGTTATCCTCTGCTGCATTCTTTCTGTCCTTTAGGCTTTAGGAAGGCTGGGATGAGCGTCTTCTCGAGGTCCTCAATGTGTTGGTATTGAGAATGGGTGGAAGGTGGCTGGCCAGAGACTCAGCCACCCCGGCAGGCTTTATCCCAAGTCCTTTGTGAGAGCCTTGCTGGGGTGGACAGCCAGGCGTCTGTTTCTTTCAGTGCACACTTCCTGAGCACCTAGCATTCGCCAGCTGCAGTGCTAGGAGCTGGAGAGAGAGGTGAGGAGGACGTGACCTTGGGAAGGCAGCCATGAGAACGAGGAAGTGGAGTAAAGTTATTATGGGCGTGATGGTGGAAATCTGGGCCGCGTCCAGATGCGACACAGGAGCGAGAGTGGGCTTCTGGGGCCAGTGGAACAGAGCGGGTGAAACCCAGAATGGGGTTCTCTCTGTGACCAAAGCACCTTTGAAGAAGTCCGCAGGAGGGTCCAGGGGAAGCCATGTCTGATTGTGTCTCTGGTTTATTGGATGGGCCCACTGGTGGTTTCAGAGGCCCTTGAGTCCATTTGGAGAAGTGTGCAGTGGCTCAACCCTAGCAAACATAACCAGTTTAAATGTCACCAAATATGGTGGTCCCTTTCACCTTTTATGTCCTACATAATAAGTTACGGCTCTCTGCTAGTTTACTGGAAAATATATTTTCTTTAAAGTTTTTTCTTTAGGAGTAAAATGATATGTTAGAAAACATAAAGCAACAAGAAAGAATGGTCTGTAATCCTGCTACTTGGAGAAAAAGCATTACTACAGGTGGTTGATTTTTCTTTTTCAAAGTGGTACATAGACGAGTGTTTCGGATATATTGATTTTTCAGGCGTGCACGTGGTCACACGGACAGCCAGCGTTTTTTTTTTTTTTTTTTTTTTTTTTTTTTTTTTTTTGCAGTACGCGGGCCTCTCCCGCTGCGGAAAACAGGCTCCGGCGACGCACAGGCTCAGCGGCCATGGTTCACGGGCCCAGCCGCTCCGCGGCATGTGGGATCCTCCCAGACCAGGGCACGAACCCATGTCCCCTGCATCGGCAGGCCGACTCTCCAACCACTGCGCCACCAGGGAAGCCCCCAGCCAGCGTTTTTTCATGTGGGTTTCAGCCAGGCTTGACACCTGCCCCTTAACGAAAAGTAGACCCCTGCCTTATTTGTATGCCAGTTTCCCTGTGGATCACCGTGGACAGCGTCGGGGGGAGGCAGGTTGACGTTATGTTAAAGACTTGACAACCCAGAAGCGCTCTGTTGGTTTCTTTGTTGTAACCTTCGAGCTAGCTAGCGACAGGCTGAAATGTCACCTTTGCCCTTCTTTAAAAGCAGGAGTAATAGGTGGTGAGTGGATGGATGCCTCTTAAAATATTGGGAAGTGCTGTGGCCCTAGGTGAGTTTTATAGAAGTTAATTATGTGTATTGTGTTCGTTTAACAAATGAATCTTCTGGCCCTGAAGATAATGAGGTTGGGGGGCAGCGATGCCACCTTAACTCTCACCTGAGGGTCCCAGTCACCCAGAACGTGCCTGGCCTATACTGTAGGGGCCTGGCATGCTGTTTTGATTGATACAGGCCTTGAGAGAGAGATGTAGTGGCTGCCATGCTGATGGGGGACCAGCTGAAAAGAAGGTAGGGGGTGTCCTCATGGAAGCCGGCAGAACTGCCGCCCCCTACCTTTACCCCCTCGCTGCGTGTGGATCCAGTCTGGTACTAGTGCTTCGCGCTCCTCTTTCCTGCCTGGAAGTACAAGCATCCTGTACAGCTCAGCTCCCTCTTGCCCTCTCCCCTCCCTCTCCCCTCCCCCTTTCCCCTCCAGGGCCGGATACTGCGTTGGCTTTACCTGATAGGAGGGTGCTTTGCTGAGACTGTACCAGTAGCAAGTTCCCGGTGGCAGTGAGGCAACTGGATGCAGAGGCTGGTGCATTCCTCTAATAATAATAACTTGTGTGTTTATAATATCTGATATTCTATCTTACAGTCTAAGTGCTTTTCAGATACCTTACTATTATCTTTAGTTTATAGATACACTAACCAGGGCTTGTTTGGGGAGACGGGCAGGGTTGTGGGGATAGAAGGAAGGGAACCAATCCTGATTGAATCCTGAAGCTCTGCTAGAAGCTGCCAAGCAGCTCCATCACGGTTTAGGGGAATCTTTGCATCCACCCTGTGAGGGAGGTGGATGAGGGGAAATTATTTTACAGTAACTGGGGGTCGGGGGAGCTGAAATCTCTGCTCGCTGTCACATGTCAAGTTGGGTGAGAACTGGGACTTGACACCCACGTCACCTGACTCTTAGGCCCTGCAGATCTTTCTCTTCTGTCTCTAGCACCCAGTATAATGCCCGGCTCCTGCATCAATAAGTATTTGTCGAATGTTAAATGAGGCTTAAAGAGACCGTTCACACTTGACACAGGGGCACAGGGAGACACACATGTTTTCTGCCCTCATAACCCTCACTTCCAAATCCTGTGACCTTGGGCTGGTTGCCTACGCTCTCCCAGCTCGGTTTCCTGAAAACTTATCTGAAAAATGGGTAAAGGACTTAGCAGAGGGCATTTCCTGTAGGAAGAACGCAAATATTAGAGGACTTCTACTGCTTATTGTTGTCTTTTCGTTTTTCCAACCACACAGCTTCCCTTTTTATTTCTACCTCCTAGAAAATAAATTTCTGATGACAAACTGTAGTGTTGGATAATAACAACAACGAAGAAAGCATTCCTGACGTGATTGCTGAAATCCCCAAATGTGACAAATGTCAACTTAATAACAATAACTGTGGTCATGGAGCTGGCATTTATTTCTTGAGCACTTACCATGTGCTGGGTTTCACTACCTGGAGTCTTGATTTGGCAGCATCTCTGATTTGAAAGAGCTGTTGTAGCTCCCATTATATAGACAAAGAAACTGAGGTGCCCTGCCTGAAGTCTCTAAGGAACTGGGTGGTGGTCTCGGATTCCAGCACTAGAATTGGTCCGACTTCCCACTGTTTATAAACTACACCTAAAACTTGACAACCCACCTGTGTTTGTTCTGGGCATTTTCATATCTCACTTGGCTTGTTTACAGCCTGGACGTTTGCTCCGCCCATTCTCGGAGTACATGCTCAGTGCAGGAGGAAACCCACACTGGTCTTTGGACTGAACCAGGGTGCCAATGGCTGATTCTTGTTTTTCTGCCTGACGGTGGCGGGCCAGGGGCACCAGGGAGGTCTTCGAATTTCCCTTTCCCCACTGTCTGCCCCCTTTTAGGCAATGTTTTTAACAGGTGAGGCTTTAAATCTTATTGACATCTCTGAAGAAAGAGGAGAAAAAAAAGTCAAGACATGGCCAGGGAGAAAAGCTGTAGGTTTTTTTTTTTTTTTTTTTTTTTTTTGAGATTTTTTTTTTCTTTGCCATTTTTCTTTTGTATGCACATTATAAAACCTCTTGGATGATGAGTTCGTGTGGTTTCTTGGTAGCCCTGGAGCAGCTGCTGCTGAGTCTGACCTAGTGCATTGCAACCCCCTGTTCTGTGGGCCAACTCGTGCCTTGTGTGTCTGCTGTTTGCAGAGCGTGAAAGGGAAGAATCAGAATTCTGTTAGGGTTGCAGACATTTAGGAAATCTCTTTAAGTTTGAGGGCCAATTGGAGGGAAGAGATGCAGTGGCTTAGAACACGAGGCCTGCAGCTGAGCTTTGATGTACCTAGTTGGAGACCAGACATGAAGGAGACCAGACACAGTAACAGAGGAAAATTCCACTTGACCAGAAGGCTGGGAATGAATGTACTGGTGCATGGGGCGGGAGTAATCTGGAGAGGCGAGGCTGGTTCACTAGGGATGTTTTTGGTCACTTTGCTTTACTTCAGGCTAAAGTGTTCCTTTCCCTTTAAGCATGAGATGATACCTGGGGATTAACTTTTTTTGATGGTTTAGAATTGTGCAATAGCTCCAGGCATTTTATTCCGCTGATACTGATTATGTTAATAACAATATCATAGCTAGCTAATAACATAATAGCATTTACTAAGCAGGCACCATATGCCAGGCACCGTGGCAAGCATCTGATCCTTACGAGAACTCTGAGATGGCTTTTGTGTATATTCCCATTTTACAGATGAGAAAACGAACGCTCAGAGAAGTGAAATCATTTGCCCAAGCTCCCCCTACTTTTAGATGGTTTGCTTTGGTATCTTCTCTTAAAGAACTCGATTTCTTTGAGTGTCAACACTTGGCACGTATTAGGCACTCAATACATACTTTGGTGAGTGGTCAGAGTTACGGAGCTGGGGTTTGAACCCTGGTCTGAGCTGCCTCTGCATGTGATCTGGGAACTTGGTCTGAGCGCATGCAAGCCCCATGACCCCTGTTTTGCTGCTTTAGGTCCTCATAGTAGTAGATTTGATTAATCCAGTGGGAGCTCAGTGGTCCAAAGGAAAGGGAGCAAGGGGACTTCGGGGAAGCAAGAACAAGGCTCCGGGGCACTTGGGCATTCAAGGCGTAGAGTGAACTGTCATTCAAGAGAGTTTGCTGGATTAGTGTTTTCCTCGCCACTTGTGGCAGCGTGTGATTCGCTGTGTGCCCTCCTCCCCCGCCCCGTGCCTGCAGAGCCAGTTGGGCGGACTCCAGAAAGGCCTTTCAGATGGAACGACTGGTTAGTCACCTGTACTTGAACAGAGACTGAGCCGGACCTCATGAACTTGGCTTGCCCTCCTTGGGGCATGGGGAAATTTAGACAGCTGGGGTTGAACGCTCAAGGCAAAGCCCTTCGCCAGGGTACGTAAAGACAGGAAGAGGGATATGTTTTAAATACTTCGAGTGAACCATTTCTTACTTTCCCTTTTGCGTGTGGACGTAATGGCGTGCCATTATCAGTGGGTCTGTTCATCAGGCACCCAACTCGACCAGCCTCTCTGTCTGCTGACTTCCTGCATTTATTACACGAAGCGCACGCTTCTCTTTTCTCCTTCTTTACTCCCTGCAGTGAGATTGCGTGCTTCATGGGCATGAACCCCATTGGCCTTCTATCTCGTACATCAAATGGGTGTAGCTGTAGTGGTGCACGACCAATCGCTCATACCCGTCCTAAGAGGGAGGTACTGTTAGTGTCTTCACTTTGCAGGCAAGGGTCAGGAGGCATAGAGAGGTGAAGAAGCCATTTGTCCAAGGCCCTAGAAGTACTAAGCCGCAGATCCTGGATTTGAACCCAGGCATTCCAGCTCCTGGGCCTGTGCTCTTAACATTCTGCTGGTCTGAATTAGTGAGGTTTTAAATTTATTCATTTATTTTTAATTAATTAATTAATTAATTAATTAATATTTTTGGCTGCGTTGGGTCTTCGTTGCTGCACATGGGCTCTCTCTAGTTGCCGGGAGCAGGGGCTACTCTTTGTTGCGGAGCACGGGCTCTAGGCGCACGGGCTTCAGTAGTTGTAGCACGCGGGCTTAGTAGTTGTGGCTTGCGCGCTCTAGAGCGCAGGCTCAGTAGTTGTGGCGCACGGGGCTTAGTTGCCCCGCAGCATGTGGGATCTTCCCGGACCAGGGCTCGAACCCATGTCCCCTGCATTAGCAGGCGGATTCTTAACCACTGTGCCACCAGGGAAGCCCTTAAGTTTATTTTGAACCAAGCTGCTTCTTCTAGAAGCTTCTGTCAGCTGACTCCACAGTGGGGAGATAAGGTGGTGACCTCTGTTCTCAGGGTTAGCTCAGGCTGGAAGAGCGAGCACAGGAGCTGGTTAGATGGGTAGAGGTAGCCAGCCCCTTCTGGGGATCAAGCCCTCTTTGACCTGAAATCTTTAAGTTCAGCCTGCCTCCTGCATCTTTGCTGCTGTCAAAAGACCGAGACCTGAAGTTCCTTCTCTCAGATTTCTGGGAGCTCTCGAAGTGGAGATGGCCAGATTCCGTGGTCAGGGCTGGTTGGGATTGCAAATAAACTGAAGCCTGGGAAACTTTCTTGCTATTAATAGTGCAGACCTTTGGGGGAGGGAATAACCAAAGTTGATGCTGTTGGAATTGATTTTGCCTGTCCAGATGACATACTAATGAGCTAAGTGGTAGCTTAGATCGTTACTGCTCCTTCCCCAGCCAAGTTCTTTTAAAGCCTAAAACCACAAAAGCAGAGAACAAGTTGGTTTAGAGAGGCACAGTGGCCCTGTTGAGCAAGGGGAGGTGGTCAGCTTGGGCTTACACATGGGAGGGTGAATGTGGCGCTCAATTCAGAATGAGTTGTGTTACCTAACTCCGTTTCTTTACCTGGCATTCCTTTTTTTTTTTTGAAACAGGAATTTGACTTGTCTGGATATTTTTAAATTTAATTTTTATTTTATACTAGAGTATAGTTGATTTACAATGTTGTGTTAGTTTCAGGTGTACAGCAAAGTGATTCAGTTATGCATATATGTACATCCATTCTTTTTCAGATTCTTTTCCCAAATAGGTTATTACAGATTATTGAGTAGAGTTCCGTGTGCTGTACAGTAGGTCCTTGTTGATGATCTATTTTATATAGAGTAGTATGTATATGTTAATCCCAGACTCCTAATTTATCCCTCCCTCCCCCTTTCCCCTCTGGTAACCCTAAGTTTGTTTTCAAGTCTGTGGGGCTGTTTCTGTTTTGTAAATAAGTTCATCTGTATCCTTTTTTTAAGATTCCACATAGAAGTGATACGATATTTTATTTGTCTTTCTCTGTTGTCTGGATTTTTGATGGGAGTATTTCTGTCTCTTCAGTGCCTTTGGGTTATTTTGGAAAGTTTCTCTCCCAGCCCGTAGTGTGTCAGAGAGTACGCTGTCAACCGATCTCTCTCTCCAGGGAGAAAGTCTCTGTAAAATAACCGTGAGATCCCTATCTCTTCAAATCACCCACTTTGATTGTAACATCCATTGCTCTGCCCTTTGCTTCCTGGCATATTCTGGTCTCTCGCTGTGTACAATTAAAAACACAAAAGAGCCCTCTCTGTCTCAAGTGCCCAGAGTATCCCAGTATCTCACAGGAGTCTTTGGAAGGGGACAGAACTGTATTTCCTTCCCCAAACGAGGTGATTGTGCTCGAAATATCTCCTGGTAGTTTATTAGAGGAAACCACAGGCTGGGGTCAGAGGCAGTTCCTCCTGCCTGCAGCCTGCTGTCTTGCCTCTTCTTTCTAGATCTTTCTCCCCCCGCCCCCAATTGATCCTACCCCCCAGTGGTATTTTCTCCCATGGGGGCAGTGCTGTGGAGTTGGAGCACAGCGGCTTGATGGCGACCTGTCCTCCCTCACTCGTCCCTCTGGAACGTGAGGAAGGAATGTGGGGTGTGGACTTCCTTGAGTGACTGGGATTAGGCCAGTGGAGTCCGCTGGCGGACGAGAAGTGTGTGGGCAAAGGGAACTATTGTGTGAGGCTCCTCCGGACAGAAAGCCTGCCTTCATCTTTTACTGTGCTTAATGGACAATTGAGACATTCAGCCCATGTCTGAAAGGAGAGTGGGCCGGAATGGTCTCGAAGACCTCCCAGACGAGGGCTTGTAGGAGCAGCAAATAGAGACGAGGATTACCAACAGGAGAAACAACTGGGGCTGAGTCCTGGGAGAGAATGTTTATTTCCTTGCTCTCTAGGAGGGATTTGGAAAGAGCCATAATCCTGGGTTAGGAGTAATTTGTTACAGCAAGATGATACTTGAGTGGCAGGCCGCTTCTGGCTGAGGCAGCAAGACTTGTGTGCAGGGGGGTCGGGGGGCCTCCAGAAGGTCAGCCTCACTAAATCTTCCCCCTGGCTCGGGGGTTTGTTCCTCCCCAAGCAAAATGAACCAGCACCGCTGCTTGACCTTTCGGCTTCCTGGGTGTCACGTTACGAAGCGTCTCCACATGCTTGTCACAGCTAGAATCGGACAATAAAAATTCGGACAGGGAGACCTTGCTGGAGCCCCTGACCTCTTTCAGATGTGACAGGAGGGGGAAAAAAAATAAAAAAGAAACGCAGCCTGCTTCACGGTTTCAGTTGGAGTTTGAGGACCGGAGCTGAGGTCTGTCTTGCATTTGCTTCCTACGTGAACTTGACTAAAGCACGTTCATTGGTTGCTTGTTGGTTGCCGAGACTGCCGCTGTCTCTCGTTGTCATGGAATGGGGGAAGAAATACACAATAGGGAGGAGGCCCCATATCAGAAAAATCCAAGTCTCGAGAGCTGCCGGCCGTGGAGAAAGGAAGGAATTTTTTAGCGTTCTTGATTTTAATACCTGCTGAGATCGGATCATGCATGCATTTAAAATAACCCTTCCGGGGCTTCCCTGGTGGCGCAGTGGTTGAGAATCTGCCTGCTAATGCAGGGGACACGGGTTCGAGCCCTGGTCTGGGAGGATCCCACATGCCGTGGAGCAACTAGGCCCGTGAGCCACACTACTGAGCCTGTGCGTCTGGAGCCTGTGCTCCGCAACAAGAGAGGCCACGATAGTGAGAGGCCCGCGCACCGCGATGAAGAGTGGCCCCCGCTTGCCACAACTAGAGAAAGCCCTCGCACAGAAACGAAGACCCAACAGAGCAAAAATAAATAAAATAAATTAATAAACTCCTACCCCCAACATCTAAAAAAAAAAATAAATAAAAAATAACCCTTCCGGGTCGTCAGGACCCTGTTACCCTCTGGCTTCGTACCTCTCAAAGGTCATCTGATTGGCCACGTCTCTAACAGTTTACCCGGTAGACCTGTAACTCTTCTGGCTTTGAAATCCTCGGTGCAGTTGGAGGAAAAAATAGCAAATCTTAAGTCTCTTGAATCTTATGTAATTCTTTTCCCTTACTTCATTTATACCATTTATCCTTTGAGTTCGGAAGGATGGTGGAGAGGTCGGTCAGGAGATTTTAGATGAGCAATTCCATGCCCATTTCTTGGATGGAGAAACTGAGGTGCAGAGCCACCCTGACCTGCCCGAGGTCCCAGGACAGTGGAGGATGGACTGTAGCGTTCAGGTCTCTGAACTCCCTGTGGGTCTGTTGACTCACCTGCTCTGCTGTATTTGTTTTTTAGCCACGGGCCTTGAAACAGTTAGCACACACTTCTCTTCCTCAGTCCCATGCTCTTCACCGGCACTTCTAATCCAGGGTATCCCATGCTCTTTACGTTTCTCACGAAGTCTTGTTCACCTGCCATGGTAACATTCCTTCCCCAAGATCCAACACCAGCCAAAATCACATTTGGAAATTGTTTCCCAAGAAACTTCGGAGGGTTTGCTTTGTTTAGAAAAAGAAGAGGTTCACCTGTTTTTTGCTTCCTCCTTAGGCATTATGGGTGGGGTCTGTGTATACGTGTCTGTTCTCTCCTACCCCACTTGTCTCTGAAATGAGTGTGAAAACCATCAAGTGACTTTTTTTTTTGTAATTCATTTAAAAAACATCTAATTCACATACCGTAAAACTTACTCATTTAAAGTATACAATTCAGTGGGTTTTTAGTATATTCATAAGGCTGTGCAAACATCATCACTATTTCCAGGACATTCTCATCACCCCAAAAAGAAACTCTGTACCCACTAGTGGTCACCCCTAATCCTCCATCCCTCTACTGCCTGCCAATCACTAATTTACTCTCTGTCCCTATGGGTTTGCCTACTCTGGATATTTCATATAGAAGGAATCATACCATATGTGACCTTTTTTGTCTGCCTTCTTTAAGTTAGCGTATTTTCAAGGGTCAGCCACGTTGCAGTATTCATTCGTTTTTATTGCCAGGTAGTAAGTATTCCGTTGCATGGCTACACCACATTTTGTTTATCCATCCATCATCTGAGACTTGGTGTGCCCTTATCTCAATGTGCTCTGTATTCTGAGCTCCCTTGATGCCCACACTTGGACCCTGAGCCGCTCCACGGATTCCAACTTCTTCTCCTGGTCTTGAGGTGCGTGCATCCACCTCAGCATGCTTGTAGGGGAGCAGGTGGTAACCAAAACATTCCAGTTAACTGGACTGTACTGGGCCTTTTTATAAGAAGCAGTAAGAAAAAATGTGGTGACCGCAAGTTTGACTTGAAAATGAGAAGATTGTAAATGTTTCTCTGCCTAAAGTTGGGTTGTCTCTGGTTTGTCTCTTAATGTGAAGTCCCTACATTGGCATGTGAGCCTTCATTGTTTGTCAGCCACCGTCTGGAGGGCCGTGGGGAACGAGCTGGGGCTGCCCTGCGTGGAGGCTGGGGACCAGGCGACCTGCTTGAGCAAGACGGGGGGACCAGGGCTCCTCTCCTTTCTTCTAGTGGCTTCATGTCCACTAGACATGGCTCAGAGACTTGGGTGCTTACAGCAGGGCTGACATTTCTTGGAATCCACAGCCTTTCTGTGGGGAACTCAATCTTGAAGCTGGCTGAAGAGTGTGAGATGGCGAGTGGGGGGTGCTTTTGGTCACGACAGGGGGACACCCTGTCTCTACTGGTTTCCTGCTGGCTCTCTGTGTAGGGGTGGTGGCTGCACACTTTCCCCTCCTGTGCATCTTCTCTGCCCTCTTCTGGGGGACACCCATTGCCCATTCCACTCAATTCTGGCCTGAAAATACCAAAACTCTACATTCTGGTTCAGAATCCCTAGTAACTGCTAAGTCACTTAATTTCTATCTGCCTCACTTTCTCCTCTTTTAAAATGGGTTTGGAGATTATCTGCATTGACCACTTAAAAAAGGATGTGACAATCAATTTAGAGGTTTGAAAGAGCCTTTGAGAAAGGAAGGTGGAATCTGCATATATACTCAAGGGACTCTTTATTGATGCTGCTCCAGCACTGATCATTTATGCTAATGACTGATCATCAGAGTCACCTGGCAAGTTGGGAAAAAGACAATACAGACCCCTGGGCCCTGTCCCAGATAGTTTGATTAAGCAGGTGTGCAGTGGGTCAGGCGAAAAGTCTCTCTCTAAACAAACCAGTGTGGTTTGGGAGCCTGGGACCATGTCACGGTCAGGAACTAAATCTTTTTTCATGATGTTTCTCTTATCTTTCTTGTGTTAGTCCTTGTACCACTCATTAGCTTGCTGTCTTATTGGCTGGGTCTTAGATGACTTTTCTAGGCCTAAGAATATGTAGTCCCCACTGGACACTGAGCGTATGCTTTGTAAATGCTGCAGGAATTCATGTGTTAGAGCAGAGGGGGTTTTTGAGGTCATGTGCCCAATTTCCTACTGTAGACTTAGGCCCAAAGTGGGGAAGAGGTTGCCCAGTGAAGAAGTGAAATCGAAGTGATTACCTGGCTAGCAGCAGAGCTGGGCCTGGAGAGATGGTTTCCAGGCTCTTTCTCCCAATGTGCTACTCCCAGGAGCACACAGTCAGTCATAATTTTCAGATTGACTTTGTCTGGAGAGTGGAAGGAAGGCCTTGCCCCAGTCTAAGGGGCCCCATCCGGGTTTGAGAGGAAGGGCCAAGTGACCAACTTTACAGCTTGTGCTTTCATGAGCTGCTATCCCATAACCTTCCTGCAAAACCACTGACCTGGCGAATGCAAAAATATCTCAGGGACCTGGGTGTTGAATAGTTGGTGAGGTAAAGAAAACAGTGAGTCCCAAGTTTTGGTTATTGGATTTTGTTCGTTTCTTTGTTTGTTATTTGCTTGTGTTGCTTTGTTCCTCCCTTACTACCTTACTGTCCTCGGGAGCTCTGGTAGAAATAATTTTCTGGTGGCCTTGGAGGAAAATAGTTGAACGTTTGCCCAGTGACCTGTGGGGGGAGAAGAGAGATGGTAGATGCTGGAAAAGGATCCCTTTGGGGACACTGTGAGGCGTTCCCTTAGCCGTGCCCTTTGAGACACTGATCCCTGGTTAGAGTTCAGGTGAGGATGCCTCACAGTTAGTTGATAAGAAACCCAAGGAAGGTGGAGGGGAGTTGTAAATTACGTCAGGATGGTGACCTGGAGCCCTGTGCACCGCGGGACCTCAGGCAGGCTGGGGCTGCCTAGCTGGCCCTAGTGCCCTCCTTGTCAAATGTTGGTTGTACCTGCCTGACTGTTTACTTCGTAGGCTTGTTGTGGAAGTGGTTATGAACTGTAAATACTCTCTGAATGTGAAGTGATACTATTAGGACCCTTTAGTTGTTATGATGAAGAGCAAAAAGGTTAACTGTAAGGGTTTCATTTAAAAATCTTACAAACCTAGAGATGATCGCAGTGAGTGAAGTGAGTCAGACAGAGAAAGACACATGGCGCATGACATCACTTACATGTGGAATCTAAAAAAATGATACAAATGAACTTATTTACCAAACAGAAATAGACTCACAGACAGAGAAAACAAACTTATGGTTATCAAAGGGGAAAGGAGGGCGAGGGATAAATGAGGAGTTTGGGGTTAACAGATATGCATTACTATGTACAAAACAGATAAACAACAAGGACCTACTGTATGGCACAGGGAAAACTATACTCAATATCTTGTAATGACCTATAATGGAAAATAATCTGAAAAAGAATATATATATATATATATATATACACACACACACATATAACAGAATCACTTTGCTATACACCAGAAACTAACACAACATTGTAAATCAACTATACTTCAATTAAAAAAAATCTTATAACAACCAACCCATAGAGATAGAGGATAAAAAAGCTATTAAATTGTTGTTTTGCACAGATGCCTTGATTGCCCCTTCCCTCCCCCCTCCCCGCCCCCTTGCCCTTTTCCCCATATTCTTTTTATGTTGAGAAATGGGGTAGTGACTTTAAGGGGAACGTTTCAAAGTTCCTATTATGTTGGTTTCATTGAGGGAGGGAGGGAGGGAGGGAGAGAGAGAGAGAGAGTGAGTGAGAGTGAGAGTGAGAGAGAATCAATCTTAACATCTTACTGAACTTTTTCTGTAGCTTTTTCCTTCTCCAAGTTCAGCCTTCTGAGGTCTTTGGTTTTCTTTTCCTAGGTAACTAGAGTATATACTCACTTATGCTAAATCCCAAGCAGCAGAAACCACATGTTCCTGAAACCACATGTTCCTGAATTTTCTTCTTCTGTGCAGTCATGCTTCATAGGCAAATAATGCCTCTTTAAACAGAACCTCTGTCTTAGGTTCTCAGTGGATTTTCAAAAGAAGAAATTACTGGACTATGTTTTAACCTAGGACAAAGCAGCCTAATCTCCTGTACCCTCTGCATCTGTAGGAAAATTGATCAAACGAGTTTTATAATTGTGGCCCCTGATGATCCTGCAGGATTCTGGAGCCTTCTGAAATGGTTTCACGGAGTTTCTGCTATTTGGTATATGTGATCACTGCTAACTTTTGGAAACCTGTTGGTCTCTGTATGTTTTAGAGTATTAAATTAATCACAGCTTCTTATATTTCAACCATGCTGGGTAAATTGGGGGTCCCTGATCTCCAGGGCAAATTATTTATTGATAGAAGATGGGCTGGATTTTCCATCTTGCAGTTCTGAGAAATGAAAAAGGTTTAGAAAGTGACAGCAAGCCTGTTCTTTAACAGACCTAAGTGTGTAGATGTGTATTAGGGGTGAGCCTCATAATATGAGCTCCTGAAGAAGTGTGTATGTGCCATCAGTGTTATTATTTGGCTTCCTGTTGTGTCACTTACTAAGTTTTCCTATTTTCCTCTTAGGATGAGGGGCTTCTGGTAGCCTTTTCTTTTGTCAAGTTCAGTGATGTGAACTTAAGCATGGTTTTACCCCTTCCAGAGCAAAGTTTCGTAGTAGAATTGGCCTGGTCCGTGATGAGCCTGCCGGGGGGAAGGTGGGAGCAAGTTACATTGCAAGGGAGGAAGGATGAATGAATTTGGACGTGGTAGGCCGTGGCTGGCAGTACTCTCAGTGTGGGGTGTTTAGGCAGAGTATTTACTTTCCATTTTATAAGAAACACAACTTGTACAGCTTTCTGGCACTAGTGAGTTAGGAAGCCGTTGTGGTCCAAATCTACCATGAGGATAGTTTCCAATTAATTTGAATTCTTGTAAAATGGATTTTCCTAGGAAAAAGCACCCCTACTGAGAAATAGCTTGGATTGAAGAGGATGTTTTGTTGTAGGCATTTTTGTATTTAGGTAAAGAATGCATATCAGGCTGGGAAGCGGGGAGCAAGGCCTTCAAAGTTTAAAAATCAGCCCTTTTCTGGGTGATAGGCTTTCTACGGGGCTGTTTTCCAGAAGAGACTGGTTTCATCTCCATTGAACAGTCTGTTCAGGCCCCACGGTGCCCCTTTTCCCACCCTGAACCCTGCATTTTGCCCAAGCCGGGGGCTAATGCCATCTGTTGGTGGCAAACAGGGTTGGCACAGTGTGGGCTTAATTCCAGCGATGTGATGTGTGAAGGAGTTCTGCAAGAGAGGAGCTTCTGAACCTGGAAAGTTGATCCCAAAGCATCCGGGGCACGTCACCCCTGATCTGCGGAATTTCTGCCTCATGCTCTTCTTTTTTTAAAATAAATTTATTTATTTTATTTATTTTTATTTTTGGGTGCGTTGGGTCTTCACTGCTGTGTGCGGGCTTTCTCTAGTTGCGGCGAGCGGGGGCTACTCTTTGTTGCAACGCATGGGCTTCTCATTGCGGTGGCTTCTCTCGTTGCGGAGCACGGGCTCTAGGCACGCGGACTTCAGTAGTTGTGGCACGCAGGCTCAGTAGTTGTGGCGCACGGGCTTATTTGCTCCGCGGCATGTGGGATCTTCCTGGGCCAGGGCTCGAACCCGTGTCCCCCACATTGGCAGGTGCATTTTTAACCATTGCGCCACCAGGAAGCCCCCTGCCTGATGCTCTTCTGTGGTGACTCCCTGACATGGGATGCGTTGCTAGTATCTCCTGGGAAGTGGATGAGAACTTTTGGACATGCGAACCTTTTCCAGTCAGAATTGCTCAGGGATTTTCAAACTTCCATTTTGGAAGAAGGGATGGTTATTTCCGTTGAGATTGTGGTCTAGTGTTTAGACCTTGTGACTGGGAGTCACGGCCAGAGAGCTCAGATTCTTTTCCAAGCTTTTGCCCTCAAACTTGAGTCTGCCAATGACAGTTCCATCCAAAAGGTTGCTTTTGGGCCAGTGAACATGCTCTTCTATGTGATGGTGTGTGGCTGTCTGGATTTAAGACCCAGTGAAGGAATGGGTTCTGTCTGACATGATTCAGGTGTCTACACATTCAGTCCCTAAGCCAGGGATGGCAAATTGTGGCCCACGGGTCAAAGCTGTCCCGCCTGCCACCAGTTTTTGTACAGCCTGTGAGCTGAGAACAGTTTTCATTATTATTATTATTTTAAAATAAATTTATTTATTTATTTGTGGCTGCACTGGGTCTTCACCACTGCGCATGGGCCCCTTCCAGCCGTGGTGAGCAGGGGCTACTCTTCATTGCAGTGTGAGGGCTTCTCACTGCGGTGGCTTCTCTTGTTGCAGAGCACAGGCTCTAGGCACACGGGCTTCAGTAGTTGTGGCACGCAGCTCAGTAGTTGTGGCTCGCGGGCTCTAGAGCGCAGGCTCAGTAGTTGTGGCGCATGGGCTTAGTTGCTCTGCGGCATGTGGGATCTTCCCGGACCAGGGCTCGAACCCACGTACCCCACATTGGCAGGCGGACTCCCAACCACTGCGCCACCAGGGAAGCCCCTTCATTATTTTTAAATGGTTAAAAAAATCAAGAGGGGAATACATATTTCCTGACCCAGGAAAATCATAGGACGTTCACATCTCAGCATCTGTAAATAAAGTTTTTGGAACACAGCCATGACACAATGCATATGTGTATTACCTGTGGTGGCTTTTGTGTTAGAACAGCAGAGTTGAATAGTTGGGAGAGAGATGGTGTGGGCTACAAAGCTTAAGATTATTTACTATCAGGCTCTTTACAGAAAAAGTTTGCCAACCCTGCTCTGAACAAATAAGGGGGTGGTCTCCATGTGCCCGTCCATCTACGGAAGGGAGTGAATGAAAGCAGGTACCGGGAAGCTGCCTTGGTGTTGTATCAAGGATGTGGGGTTTCCCGGCAACTTCATTACCATCATCGTTGTTGTTCTTTGAGTTGTCCTGTGTGTTTAGATAATACATTTGTACAAAGACCTCCCAGCAGCCCCTCCTCGCCATCCTTGTCACGGAAATGGGACTCATGGAGATGGGGATGCCTTTGGGGGAGCAGGTCCTGTCAGGCCCACTTGAGTACCTACTGGTCACCAGGAACATAGATCTTGGAGGGGGCTTCTCACTTGGAAGATCCTCCCTATTTGCCTTTCCTTTTCCTTTTTTATTGGGGAAGGTGGAGTAGGAGAAATTAGAGCTACATACCTTCTTCTTTTTTGCTGACAATTCAGCAGGCCTTTAAACCACCTCAATTCATTTCAGGCCATTGGTGGTGTGTATATTGAAGACTTTGCCCACAGGTCCAAAGCTTAACTTAAGCTTCCTGAGATATGTCATAAAATATGACTGGGGCGGGGGGAACCCTAGTGGTCCTTGAGCAGAACATTATTATGAAACAAAGGATGAAATGCTTAAGCCAAGATGACCCTATTTACTTATTTATTTATTTTTACAAATGAAAGTTGAATAGACTCCATTTCAACAGTTTTCAATGCAGGAATTCCCACAGCCCCATTTGATTGCAGTTTGTTGAAAAGTTTAATGTTTTTGTAGGCAATTCATAATTTCCACGTTGAGCAGCCTAAAAGGAAGGGAGCCTGGAGCCCAGTGTTGCTTTTATAGTGGGATGGTGGGAACTTTTTTTTTTCCCTTCCCCAAAAGGATATAAAACTGAAGTTGAACTGTTGGGAAAATGTGGCGTGGCGATCCAGCCCTTTCATAAATCTGAGATGCCCCCTCCTTCAGGTCTTCCTTTAGGACCCCACAGAAGAGAATTTCCTGCTGCTAAATGTCTCCAGGAAGGAAAAGATTTTCCTCTGGGCTATAATAGTACCTAATTTCCTTTTTCTTCCCTTTATTTATTTATTTTCCCTATTAATAAGGACCAATTGTAGAAGATGAAGGAACCTGGGAAACCCATCACTTTTGCAGGAGGTTAATAACTTCCTTTAAAAAATCCTGGCCTAATACTTCTTTCCCCAAAAGGAACCTCATCAGCTTGAGTGCCAGTCAAGGCCCAAGGGACGGGCACAGATTTGCGGGGACCCAGCGGTTCTGTGGGATCGAGTTGCAGTGGGACAGAGAGGTTGAGGCTGTCACTGCGGGGTCGCTGCGAGTCGGCCGGGCGGGGGCCGTCTTCCCCGCCATCTGGATTTGGTTAGCTCTCTCTGGGCAGCAGGGCCGAGTCTCATTTCCTCCAACCAGTAATGTTATATAGGCAGTGATCCTGGGCTGCCCTAACATAATTGAAAATTATGTGTATTGTAGGCTTGGAGTGCTGAAATGTAGGCTCATAAAAATATGTGGTGCAGGTAGCCTGCGGAGATGGGCTATGGCACACAATGAAGCTTTTATGTAAAGTAAGAATCATAAGTCTCCGCATTAATATTGCATTATGGGTATGATCATTTTTGGGTGGGGGTCCTCAGGGCAGGCCTGTCACCTTCAACAAAGCCTGAATCTCCTCATTCTGGGGAGCTGGTATTTAGAGACGATCAAATCAGTTTTGTAGATGGCCAAAGACAAAAACTTGTCCATGCATCTAACCCTCACCACTGAGGGCAGAGGGAGGCGTAGGTGTGTGGCAACTCAGCTTGGCATGTTTCTTCACAGGTTTTCATGGGATGAAGAGGTGAGTGTTGGCGGGTGTCCCTTTTGGTTGGCCTCAAGGAAATGACCCTCTTGAGTGGTTTTGACCAGTGAGGCCCATGTATTTACGTGGCGAGTGAGAATGGGAAGAAGTAAGGGCGAGGCAGGGTAGACTAGACCCCCATAGCCCGCTGGCTCGGGTTATAGGGCTGAGGGAGACCATGGAAACATTTACTTCAGTGTCTCTTAATTTGGGATCATGTTGCTTCCGGACAAATATTTGGAAATGGTTTGATTAAAAGGATCACTGGGGGGTGCCTGCTGACATTTCCTGTCTGGGGTCCCATAATCCTACAAGTCCCTTGGTGCCCCTCACCCATCCCCTTCACAGCTAGGTCAACTCCTTCAGTTTAGAGATGAGAAATTGGAAGGTCTTGTGGTGAGTTACCAGAACTCGTAACCAGGTTTCTTCCCCACAGGAGGCTTCTAGGTAAAAGTTCTGAAGTGGCGGAAGTTGCTCCAACCCCGTCTAGATCTAGGTTGGGAAAACAACCGTGCAGTTTGGCAGGCAGCTCGTGGGTCAGGTCTTCCAGCTTTAGGTATCACTGAGTTTGGTTTTAATTTGCCGGAACAGTCGTGTCTTGGAGGATCCCATGGAAAAAAGCTTGTGGATGGTTTTAGCTCTTCATTTCATTTGGGGGTGGAGCAAACCCTTCTTTCTTTCTGGACTGCCCTTTGCCATCCTTTTTCTTTCTGTCTGAATCCTTCTGACTTGACAAGACCTACTCTGTACAGCCTTCCTCAGTCTCTTTTCTCAGAAATGCCACCTTCTCTCCAGGCCTTCCCTGGGCACGTGCCCTGAGTCTCTGTCAGAGCTTCACCACATTCTGTCTTGACTTACCTGTGGTGAATTGGCCCCCTCACGTGTGCCTAGGTTCTCTGAAGGAACACATCTTTGTCTTTCCATGATGCTTCACAAGAAGGCTGTGCATGAGGCAAGCTTTAATCCATGTTCCTCAAGTAAGTTTTCTGTAGAATTAGTAATAAAACTAGCGGCTAGCAAGATCAAGATGGTGCCTTCATCAATTGGCCTTTGGAGGTACAAAGGCTAGTGTTGATGTCCTTGTTAAAATCTTAGCATCGTGTCTAAGTTTTGTTTGGTTGTGAACTGAAACTGGTGTAACGTCACCAACAAAAGTCAAAATCTGGGAGTTGCTTTTACACGTGCTAAATATCTCTGTGACCGGACAGGCCGCCTTCCCTCAGTTTCCCCGATCTGCACGATGAGCAGCTGGATCAGTTGATTGTTCTCTGAAAGCTGAGGTATCACTTTGGACAGAAGTAGCTCTCTTGCTCTTGTGCCACGTGTTCATTTTCTACCTCGGAGAAGGGTAGAGAAGGACCCATTTGGCATATACCTTTATTTTTCTCTCTGTGGTAAACCTATGTGTTAAGGATTTCTTTGGCCTTTTGAGATGAGTTGTAGAAATTGCATCGTGCCCTGTCTGTGCATCTCTTAACAAAGAAATATTTTCGTTTTATAAGCTTTGGGGTTGGATGAGGAATTCCATCCTCACCTTACTCAGGTAGCTTCTAGTAAAGGACAGCTGCACGTGTATACTCAGCCTTCTTGAAAGTGAAGGATGATGGCCTTTTAGAAATGAAGGTTGTTCAAAGAGCAGATTCGGAATTGGTCTCCCAGGGCACCTCTGGCTCGCGGCTCCATTTGCTTTCTTCCTTCGGAAGAGATGTGTCCTGTCTCTTCTCTCTCCTCCCTCCCCACTGCTCTTCTCCAAATGGGTAGTATTAGTGGCATCATTTTATCTGAGGCCACCCTGTAGTTTGAATGTAAAGACAAAACTAATTGCTAATAATATTGTTGTTCTATGCTTGTACCTGTTGAACAGGAACTCTGAGGAAGAACCTGTCGGTGTTGCATGATTTTTCTGTTGTCATTGATGTTGCTGTCATTTGCGTGCTTTCAAGTTTTTTTGGTGTTGTTATCTGCACGCTTCTAAGTTTTGCAGTTTCTGATCCATGCGTCATGGTAGCTGTTTTGCATTTCTTTTCTAAATTCATTTTCCATGTTCTTTTTGTTTGCTCCCTCCAGTATCTTCAGATGAAATGGCCACTGCTTGATGTCCAGGCGGGGACCCTCCAGAGCAGACAAGCCCTCAAGGATGCCCGTTCTCCGTCGCCAGCACACATTGTTGTAAGTGACCTTACAGAGGCATTTGCTTCCTTTATTGCGGGGAGGTAAAATGCTCTTTTGTTGATAACAGGCCTTGTTTATCAGTTTTTCTTTCTTTAAAAATAGTTTTTTGGGGCATATTCTTGGATATGGTTTATATCTAGAAGGTACTTGTTTTCTGCTATTGGACCTTAATGATTGGTATCTACCTGGAAATGTTCCCACCACCCTTTTCTCCTAGTATTGGGTTAGCATCTAGCTTTGTGGATTCCAGTTAATAGGGCACAATCACCATGGTGTGGGGAAGACCGGAAATAGTATTAAAGCAATTAAAAAAACATAATACCCCAAATCTTTCCTGAAAAAGTCATTTAGGGGAGGTGAGTTGCAAAGCAGAGAATTAGGCAACTCGAAAGGGAAAGCCTGGATTTGAGACTTTCCAGTCTTACCCCCTGCACCGCCCGCCACTGGCCCAAGCAAAACACTCACCAAGTTATCCTAATTATTGGAAAGGAACAATCTAGACTGACATCAGAAAATTTTCATCTGGGCTGATTGATTGTAAACGTAGAGTACAAATGAACTTGGAAAGGGTTAAATTTAGTCTGTACATCCATGGCTTTGAAAGCGTGTGGGTTTAATACAGAAAACATTTGTTTGTTCTACTAAGAGACAACAACATAAAGTGTGTGTCTACATATATTTTTAATGCACTTTCTTAGGATTCTGTAGGCTCTGAAAGTGGAATTTATAAATTAACCTCTTGAGAAGATAGCTCAGCCTTATTAGAATATTCTCTTCTATATATTTATATTATGAGTTGGACTTCATACTTTTGAAATAATTAATGGAAGACATTTTTATAATGAATCCGTGACAGGTAGAATTATGCAAAGCACAAAACAATTCATGTGTTTTTCATTTAAGTATCACAAAATGTTATCCATCAATATATTTTGCCTCTATGTTACTTTTAATTTCTAAAAATGGCAAAATAATTTTCTTAAGTAGAAAAATCTTAAGATACATTGTGTCAAGTTTCAGGCTAACTGCCTCCTTATTTTGTAGCTTGCTATAATTGAGTATATATTATTTAATGAATTTTGCCTCTGTTATATGAATATTAAATATATATGTATGGGTGTGTATATATCACAAAATAATTTATTTCCATAAAACCACTTTTTTGAGTCATCATTTGTGAAAAGGTCTTACGAATTCTTATATTATAAATGAGGCACGTAGAAAGAAGGTTGACATTTTCCGGAAGCTTCTTCCTTCCTTCAACCCCACAATGAACCAGATGCTCACAATTACACATGCTCTTATAATGCTGAGATGTCAGGGCTGGAAAGTAACCTTAGATCAGCTAGGCCCTACCTGCTCTCAGAAAAGGAAACGGGTCCAGAGATGCCTTAAGTGAATTGCCCAATGTCACACGCTGAGTTAGCGGCCAGAAAACGGGAACTGGGCCCAGTTCTCTGCTCTCTTTTACTGTGTCCTCCTCAGGGAGTTGAAAGTAACTTTCCGTGGCTGGTTCTGTTTTGCTTACTCTAAATTGGCTCATTATTAGGGACGGTGTCATAGGCATAAAGAAGTTGTTGACTTGGGGTTCTCATGCAGGTTTCTCCCAGAAAAATGAATGCCATGTAAACAAATATTTTAACAATACACAGAGATTGGTTTACAAGCCCTTGAGGGGACAATAAGGAAGCCAGTCTGTGTCACTTTTCCTGCCTCCCTGAATTTCCCAATGGGGGTCTAGGTTTGAAATTTATTTTTCTGCTTTTGGAAATGCTGGGCAGGACTCGCCCACATGGGTTTTTTTTTTTTTTCTTTTTCTTTTTCTTGTTTTTGGAGGCACAGGGAAGGGACACTATCTTTAAAATCTCTTGGAGGCTTTTTCTCTTTTGAGTCTCAGGAGAAGATGCAATTCTTAGAAGTGGTTCCGAGGGGCCGCAGCCCCTCTTCGGTGTGGCCTGGAGGTGAGCCACCTCTAGGCTGGCAAGCGTTACCGCTCCCCCACTCCCCCCTCAGGAATGGGGTTTGTCCATTTGGAGAGAGGTAGATGACTGCCCTCCCTCCCTCATCCCCGCCTCTCCCACCGCCCCTCAGATCCCATAAGGGCAGTTGCCGCAACTTAGGCCTTAGGCACTTTGTTTTCTCGTGTATAAATTACCGATCAGGGAGTTGGTGAAACATTTTTCCAGATCCGATGTGGATTTTGGCAGGGGGCGTAGTGAAGGGACTTGGGTTTCCTTTTCCTCTGCTGTTGATGGGGAGGCATGCTGACCATAGCAACCACTGTGGAGCCTACACCCAACGTTCTGATGGAGACCCTTGTCCAAAGGAGCCACAGTGGGCAGCTGTAATCCCATCTTCTGTGCGATCTCTCTGCTCCTGGGGACCTGGGGAGTGGCACTGCACAGAGGTTATGGGGTGGTGGTGGAGGGTGGACTCTGGGAGCTGCAGAGGGAAGCCACGAACGTGGACAAAAAGGAAACTGAATTCGTGAAATATTTAATGCTTGTGGCAACTGAATGGTGTCTTTGGTTATATGAGTCAGCCCTGTAATTGTACATTTCTGCAGTCTTCACCTGACACCAGGGCTGAGGAGGGGGGTGTGGAGGTGGGAAGGGAGTTGGAAGAGGGAGAATGGGAACATAGCAGGGGAAGAAAGTCTGGAGGTTGCTGACCTCGGGGTCACGTATAGTTTTGGGGGATTGAGGAGTTGTATACCTTGGTAGTATAAATTTATGATACCTTTTCACTGGACGTAGGGCAATGTGTCGACCCAGACCAGCTTGGCAGGTACAGTGTATCTGTATTTATACGGGGGGCATTCTGGATTGTGGCTGATGTACCATTCGGGTCTCTGTATAGCTCAACATTGGCCAAAAGACTCTGGTTCTCCTTCAGATTCTCTGATGAATGGCTAACTTTTCTCGAGACACTGGGCTCTTCCTCACTTTTTTGTTTTTTATTCTTTTGAATAAAATGTTGTCACATCACAGTGTTTCATCAGACTTGTTTCAAAATAATTGCCTGAGGATTGCTTCCTAGTTTCTCCGAAATTTGGATTTATTGTAATTTCTGGGCCAGGCTGTTTCATAATTATTTCTAATGTTTTATTTTGAAACTAGAGAAGTGTCCAGTGTTTGTTACTAACCATTATAGAGACTATAGCTATCACAGGTTGCTAAGAAAATAACTTTCCCTGGTACCCATGGGGGTAGAATTTTCAGATGGAAATTTAAAGCATCTTGTTGGCATATTTTAATCTGATTGGATTTTTTTTCTCATGTGGTATGTGGGTTACCACATTGTAAAAAAATGAATGTGTAGATTAAATGTTCTTAACAAGTGGAGTTCAATCGATCAAATAATATTTATATTAAGAAGCAAGCCCCACAAAGTTTAGTTCCCGTAACTGATACAGCATCTTGTTTATTATAATCCAGTGGTTCCTAATCTGTGCTCAAAAGAGAGTAGAAATTATTCCCCAAGGATGATGATTGAAAACTTTTTTTGTTTTGGCGAGCCAAAAAATAGGAGTTTATACCACAGATTTGTCTCTCTCTCTCTCTTCTTGGATTTCCCTTTCCCCCCGATTCCCCCAGAAATTCATGGACTTCCTGAAGTCACAAGTGCCAATATCCTCTCTTCTCTTCAACCTCCCGAGTCTGTATTCTAATTCATAGAACTCTCTCATGTTTCTTTCTCTGGTTTTTTAAATTTATATTTTAAATTCTTTGCCTCTTTTTTTTCCCCTCTTCCAAAATGAGTGCCAAGCAGCTGGGCTGTGCTACATGGTGGTGTCTGAGTCTTGGCTAACCCACCTCCAGGGCCCCTGTGAGGAGCCCCTCCCCGGCCACCACCCCAGGTGTCTTTGCTACGCAAAGACTTTCATTTAACTTCCTTTGTACCCAGCAAAAAAGGATTCTGTACCAAAAATGGCGGTATTTTGGTACAGTATGTATCTTATAAAATGGCAAACGGCTTCAAAAGTTCCTACCATTGTGTCTTGGGGGTTTCCTCTTGAAGTTGGTGTGGAGTTTTACCTTGGGGTGGATTTCTAGCGGCTTTGGGTCTTGTGTGTTTTGTTGTGTAATGAGCATGTAGGTGTGCGATGAGAAAGCTGTCTGAATCCTGAGGAGCAAAGCCTGCCAGACTGGAGTGTGTAACTCTTTTTTGGTTGCTGTTATTGCTTAAATGCTGAAAGAGAGCGGGAAAGCTCTTACGAAATGTACGATGGTAGGACTGCAGACAGGGTGTCTGCTGTTTGAGTGGAGCGTTTTCAAGCTCAGAGGGCATGCTGGATCTTCCACTGTTGTTTCTGAAGAGTGTGGGGGCGGGGTGCAGGGGAGCTGACTTGCAGGTAATAACAAAAAATTACCTTGAGAGCATCCTCTTGGTTATTAAGTACAGGCGGATGTTTCGGGGTGTTATTGACTTGGGTTGTATTCTGTCCTGTTCTGCCAGATGCTTGGTGGCAGTTAGTATGTGATAGGAGGCTCTGTCCTAGACGCTGAGGTCCAGCAAAACCATCGCAGCCCCTACCTGTGTGGGAGGCTCTCTCCGTGCCAGGTGCCGTGAGGGGTACTGGGCCCGTGAGGGTGTATGATCAAGGAGATGGGACATTCACTGAGAAGCTGCTGAGAATGACGGGCCAGGACTGTCCCGTGAGGAAATGGCATTTAAAATGAGATTTGAAGCATCAATTGGAGTTGGCCAGGTGAAGGGATGGGAGGTGGGAGTACATTCCAGGCAGAAGGAAAAACATGTATGAAGGTCCTAAAGAAAAGAGAGCTTAGCTATGATGGCTGCTGGTCATGGAAGCACAGGGACAGTGGCCTGGGTAGGTGAGGACGTGGCGCTTGATCCTAACCACTGTGGGAAACCATCGGGGGATTTTGGCTTGTGCTAAGCTGCTGGTAGTGGGGAAGGTGAAGTGGACACATTTGGAGGGGCCATCCGTAGAGCTGCTGATGGATCCGATGTAGTCCGTGAGGGGGAAATAGTTTAATTTTTTAATTTTTATTTTGTTTATTCCAGCTCTATTGAGATATCACTGACGTATGACATTGTGTAAATTTAAGGTGTACAGCATGTTGATTTGATACACGTATATTTTATGAAATAACGACCGCCACGGCATAGCTAAAGCCCCATCCCATTACATGATTACCATTTCTTTTTTGTGGTGAGAATATTAAAGATCTACTCTCTTAGCAGCTTTCAAGTATATGGTACAGTATTGTTAATTATAATTCTCAGGCTGTACATTAGGTTCCCAGAACTTACTTCATTTCATAACTAGAAGTTTGTACTTTCAGACCAACATCTCCCCATTTCCCCCACCCCTGGGTCCCTGGTAGCCACCACTGGACTCTCTGTTTCTGTGAGTTCGGCTTTTGAAGATTCCACTTATACGTGATACCATGCAGTATTTGTCTTTCTCTGTCTGACTTATTTCACTCAGCAGAATGCCTTCAGGGTCCATCTGTGTTGTCACAAACGGCAGAATTTCCTTCTTTCTCATGGCTGAATGATATTCCACGCTATACATGTAACACATTTTCTTTATCCGTTCATCTGTTGATGGCTACTTAGCTTGTTTCCACATCTTGGCTATTGTGAATAATGCTGCAGTGAACATGGGAGTGCAGATATCTCTTTGAGATCCTGTTTTTGTTTCTTTTGCATATATATACCCAGAAGTAGGTTTGCTGGATTGTATGGTAGTTCCAGTTTTAAGTTTTTTGAGGAGCCTCCGTGCTGTTTTCCGTAATGGCTGCATCAGTGTACATTCCCTCTAACAGTGCATAGCATTCCTTTTTCTCAACGTCCTCGCCAGCACTTGTTATCTCTTGTCGTTCAATGACAGCCATTCTAACAGCTGTGAGATGATTAATTCTTTGTCGTTTTGATTTGCGTTTCCCTGATGATGAGTTATGTTGAGCATTTTTTTTGTGTGTACCTATTGGTATAGTTCATGTACCTTCTTTGGAAGAATGTCTACTCAGTTCAAGAGATGTCTCTCTTTTTTTAATCGAAGTACAGCTGAATGAGTTGTCTTTCTTTTGTTTTTGGCCACACCTCACGGCTTGCAGGATCTCAGTTCCCAGACCAGGGACTGAACCCAGGCCACGGTAGTGAAAGCGCCAAGTCCCAACCACTGGACTGCCAGGGAATTCCCTGAGTTGTCTTTTTTAGAGAGATTAAGATTCTAGGTTTCCTGACCCCACAAAGCAGTGTGGCAATATGACATGGGAACAATTCAAACTTAATTAACGATCCAAACTTAAAGAGTTATGTCGATTATCTATTAGATTTCCATTTATTCAGAACGTATTTATGGTAGGGTGGAGAATTCTCCCTTTCCTTCCCCAAAATGTAGGTAAGTAGCTCTAGTTGGTCTTCCTCTCTTGGTCTTGTATTTACCATTGATTCAATCATTGGCTCACATTCATTGATCTTGCAAATATTTAGTGATCGCTCCCCATGTGGGGAAAACAGTATTCTAGATGCAGAGAGAAAGTGGAGTCGGTGATGAAAGATGGTAACAGTAATAACAAATAAGTCTGGGACGTTTCCTTTGTGCCAGGCATTGTGCTAGGTGCTTTTCAGATATTTAATTATCCCCACTTTACAGCGGAAGAACTCAGAGAACAGGGAGGTGAAGTATTTGCCCAGCTGTGGGAGTCCGGACGTGAAGCAAGGCAGCCTACCCCAGAGCATGCCATCCTCTTAACCCCACCGACCCCAGAGGTGGCTGAGAAAGAGACAGGTAAATGGGGCACAATGCCGTGTGCAGAGTGCTGCCAGGGGAGCACCCGGTGGAGCCCCTAGCCACAGCTGGACAGGGTGGGCTTGCTCAAGGAGACCTGCTAGCTTCACTGGAGAGGGGGATGTGAGGTCGGCTAGGGATTTGGTTTCTGGGTGTGATGACTGCAGAAGACTCCCTGACACATTGTGGGAAGGGAGGGCAGATGCTCCGGGGGCAGGTGATATGAGGGTGTGAACTGTGCCAACTTCCTAAAAGCCTGTCCCTGTGTATTTTCTGCAGTCCACTGCACATACACTTTCCTCTTGTGTGTGTTTTTTTTAAAAATCCATTTATCTGTGACTCAACCAGACTTTCTAGAATACTTAGGATGTGTTTCCTAACAGTGGCTGAGTCAGACCTTTCCCATTTCACAGACAGAACCACGATTAAGGGTGTATGTTTTGTCTAAGGATATAAAGCAAGCCTGTGAGCCCTGCCAATATATTAGTATTTTTATAAGGAGAGCTATGAGGAACTACCATTGAGAACCAGGCAACCAAGTTATCTTTCTTCAGGGAAGACGTGGTAGATCGGATCAGGTGTGCTTTAAAGGGAGAGTGGAGTAAGCCCCAGGATAGTCCATAACGGTCTATGGTTAAAAGTCCAAGCTTCCTGTCTCCTTCCAGAAAATACTCTACGGCGAGGAGTTCTGAAGTTTTGAGGTTTGGGTTCATGGTGTGGCAGCTGACCACCATGGCAATGGAAATATCCTACCAGGAAGGATTGTGTAAGCTCAGTTGTATCCTCTTCAGATTAGAATCACAGAACGTTTCACAACCTTCAAATCACATGTTGTGTCACCCAGTGCTGTCCCTTCTGTTGTTTAATCACTGCTCAGAAGTCCTCTGTTGGCCATACTGTTTTTGAATACAGAGACGGGGCATCTGTCTGTCTCCTGATGCAGACCGTTTCCTTTGGTAGAACAGGGGCTCTTAAAGTTCTTTCTTCGTATTGCACTGAAATCTCTCTCCTTGAAATGCTCAGACTTGATTTGTGTTTTGCTGTTCAGTTCTGCTCAGGCTTCTTCCACTTAGCCATCTCGAGAATAAGAAGGTATGTCTTGTGCGTCCTTCCCTCATCACCAAGTTTCCTCTTCAAGATTATCCCCCATTGTGACTCACATCTTCAGAGACTGATCTTAAACTATTTAAGAATGGGAATTGCTCGTTGTTGATTGAAAAATCCTACCTCTAAAGTAAGTGACATTAATTATTCAGTGTAGCTTTCCTCATTCATCAAATTTATGTTCATTGTAGACACTTTGGAAAAGAGCCCCTCATCTTACCACTCAGAGATTATGTTACGAATTGTTTGCTATATTTGGTATATTTCCTTCTAGACTTTTTCTGCTGAGTGTATTAATATTTATATTTGTTTTTAACATTCTTGAGCTCATGGTAGTGCTTAAAGTTTTCAGCCTTGTATTTATTTAAAATAAAAATCGCTGTAGTGAATAAGCACTTCTCCATGTCATTAAAATTCTTAAGGATTTTTAATAAGCACATAATAGCCCATACTATGATCATACCCCAGTTTACTTAATCAGTGCCGTATTGTTGGGTCTTTAGGGTATCTCCTTTTGTTTCTGCTACTCTAAATAATCCTGTGAGGGACATCTTTCTTCTTTTTTTTAATTTAATTTAATTTAATTTTTATTTTTATTTTTTTTATTGGAGTATAATTGCTTAATAATAGTGTGTTAGTTTCTGCTTTATAACAAAATTAATCAGTTATACATATACATATGTTCCCATATCCCCTCCCTCTTGCGTCTCCCACCCACCCTCCCTATCCCAACCCTCCAGGCAGTCACAAAGCACCGAGCTGATCTCCCTGTGCTATGCGGCTGCTTCTCACTAGCTATCTACCTTACGTTTGGTAGTGTATATATGTCCGTGCTGTGAGGGACATCTTTGTGTGCTCCCTCCTCACCCCCACCCCCACCCCCATCCTGTATTATTTCCTTACAACCGATTACTAGGAGGAAAGGTAAAAGAGAACAAAATTTTAAAACAGTTTTTGATACATAACCACAAATATCTTCCTGATAGGCCTCAATTTTTATAACTATCAGCAGTGTGTGACAGTTAGCCTTACCATGATCAGAATGATTATATTGTCTCTGGGCAATTAGACTAAAGAAAAAAAAGTTCTGGCTTCCTTGGAAGGATGTGCCCTTACTCCATGTTGCTCCAGAAAAGAGACCCAACCAGCCTGATCCAGGTCAACCTTCCTAAGGCCTTTCACCTTCAAAACAGGCAAACAAAAATGATTGCTTTCTTACATGGTTAGCAGGTTTTAAAGACAGCTCATGTTATCATGGTTGTACAGAATGATGTGTATTCATTTTAGATACAGCGTAACTCTTTAGATATATTTTATTAGCCCCCCTGAATATATGCAGCACATTTAGGGCTATTTTTTGGAGGTCTTGGAGTAGTATACTTTTATAACTCCAAAGAACTGTAGAGTTTTTTAAGTCTTAGTATCTCTTCTTTTAATAGCATGTTATTGGGCAAAGGTATTATTTATTTGATGCTGTGTATGAGCTGGTTAAGAATATGATCCTGGGGCTTCCCTGGTGGTGCAGTAGTTGAGAGTCCGCCTGCCGATGTAGGGGACATGGGTTCGTGCCCCGGTCCGGGAGGATCCCGCGTGCTGCGGAGCGGCTGGGCTTGTGAGCCGTGGCTGCTGGGCTTGCGCGTCCGGAGCCTGTGCTCCGCAACGGGAGAGGCCACAGCAGTGAGAGGCCTGCGTACCGCAAAAAAAAAAAAAAAAAAAAAAAAAAGAATATGATCCTGGATTATGTTTCTGGGAAAACATACCTGCTTTTTAAAAACGCCATTTCTTGCTGAGTTTAAGATCAGTCCACACAGGGAGTGTGGGGAAGGCTGGCAGCTTCAAATCAGTTTTGACCATTTCCAAATGCTGTGACTTTGTGCTCGGGCAAAAAAATCTCTGGCAGCTCTGGGCTAGCGTTTCCCGACATTTGTGTCCCTGAGTGTTAATAAGGTTACTAGGAAAAGGGTTCCCTCCTGAAAGAGGTTTAGGGAAGCTCTGGGTTATGTAGAGTCGGTTTCTTCAGGGCGGGCTCTTGACTCCTCTGGGTGCTTGGAAACTGCAGGAGGAGTCCCTAAGTCCTGCTTGACTAGAGAATTCTTCTTGGCATCTTCAGGGACAAGATCAGTGCACATTCTGGAAAGTTTCAGTACCTGCTCTGTTTACCCAGCGTGGGAGCTTGTTTTAAATTAACATGGATGTACTTCGAGCTCAACTCGTGGATTTGCCTATGTTTATCTTTCCAGTAAATAAAACAAAATTGTTCATTTGGCAGCGGTGCTGTCCTGCTTGTCCTTTCTTGCCTGGCTGATTCACTCTAGGTATCGGGCTTGCTTCTCCGACCAGATTGTAAGTTTCTTGAAGCCAAGGAGCCCCATGGTTTTATTTCTTTGCAGGTGGCTTTCTCTCCTCCTACTGTGGCGCTTTGTTAATTAAGCAGAAAACCAATTTCTGGTGAGAGACAGGAGTTGATTCCGTCTGGAACAAGTGTGACTTCGTCGTTACCGTAGAGAGTTCAGAATCGTCGTGGTTTTAGCACAAGAGCTTGTCCGCGTGTCTGCTTTCTAACTTGACAATCCACCCTTACACATTCCAGCTCACAGCGGAACCTGTATCATCATCACCCCAGTAGCATTTATGCAAATGTGGTTCACACCAAAGCTCCAGAAGGTTGGGCTTGGAGGGTTTCTGTCTCTTTCCAATCTTGTTTAAACCGGCTGTTCCTTAGGAATCCTGTTATAGGATGCCTGAGTTTTTTTTTTTTTTTTTTTTAAGGGGTACCCAATTGGGAAATCTAAGATTCAATGATTGGGAAATGGGTATTTTCAACAGTGTAGGGTATGTGCAGTGATTTCCTGATTGGCTTGTTAATGGCTTGCAGGTCGGATTTTTGTCTCTTTTAATTAATTAATAGAATTGAACACCTGGATTTCAGAATTGTCCCTTGGAGTATACTTGGGAAATAGGGAGAGAGAGGGACCCTAGAGGGGTCCGGATGGGAAAGTTTATAGTTATGTCCATTATGCATATAAGGATGTGAAAATCCCTTGGGTGAGCGGAGTTGCTCAGAATTCCATGGGCAGAAATAGCCATTTTCAGACAATTATCCAGATTCTTTCTCCAGCCTGTGCTCTCCCGAGTGCCTGATTCACCCTCCATTCAGATGCCAAATAGACATGGGAAAATTGGCTTGTTCAGAATCAAAGCTTTTATTTCCACCCTCTCCACCGCCAAGCCTGTCACTCCCACCGTTCACTGTCACAGTAAAGGTCATCGACATTCACCCGTTGCGTGGACCCCACATCTTGGAGTTCATCTTTAACTCATCTTTTTCTCTCATACCCCACATTCAGTCCGCCAGCCTGTCCTGTGGGCTCGTGATCCATCCACATAGCATATCAGCTCTGCCTTCAACATAGCTGTGGATTCAACCACTTTTTACCACCTCTGCCATCACCACTGAAGTCCAGGCTGCCGGCATCTCTCACTGGGGCGTTGCCAGAGCACCTACCCCAGTCTCCCCAGTTCGCACTTTTGTCATTTCCCATTTTCCTTCCTTGGTCCCCTACACTTCATTCCTATATTTGAGATGGCCTTTTAAGTCCTTAAACAGATCATGTCACATACTTCTACTGAAAACTTGGAGGATAGATATTGTCCTTTGAAAGAGACACAGAGCAGCTGTGAACAGGTACTTAGCTCTGTCACCTGATTGGAAAGTGGCACCTGGAGATTCTCTCAGAATGGAGAGCATACAGGTCCATTGGGCCCAGGACGGGCCACGCTTAGAGTGTTGTGTTGGCTGGAGGAGAGAGGGTGAGGGCCGTAGGAGGGCACGGAGGCTGAGTGAGCCCCCATCCATCAGTCCTTTGCTGGTGCAGCAGGATGTGGCCGACGTCTGGGCCACCCCCCACTGCATCACACCCGAGCCCCTCCCATCTCCGCATGTGTGCAGTCTGTGCAGCCATAGCCTGCCTGCAATGAGAAGCTTGTAAGGAACTCTGGCAGGCATGATGCAATCTGTTTTCCAGCCAGAGCCTGTGTAGCGTGTGGATCCGGGCCGTGATTCAGTGCATCACCGAGACTGCCTAATAGGCTTGAATGAAATGGGCTTACCATGTGCCAAAGTGCAGTAGGGCAAAGGCCTCTCGTTCTTGTTGGAGGGCGCAAGCTGCCCGTTTCTCTCTCAAGAACATTGTCTGTGTTGCCCAGGTGCTGGGGTGAAGAAAGTAGCAAGTGTTTAAAAAGGCTGAAGAAGGAAGGCAGGCCTGCACCACAAGCCTTGGGACTGAACTGTCCCCGTGGCCCCCAGAGACCATGGGGGTGTGGGGTCCCCATTACTGAGACTTGTCTTTGGACCTGACGTCTGACCCTTCCCCTTTCTAATTCTCCTGCAGTTAGACCTGCCTCAGGGACGCACGTAAGATTCTGAGAGAAGTGTTTTTGCCTAGGCCTTTCAAACTCCAGGGAGAAGTCAACCTTGCTGGGTGGAGGGAGAACATAAAAATCTAAAAAAAAAAAAAATATGTCTCAGTAACAAGAAAGGGGAGCATGGCTGGGAAGAGGGGCCCCTGGGCAAACATTTAGGATGATTCAGCGAAAACTCAGGAGAAAATAGTTTTTTGGGAAGAGGTAGCTAGCCCCCTTTCCACCAAAGCCCATAAATGGAGGAACGTCTGAAGCCAAAATTGTACTGATCAAGGCAAGAAGACATTGTCAAAGATGGAAGAAGTGTGTTTGAACGGGAGAAACCGTTTCCATGTTTAAAATACAACCAAACATCTCTCCTCCATTCTTCCTGAAACCCCTTCCCATCCCGTTTCCACAAAGTGCTTGATTGGCATAGTCTTTATTATGCTTTCCTCTTAAATTATCAAGTTGTTTTCAGGAATCAAGAATAACATCTATGTACTGACCTTCCAGTATATGAAACCAAATGTTAACAATGGGGCAGATTCCACATTTATTTCTGCACCAGTTTTGTGGGGTTTGTGTGTGTGTGTGTGTGTGTGTGTGTGTGTGTTTGTTTTTTTGCTGCTGCTGACAGCATCCTCCTCTCCCCCTAAATATAGAGAACTACCTTTTCCCTATTCTGGTTGGTCCAGGTAGACATGTGATTGGGCAAGGGGCAGGCATGTGATTTAAGCAAAGTTACTTAGGAGCCTTCACTAGGCAGAGAGGGTCTAACTCTGTGGCTCTTTGCAACTCCCTCCCTCCCTCCCTCCAGACAGACACACACACACACACACAGAGAGAGAGAGAATGGAGGGTGCTCATTTGCAGTAGGGGAGTGTCTGTATGATACCATTTAATTCTGTGTATCCAGCTCCAGTCCTGGACTATCCAAGGAAGCCAACCAGTCTGAGATGGTTTTCTGTCACTTACGACCAAAGGAGTTCTAGCCAATCATTTTCCAAGCCTTAGGCTTATAAGAAATGTTTCCTGTTTCAGTTTTTTCAGACATACTGGAGCGTGAACTGATTTTTCTGCTACTGTGTAAATAGGGACTCATGTGAAGGAAACATTCTTGCCTTCTTTAAGACTGGGTTGATTTGTGCTGATCTGAGGGAGACATACCATATACAATTTTTCCCACCGACAATTTCTAGAGAGAGGCTTGTGTGAAAGAAAAGGAAAAAAAAAAAAAAGCAGTTTCCATGGTTTGCTCCTGTGGTCATGGGGAATTTTGAAAATGAACTTGAGGCATTTTCATGAAATTCCTGATTTCATATTTTTAGTTTCACAGAGTTTTCTCTTCTGGCCCCTACTTAACATGTCATCTTTGCCCTAAAGTGCTCTTATTTCTGTTATTTGGAATAATTAAGGAACACCCAGTTAATTAATAGGCCTAATAAGCATGGCCCTTCTTGTTGAAAAATGTGATCTTAACCCACATAAATAAAGAGGTGCCAGTGGTCTCCTCTACATATTAACACTTAACTCATATTATTTTAGAAGCACTGCTTTCTTACCATGGCTAATTACTGGCAAACTGAGCATACAGGTGTTTATTTCTGCTTGATTTATTGATTATTACAACTTTCCTATTTGATGAAGGTTCTCTCCATTTTCCTATAAAACACACACGCACCAGGGGAGGATCCTGCAACTCCAAAAGACCAGAAAACTGTTGTTCCAAGGGCTGTGAGCAGAGTGCAGTGTTTGTACCTAGACTGAGGCTAGGTAGTATCTGTTTGGAGCATTGTGTTGAGAGAGATTCTGAGGACTTATATGTCATGGCTCCAAGGGAAGGGAGGCACTGATAGATCAATATCTGGGTGAAGGAGGATGGAGTAAGGGACGTCGAGGTGTCACAAATGTCATTTCTGCTTTGGGGGGAGAGTGTCAGAAATTGAGCCTTCTACTGGGTCTATCAGAGTCCAGTCAAATGTCCATTATGATGGACAGTCTTATGACTCACCATTTAAAAATTTTTTCCAAACGAAGCGATGGGAAAGAGCAGCATTTTTCATCTGAACCAGGAATGAGAAAATGAACCTCAGCTTTGGAGCTGGCCTGTGGCTCAGCCGCCTTGATTTATTTTACTTAGTTCCTCCCACGGCCAGGAGCTCTCCTTGCCCTCCATGACCAATAGGTCTTGGAGGACATGATGTGGACCATGTGTGATGTGCAGATTCAGCCCACTTTTTGTGTATCACACCTGCAAATGTTGGCAGCGTATGCAGATTCCTGACAGTTACTAAAATATGGACTTCAGGGATGAAGTCCACATTTCTTCTTCCCACCCTACAATTAAAAGTTGCCCTATTAAAAAAATCAAGATGTGTCTAAAGACGGTGATAACTTTAATGCTATCTAAACTTTTATTTTAGAAGGGAGGCCTTTTTTTTTAAATGAACCAACTCCTTGTTTATTTAGTTTGTTTTTGGTACCTACCTGTGATAACTTTTATCCTGATTTATTCTTTGCTCTATGAGTCCAGGCCTGATGTGAGTCGCAAGCACAGTTCTCATGCCAACAATCTCGTGGTTAAGCTTTAGAACATGATTTGAAAAGTATAAGCCACTGAGAGGCAATAAAGACATATGCTGAGCTAGTGCGTGTTTGGACATCTGTGTGGAATAAGTGAGTGGGAAGAGAGGGTGTGTGTCAAGGAGAGGGAGGGCGGGCCATTGGCGTGGGGAAGTGGCCGGGGGTTCCAGCAGTGGCCAGCACCGCATCCAGAGGCCAGCAGGGGTGGGTTTGGCCAAATGTTCCGGTGTCTGGATGCCTGTGTGAATTTCCTCCCAAGTTTTCAGTTGGCAACATGGGATCTGCTGGATCTGGAGCCAAGGGTGGGGATTGTCCGGATCCTGTTAGGTGCAGGGGTGTGATTCGAGAGGTAAGAACCGAAGCCAAGGGAAGGGGCTTGGAGAACTTTTCCTCAAGCACTGTCCTGGGGCCTCACTTCCAACAGGATTGCACATTATAGACCAGAGACTTGTTCTTTCTCGTGCTCACTCTCCTGTTCCTGATTTTTGTTTTAATCTCACAGTTGATCATGGATTGGCATGTTGAAAGGGAACTGGGGAGTTCTCTTGGTCTAAAGGCCTCACTATGATAATTAAGAAATGGGTGCATTGAGAAATGGAGAGATGTACTTAAGATCATGATAATGCTGGAGGTTTATTGAGCACTTACTAGGTCCACTAACTTTATTGTTCCAGTAGTTTACTACTTCTACTAATTTCCATTCTAAGTAATTTGTATGATTGTCATGTTGAATTGGCACAACACCCTATGAGTTAGCAATTG
Organism: Mesoplodon densirostris; assembly: GCF_025265405.1. Lineage (NCBI taxonomy): Eukaryota > Metazoa > Chordata > Mammalia > Artiodactyla > Ziphiidae > Mesoplodon > Mesoplodon densirostris. The sequence continues at coordinate 17,998,905 of NC_082661.1, read as the reverse complement.
TTATGATCCCATTTTATAGATGAGGAAACTGAGACTCATTGAGGGTGGGGTAATGATCTGCCCAGGGTCACACAGGTGGTGAGTGGCCAGCTGGAATTTGAATGCGGGGAGTCTGACTGCAGCACTGGGACTCTCACCTATAGGTGTTAATTTTGCTTCCGTAGGAGCAAGCACACAGCCAGGCTGGTGCTGACCTGGCTGCTTCAGGAAACTTGGAGGCATGTTGTGCCTTTGAGATGCTGTTTATTCCTGTTGAGGAAACAGGGCTTTGTGGGTTTTTAGGAGGACAAGGTATGAACTTGTGTCAAAAGAAAGGAGCCAACAAAAGGAGAGTTGCATCAAGATGAGCCCTCCATTCATTAAAGTTATACCTCCCTTCATGCAGTACAGGTGTGTGTCTGCAAACTTGTGGGTGAATTATCAAATCTATTTGGCATGTTACATGGGATGGAAGGCTTTAGTGAGTATTTTTCTCAGGTTATCAACCATTTACTCTTTCATGGTGTAAAAGGATAATATAACAAATACAGTCATGTACCTGCCACCTACGATAACAATGATTAATCTTCTCCCTTGTGTTTAAAAGAACCAAACCAAATCTGTGTTCCCCTCCCTAGTCCATAATCTTCCCTCCAGATACATAACTACGATTCTTATAATTTGATGTCTTCCCAGTCCAGGTTTTTACAGTTTTGTGCACATACATATGTGGATTAAAATGTATTACAATTAACGTTAGTGGTTTTTAAATTTTAGGTAAGTGGTTTCATATTTCATAGTATTCTCTAGCTTGATTCTCTTATTCAGCATTGTGTATGAATTTTACCCTTGTTGTACATTTAAATCTAATTCACCCATTTTAATTGCTATGTACTATTCCTTTGTATGGACATACCACCGTTTTCCCATTTCTGTATCGATAGTTATTTGGATTGCATACAAGTTTTTAAGATTACAAATTATGCTGCAGTAACCATTCTTGGGTAGGGGTATGTTGGCACGTGTATGAGTGTTTCTCTGAGGTTCATACCGTATAGAATCATTGGTAGGACATAAGATGCTGATACTTAGTCATAGTTCACATGATATCAGTCACCACACTCTCTGCAATGATTGGATCAATTAGTACTTGCATCACGAGTATGAAGTATAAACACTTTCTTTCCCCACATCTCGCCAACACTTGTCAGACTTACAATTTTTGCCCAATCTGATTAGCGTGCAGTGACATCTTATCATGTTTTAATTTGCATTTCTTTGACTCCCCGAGGTTGACAATCTTGTCATTGTTTATTTTCTCCTCTGTGGCTTGCCTGGTTTACTCCTCTGATCATTGTAAAGAATCAGATAGTTCTTCCTTATTGACTTATAAGATCTCTTTATTATAAGTTGGAGATTTGTGTTGGAAATATAGTCAGCGCTTCATATCCATGGGGTCTGCATCTGTGAATTCAACCAACTATGGATTGAAAATACTTGGGGGGAAGAAATCCAGAAAGTTCCAAAAAGCAAAACTTAACTTTGCTGGTGCCAGCAACTATTTACATAGCATCTACTTTGTATTAGGTGTTATAAATAATCTAGAAATGATTTAAAGTATAGGGAGGATGTGTGTAGGTTACATGCAAATACTACACCATTTCGCGTAAGGGATTTGAGCATCCATCCACATGTGCTTGGGGGTGTGAGGGGGTGTCCTGGAACCAATGCCCCATGAATACCGAGGGATGACTGTACTTTCTCCCAGTTTGTGATGTTTTAAAACTTTGCTTGGATTTTTTTTTTTTTTTGGTGGTACGCGGGCCTCTCACTGTTGTGGCCTCTCCCTTTGCGGAGTGCAGGCTCAGTGGCCATGGCTCATGGGCCCAGCCGCTCCACAGCATGTGGGATCCTCCCGGACTGGGGCACGAACCCGCATCCCCTGCATCGGCAGGCGGACCCTCAACCACTGCGCCACCAGGGAAGACCTTGGATGGGTTTTTAAATGATAAAGTTTTAAATTTTAATGCGTTCAAATTTGTCACCCTTTCCCCCTGTGCTTTCATTTTGTACCTACTTTAAGTAGCTCCAAATCTGCAAGTAGTTGGTATCGGAACTGTGATTTTGTTTGGGTGTCTGCTATCTAATAGTCACATCTAAGGAGATTACTTTTCTTTGGTAGGAATCTAAATCAGAGGATTGGTTTTTTTTTTTTTTTAACTAGAATTTAAATATGATTAAAACAACTCACTTGGAGCAAGGTGCAGAAACTGTGGACCAGACCTGTATCTGGAAAATAAGGAAGTACGAAGGTAATAAATAACTCTTGGTCATATATTGATGAGGTACTGGTGCCCAGCTCTGGACAGAAGCTTTCTTTATTTTACCTCATCAATCTTTCCAGCAGCCCTTCTTGAAGTAGGTGATTTTATCCCCACTTAAAGATAAAAAACCCAAGCTTAAAGAAGTTAAATTTATGAGGTAAGTGGCAGAGCCAACATTCAAATCCAGATCTTTCTGACCACAAAGCTTGTGTGCTTAATATTACACCCCATTGCCTTCTTGAAAGTTACTTGGAATTTGTTTGAGTTCCAACCTCTTTATAGGTTATTTTCTATTTGAATCTAATTGTAAAGAAAGAGGGGGTGAGGGTGGAAGACAGGAAGGAAAAGGGGAAGGATTTGAGATTCAATAATAGAAACTAAACCCATCACTACGAGGGCAGTTCAAAAGGAAGAGTTCCATGTTTCACAGACTAAAACGTTAAAACCCCAAATCATTGCATCATGCAGGTCTGATGCTGAGTAATCACCCTCCTCTGTATTATTGTGAGGGTGGAGGCAAGAAGTCTGGGAAGCTGTTTTTGCCTAAGGAATTACATTCCAGGGGACTCCGAGGATTTAGGTAACCACAAAAGCCATTTATTTCGAGTACACTGAGATTTCTACCACTTTGATCCCTAATCCATAGCATAATTAATAAATGAAATGTGCTGTAGTACGGGTTTTTTACAAAGTGTACTTTTAAAATGGCTTTTGGTCTGACATGATTCATTTACCACTTGGAAAAGCATTGTCACTTCAGATGGGCAGGCCGGGGAGATCGCCTAGTTGAGGGCTGTTTCCCAGGACCTGGTCCCTGTGTTGGGCTCTGCAGAGCAGGCCCTTCCGATACCCCCTGACTCTTCCTCCTCCAGGAAGTGGGGGGAAGTGAGGAAGCCAGGATGCAAATGTCATCTGGTCTAAGTGTGTCTGAAGACCACAGACCTCCTAATGAAGATCTTTTTTGTCTTTGTCCCTTTATATCAGTTGAGGAAAGCTACTCCGAATAGGTAATAATAATTAGGATGATTACTGATTGTTCAAACAGAAAAACCAGACATTTGCCTTTTCCTCCCCGCCCCTCCTTTTCTTTCTCTCTCTCCTAACCTCCAACAAATGTTTAGTGATTACCCATAAGGAGACAGGCTAGGAATATATCAATGGGCAAGAAAATATTCTTGTTCTCATGGAGCTTCTATTCTATAGGCAGGATGGATGGGGAGGGCATACAGACCCAAACCAGTAAATAAATGACATGAAAAAGATGAAATAATATTAATATAATAAAAACAATATTTTGAGCATTTATATTATGCGCCAGATTCTCCATGTATTACTTTGATCCTTAACAACCATTTGGAGACTACAGAGGTATTATTGTTATCATCAATCGTTATATGCCCATTTTACAGATGAGGAAACTGAAGCCCAGAAAGGAAGGAAGTGGCTTCTTCATAGTTAGAAAGTCAGACCTTTGCAATATTAGTTTGGTCAGTGGCCAGGATCTTATTCACTGTGTTCTCCTTCCAACTGAGAACGAGCAAGGTCATTTAAGATCATGGTAGGAGCCACAGAGAAGATAAAGCAGGACAGGGGGACAGAGAAGCACCATGGGCTGGGGGCTGTTTTAGATGGGGTGGTCAGGGAGGGCTCCCCAAGAAGACAGTGCCCCAGCTGAGATCGGAACCGTGCGAGGTTCCAGAGCTGTGATGCTCACCCAGTGGGACGAATGGAACCTTCTGGCAAGAAGGAGTTAATGCCTTGCCTGGACCGATGGCTGGTTCATTAGGGCCTTGAAAGCGGGGAGAACTGGGGACTGTAAATGTTACAATCTTACCTTTGGCCCTTAGGGATTCTGCCTTTCAACCTTGGCTCAGGAATAACCTGCGACTGCCCAACAGGGCTTCCTTTTAGGAAATGGGAGAGAATAGCCTGTTACATTCAAATATACCATAAAAGTATCACCAGTTATTTCAGTGTCTGATGACCTGAGCTTGGGGACGCTGAGGAGACTGTGAAAGGGTCTGAAGAGGCCCTTTAGAGCAGAGGTGAAAAGGGGCTGGGGCATCCTCAATTCTAAACAAAGAATTGCAATGGGAAGGTAGCGAAACGCTGTTTTTGGAGAGGGTGAGAAGGAAAAGAATGGTATAGATGGTTAGTTGGAAAATGTGGTTTTTATACAGAGTTTGCGTGGGGTGCCTGAGGATCGAGGGCGATATGGACTTCACCGTGGACTTCCCTCTGGGACAGCTGGCAGCCCCAGCCTGATCCTTTGGCTTCCTGGTCGGCTTGTGAAAAGAGGGGGCTGTGTCTCTTAACTGGAGCAATCTAGGAGGACTATGGAAGTTGGCTCCATGTGCCTTTCAAGTTCTCAAGTATCCTGTTCCTTGTAAAAGTTTCAGGTTTGGGGTCTGGGATTGCGCGTGTGCGTGCGTGCGTGCGTGCACGTGTGTGTGTGTGTGTGTGTGTGTGTGTGTGTGTGGTACCTTAATGGAAAGAGATGGGCTTGGGTCAGTGGGAAAGAGAGAGACCTCCAGGCGCAGAGTGACAGGATTTGATATGACGCAGCAGGAGAGCTTTGCTGCCTTTATTCCATAGTAAATCCTTACACAATGCCATATGCTGTTGGATTCCATAGCTGCTGCACAGGGTGTGATTTGGTTCATGCCCACTCCGCAAACAGGAAATGGTCGCTGCTGTATGTGCTTTTCATGGAGATAAAGTGTCAGGAGCGGGGCCCCAGAGTAACACTTGTGCAGCTCCCCTACTCACACAGGCTAGTGTGGGGCAGTCGTTGGAGCATGGGAAGGACTGGGAGGTAGGACGGGGAGGGAGCTTTGGGGCTGGAATCTGTACAATTAGTCAGGCAGGGGCATTGGTTGGGAGGAAAATATTGATGTACCCTTTTTGTTTTTGAACCCGAAGTTTGGGTTTTTCAGACGTATCTGTGGATTTTTATATGTTTTCCAAGCACCAGAGCTTGGATGTTAGGTCACCGTAGGTATCCACTCCTGTGGACACATTTCAGCGGAATATTTTCAGGACTCCGTAAAAACACGAGGCTTTCAAGGCTGGGCGGCGTGTTCAGGTTCACCCCCTCACCCCCACCCCCCTTGGCAAAACCATGCAAACGTTGGTATTCAAAAATATTTTGTTACTTTTCTTGGCAACGTGTCCCAAAAAGGAATTGCAACACAGCCTCCAAGTTAGGAGGCAACTTTCTGGGGAAAAGGCGGGGTTGGGGAGGTTTGGAGTTTGAATCAAAAACAGACACCAAAGCTTTAATAAAATAAATGAAGCAGAGCCCTTTCAGCGCACAGTGGACCGTATTGGTGCAGGTCAGGCAGCCTAGTGGAAATTGACAGGCTGAGAACTGGGACATAAACAAAAATGTCAGTCCCTGGGAGTCTTGTTCACTGGACAATGTCTCAATTGTTTCCTTGGTTTTCAAGGCAGCAGGGGAGAGTGGAATATTAACTGTTTACTGCCCAAGGCTGGCTGGGAAATTGCTTTGAGAAGGAAGAAAAAAAAAGACAGAAAATCGCATTTTTATTTAGAAACTATTAAACATGTCAGTAAGTGTTAGGAAAAGTGTGGCTTGTTTCTTTCTTAATCGTCTGCCATTCAAGTCCATATTCCTGGGTACAATTTTGTGTGTGTGAGAGACAGAGAGAGAGAGAGAGAGAGAGAAGGGAGAGCAGGGTGTTTCCTTTTAAATTTGAATGTTAGCCTTGCATATTGTCAGCTTTTAAAGATAGCTACCCTGTTAGTTATCTGCCCCCAGTGGATATGACAGCGGGGTTAGGGAAGGAAGCGGGATTTCTGATAACAATTTGAATTTTAGCTTTCAGCTGATATCCTATTAGTGTTTGTTCCTCTAAAAAATGTCTCGATGGAATAAAAATCAAGTGGTTAGAATTTTATAAAAGAAAACGTATTCTACTATCCATAAAAATTCACTTAGTGATGAAGAAAGGGGGAAAAGTAACTATATCTTAGAGGGAGAAATGGGTACAAAAGAAGTCCAGAATTCTGTTCACACTTGAATTCAGTTGATTAGAGAAACAAATAGCAAAGCCTGGTATCAGCCTTTACCTGGGCAAAGTTCAAAACTCAACTGGTAATTATGTCCTTAGAAGCTTTAAAAGGACGGTGTTGTTATAGAAGCAAAGACCCAGCTCACGTTTTCGGGACAGAAGGCACTGGGGTTGTTTGTTAGATAAACTTGTTTTAATAAATAGGGGTCAAGGGAGAGGTTCATGTTCTTGGAAGACTCGGATTCTGACTCCCTGATAAGTAGAAGTGGTTGCCATTCTCTCCTTTTTAACTTTTAAGCCAGAGGTTTGCAGCAGCTAAACTCAGCTCTGGCTCCCGCTTCCTGTCAGACAGGAAATCACTTCCTTAGCCAAAATTACAAGCTGTGGCAAAACTCCCTGGCCACACCGAAAAGAGCCTGTTTTTCCCAGAAGACTGTGTTTCTAGATGCGGAAGCATAAATTGGTATACCATGTGATCGTGGCGTGCCCAAAATACCTAGGGGAGAGGGTGCTGGAAGGAGGGTGCCTCCCCAAGGGCGAGGGCACCACTGGGAACCGGTGGGCTTTGCTGCCCTGGTTGGAGCGAGGGGGCGGTAAGGGGTGGCCGGCTGCCGGGTGAAGAGGAGTTTGTAGCTGCCATGGGGAGCCCTGGCCTCACTGAGCCGCATCAAAGTTCATGTCTGGGAGAGATCTCACATTGTTCACTTGGGAGCCCTGAGGTCTTAAGGGTGGGAGTCAAGTAAGCTGTTTGATGATGTCACAGATTCAGGAGGTCTTGGGAATCCATTGTCAAGCTCTGTGTGTGTATTTACCCTCTTTCCCCTTTATCTATTATTCAGGGAGCTAAGGACACCCTCCTTCCAGGTAAGTTAAGTTCTCAAGAAGTTTAAACTTCTTTCACAAGGCAGCCCAGTGACGTTTGGGGTTACTGGCTGACATGTCCCCCAGTTGCTGGATTGGGGGGGTTTGCATTTCTCGGTCACTTCACAGAGAGCGCAGGGATGATGCCAATTCCACCTGCCCTTTCTGGATGGAGTGTGTGCCGAGGCCCAGTGTCTTTACCTTGGATGCTGACTAGGATAAACTGCCGCTTTACAGACATATTTCCTTAATTTAAGGGATGGGCATAACCTCTCCAATGACTTGTAAAACTTCAATCTTCAGTTTTCCCTGATGTCTAGGTATTCATAAGCATGTTTGTAATAATCCTTGCAGGCACTAATTTGACACATTCAAATCATAAGTATTTCCTGTGGTCTTCTCTGGACAAGACTTTGGAGGAAAGAAAAGACTGTGTCACCTAGGAAATTTGTTCTTCCATTGAGATGAAAGGGCAGTGAATTAAGTGCCTGCCTTTTCTCCCTTTCCCCCGCTCTGACAGTTATTGATTCTCCCCTGGAACCATACAGTCTATATTCTGATCTTTTTCCTGACAAAGGGAGTTCCCAGTTTGTCAGCTGGTGGCCACACTAGCAGGTTAAGCGTTAAAAGTCGGCACTACCTGCCCTCTTGAGAGTATGGGTGTTTTCAGTCTCTTCCTACACAAGAGCTAGAAGATGTTTCTAAAAGAATCTCTGGTGACTTAGAGGTAAAGGGAGCTTTGGAAGCATGACATGAAGAAACAGGAGGAAAGGGGCAAATACGTCTTTTCTACATCTGTTTATTCTTGTTAACAAAGGACAGGAGGCTCCTCTTAGAAAACGTCTGCTGGGGTTGGGGGAGGGCATGGAGAGTGAAAGGTTAAACTTAAACCATGGCCAAAAGAGTTTGGACATACTGTTCAGTAGAAATGTGATTCCTGTGGAAGAAATGAATGCTATGAAGACGACTGAGCCTCAGCCATCCAATGAGTCCCTCATTGCCTCTTCTATGGCTAAACTCCGGAGGCACCTTCAGGAGGCCCTCCTCAGACCCCCACGTTCTCTGCCCAACCTCTACTCACTCTCGCCGCGCCATCTTGGAAGTGGCTGCCTCACGCTGCGACTGGAAGCGCCTCAGTGCCCAGTTGGTTCTTGACTTCCCATGTGCCCGCAGGATACATCCATGTGAAGCCACGAGAAGGTGGACCACACCACATTTCCCTAAAAGCCTAGGTCAAACCCGGTAGGAATATAAGTTAACAGTTTCCTGATGTTAGGGGTGTCTTTTACTGCCTTTGGTCACATTTCTTTGTTGTGTGTTTCTTGTGTGGTTCTTTTACGGCCCTAGCGCTTTTTTCTTTTTCTTTTTTTTTCCTTTTTTGTTTCACTCCCCTTTTGGGCAGGAGGGGTGTGTGGCCAGTGAGGGGATAACAGATAATAGTGAAGTTTAGTCTTTCCAGACCAGATTATTTCGTTTATGCCAACTAGGTAAAACGTCAACCCAATTAAGGGCCCATTAGATATTTTAATAGCAACTGAGTTGTCTAAGCTGGGGAAAGGGTTGAAGCAAGACAGGAGGTCAGGGCTTTGTGGTCTGTTACAGTCCCCTGGGGTCTTGGGCCTGAGGGACACTCTGGGGTCTTAATAAATAAATGAGGGTTTCATTTTGAACTCTTTACTACCAACGATTGACTAATAAATTGGGTGTGATGCTTTTCCTTAAATATTAACAACAGGTGGGGGGAGGGGGGATGAACGTGTGTGTGTGTTTATAGACACACATACACCATGAATAATCTGGAGGGACTGTGCATAAAATTTCTCATTTTTCTCATTTTACATTAGGGAAGACAATGCACTGAATGAACTCTGGACCTGGGAACTTTGCATTCTAGCCTTCTCTCCCCTACTTGACCACAGTGCTCACAGTTAGGACAGTGTTTCTGTTATGAAGTCACACACTTCCTGTCATCTCTCTGGGGATAGCCTTCCTAAGCCCAGCTTTAGGAAATAGCTCAACTTCAAGAAATAGCTCTTAGCTTATGAAACAATCCAACGATCCCCCCTTCACACACATGTGCGCGCGCGCGCACACACACACACACACACACACACACACACTGTCTACATGTCTTCTGTTCTTAGGGCGCTAATATTTGGAGATGTAAATTTGACCTTAGAGAGAAACACTCTCTGATGATAGGCTAATGTTTGTATTTACTAATAAGCTTCCCCTTTGACAGTCATTGGCTTCGGGGCCCCAAACCAAACTCTTAGGCTGCTTTTATGATGGGCCAAAAACATACTCCTTGTTTCCTCCCAGTTTCTTAAACAATGAAGCAATGACATTTTACAGAGCCGTCTGTATTGGTGAATGGACCGAGATGGCCTGAGATACGGCCCTGCTCTGGCTGGAGGGAGCGAGGGCCGGGGAGAGAGCGGAGGACATGGGAGCCTCGGTGGACCCTGGGTGGACCCAGGAAGGAGTGTGGGCTCTGTGAGCTGAAGGAAACGACAGCGGGTGTGACAGTATTTTGATTCTATTACCTGAAGCTGTTGGATTGAATCTACTACCTCTACCTCCCAGCCCTCCCTCTCCTCGGGTCTGGCTTCTCTTAAGACCCCTCAGTTGGCTGATTCTGAGCCTCTCCCAAGGAACCAGAGGCTGGAGAAAGAAAAAGGGGCCAAGAAAAGAGCAGTGAAAGTTTTTATTTAGCAAAAAGGGGAATGTGCCGAGAGATGTGGGCCAAGCGCAAGAAGCTTAGGCAGAGCAGGAGAAGAGTGTGTGTGTGAGAGTCCGTGTCCGTGCACGCTCATCAATATGTGTGCCTGCAAGTACAAGTGTGTTATATGTGTTCTGTTGGATGGGTGGATTGTGTGTCATCCAGGCAGGTTTAAGGAAGTTCCTAAAAGGCTGTGGGGTTCCAGAAATAGACAAGTCTAGGGGACTCCTGGGAGGAAGGAAGAGGAGGGAGTACATTGCTACTTGGAGACTCTTAAGGACTGGCTGGGTCTGGCTGGGCCTCCACCATCTTGCTTTTTATCTTCTGAATGGGGACTGTTTCCTTTGTGATGTTTACCGGGCTTCCAATCAGGCATCAAGCTTTTCTTGCTTGAGATTTTTATTCTTTGACTCAGCTGCAGAGACCCTTGTACCTTTAAGGTTAGGCTTCTCCTGGATGGAAGCGAGGGCCTCGGCCAGGGCAGGCTCCAAATGGTGGCCGCAGAGGTATTTCCTAGCTGGTTCCAGGCTTTGCAGGAGGTTGGTGAACATTTAGATGGGGGTAGTCCGTTCACATCTGCTTTTATTTTTCCCATTTCTGCAGGCCAGACTGAAAACTTAATAAATTGTATGAAACCCAAGTAAGCATGGATGTTAAAGAACATTAAATAAATTACATAAGTATGCCTACCTGTAACACTTTTATAAGGTAAATGCACATGGGTTATTTTGCCATAAATGTGCACACGGACCAAGATTTATTCTAAAGCCCCCTTGTTTCAGCCCTGCCGCTGGTGAAGGTACTACTGTTCCCCAGCTCCTTCCTTCTTTCCCTGGCAGCGCAGCAGCCGGGCTTGGAAAATGCGATAATGATACCATAAGTACCCTAGCGCAAAAGTTGTTTTTTGTTCCAAAACATTGCCAGTTCACGGCATGTAAAACTACCACGGATGCCTCAGCCAGTTTTTCTTTTTCCCCAAATAAGGCAAAGCATTAATGAAGCAGCCGAGGGCCTGGGGAAATATTCTGTCATTCTTTCAAGTGAAATTTCGTCCCCTCTCTAGGCAGGCTCCTAGATTTTCAGCTGAAGTATAAATAAGTGTCTAGCCAGAATTTGTTGAGTAGTAGGCCATGCAGTTGAACTTGTTTACTGCTATTGTGACCTCTAAATAATGCTCTGCCTTAGTGTTTCCCCACATACTCATCCAGTGACAAGAAGGCTTTGAGTAAATGATGCACAGGTTATCCCATTCTCCAGAGAGAAAAGTTAAGTGTAGCCAGGTTCCCTGACCTGCCTCTCATTGAACTTATAAGCCGGGAAGTTGGGTCAGGCAGGGCTCCACCTCCCAGAGGCTGCATTCTCTTTGGTACCACCTACTCCTTCTGGAACCCAGAGTAAGGCAGGTGGTTAGTGGGGCCAGTGTGAGGGCTGTTTACCAGGCCGGCAATCTCATGGGTCGGCAGAAGGCCTATTTTGAATGTGGGGAAAGTAACCTCTTGTTTAGAAGTATGGAATGTAATATTCAGACAGTTGGGAAACATTTCGGGTGGGGTCAAAGGCAGAGATGAGAAGGCATCCATAGATCCATTCATATAAGTGGAAACGTTATCCCAAATACTCACGTATGCAAAGTAAAGGACACACGTATTCATTCATTCATTCATTATCCTACGGGTGCCATTTGGAACCATCCTGTACTTTTCGCCTAGCGCATTGGAAAAAGTACTTCCTGCCTCCACACTCACACAGTGTCTGGCTCCCCCTGCCTGGCCTCTCCACTTTCAGTTATGTTATCTTCGTCTTGATGGCTTAGTATGGAGCCTCAGCTTATTCGTCTGTAAAGAAGGGGGATACGCATGACTTCTGAAGGGGCAGGGCTGTGGAGCCTAGCAGTTAAGAGCATTGGCTTTGGAGATGGACACCCTTTGGTTTTCACCCTGACCCGCGGGCTCCTCACTTCTGTCAGCTTGGGAAGTTACCAATCTGTGTCCTTATCAGTAAAGTGAGGAAAATAATGACTGTCTCCCTCTCGGATTGTAGTCAGGAATGAGAGGTGTTGTGAGTCAGGTGGTCTGGTAGAGAAACAGCTTTTCACACAGGATATGTTGCTTTGCCCAATGTTCAGGAGGGGTGTGCTACTAATACTTGGAGGGCTTTGAAGATAAGTCTTTGGCATCAAAATAAAGCTATGTCAATTCTTACTATTTGGTTTATGTCAGTGTGTGAAGGCAAGGACCTGCCAGAGAAATGTGTGAGAATGGCTATGGGCAAGCACCATGTTTTCTAAATCGAATACACCAACAGCTGTAAGATATGCCTTTAATCTAATAACACATTTTCAGGGAGTAAAGAAACACTTCTGTGTTACATTTCCGTACCTATCACGTGCATCTAAATTTCAGAAATGTCAACATGGAGGAACAATGCAAGTCTTAGGATGGAGAAGCTATGCCTGTGTTCGTTTATAATTTGAATGAAAGCTGGGCAGTTTGGAACTCTACATTCCAAAAGAATGCTACGTAAAAAAACTTCCAGACCCACTTTCGATCACGTAAAGGTGTAGGATTTGTATGGACCAGGTTTTTTTTAAAAATTAAATTATTTATTTATTTATTTTTGGCAGTGCTGGGTCTTCGTTGCTGTGCACGGGCTTTCTCTAGTTGTGGTGAGTGGGGGCTACTCATGGCAGTAGCTTCTCTTGTTGTGAAGCAGGGGCTCTAGGCACGCGGGCTTCATTAGTTGTAGCTCGCGGGCTCTAGGGCGCAGGCTCAGTAGTTGTGGTGCATGGGCTTAGTTGCTCCGCGGCATGTGGGAATCTTCCCGGACCAGGGCTCCAACCCGTGTCCCCTGCATTGGCAGGTGGATTCTCAACCACTGCGCCACCAGGGAAGCCCCTATGGATCGGGTTTTTAAGCTGCGCTGAAAGAATAAAAGCAAATCAGAGTCATGAGACAGGATCGGCCAAAGATCAGCACTTAGAAGATCCCGTGGACCAATTTTACAGGATTCTGTTAATGAAGATTCTGCAATTCCAAGTTTTCACCTTGTTTTTAACCATGAAAGGGAGGTGCTCGTATTGACAGATGATGAACCTGGGCTGCTGTGCAAAGCTTGCCTCTCCATCAGCACACCATTGAACATATGTCCACATTCCAACCTCTCTTTAGCCCATCTCCCCATTGGAAGGGTTGGGCTAAAGCAGCAATGGAACAATGATTACAGACGCTTCATCAGAAGGCGATATTTGAGAATTTAATGTATTACCGTTCTTCTGTATTCTCTCGGGAAGAATGGGCACCTCGCATTAATCTTACTGTAAATGTGATGCATTTGAACATACAGTGGAAGAATGGCCCAAAGAGTATGTGTTTCTGCCGTGAGCGGTTTTGAATAAATCAACATAATAGCCCACAGTTATTAACATACTATGTGAATTGGACAGTGATGTATACTTTGAGGACCTTGAACTAAATCTACCAGTGAAGAGCCTGTGGGATGAGCTCCAGAAGGACTGGAGCCCTGGGTGTTGAGGTTGTCATACAAAGAAATGAACTGCAGACCACGGGCAGGAAGAATCTTCTGGTAATACTCAGCCCAAAGTAAATTTTCAAATGCTTGGACTGCAAGAATTGACTGATGTCAGGTTAACTGGATCTGGACGTCTAAATGTGGGTCAGTTTGGGTTGGAAGTGATTTTATTATCCACAAACCTCTTTGTACCATCCCCCCCCCCAAATACTTAGCCATAATTTTTCCCTGTTGCCAAGCTTCTCTGGTGAAGCTTCTGAGAGGCAATATATTTTTCTGTTAGATTTCATAAGTAGTGCTAGACTTTTGATGTAATTATGTTTATATTTCACAGAAACTTTCAATGTGTTGAAAATTAAGTTCCAGGCCAGGAGGGAATGAGGGCTGGGCTCAGACCCAGGGAGCCTCAGTCCTTTGTTACTCCTCTCGGAAACTTGCCGTGTGACCCTGGGCAAGTCTTGGCATGTTTTATTTCATAGATTTTAAAAAAGACAATAGGGGTTATGTATGATTGGGGGTTTTGGGGGTCCTTTATAGCTTGGAAACTTAGTGATTCAATGATCTCTGTCCTCTGCTGTGACTGTAAAATGGAAAACAGAGTCAGTGGACAGAGCCTTATAAGCTTGGAGGACTAGGATTCTCCTCAAATGGTTCTTCTCTCTTTCATCTCTGGGTACCCTTTAAAAATCTCTAACTGGGGACATGTCTTCTTCCATGGCATTTGGTATAACTTCATGGACTTCAGTTAAACTCTGAAGCCCCTTTTAGAAAGTTAGTATTTTGTTAAGTCTTAAGCGCCTTATGAAACCTGCTGAGGAGATAACAGTCCTGGGAGACCATTTATGACATGTGAGAACAGTGTAGACGTAACTCCCCTTTAAAAAAAATGACTAATGAAGCTTACACCAACTTCCCATTTTGAACAAAACATAACCATTTTTGTATACAAGGTTTTCACGGCCCCTCTGCTCTGTACACTCTTGCTCACCGTTGACAGTGAACAAGATTATTTATTTGGGTAAAAATGGGCCCACCTGGATGGTGATGACCCAGAAGCCCTTGTGAGTGGTCCAGGATGCTTGGAAAGGAGGGAGGATGTGGGCTTGGGGAACAAAGCATGCAGTTCGGTTACTGTGAGTCTTGCGGGGTTTATTTTAAGGCTACACAGGAGAATCAGGAAGAAGAGATGCTGCTGTAGTGGTTTGGCCTCCCGGAGACATGGACAGGAATTCAACAGCTGGAGAGGGGCCGCTGGCCATTGGCTCTGGCAGTCTGGGAGTGGGGGACTGCTTCCAACCCCAGGCTGCTGGAGGGACGGCAGGGCCGGAGTTGCTCCACGCCGAGGTGGTACTTAGCCCTTGGCCTGTCTCCTCTCATCTTTGTGTATCATCTCTTAACCCTTCCCAGTCTGCAGGCCACTTTCTCTCTGCACCCTCATGCTCTCTGCCCGAGTCCCCTTGTTCTCCTCACTTCCACACTCACGTTCCACCTAGGCCCTCTCACCTCATGGACTTCTTCTCTTTGTCCCGTTACCTTGGCTCCCAGTTTGTTCTGAGTTGCCGATTAAGTAAACCAAAAAACCTAAAAAACCAAGAGGGAGAATTTGGCTCCCTGGCCCCTGTTTGGCTGGGGTTTCTGTGCCTGTTGATGGCCACTGTCCAGCCTTGGCCGTCCTTGGGTAACATGCTGTCTCCAGTCCAGTTATCAGGGAGGGGCTTGCACATGGTGGGGTGCAGCCCAGGGTGGGGTGGACCTCCTCAGAGGCGGATGGTGGGTGTGGTGGGCACGATGGTGTGTCTAGCTCAGAGGGAGAAGTGTGTCTGTAACAGAAGCCTGTTTCTTTCTGCTGGACTAAGTCAAAGAAGCCTTCCAGGAGTATGTGCTGGGGCCGTGCGAACAACCGCAAAAACTCAGATGTTATTCAGAAATGGAATTGGGACGTGTCTAAAGAAGTAGACGCATCTGGTCTTCTGCTTGTTGGGGGACTGTGTATACACTGGGTGCTTAGTGTGTTCACCCAGGGCATTCAAACACTTTGTTCACTCAAACTCTGGTGGAGCCTTTTGTGCTGGGGAGCTCCACTTGCTAATTTCCAACTCTAGGTTCTAAGCACTAATTCTACAGCTATCTTCCTTGTCTTTTAATATTCACTTCCACAATGTACAAGTCCTGTGTTCCATCACATCTAGTAATAGAACGGTGCTGTGTGGGGTGTGTGAGATGGGCCATACACACACACACACACACACACACAGTGTTGCACACAAACACACAGACCTGGAGAAGTCCACGTTTAATCATTCTGGTGCTTACTTGGGAGAAGGGGCCTTCTGTGTTTGCTGGTGACTTGTTTGAGTATGCACATATGTATTTTGGAGACAACCTCTGTGAAAACTGTAAGGGCCAACTAAGGGCCTCACCAAATGCCCTGGGGTCCTGTTTAGGGCAGAGAATTTTAGTAGGAGTGGTGGGTTGGTATAGTGTAGTGGAATGGACCAGCCAAGGCTTTGGAGCTAGATGGGCAGGCCAAGGTTTTTGGCGCCATTCCTTATTACCTGTGTGTTAGAGCAAAGTTACCTAATCTGGAATGCCCTCCCCCTTTGTATAAAACATTAAAAAAAAACCCCACAAAACTCCTTTAATGGAACTCTGTAGTGACAGGTATCAGAAACCCAACCCGAACAAGTTTAAATAAGGAAAAGGGGAGTTCTTTGGTTCCCATAACTAACTTTTGGGAATGGCAGAGGTAGAGCTTGCTAAAGGGACAACTGAAATGCTGTCCCACGAGGGAATATCAGCCCTTTGATTGTGTCCTCTCTATGTTGTCTTCGTTTCCTCCTACTGCAGAGCTTCGGTGGGAAGTCCTGGAGGATGGGTAGTGTCACAGGCTTTCATCCTTAGCTGGAGGTTGGTGGGATTCTTGCCCCAATTTGGACCAGTTAGTGAGTCTGAGAAGGGGGGGATCATGTAAGAAGATGGAGGGTCCCATTGGATCACATGACTGGCTGGTGTTAGGGTGATTCCCTGGGGGAATTAGCTGGAGTCAGTCTTAAAAAATTAATTAGGGGCTTCCCTGGTGGCACAGTGGTTGAGAATCTGCCTGCTAAATGCAGGGGACATGGGTTCGAGCTCTTATCTGGGAGGATCCCACATGCCACGGAGCAACTAGGCCCGTGAGCCACAACTACTGAGCCTGCGCGTCTGGAGCCTGTGCTCCGCAGCAAGAGAGGCCGTGACAGTGAGAGGCCCGCCCACCGCGATGAAGAGTGGCCCCTGCTTGCCACAACTAGAGAAAGCCCTCACACAGAAACGAAGACCCAACACAGCAAAAATAAATAAATAAATAAATAAACCGCTACCCCCAACATCTTCTAAAAATTAATTAATTATTGAATTTTGCATTAAACAGCTGTTGTGAAGTTCTTAGCCCTTTTTCTGGTATCTACTAGATGCTCTTCATTAGTTTTTTGCCTTTGCTTGATCTTAGGCGTTAGCCTATTTGGAGCTAAGAACTGGTCATGACACCTCCTTCTGTAGAATCCAATGTAATCCTGGGCATATTCCCTGTGCTGTTTGCTGTGTCCCATCTGCTGAATAGGGGCAAGACCCTCTGGCAAAGGAGAGCCCTGTAGGGATGGGTATGCAGTATATTTTTAGGATCCACCATTGCAGATACAGCTTTCATAGAGTTCCCAGACTTTGGCATTTATTATTATTGCTTTTTAAGTTGGTCACACTCTTAATATGGCAGGTGAGGAAAGAATGCTGAAAAAAGCAACAGGGTTTAGGCAAAGATAGCTGCCAGTCTTTCTCTCTAGAACCTGGCTTTTCTCTCTGAGACCTCCTGCAGGAGGGTATGCAAAACAGGTGCGTTCTATAGAGCGTCTGTCATGTCCAGGGCACTGTGCTAATAAGCTCTCTACCTCCCCTTGGAATTGAACCCTTGTGACATTTTAAGGTAGATAACATTGTTAGCCCTGTACCAGTAGCTTGAGTCTCAAGCAGATTAATAGCTTATCCAGATACTTTCTAAGGACCTTCCAGATTATCTTTACTTTTAGTCCAGGAGACAACATTTAAAGCTGACTCAACCAGAAGAGGATGAAGGCCCCATGTTTGCGATGGCTAAACTTTTTTTTTAAACGATAGTTTTATTGAGAAATAATTCACATACCATACAGTTCACGCATTTAAAGTGTACAGTTCAATGGTTGTAGTATATTCAGAGTTTGCTGCCATCACCACGATCAGTTTCAGAATATTTTCATCACCTCCCTCCAGAACCCCTGTCCCCATGAGCAGCCACTCCCGATTTCCCCCAGTTCCTCCCAGTCCTAGGCAACTACTACTGTATTTTTTGTCTCTGTGGATTTGCCTGTTCTGGACATATTGTATAAATGGGATCATACACCTCGTGGTCTGGTTCCTTTCACTTAGTAAAGTGAGGGACTTATGGTGGAAACTTGCCCAAGGTGGCCTCTTAGCCTCAGCCTTCTGGAAGTCAGCGTCCTTTTGCTTTCCTCAACTCTACCTCACCACCCTATCTGCTACAAGAAGCCGGAAGATAGAAACACCCAAGAGGTCGTTGTGAGTACAGGCGAGCCTGCTGGAATATTAGTGGTGGAGCGCTTGGTGGGTTAGTTCTGGACCCGAGACCATGGATTCCTCCCTCTTATTGCCTGGTGGTGACTCCAGTGTTGGTGGGGAGAGGGTTAAACGCCGTCTCCCTGAACTTCACCCCCAGGGGGAATTCCTGCTTTGAGGGTACACTGGGCCGCAGAAGCTTGAGTATCTGTCTTTTGTGATGTTGGAACAGACGTGGAGATAGGGTACCGATTCCCTTGGTGCTAAGAGGGGCTCCAGGGGAGTTTCAGGAAACCTTTCCTTTTCTCTTCTGTATTCTCACCCCTGGGCCCCCCCGCCCCCGGCTTTTCTCCCCTGGTTCGCACATCGGAGGGAGGAATCTTTTACCTTTTCTGTTCCCGGTGGGGCAGCTGCAAGGAATGTTATCGGTGTTGGGACTGGGCACGGGTCCAAACCTTGTCGGTGCCCGAGCTGAAACCGAAGCTGAGCCCGAGACGGCAGAGGCTGCCACGGAGATTTGTCCTCGGCAGCCCGGGGCGTCAGCGACCCCGGCAGCGGGGATGGTGCAAACCCTCTCAGGCAGGTCACACTGGTGCAGGTCCCCGGAAGACTGCCATCCCTCCCCAGATGATTGGGCTCCTCTGGGTCGGGGGCCAGCCTGGGGCTCTGTGGGTGCCAGAGGAAGCAGAGTCAGGGCGCCCCATCTTCAGTCACGCTCCCCAGGGAGAGTGGCTGTTCAGACAACTTGCCGTTAATAAATGGGGAAAGTGCCTTCCAGACGACCCGCTCGCTTATAAACTACTTAAATAAGAGGAGCCGATACCCATGTTATTCATGCTTGGAAGACTGGCAGTGGAAAATGAGAAGTTTTTATTTGCGGTGGCTTGGTGGGAGCTCATAGCCTGGTTCTTGCCTTGATCTCTGGCTAGCTGTTTTTTCTTGTCTGCCTTTTGGGACGAAGAGTAACAAGATGCAGGGTGCTTCCCTGCATGCATCATGGTAATGATATGAGGGTTGGCACTGGGTCTGAGATGTTTCTGGTGTCTTAGGTAAAAATGTGGAGACCAGGCTTCTCGAGGCGACCTAATGAATTCAGGTGCTAAGTGCTGAGTGATGAACCTGGATGCTGAACTAGAGTCACTACACCGCTCATGTCCACAAGGCCACCAGGATGCCGGAGACTGGCCGTGTTTCCATAGGGCAGAGCCGGGTGGCCCGGCGTGAGATGGGAGAGCGCGGCGCACACCTGCTGCACCTGGGTGGGTCTCTCTGTCTTTCAAGCAGGTGTCTTTCCAGTCTAGAACTCGGGCAGCAGGCGGAGTTCCTGGGCTCCCTTCCTGCTCGGGATCTGTAGAGAAAGAACCATCGAGTTGCCATTGGGTGAGTGTCAACCCTGAAAACCTACGTTTTGATCATCACGAGAGGGTTGGATTTAAATGGGTCACAGGATGTTCTGGACTCTTCCCTGCGGAGCTGCTTCCCGCTCCCATTTTTATTCTTGCAAGCCTTTCCAACCTGTTGGCCTCGGCGTGAGTCACTTAGCCAGACTGCCGCCCATCCCCGTGGCCTGGATGGCTCCCAGCGGGAGTTGCTGGCAGGGCGTCCAGAAAACAAACCACACCCTGGGAATGGTGATGCATCGCAGCATTTCTCCGCTCTGGACAGGAGGCACCGGGATCTCGAGATGGGTCTGGGGTTTGGCCCCCCTGCCTCTGGCACTGCTGTGACCTCTTGTGCCCGTGGCTGGTGAGCAGAGGAATGCTTTCCCGTGGCGGTTTCGAGGGCCGTCGGCAGGCTGACTAATCCACCAAAGGTCCGCGAGGGCATTGATGCTGCCCGTCTCTTGCTTGAGCACAAACATCCTCCGGGACCTCGCAGATCCTCAGACCCACTTTATGCAGAACCTTCTGGATTTATGAATTAGACTTGGGCTCCGTTTTGTATTTTGTTCTTTGGATTCTTTCATTAAGGAGATCAGAGATAAAAATCTCATTGTTTTGCCATCTGGCTACCAACAGACTCCACCCACGCTGAAGAGGGAATAGTTTGGGTTTTCTTGAGTGACTGGGGTATCTGTTATAGATCAGCAGATTACTACAGCTCTGTGGTTTTAAAGAGAGCAAAACAGGCTTCCCTTCTGTCGCAGTGGTTAAGAATCTGCCTGCCAAAGCAGGGGACACGGGTTCGAGCCCTGCTCCGGGAAGATCCCACATGCCACGGAGCAACTAAGCCCGTGTGCCACAGCTACTGAGCCTGCGCTCTAGAGCCCGTGTGCCACAACTACTGAAGCCTGCGCGCCTAGAGCCCGTGCTGCACAACAAGAGAAGCCACTGCAATGAGAAGCCCGAGTACCACAACGAAGAGTAGCCCCCTCTTGCTGCAACTAGAGAAAAACCCACGCACAGCAATGAAGACCCAATGCAGCCAATAAATAAATAAACAAATATTAAAAAAAAAAGAGACCAAAATATACTGGGGACCATGCCCACCCCTTTAGACACCTACTAATCTTGCTAGTACTGTCATTTCATCCATTTGTGAATGACAATATTAGGGACGCTTAAAAGAGCTGCAGGGCACTATGGGACCTTGGCACACAGTTGAAGGCTACACACTAGTCACTGGGGAGGCTCAGGGGGATGTTTACAGTATCATCATATTTTTCTGGGTTTCCGAAACTGATCGCTGTTGGAGGATTTGGATGAACGTTGGCTGATTTTGTTGTTGCTGCCGGCTGCTGCTGTGATCTGGGTACCTTTTCAAGCTAGGGCCTCTGCATCCGTCCATGTCATAGGAAAATTTTCAGGCCAGTTACCTTTAACTCACTGGTTCTCAGCTGGAGTGATTTTGCTCTCCAGGAGACGTTTGGCAACGTCTGGATGCATTTTTGGTTGTCACAGCTGGGCAGGGGATGCCACTGTCATCTAGTGGGTAGGGGCCAGAGATACTGCTACGGCAGCCCCCCATCCCCCCACCCGCTCCGCATCACAGAGAATTATCAAAAATAAAGAAGATGTGGCACATATATACAATGGAATATTACTCAGCCATAAAAAGAAACGAAATTGAGCTATTTGTAATGAGGTGGATGGACCTACAGTCTGTCATACAGAGTGAAGTAAGTCAGAAAGTGAAAGACAAATACCGTATGCTAACACATATGTATGGAATTTAAGGAAAAAAAATGTCACGAAGAACCTAGGGGTAAGACAGGAATAAAGACACAGACCTACTAGAGAATGGACTTGAGGATATGGGGAGGGGGAAGGGTAAGCTGTGACAAAGCGTGAGAGTGGCATGGACATATGTACACTACCAAACGTAAAATAGATAGCTAGTGGGAAGCAGCCGCATAGCACAGGGAGATCAGCTCAGTGCTTTGTGACCACCTAGAGGGGTGGGATAGGAAGGGTGGGAGGGAGGGAGACGGAAGAGGGAAGAGATATGGGAACATATGCATATGTATAACTGATTCACTTTGTTATAAAGCAGAAACTAACACACCATTGTAAAGCAATTATACTCCAATAAAGATGTAAAAAAAAATGTCAGTAGGGCTGAGGTTGAGAAATCCTGCTTTAACGTGAGTGTTTATTGAGCAACCATCCCTCTGTTATTCCTGAAACTAAAGAACAGACTAAGGTCTAAGTCTAAGAAAGAATATTTTAAAATGAATGACATCCCAATTTGCCAGTGTATGTTTTAAGTTGTCTTTTTTTTTTTTTTTTTTTTTTTGCCAATGACTTTATGTACTTAAAAAATACCTTAGTGGGCTTCCCTGGTGGCGCAGTGGTTGAGAGTCCACCTGCTGATGCAGGGGACACGGGTTCATGCCCCGGTCCAGGAGGATCCCACGTGCCGCGGAGCGGCTGGGCCCATGGGCCATGGCCGCTGAGCCTGCGCGTCCGGAGCCTGTGCTCCGCAACGGGAGAGGCCACAGCAGTGAGAGGCCCGCGTACCGCAAAAAAACCCAAAAAACCCAAAAAACCTTAGTGGTTTACTAGAGTATTTTTCAAAAAAAAAAAAAAAGAAAAAAAGAAATAGTTAAAACTACACAAACATGATGATTTAAAAGTTAGTAGCTTCTCATGCTTCCAAAAGTCTGTGATGCAGAGAAAAGCCCCCGTGAGCTATGTTTTGTTTGTTGTGCTCCAGCAACGGGTTTCGATGGTACCTGGTTAGTAGAATAGATGATGTGAAGTCATTATATTTGCATTTCTCAAAACCTGCTAGTTTCCCACTCACCTAATGTTTTCTCTCCACCCCCTCCCCACTTTTTTTTTAAACTTAAGTGCAAGACCCAATCAAATCATCTTGTTTCTCCTGGAATACTAAAAGTTTTTTTTTTTTAAGGTATAGCTCCAGATTACCTTTTAGAGTTCACATTTCTGCTTTCTAAATCCTATTCTTAAAAGGAACCGTACATATGATGTATGAACAGTACATCATAAATTTCGTGGCTCTTCCATGACATTTCTGGGGAAGTAAATGAAAGGTGTAAATTAAGAAAAGCAAGTGTTTGTGGTTCCCACTTTAACCTTCTGTTATGTTAAATGGCTTTGTCGAAGAGAGCTGTCATTGCTTTTGAAAACTTGGGAAAATCCACAGCAAGCTGTGCCATTAGTTGCCTTTGGGACCACAAGATGTTTGATGTGAAAATTATATGGCCACATCTAATTGGGTATATTTTCACCCCACCAGATACCAACTCGAGATGACTCCTCCCCCTCCCCAGCTTTTTTAGCTAAATTGTTTAACCTGAATTTCATGCTATTGAGAGTTGCATTCCAGTAATCCAAGTGCCATTTTTCAGTGTCTTTTGTTCAGTAGCCATGTCTGCATGACCCAACCGTATAAATTTCTAGACATCTGGCAAGAGCTGGATATTGATCCCTCCCTGATTTGGGGAATGGTAAGACCTGTGACTTCTCCATAATTCACACTCCTCCTTGTACCCTGTGGAAACCTAGCCAGTCAGTGGAAAGAAAACAGAAACTCTCTGGACCTCTGCTTCCTGTGAAATGGGAATAATAATTCTTATCCTGCCTGTTTCCCAGAGTTGTGTATTCGTTTCAAATAAAATGTGCTGAGAATTCAAATAGAAAGCAGTTAGAGATACGATAATGGTGGTTAGGCCAATTGAAACTTCAGAATTTTAAAAATATTAGTTTATTCACATACTATACAGTTCACCCATTTAAAGTGTACACGTTAATGATTTTTAGTGTATTTACAGAGTTGCAACCATCACCACAATCAAGTTTAGAACATTTTATCACCTCCAGAAGAAACTCCATACCCATTAGCTGTCACTCCCCATTTCCCCCAACTCATCCCCCATTCCCCATCTATTCTCTGTCTCTGTGGATTTGTCTATTCTAGACATTTTGCATATATGGAATCATACAATATGTGGTCTTTGGGGACTGGCTTCTTTCACTTAGCATAGTGTTTTCAAGATTCATCCATGTTGTGGCATCTGTCACTATTTCATTACTTTTTTAATAGCCAAATAATATTCCATTGTGTGGATAGATCACATTTTATTGATCCATTTATCCGTTGATGGTAAACTTCAGAATTTTAAAAATATTAATCTAGACCGTATTTAACTGTTGAAATTATCCCTTTCCTTTTTATCGGAAGTTAAGCGCTTTTATGATAAATACTGTTACAAGGCAAAGATTTCCAAGTCTGTGAGTGGTCTGCATATTTGAAGACATACTTAACCTCCACAGACTCTGCTTGGAACCAGACACTGGATAAAGATGACTTCAGAGTTTGGGTCTCCCTGAGGCACTGAAAGCTTTGAATCTATGAAAGTAGTGACTATTGCTAGTAGGTTTTTCTGTATGTTGACCAAGGATTAAGACTTTATCTCCAGTGACTCAAACTTGTTCCTGAAAGCTGCTATCTCCGTTTTCTTTACTTTCTCCTCAGGTGGTAATGACTGAAATGGCATCCACCAAAGATTGTGATGAGAAGAGGTTATTTCCAGCCTAGGGAGTCTTTTTGTTTTATATTTGGTTTGCTTGTTTGTTACTGCTTTGGTTAGTTAGTTTTACCTGTTGTAAATATTAAGAAGCCCAGGTATGTTTACACTCTGGAGATAGGAAAATTCATCTTGTCCGGATTTGCTGCACTGGCTCTCGTCTGCACTGTGGTTGATTTGATGTGGCCGAAGGTGGAATTTCTCTGTTCAGGGTGGTGGACCCAGCCTGGGTCAGCCGCTTTGTCATCAGTTCCGATCACTACCCTCCAGGACTGTCTTTGGCATTCATGTCCCTTAAGTACTTTGAGGGGAAACTTTTCAGGGCACACGCGAGTTTTTTTCTTTATTGGCTGCACATGTGAACCGTATGAAGATGATTTTCACTCCAAGAAACCTGAACAATCTTTAAGAGAACTCTGAAAACTAGGTGTTCTCTCAGAGCCACCTCAGTGAGAATATGTGAGTGATTTTTCTGGGCTTGACTACACTTTAGCAGGACCCATCCATTTAGTGGTGAGAAGAAATGGGAGCAAGATGGGATTGACTCCTTCAGCTCATGGGTGTACTGTCTCTGTTGCCTTCTACACACACACACACACACACACACACACACACACACGCACAATTTAGGATTTTTTTTTCTCTCTCAAGGTTCTCTTTATTAAAAATATAAATATTCGGGGTAGAAGAATAGCCAACAACTTGGGTGGCATGGGATAATTTGTCTCATCCCCTTATCTTTTATCCTGTGGCTCCAACTCTCTCTTTCAAGCTGAGAAACCCCGAATACCATAGTCCTGAGAGAATTCATCACCCCAGTCCAGGCAGGACCCATTATGGTGTCCCAGGTGTGTGCCCAGTGACAATAGTGGTGGCCGCTCAAGTTATGAAATTAGCAATAGTGTGATTCTGGGGATGACAGCTGGGGGATGACTGTCATTCTGGAACCAGGGATGTTAGAGAATGGAGCTGGCAAGCCTCTCCCCAGATTCTCACGCACCTTCCCGTTCTGAATGAGATGGTGTCAAGAGTGGTCCTGCCTGTGGGCGTCCATTGTTTGTTTTGTGTTTTTTTGAATTTTATTTTATTTATTTTTTTATACATCAGGTTCTTATACATATTGGTGTATATATGTCAATCCCAATCTCCCAATTCATCCCCCCCATCCCCCTTCTCCGCTTTCCCCTCTTGGTGTCCATACGTTTGTTCTCTACATCCGTGTCCCTATTTCTGCCCTGCAAACCGGTTCATCTGTACCATTTTTCTAGGTTCCACATATCGTCCATTGTTTTTGAATATTTATAACCTTATAGCCTTGCAGTGTGATTCCCTCTTCCATGATGTTTAGGGAGAACTTTTTTTCCAAATTATTTCAATTCAGTAAGTTTTTACGCCATTAGTATAATGCATTTCAGCCAAAATGATTTGTTTTTCATAAACACTGAGAAGGTTTAAATAACATTTTCTCATCAATTAGCCGTCATTTGCACAGTTATTCAGTTATTGCACCATGAAGACCCTCTGGAGTTTGATGTTGTCAGGAAACATATTAGCAGAAAATAGTATGTTATTATCTAATGCTAATAATTGGCGAGTAGAATTGAGAAGAGAAGACATTTAATTGGGGCTCCTGTGGCTCACAAGATGTGAATTATAAAAACATTTCCAGGAGAAGTTCCAGGGTTTGTCTAGAAACCTGTTATTTGCATTTTAAAACATTTGGTCCCCATTGATCCGAGAGGAGGGTGCTGTTGATCACCGCTGCTTTCTTTTTCAGAGCAAAGCACTCTAAATTTCCTGAGTAGTCACTAGCTCCCCAGGCACACCCGGTCTCTGTGTTGTCTTTACAACCTCTCAGCTCCCGTTTTGGGTGCTTTTTTTTTTTTTGTCTTTTTGTAGGCGATAAATTGGTTTTTAAAGAGAGGATTACCAAGTACACATCACCAATCCCAATCAGACTCTCTCCCCGTCTTGGTCCCTTGATTCCGCGCAGTGCTGTTCATGGCCCCCAGGGGCGTCATACGGACCCACATCCCTTCCCGGAGGCTTTCCTGGGAGGAGGAACTATCCTTTAGCAAAAATCTCATTAGCAGCACGATATTACATTTATTTATTAGCTGGATTCACAGTGGACCTGAGCTTCTGCCTCCAATTCTTCCACAGGGGTCCTCTGCCCACACCTGTGAATCAGCTCCTCTATTCTCTCAAAGTAATGGATGAGCATGTTTTTCCACGAGCTTGCTGGCATTTTGCTTGTCTGGAAAGATTACACGTTAATCTCTCAGTTCCATATGCAAATAATGGAGATGGAGGTGGCAGGGAAAAGCTTCACTTTTCTACCTCCTGAGGTCACCATGGAACCTCATCACTGTCTGAGGAAACAGATGGGAAAGATGCACTGGCGCTCCGCTAGTGTATGGGTATCCACGGAATTAGGTTGGCCGTAGAAAGGATTTCGTTTAGTGTTCCAGCGATGTCTATTAGAACTTCATTTATGTGTTGCATGCCTTAGCTAAATTCCCAGTATTAAGGTTAGCTACTTCACATTATTAACCATCCCAGAAAGCCTTGACTTCACTTAAAGTCAATTAATTTAGTTAATTTGACTTAACTAATAACTTAGTCAATTAAGTCAGTTAATTGAGTGTTGATATCAGCTAAAAAATAAAAGCATGTCCTTTATTCAAAATTACTCAAGTAGGGCTTCCCTGGTGGCGCAGTGGTAGAGAGTCCGCCTGCCGATGCAGGGGACACGGGTTCGTGCCCCGGTCCGGGAGGATCCCACATGCCGCGGAGGGGCTGGGCCCGTGAGCCATGGCCGCTGAGCCCGCGCGTCCGGAGCCTGTGCTCCGCAACGGGAGAGGCCACAACAGTGAGAGGCCTGCGTACCGCAAAAAAAAAAAAAAAAAAATTACTCAAGTAACTTTTTAAAAACTTTATCCCAAATTCTTCAAAAGGTATTTTATATGACTTTTCCTTCATTGTTTATACCATAATAAAAAAGTATGTTTTATTTTCAACTTCTTTTGTGTGTGTGTGTGTGTTACGCGGGCCTCTCACTGTTGTGGCCTCTCCCGTTGCGGAGCGCAGGCTCAGTGGCCATGGCTCACGGGCCTAGCTGCTCAGTGGCATGTGGGATCTTCCCGGACCGGGGCACGAACCCGTGTCCCCTGCATCGGCAGGCGGACTCTCAACCACTGCGCCACCAGGGAAGCCCATTTTCAACTTCTTGAGAAGTATTTTTTTCCCCTAGAGAACAAAAGTTGGCAACATTTTCTTTAATAAACACCTTTTGAAATGATGCTACAAATTCCCATTTGTTATACCTTATTGCTAAAATATTTTTCCTTGGCCATGTAGATATTTTATCTGGTAAAAGAAAGCTTTTTCTCCTCAAATATAACTTTCTTCAGTAAATATCACCTCTTATATAATGGCCATGTCTAGGTATCCAGGCACGTTGGATTTGTACTGAGAGCGAGGAGGACTTAATTGTATCCCCCGCCTCTGCGTTTTGTATTGTATCCCTCGCCCTGCAGAATTGGAGCATGCTGGAGGGTGAGCAGGGCCCTCACAAGTCATCTAGCAGCTGGCACCCTCACGTGACTTGACAAACTGAGCCCGCGAAGTACAGGGCACACAGCTAGTTGGTGGGAAGTGGCAGTGACAGTGAGGCCCCACATCTGTCTCTCTGCTGAGATTGAGGAAGAGGTGAACTGTGCTTTGCAAAAGGCTAGTCTTAGGGTTGACTTAACATTAGCTCCTTTTGTGTTCATTCTGTTTGGATCCTGGTCTCTTTCTCACTAAGATGAGGTCCTTAAGGGCCAAGGCAGACTTTATTTCTACATCCCTTGAGTGTAGGGGTAATGATTTTCACCACATGCCAGCTCTGAGCAGGGTGGCCTAGTGATAGTGACACGGATAAGGGAAGAGGGAGCTGCCGTAGGTGAGCCGGGCACTTGCCATTCCTGACTGCAGGCCACTGTCTTCCATATTGGAGGGTACCCGCCTACCTCTGTATGCACACAGGTGTGCAGTGTGTACACACACACGCACCCCACACAGACTCTCACACCTTGTCACTCACACATGCTCACATTTTGGGAAAATAATCATGAAAAATAATGTTGCATACATTTGCCACGTCTGTGATGGTATCCTGTTTTGGGGAAAAACTGGGTTCACCTTTAATGGCAAAAATGGTAGCTTGCCTGGAGCCGTGATTACAGTTTTTTTGCATCTGTGTTGTTTGGCAAGATCTTTCAAACGTAAGTAGTTCCCACCAGAGTTACCTTACCTTCAGAGGTGATAATTATTGATGGACTCAAAGCTAGATCAGCATGACCTGTAAAGATCTGAACTCTCTTTCCAAGGTTATGTATATGTGTGTGGGCTCTGGTTGGTTGGTTGGATGGATGGCTGGCTGCTGTTGCTTATTTGTTTTTGGTGTCCTTGTTTGTACACACATGTGCGTGTGTATGTGAGTAAATGATAAAGAGTTAAGAGGTTTTTGCCCTCCCTCCAATTTTTAAAAAATTGTCATTTTACTAGTTTGCTTCTTTAGTGGAATGGCTCTTGCGTGTCCTTCTCTCAGATGGATTTCTTATCCCTCCAAAGATGCTGCAGGTTCAAAATAAAACTCTTCCATGTTATGCATAGAACCCCTGTCTCCTAGTTTTTAAAACCTGGGTTTTGGTTTGTTCTTTTCTAGCTGTGTAGTCCTGGGTAGGTCCTAATTTTATGCCTAGACTTAGGGATTTTAAAAAATCATAAGAAATTCAATTACGTGATTTCTAAGACCCATTCCATTTCACAATTCTGATATCTTTGAGAAACCCACAAATAATCCTTTCCCTCTTGCTTGGGGGGAGAAAACATATAAAAACATAACCCAAATATATTAGGGTTCTCCAGAGAAACAGAACCAATAGGAGATAGATAGATAGATAGATAGATAGATAGATAGACAAGTATAAAAACAGATTGATTATAAGGAATTGGCTCATGCAGTTACGAAGACCAGCAAGTCCGTAGAACTGCAGTTGGCAAGCTGGAGACCCAGGAGAGTTTATGATGTAGCTCTAGTTGAAGTCTGGAGGCCTGAGAGTCAAAAGAGCTGATGGTATTAGTTCTGGTCTAAAGGCTGGCAGGCTTGAGACCCAGAAAGAGCCTATGTCTTAGTCCAATTCCGAAGGTAGGGAAAAAAAAACCAATGTCCCAGCTCAAAGGCAGTCAGGCAGAAGGAGTTCTCCCTCATTTGGGGGAGGATCAGCCTTTTGTTCCCATTCAGGCCTTCAACTGATTGGATGAGGCCCACCCACATTAGGAAGGGCATTCGGTTTTATTCATTCTACCAATTTTAACTCATCCAAAACACAGAAATGCTCAGAATAATGTTTGACCAAATATCTGGGCACCCCATGGCCCAGTCAAGTTGACATATAAAGTTAACAATCACACCAAACTTTACTGAAACAAAATTGAAAGCTTTTGCCTTTTTCTTCCTGCCTAAGAGGTGGGTTTAGAATTCTCCCAATAGCCAACAGCTGTTGGCCAAATTTGGTCAGAATAACAAATTTCATACAAAATCTTTATTTCTGGAGCCTTTAGTATTTTTAAGGGTTTTGGTTTTTAAATGCTTTTCAGCTCCTCCTATATTCTTTTCTTTTGTGTTTCTTTTTCCTGGCAGAGCAATTTGTACTTCCTGGCTCCTTGGTTTCCATTCTGTTGCATTAACATTTGAATATTGCCCAGCCACCTGTTGAAGGCGGCTATAAGCTCATAAAGAAACAAAATAGTAGGATATACAACTAGTGCTCTAACTTCTTAGTGGTACACCTTGATTCTGCTCCATGCGGCCACGTCCAGAACTGGTCAACACCCCATGTCCTCAGGGGCCAAGCCATCAGGGAAAATGAAATCTCCTACCTGCTCTGCCTGCCGTTTGTCTTGACATGGCACAGCCTCAGCTTCTGGAGACCACATCTTAATAGAGTCGGTCAGTGTCGCTGGTGGCTTCAGAGGCCCTAGAGGAGGAGGGCCGAGTGACAGTTCTAAGAGGTGTGTGGTTTCTCAAGGCTCCCACCCCCATCCCAGAGACTGGCCACAAGCCACATTCATTCTTATTTTGAAAAGTACTAGACACTTACTCCTATATATTGCCTTGTAATAATCCCCTCATCATGCCTGGAGCATGAAACTCATGAGGCCTTCATTTACTTTTCCTGGAGCGTCTCCTGTTTTTTCCACGTTACTTGC
This sequence comes from Mesoplodon densirostris, assembly GCF_025265405.1. Classification (NCBI taxonomy): domain Eukaryota; kingdom Metazoa; phylum Chordata; class Mammalia; order Artiodactyla; family Ziphiidae; genus Mesoplodon; species Mesoplodon densirostris. The sequence continues at coordinate 17,968,623 of NC_082661.1, read as the reverse complement.
TTGATGTGTGGATGGACGATTATCGAGGTCATTCTAAGGCAACTAGAATTCTCCGGTCAGGGTGCCCTTCTCTCTCCTCAAACCCAGCCCAAACTGGCCTGAGCAAAATGAGTGTATTGACCCATAATTGAAAAGTTTACAGGTAGCGTGGCTGGATCCAGGGGCCCATATACCAGGACATCATTTCCTCCCAGCTCTGGGCTCTGCTTTCCTCCAGGTTGACTTCATTGCATGGAAGCAGGTTTGAGTCCAGAGAGACCTTATCTTCCCCACAATTCTGAATCAGTGGCTGGGTAAGGGGGTGTGATGTGCTGAGTGCATTAGGACTGAGTACACTTACCCATCTGTGCAGGTCGGGGTAGAGTCCACTCTACCCAGACTATATGGCTTGAGAGTTAGGGTGGTACCTCCTATGTAATTCAGGGCACTGTTACCAGAAAAAGCATGAATGGATGCTGAGCAGAAAACTTGGCAGACATCTGCCTTCATAATCTTTAGGATGTGTTGAAGAGTCTTATATTTGTTAGGGGAAGGCTCAACTAGAGTTTTGTCATGGAACAAAATGATTTGTATTGTATTTGTATATACATTTGGATCTGTTTATAAGACATCTTATAGCCCCCAGATTTGAATTGGCTTATAAGACCTCATATTATGTAAAAAGATTAGAAATGAATAATTAAGGAAATTAGAATAAAGAGCAAGGCAGGGTAGACCCCTAAGATAAGATGGGGGTAAGGTTAATCTCACAAATTTCAAAGCTGGTAGATCCCACAGTATTGGTAGGAGTGACCTGCAAATTCGGCTCTGAGGTTCCCAGGAAAGGAAGAGTATCTAGATCCTATACAGAGGTGTGCGTGTGTGTGTGCACGTGCACGCCCATGAGCATAACAAGCCTGTGTGCAAGCCCCTGTGGGAGTACAGGCCCTAAGGAAAGGCCATGGGAAGATAATAAAGAGAATGTGGTCTGTGGTAACCTTAGATACATTTCTTTTCCAAACTCCTGGGGTGCTTGCCCTCGGGAACCTTGCCTCTTTGCTCTCAGCCTTGTGTTAGGAAACGAAATAAGCAGACAAGGATTGAAACCCCCGTATTGCGGGGTTCCTTTCAGGAACAATTGGAGGGCTAAACCATGTCCCCTTTGGTGGGAGGCAGTTAAGATGAGTCACGGCTGCGGCAAGGCAGAATAGGAGGACCTTGGTTGTCAAGCTGGGCTAATCTTGAAAATGGACTCATGCTTGCCCAGTGACTCACATTCCTGTTTGCAAACGAGCCCCATGGAGAAATGCAGAGTGGGAGGTTCTGCTCCCTGGGTGGAGACCGGAGACCCCCAGGGATGGGCAACCCGTGCTTCCTCTGGGGCTTCGGCTGTCCTTCCTGGGAGCAGAGCTTGGGGCTCCCGGCAGTGGTGACTTTCCAAGTCCAGCCACAGGGACCGTTGCAACCAGCGAGGGCCCTAGAGTAGCACCAGTTTGCAGGAGATGTGGCTTCTTCTCAACTTGGGTGTTCACATGGCTTTTGGCTGGTTTTAATCCACCTGGATAAGCCCTCCACCTCCCCCATCGGAGGACCAGGTTATATGGGAACCATGTAAGTTATTCTAGAAATGTGGCTGCTGTTTTATAGATTTGTCCGTTATTTCCAAACTCCTAGAGTCTTTAGTACCCACTATGCTCATTCTGCTATGTAGTGAATATCAGAACATAAAATATTGGATATTGTGCTCAATCTCATGTTCTTAATCCTGAATTCTATTATTTGGGATTAAAAAGGGTGAAAAATTTGTTCATGGGCTTTTCCTTCACAAAAAACTTTTTAAAAACTAGAGTGGAGAAGTTTTTAAACGTCTTACAATGCACATAAACTTCATTGTAAAGGAAGACATAATCCTTTACAATGAACACAAAAGGCATAGATCTTTTCTTTTTTTTAAAGGCGATTAGAATGATATTTCCTTGTTGTGAAATAGCCCTTCTTGGACCCCACGTCGCTCTTAACACCCCTCAATTCTCTACCCCGTTTATAGAGCAATAGTCAACATCCGGACAGGCAAATGCATCTACATAGCACCACCATGAGTTGACTGAGACCTGGTCCAGGTCCCCCCCTCCCTCGCCATTTACTAGCTGTGTGACCTTGGGCATGTTCCTTAACGTCTCTGAGTCAGTTTCCTTGTCTGTAACATGGGCACAACAGTAGTACCTACCTCACAGGGTGGTTGTGAGGAATAGTGGAATAACATGAACATTCCCGTCCAGAGCCCCAAACAGAGAAGCAGCGCTCATCATCGGGCTCCAGCTGGGTTGAAGTGCGGTAGAGCACATACTTCCTGAGCGCTCAGGGTGTGTGCTGCTAGATCTTTCAAGGGGTCCACATATGTCAGTGTAGTTGCTGCTCTCAAAAAGACTGCAGCCTGGCAGAGGGAAAGGTATTAAGACAGCTCCCCAAATAGCTCTAGAATTGCGTGGAACCCTATACAATTGCATTTTTGTAGGGTAGGAATCGCAGCAATGTCACATGGTTTAAACTAATGGAAAATTCAGTAAGGTAAGTCGAGAGAGAGAAAATGCTAGCCGGCGGGCTTCTGAGAGGAAGGAGTGGCGTGTCCCTAGGGGGAACGATGGGCAAGGGTGGGCTCAGCGGGAAGGGATGCATCAGAAAGGCTGCCAGGAGGAGGTTGTGTTGAAGATGCCGCTGGCCAGCAGGGAGGTGGACGAGCTCTGGGTTCGTGGGGGGAACCATGAGCCTCCCCGCTTGGAGTTTGTAGAGAAGCGGGGGTAGGGCAGGAAGTCAGGCTGGGGGCCGTGAATGCCTTGCTGACTGCGCCCGCCTCCCTCCCGAGCCTCACTCTGTTCCCCTTTCTTCCTGGCAGCAGTGCCCCCTCCCTTGCTGCACTCAGGGACATGACTGTCAGCACTTCTACCCCCCCTCAGACTTCACTGTCAGCACTCAAGTCTTCAGGGACATGAAAAGGAGCCATTCCTTACAAAAGGTTGGGGAGCCCTGGTGTTTGGAGGTAGGTCTCGGAGCAGAATGACGGTATGAGATGAGTGGGCTCTGAACTGAAACCACCCATCCAAAGTTTACCTCCCACTAGGGCAGTGCCCACCGCCGTGGTCCCCAGTTCCCGTCACATCGCTGTCACTTCGGGTACCGTGATGTCTGGGTGTGCTGGCCACGGATAGGTTTATCATAGCCATAAAAATGCCAGCTTACGAGGACAGGGTAGAGGGAGGTGGTCCCGCGACCCCGAGGCGCCGGGCTCCCAGTTAAAGCCACGTGGTCCGGTGTCACACGGGGCTTCGGTGAGAATGATGAGCAACACGTTATCCCATTACACTTGACCCCCAGGACATAATTTCCTGGAACTCTTCAGAGCTTCCAGTGGAAGAGAAGTTATCACCTGAACTTTGTCTTTGTTATTTGTTCTTTAGAACTTACAGATTTTCTTTTAGAGTTCAAGGTGCTGGGCAGTGCTCACCCGTCTGCAGTGGTATCTTCCTGAGGCAGCCGCGAATGGCTTTTCTGGCAGATGTCACTCTCCAAGGACAGGAAGCATGTTGTTAATTTCCTTTAAATAATTCAATACAATGTCAATACCCCACACTGCTCCGTGCTTGAGAGTGACAGTTCTCTTCAAATTTGTAGTCCCAAAGAATAAAGAACATCTAGAACACGCTTTCATCTTCAGAAAAGCAAAAGTCGATGCAGATAAAAAATTGTAAGGTAACTCTTTAGACTTAAACAGTGAATGATTTAGTACTAATGCTAGCTTTTAAGTTTTTTTGAAAAGGAAAGTGAATATTTAAGAGGCAATTAGTAAAGCCTCTGTCTTTGAAAAATATTTATTGTATACCTACTATGCGCTGGCTGCTGTGCTGCGTGTTAGGGCTTCAGGGACAGAAAACAGCAGAGGCCTAGAATCACAGGTAACGTGTACGTGCATCTTGCCTTTGGAGAGAGAAAAGGCGGGTGACATCATCTTTAAAAGCTTGTTCTAATTTAAAAAGTAGTAAATAGCCCTATAAGAGAACTAGAGACACAAAGAGAAACAGGTAGAAGAAAATATAAACACCCACGTTCTTTTTTACCTAGTTATAATCTCTTAATATTTGGATGCATTTCTTTCTTGTCATTCATGTGTCTAAAGTTTAAAAATGTTTCGTAAAATTGGAACGGTACCTTACAGAGTTTTGTATTTTTCTTTTCACTCGGTTGCTCTTATACACCATAATGTGTCCTAATTCTGGTTAGTAACTTCACGCGTGGGTGTCTTGTGGAAATCTTCCTATCTAATTGTTCCCCTCTGGCCAGATGTGACTGAAACTGAGGATGTTTCTAGGGTCTTTTGACCCCACATGCTCCTTCCTCTCTTCTGATGAGGCCTGTGCCCGGATTACATGTGTCCCGTGCACGTGTACGGCCGTGTCTTTAACTGGCCTGGGTTGCACAGAGCTGCTGCACTTCTTGGCAGCAGCCCTGACCCGAAGGAAGCTTTTTCTCAGCAGCCACTCCTTGGTCTGGCTTTTAATAAGAGTCTCTGTTCATTCTGACTGTGGATGATAAGGCCATACCGATCATAGTTATTCCTCCACCAGGGCCTGGCAAATGGTAACTCATTAATCTTTGGTCAGAGTTATGAGGTAGATAAAAGAGAACCAGGCACCCATTCTGAGTTGAGGAAAATGAAACAGAAAGACGGGGCTTCTTCCTTATAACTCAAGATCCACAGGCGCTGATTAGATCCCCGGCGGCGCCAGTGACTACGCTTGTTTCTCAAGCTTTGCCCTCAGGACAGGGAAGCATCTCTTGGGGAAGTGCCAATACACCCAGCTTCCAGGATTAGGTCTAAATCCCTAAGTTGTGAATAGACCAGACACAGAGACACCACCACTCGGGCTGTGTGACCTTGGGCAAGTTACCCAAGTGCTCTGTGCTTCAGTCTCCCCATCAGTGTAGGGGGATGACATGTGAGCTGTTGTGAGCATCAGTGGAGTTGAGGATACAAAGCGGGGGCTTGCTTGGCCAGAGGTGCTGGCGTGCGTGCTCGGTCTGGCGCAGACACCCAGCAGGATTCTGGAGGCATCGCACACTGCTGGTGTGTTTGTGCGATGGGCTGGCCTCTGCTGGGGGGGCGGTATCTCAGTCGTGCTGCATGCTTTCCACGCACAGCTTGGGTGTATTCGAGATGGTTCTGGGTAGCATAGTGGAAACCTCGCATGACCGGAGTCAGAACTAGGTTTGAGTCCAGCGTTCTCTCACCTCTGCCGGCAAGATGCTTCATCCCTGTGATGCATCCCTGTGTCTGTTAAAAGGGGGTGGTAGGGGAATCCCTGCCCAGCCTGCTTCACTGGGTACCTACCAGGATCCCTTGACATACTGATCAAAGAGACTTTTAATACAGTGCTTCCTACGGTCCCGGCACTTCCGTAAGCGATTTGTGTATATTAACTCTTCAAAACCTGACAACACCCCTAAGAGGAAGGTGCTGTGATTATTGCCATTTTGCAGATGAGCCACAGAGAGGTTAGGTAACTTGCTTAAGATCACAAAGGGGTAGAGCTCTAAAACTGCTGTTAATGAAAGACCCTGGCAAAATAGCCCATGGTTTGGAGCTTTCTCCACCATCCTGGTTCAGGACATCCAGAGTCCAGTTTTTGCTTTTCAGGTACCATATCTAGAATACTTTCCACCCCATCCATACTTAACCTTCATTGTCCCGGCTCTCTCTTCCCTGTGATTCGGCTTGATTCTAACCCTTTAGAATCAAGGCTGTCTCCTCTAGGGAATTAAGGTTGGTAGACCAGTTGATTAACTATGACTAAGAAAGTAAATGTCCACCTGGGCAGGCATGAGTCACTTCTTTCTAGTTAGCTATTCATGGCCATTTTAAAGCTCACCACACAAAGTCATTACACGGAGGCTATTACCATGTTTAATAGTGACAATAATAGGGCGTGACCCATGGCATAAATGTATTCAGATAAGAAAGAAAGAGGTTTTTCCTGTAATTGCATTTTTACGGAAATGCTTGCAAACAAACTTTTAAAAGGTTCTTTGTTCAGATCCTTCTCTTATTCCTTCGTCTTGAAGGGCTTCTCTGAACTCTTCCTGGTCAGTGGCTGGGGGTTAGGAAGACGATACCCGCTGTCCCTTCTGATACTTTGGTTGACCTACCTTTTTGCTGGTTTTGAGCCTAATTTTGTTTTTTCTTTAGGGGTATGTGAGTGAGTGAGTGTGTGTGTGTGTGTGTGTGTGTGTGTGTGTTGTGTGAATTCAGGAGGGGGCACATTATTGCTGGCACTTGCTTATTAACTTCTCAAGTTATGCATTTAAGGAAAAAAAAAGGCTTCTGCTAACTTTGCAAAGCCAGTCACATAGACAGGGAGTTAACCATTTTGGTGAGAGGAAATGAAACTTTTCTTAGGTTTATTAGACCACATCCTATAAATCTGTGGCTTATTATGTGTCTGATTTCTAAAAAGCATGGCATCATGGCCAAAGTTTTATTTTTGCTTATTAGTCATTGAAACAAATATAGATATTGCTTCATTTCCTTAGTACTATGTTTTTCAATATGTTATGTATGGAAAATCTGGATTTACACAACAAAGTACATTAGAAGGAGGAAGTATTTGCTTTATAAATCTCTGCATTATAACTTTGGATTACCAAGCGTTCAGTTAAGCTAAAATGTTTAAGTCATCCTCCCTCTCCTGATTACATAGAGAAGCAGGATGAGAAAACAGTAAAAATATTTCTCAAAGGCAGACTTAATATTTTGACATACTTCCTTCCAGTGTTTTGAAGGATGTGTTTTAAAAAAATCATAGGCGGGCTCATATCGTATATGTAATTATTTTCTGTCTGTCTCACATCTCTTGTAATAGAAGCTCTTTCCTGTGTATCCTGTGAAGACTCTTGGTAAAACTTCTAGTGGTGTCCATTCCAGAATTGGGTACCTCTCAATATGCTTAGTCATTGCCCCAGTGCAAACACACTGTTTCTAAAGTTCCACTCTTACAGTCTGGTTGCATCTCATGTGGGAGAGAGTGTGAGTTGAAAATAACAAAGACAGAATGACTTTGGACATTCCATAATGTCCCCATAATATATATGACCCATGGCTTAGCACGCACAGCCCTGGATCATTCTGAGCAAGCGATCCAGCAAATTCACCCCCTCCCTAAATTCCTTCTCAGGGTGGGATGGCTGGTGGGACCACTCATGTTATTTTGCAAAGCTTCTCCTTTTTCTGTGTGCAAAGCTTCTTTGTTGAATTCTTCTGGGTTAAATGGGCACGTGAATTTCCTCTGCCAAATTATGGCCCCAGTAGTATAGATGGGCACTGCAGTGCCTAACCTGGAATTTCTGGCACCTCAAAGAAGCCACACTCCCAGGTGAAATGGTGTTGTTTCCCCCGCTGCTTATCAGAGCCCCCTACGGGATGGACACAGCTTGGCCACAACTTGCACAGGGCTTCCCACCAGGGACACAGGCCCAGAGAGGGAGAGGATCATTCTGGGCCCTATTTCCCAAGTTGACCATTCCTTGGACTAAAGGCTGTGAACAGTGTTCTTTTCACTTCTTACACTTTTCTCCGCCCCGGGAGGTTGGTATACAGAGTAGGAAGCCCCGGCAGGGTGCGTGGATGTCCTCTAAGGACCCCATCCCTTGGATGGTGGGAGTGGTTTCCGGCCCTGCATCCAGGCTCTGGGGTCACCTGACATCTGCTCAGACACCACAGACTTGATCACGGCTCTTATCTCTGTGGCTGCCTCTCTTTTCCCCCTTCTTTGGGAGTCACATGTTTTGCATCTCATATGACAAAGGTCATTAAGAGAGAAGACTCTGGGCCTTCCATGCATGACATCTTGTCATCCGCACAGTTTATTGTTTTGGATCCTCCCCTTTTGTAATTCTGTGAGGTGACAGATCAGTTTTTAATGGGCTACACTGTGTCAGGGGAGAGTTTACATTAACCTTCAGACATTTTATACCTTATAGGACCCCTCAAATCATAATACATGGTCAGTAGTTGAAAGAGGGCAAAGATGCTTTTTACTCACGGTTTCGACATTATCTATCAAGTCTGTCTGTCTGTCTTTCCATGTTGTGATACCTTTGTTTCTCAGAGTACCTTCCTATGATCAGTCCTTTTTTTTTTTTTTTTTTTTTTTTTTTTGCGGTACGCGGGCCTCTCACTGTTGTGGCCTCTCCCGTTACGGAGCGCAGGCTCAGCGGCCATGGCTCACGGGCCCAGCCGCTCTGCAGCATGTGGGATCCTCCCGGACCGGGGCACAAACCCGTGTCCCCTGCATCGGCAGGCGGACTCTCAACCACTGCGCCACCAGGAAAGCCCCGATCAGTCCTTTTAATGGTGTCAGTGAGGTCGATGTTTGGAATTTGGGAACAGAGATGAACCACATTTCAGCCCAGACTCTGGAACTGAATTTACTCGTTTTTATTAAAGGCGGTTGTCAGGTAAGCAAAGTGGAGGATCTTAGTTTTTATCCCTCTCTGTCAGGCCGGTCCTCTGTACCTTATTCAGAGGTATCGCACTAGTTGCTGCTAGTTTAGCAAGCGATGATTCTAGGAGCTGCCTCGTCTTTTATCCTTTATTCCACACTTTTCCAGCTTTTTCCATCACATCTCTGAAAGTTCATTTCACTCCTGTTTGCGTTAAAGAAATGTAGTAGTTACCAAAACATGTTTTTGGTGTGGTTTGGGGAGCTAAGTGGGAGAAGTGGACTCATCTCCCCTGATGAGGCCAGGTTCAAGTTTTCCTTGGACTGTCCTTTCCCAGTCAGTGGTGGCCTCCTCTGCTGGAGCTGAAGGTGAGGAAGGAGGTGGCCTTTGTACAGCCAGGGAGTTTTAAACCCTTTGTGGGCCACCTCCTCGGTGTGCGCTCTGTCCCCGCGGCCTCGCCACCCAGAGCCTGCTCACAGCTGGCTGCGTTTTTCTCTGAGAAGGTCTAAATAACAGGCCTGTTTGTGCTCAGAGTGAAAGTTTCTGTTTTGGAAAAGCCAGTTCCTTCTGACAAGGGAGGGCGGGGACAAGGAAGGAACTAAAGACGCCAGAGAAAGAAGAAGTGAGAGTCGAGGGAGGTGGGGAGGCAGGGGGTGGCCGAGGGACGCGCTGCCCCGCTCGCCTAATTTCCCAGCCCCACCTGTCACTTGGTCTGCCCAGCTCCGCCGGAGCCCCTGTGTTGCAGCCCCAGGCCCCGGCCAGGGCCTCTTGCTGCTTTGAAAAACAGAGCTGGCAGGAGATGGTGTTGGGCTGGGCATGATGTACGGGGTCAGAGGGAGCATGGAAGAGCTCAATCACTGCGCGCTCAGCCTGGCTCCTGCCCGCCGGGTTTCTGGCATGCCTGGTGTTTCTCCAGCAGCCAGTGTGGCAGGGGAGAGATCCTTTCCTCCTGGGGAAAGGAGAAACCCCTCCGCCAGAGAGTAGAAGAAACGTGGAATCATCCAGACGGAGATCCAGTTCACAACTCTGCCCCTTGGACAAGTTTCTCTCCTCCTGCCTCTTTTATAAGAACCCAGGAGAAAGATGGGTGGAGGCGAGAGTCAGGGCAAGCTTGCTGATGGTGCTTTTACTAGCTTCAGAAATTTGGGCAGTTCCTGAAGGGAAGGTGGGGGCATTTCTGTGCCTGGCGGGGCAGGAACAGCAGTGTCTGGGCACGCGCTCACTGCTCTCAGGATGTAGGGATATGTGCGCTTCTAAAGGGACTCGGACATTTGTTTGTCCTTGGCTGCGTCCTGCTGGGGACAGCAGAGTGGACTCAAATCAGTTTCCTGGGGGGCTTTCCTCCCTGCAATCTTGGCTTGGTGGGGTCACCTGCAGCTGTCTGTTTTTTTGAAGTTGCACTTACTGAATATACTTCTGTGTCCCAGGTTTTAGGTCTGAGGAGCAGGTTTCTTTGGAGATGTGGGATTTTAAAATATACAACAATATTGGCTTTTTCTTTTGGTCTACAGTTCTGTGAATTTTAGCCTCCGTTCGTATTATCACCACCACAATCAGAACAGCTTCATCACCTTACACACACTCTCGTGCTACCCTTTTATGGTTACAAGAGATGTAGGTTTTATTTTTTTACTTTTATCGTTTTTACCCTTTGAAAGATAGCATTGACCTGATTCATCTCGTTCATTCAGAGGCTCATTTTTCATCGTTGATTATAAGTCTCTGCTCTGCTCTTTCTCCACGCCTTCTCCAGCAGAAGAGATGTAACCAGAGTGCCTTGCCTGTCAGCCTGTTAGTTGCTGACAGGTGTTGTTTGGATTCTCTGTTTTTTTGTACTGGCTGTTCTTGCCCACACACCTAGGATGCTTTGGGCCACTTTGTGGATTTAGGAGAACTCGGGCTAATTCTGACAGTGGCCAAAGAAAAATCTAATTGGCGAGGGAAATGTTCTTGCTAACCATCTAGACAGCATTGTGAAGGGAAACGACTTCTGGAGTATTCTGCTTTGAATTATCTATATTATTCTTTCCCAGATGTCAGGACAGATGATCAAGGTTTGGGCATAATGTGTAAAATGAAGATGCTGCATCATCTGCAGATTTGTTGACCCAGCGTGGTTCTCCCCAGCTGTCCTCACTTGTCCCATTACTTAGGTGAAGCCAGGAATTGAGGTGCTTCCAGGATTATCTGTGCATCCCTACCCAGGTTCTGGAACAAGCTGGTATGATCACAGGAAGGCCAGAGCTGTGTCTCACCTGCTGCGGTCAGGGCTTATGCTTTCTTAGGGAAAAGTGAACTGCAGGGACATTTGTGTGCTGTGTGTGTGTGTGTGCTTGTCCTCCTCTTGGGAAACGAGGAGAGGTGGCCTCAGATGTCCCCAGCTCAGAACGTCACACTTGACTGAACAGTTGATGAAGCCTCTGCTGTGGATTTTGCTGGGGAAGGTGGTAACAATCACACACATGTAGAATCTGGTGTAACTGATTCCCGCCTTTGTAATTACTTGGAGACTTGCCATTGCAGCCAATTGAGAAGTGGGAACAGTGACCCAGAGCAGAAAGCAGAAATTATAGCGGTGGAAAGGGGAGGTAACATCTAGAAACACAGTCGTAGCTCTCCTTCTGGCTTTCTGGAATCGAAACTCGCTTTAGAATCAGGAAAAAGAACTAGAACTGCCTTCTACAAAAGTCACCCCAACTTTCCTGTCTGTATCCCCTCTCCCTGCCTTTCTCTCTTGCCAGGCTGAAGGAATCTTTCGGAATGTGGTAGGGTCGGATCATCCATGGTTTAGCTGAGAGGAGTGAGTTTTGCTGATAAGAAACTACTGTAGTCTGGCAACAGGTTTCTGTAGAAGAATGTCCTCCAGGTGGAGGAAAAATGGTTCTCATTAAAAAAAAAATCACACACTAAACAAGGTAACATAAGCATGGGTGCCTAGGCAAAACAAGAGGAACAGAACAGCTCAGAAACAAGCTGCTTCTCTGCATCATGATTGACATGATAGGGGTGCTTTGGAAAGCCAGGGCTGGCATGATTTTCACAAGTGGAGCAAGTGTAAACCATGGGGCCTGGGTGCCTTAACTCTGGAAGACGCCTCGAGAAGAGCATGCGGAGTGACGTGTGTCCCCTTCCAGAAGTGCTTGCCATTTGTCTGATCGACGTCGGAAACATGATATAATTTCTACAAACACCCACATGAGAAGGTTTTTTTTTTTTCTCCTGTGTTCTTATTTGGGTGACAGATTGCATGTTAGGGCACTAAAAGATGAAAGCACTAAATATTTGCTTTAGAAAAACACAGTGAAAGAGTCTCTCATCCTCTTAGCTGAAAACTGATGGGCTTAGAATTCCATTAACAAAAATTACTGTCTGCAGTTAAACTTACTGCCACCCTTTGGGCATGGTTAACAAGTGGGGGAGAAAGCGGAGGCTGGAGGGTAGAGGATTGTGCAGGATTCCTTTTCACATGGAGTAGAATAGGGCCGTTTTGTCGACACAGAGGTCCAAGGTAGCCCAAAGAAATACCTTCCTCCTTCTATCATGTTGAGCTCCTCCTTATGGGTCTTTGTAGTGGATTTCCTCTCCATGAAAAGGATCTATTTGTTTTTCCCTCTTTCAGATGTAATGATAAAGTCATAATTCTTGCAGGCCTCTTTGGCATGAGCTGTCTTGCCTCAGAAGAATAGGGAATGTGTTTTGGCACTGGGATTTGGTTCTTGCAGAGTCTGTTGAATGGAATGATTAAGAGCATGAATTCAAACCCTGGCTTGGCTACTGGCTGGCTGAGTGACCATGTGCATTGTGTACTGAAACCTTTCTAGACCTCAGTTTCTCCATCTATAAAGCGGGGCAATTTTCATACCTCCCTTCATTTATTGGGAGTTATCAATGAGTTAAGGTGTGGTGTACATGTATATTTGTCAACATTAGCTCTTATTTATTAATTCTCAGTGGGTATTCTTTTTTTTTTTTTTTTTTTTGCGGTACGCGGGCCTCTCACTGTTGTGACCTCTCTTGCAGAGCACAGGCTCCGGACGCGCAGGCTCAGCGGCCATGGCTCACGGGCCCAGTCGCTCCGTGGCATGCGGGATCCTTCCGGACCGGGGCACGAACCCGTGTCCCCTGCATCGGCAGGCGGACTCTCAACCACTGCGCTACCAGGGAAGCCCCATCTTCCCCATTTTTAACAAGAAGGAAACTGTGGCACAAAATTAAAAAAAAAAAAATTGTCCTTGGTTCCCCTGAGAGTAGGTGGGGTAGGGCTGGGATTTGCAGGCTGGATCTTCATATGTTTGCAGAGTCAGGGTACTCACCTCACCATTGTACCGCCAGCCTCTGTTCCTTAACATGTGAATGGTACCAGCTCACTGCGCTCATGTATGAGAAACACTGAGCAGATACCCAGATGCTCTCCAGATCTGCTGGTTTATGATAGTTGGGAACAAAAATCTTTACTACCGGAAGTTGTGGCTTCTGAGTCTCTCGGCAGTTGGCAGCATAGATTTTTTATTTGTTTTGTTTTGTGTGTGTGGTTTTGTTTTTTAAATAATTAGAAACAGTTAGACTCTCGTTACCACCCACAGTAAAAATTGCTTGGATCCCGCAAATTAAAGGGAAAAAAAAAACGAGTCCATTTGGTAGAATGATTAAAAAGGGGTTTTCAAGAGGAAAGTTCATTTTAGAGGGTGAGCTTCAGATGTGTAAACGCCGGGGATTTCTTGCTTCTCGCCTCCCCCTTTGTTTGAATTCAGAATCAAATGACATTAGCGGTGGTTGCCAGTGACGGGGGCGCAAATTATGTACAAGGTGACTCTGGGAGGAAATCTACATTCTTTATACTTACTAATGGTATGTCTTTTGTGCAGGTGGGGTGAGGACTGAGTATGAAGCATATATTTACACGGCGTGTGGTCCTTTCTGTTGTGTTCCACAACCCAGGATGGTGGGCTGGAGGAGGACGAGGAAGCCTTAGTACAGCCTTCGGTTTCCATTGTATGGATTGTATCGTTGAGGCAGGAACAAACCAGGCCTCCTTCCATGTTAGGAGGACTCAACCAGTGTCGCTGGGACTCTTGGTTTCTTAGGACTGTGCTCTAATGATTCACGCTGTGCCCCCATTTCTGTACGAATGATCTTGGTGCTCTGGCTCATATGTTGTTCCCGTCACTCTCACCCTCTCCTAAGAATGAGGATGGGCCAGGGTCTGAGTTGGTGCCTTTGGCCGAGTCAGATGTGCTGTCCATTTGGAAATCCTTCACCCCTCACATCCCCACTGAAACCTTCCTTGCCATTCTAAGACTGTAACCGGTCACATGGGTGAAGAGATGATTTCCTAATCCTCGTGGGAGCTTTAAGGGTTTGCCTTTGTAAGAGAAGGAACATCCCGCCGGAGGGCTGTGTGTCCCATTTTAACCCACATTGCTTTTGACTTCTCTTCTATGATCATTCCCAGGCAGCCTCCTCTTGCCATCCTGACTTGTTTAAATTAATGGGTTATTGGCAAGCAAGTTTTTGATGCTATTCTTCTCATAGCCAGAGGCCAAGATCCCTTGTGGAGCAGTGCCTGAACGTAATGGATGTCATCTGGACACCAGGGAGGGGTGTAGAGAAGCACTGGGGGAAAAGTCTTAGAAGCAAAATGCTGCCGCCCTTGATGCTACAGCCTTCCAGCCTCTTCTTTAATCCCTTTCAGGGCAATGCATTCAGAGGAACTGTTTTGGTGGCACCACAGTATTGTGTACCGTACGCTGCCATTTTAGGACAAACGATACAGTGTCCTAATGGACTTGTAGGTGGCGTAAAGAATACCTGGTAAGCTACCTGTTCAACTTGATCTTGAATTTCTCAGCATTATTGAGCTCTCCTCCTGGTTGTTTATAAAGCCAGAAGATCTGTCCATATCTTTTGTAACATTGGGAAGGATTATTTTACTCTACTGGCTGTCTGGGGGCTTGGTTCCCAGGCCAAGTTCTAAGGTAGACAAGACAGCATCATCTTATTAGCCTGACTTATAAGCTTAACTTCGGATTAAAGGGAGTCTGGGAGTTATAGAGTGAAGCAGGGATGCAGGTGAGGCTTTCAGACATCAGACTTGGGACTGATAGCTGTCACAAAGGTGATTAACTTGACTTTGTGGGACAGGCATGGTGTCTTCCTGTAATGCTTCTGGACACAAGTTACAAGAAAGCTTGCAGAATAGGTCTTGTTGACTTCCAGGGTGACTGGACAGAAACACCAGCAGCACTTGGGACAGCTTGAGCTCATTAAGCACAAGGTTACTGGGTGCTGTTCTGTGCTGGGGGTGAGGGTGTGAGCAAGACCGATTGAGTCCTTGCCTTCAGGGAGTAGCCCTTCTAGCTGGAAGTTATGACTTGAGTCCCTAGGACGTTCTGCTCCCTTTTGGTCTCCCACAGAGTCCCTGCCCACCCTGAGGTCTGCTCCTTTCTGAGGCATCATCAGAGGAAGTTGCCTCCTGAGCTCCTGGGGAACTTAGAACGCCTTCCATGATGGGATCTCTCCATCTTCGTGGGAATGGTCTTGGTGGTGAGGCTGCCATGGAAGGGCATGTTGAAGAGGGTGTGTTTTGTGGACAAGTCCACTTTCGAAGTTTCAGAGCTTCTGACCACAGCCTAGATGCCACCGTCTGGTGGCACCCACTTCTCTGCTTCTTTATCTCTCGCTTCTGCCTGGTCAGCAGCATCCTTTTGGTCCCACTCTCCCTCCTCTTCCCCAAATCCATTTTCCCCATCTTGAGGAATTTCTCACCATATTTACATTCTTCCTTGTTCAACATTAAGTCTTTGTCTCTGTTTCAGTCCCAAATATCCAGGCAGAGCAGTCTCTGGCAATTCCAACCTCTTACAGTTTAGAAGAAGGGGAGAGAAAAATAATTGTAAAAGCACCATAAACTGGAGTTGTTTAGAACGGGGGAATCAGCCCTCAGTGCTCTGGTAAGCAATGTTTTTAATTAGGATCCTGATCCATTAAGAAAATATGTGGTCTCTAGGATTTTAAAAAAGAAAAAAAGTTTCCTAGGGAGATTGATTGGGATTGTCTTGCAGGTGAGTTTAACTTGAATGTTGCCTAACAGGTCGTAGGCTGCTGGTAAGGTCATTGCGCATATGGGCCTGGGCCTCTGGTACAAGACAAATCAAATAACTCAGGTCAGAGAAGCGGACCTGCGTGACCTCAAAGTATTAATGCAAACAAATTTGTTCACTCTGGTTGGGGTGGGTGGATGGGTAGAGGCAGTAACAAAATCTTAGAATTGTGAGAGCTGAGTGGTAACTCAGACCTACCCATGCCATCCAGTCCTCTCTGTAAACCTGGGGAAACCAAGGCCTGGAGAGAGGAGATAACTGTAAGGCCATACAGCCGTGGAGCCAGGTAGCGGTAGAGTCAAGACCAGACTCCAGACCTCTCGGCTTTTCTCTTTCCATTCTGCCACCTCTGATTCAAGGTGGAGTTTGATTTTTGTTCATGTTAAGTGCCATTCATTTTCAGCTCTTTCTGGATTACTGTGTGAAGTTCAGTGTGTTTAGTATAAATTCGCTTATTTTCCACTTGCGAAGTTGTGTTTACCTGGGGTGCCCTGGGTGCTGATGTGATGATGTGTGATGATCAGGAGGCTCATGATGGTGATGAGGATGGGCAGATATGGTCATCTGCTAGGGGTTAACTAAGAAGAAGTGAGCTGGAATTCACACACAGAGAGTCTTAGACACTTTTCCAGCAACGAGTGTGCTTTAGCAATACATAGAAAATCAGATCTTACCGTTCATACATGCATTTTGAATGAACTAGTCTCTGGCAGGGAATTGTATCCTCTTATATAACCCCACCACCTTCTTTCCCAGAGGACTGGTATTTGGGAATCCTTTGACAGGGTTGCTTTCTGGGCTCGTGTTTACAGCTCAAACATAGAAATGTGTGAAAATGATCCTTTGAAAGCAAGCTTGACACCAACACTCTGTGATAAATCTTGGAAAGTATCTAGGTTGGGGATCACCGATACTTGAAGTCAAAGCAACCCTGACGGAGTTGACCACGAAAAGAATGGATTCAAGAGTTCATCGGTGATTTTTAAATGTTTGCTGAGAGCTCTGTTCTGTCCCTTGCAGCCCCACGTCCTGTAACTGAGAATCAAGCTGGTGCTCTGGGTCAAGTTCAGCAGGTTTGTTTTGACTTGCAGCCCGTGATGGGAGTGAAGCTCACATTATGTAATGTTAAACTGGGCCGGAATGTCAGCTGGGCTAGGCTTGCCAAAGCTTGAAGGGTTGATTGGGAATGGGCTATGTTTAGTATGACTAATCCAACTTGGCTGGGGAAAGGGGTGGGTGGGTGTCTCTCTGAGGAGTGAGGGAGGTATGACTTGTGCTATTTTGAACGTTAGCACTTTGTGTAAACTCTGCAACCCCCTCCCCTGCCAACCCCATGAAAAAGGAAGAAAAAAGTTGAGCTTACGACCAACTAGTAAAATCAGGGGCTGTTGACTAATACCCAGTATTGCTGTAGAAATCTGTGGTCAAGACACCAAGGTGAATATATCACTTGCAATCGGGGAAAGAACACTTTTGGGTTATGTGAAATGATGTTTCTTTTTTCTTTTTTTTTTTTTCTTGCGGTACGCGGGCCCCTCACCGCTGTGGCCTCTCCCGTTGTGGAGCACAGGCTCCGGACGTGCAGGCCCAGCGTCCGTGGCTCACAGGCCCAGCCGCTCCACGGCATGTGGGATCCTCCTGGACCGGGCCACGAACCCACGTCCTCTGCATCGGCAGGCGGACTCCCAACCACTGCGCCACCAGGGAAGCCCTGAAGTGATGTTTCTTAAACACCTAGCCTGTACTGGTCAAGTGTTGCTAACAGTGGTACTCAGTAATTTAAGCAGTTATACAAAGTAAATGCTAGGTTCCTTAATAAAAATAGCAGTCAACCCTAATAAAAAATGGAAAGCAAAGAAAGAGGTGGGCTGGTTTCCTAATAAAGATTCTGAAGTATAAGTTAACGTCTGTCTGCTGACCTTCTTGGTCTTTATTTGGGAGCCTTTTTCTCCCTTTGCCCTCATGGTCCCCACCCACACCCCCTAGTTTCCTCTTGGTCCTTCTTAGGGGACAAAAGAATCCCATTTTTATGTAGATGTCTTTCGTGGAAGGTAGAAATAATTTGGTCTGGAACCCTGTTTGCACAGTGATGCTGAAACACACTGTGGTCCCTGCCTCCACCAGGAAAAGGTTGCATTTTGGAGGGGTTGGCAGAGCCCAGCTTCTGCCGTGCCTGAGGTCAATGGCCGGGGGTGAGTGTGGGTGGTGTTGCTTTTGTTCCTTCTCTGATGAATGGAAGTAAAGTGTTCACTGAACCTGGAAACACCTCCCTTTGTGTCCAGTGCTCTCCTAACACAGGCCGTTAAACTTGGGGCAGTCGCTCTTGGTGGGGGATTGAATGGGGCCATTGTGGCGGGGAGGGGCTCACACTGAAGCCATTGAGGGCATAGAGATGCCATTGTTTTCTGAGTCATAAGAAAAGGAGGAAGACTCTGGGGACCTCCAGGCATCAGTGTAGCGACGGCACTGACTGCTTTTCTAGGTTTGCATTATCCTCGAGGAACTCCTGACCTGAGTGGTGGGCAGGGTCAGCCCAGATAGGAAGCTCCTCGGAGCCCCCTGCAGTATAGACCTGGTGCCCGCTGTGTGCATCTGAGTCGTGGGCCTTTCCTTCCTCTGCACCTGCAGGATGCTGCCGGCCTTGGGCCCACCCGTCATTTCTGCAGGGTGGTTGCTGTTCTCTTCCAGGCAGTGGAGTTAAAAACACTTGTTAAAAATCACTCCCTCCACCTTAGGGATAACACCCAATTCCCTGCCAGCGACTTTTCTGTGTAACTTCCCTTTTGCCATCTGGTCTTTCAGAGGCACTTCTGATCTTAATTATAGCATTCAGCCTGTGTTTATTTAAAAATCAGAAGGCAGATAGGCTGTGGAGGATTTATCTGTACTAATTGTGCCAATGTACTTGCCAACTGTCCCCTTGGTTAGTAAAGGGAATTGCTACAATCCCTACTGACACAGTGTCTGCCCGCGTGTGCACACATACTCGCAGGCCTTCTAAACCGATGTGTTGATCACAGGCAGCTTTCGAATTGCTGTGCTGGCGTCTTCCATCTAGAACTTCTGCCGTGTGTTACAGACTGGAAGGGGATTTTAGCCATAGGATTGGGAAGCGTTAGAAGACTTGGGTTCAAATTTGACTCTGCCACTTGCTGTGTTATCCTGGGGAAGTTATCTTATTCCCTGGGAGCCTCAGTTTTGCCATCTAAAAATATAGGGACAGTGGTATCAACATCCAGGAATGGTGTGGGATTTAAATGAGGTGTTTATGAAAGGGCAAAGACCAACTTTTAGGCATCCTTGCACAGGGGGGCCATTCAGTGTTCCATCATATAAAGTAAGACCTCATGCGGCTTTAGTAACCTAGAGGTTATGATACAGTGGCATCTATTGTCTGTTTTTGGCAACATAACATGCATACAGTTCATTTTGCTGGTTTTTTTTTTACCTCTTTGATAATTTTTATATTCTAATTAAACAGTGGTTTGCATCAGAGTATATAATATTTTACAGTTCTTTTAAAACATGACTCTCGCTTGAAGACTGTAACAAATTGCACACAGAGATTAGCTTTGCTGTGCTTACACTTTGAAAATACACTTGTTGAAGCCACTAAAGAGACATGTTTAGAAAATGTTAAAAAAAAAAAACCACTAGTCTTATGCTCATTTTAAAGCAAACATAAGTAATTGTGGGCTTCTTTCCCTGCATTTAAGAAACTCTTCTGTTAGAGGAATCAATTCTTATAGATCTCTATGATGTCTGAGTAAAATATGCATTTTTAAGAAAAATAGTATCTTTGTAGATAATAATGAACTTTAATTCATTACACTAGGTTATGATACCTTTTCATCAGACCATCACAATCTGAACAGTTGTTAAAAAAGTCCATTTTAGGAGCTGTATTTAAAGAATTTCTGATCCCATTATGTGCTTTGAAATATTTTGAGATTGTCTATTGGAGCTTTTCTTTAAATTTTTTTCTAAAATGTATTCCAGCAGTAATGTTTTTATATATAAATACCTGCAACAAACATTTCTTGAGCATCTACCCAGGGCTTAATTTGTTCTGTATATTTATACTTCGGACACAGTGATCACCCATGTGATATACCCACTTTTTTTGGTAAAGGAAACTCTTCTTATAAGCTTGGCTGCCCCCAAATTACAGTGAAGAATGAAGTAAATTCTACTTGCTGCTCTTGACCTCTACACCTATATATTTTATCTAATTTATAGTTGGAAAAGTAGCTAAAAATGTTAAGTTCATGCTAGTAGTTTAAGGAGTTGTAGTTTATATAGCCCCAGAATTAAGTACAGAAGTACCAGAAAGCCCACGTTATGTATTGGGTCAAAGAGAGGAAATTAAATTAGTATTAACTGGTATTCATGATCCCTCCCTGAGCACCAGTGATGTTTCTGTCCCAAGCATAGACTAATTTGGCCAACTATATATGGATCAAACAAAATAGTCAACAGCTCTGTGTCTAGGATGGTGTGAAAAACCCAGCATCTGAATGTTACTCCATATTCCCCAAGTCTATGATGTTCTCTGACCTCCAGTGCAAATAGCTATTCATCTGTAGGTGATTTGACAGCATAATTTAGCATTTGGGATTCTTTAAAAACAACCAAGAAAGGGGTGATTAAAAACTTGTGCTTCTTCTCTAAGCATATGAAGCAAGCTTTTCAATTACATATTTCAGGAACAGAATAATTGGAGTTGAACATTGGGCTGGATAGTCAGAGAACTGGTTTCTGTTTGGCTTTGACTAGATAATTACATGAAGGTATTCCAGGAGTGCATCTGGTAGCGCTTTGACACTCGTAAATTATTACCGCGTTCTCTCTCTCTCTCTCTCTCTCTCTCTCTCTCTCTCTCTCTCTCTCTCTCTCTCTCTCTCTCTCTCTCTCTCTCTCTCTCTCTCTCTCTCTCTCTCTCTCTGATTGTAAGTTCCCTGAGGGCAAGGACTATTTCCCTCAGGTCACTGATTTATCTCTAGTGCCTACAACAGTGCCAGGCATGAAAGAAACACCGAATCAGTATTGATCGAATCAGCGAGTGTATCTTTAAGGGTAGAATGTAGGGAAGATTCCTACCTTGGCTGCAGTAATTTCTCCTCCTCCTTTTCATTTGCTAAAGTTACTAACCAGCTAATCTCAAATTCGTTCTTCCAAGTCCTCTGAGCTTGTTTGTGTTCCTGTCTATAAAATGGGGCTGTTGTCATCTAAGACTTTATTTGATTATGAGAAATACACCCTCCCAAACTTCCTTGAAGAGGTGCTAGACAAAAACAAGATGTTTTGAAGAAACACCACAGTCCAGACTATACTAAGATGCTTGGTTGCATCCAAAACCAGTTTCACAGTCTGCTTTAGGCGGATGGTTGCAACATGGAAAGCAACATGCTTTCCATCTGTGCCTAATTTGAAGGAGCACACTTGAGCTCCAACTCCACACTGTGGCGGGCACACTGGCACCGGTGCTCCCAGACAGCCAGTGGGCATTGCTATGGTGGAGGCATGACATAATTTAATTTTACTTTATTATTTACTGGATGTGCCCATTGTATGTTAGCCATCTGGGTGTGTTTGTAAGGAGCTTAGCAAAGAGGTAGAGGCTGTATTGTCTATAAAGTTGTCTTGTCAGTGTAAGGGCCAGGCATGTTCTCTCTCTCACACATGCACACGCACACGCACAGGCACACACACCCCCCTCTCTCCTTTGGCATCCAGCACCAGTACTGGCCAGGGGTGAAATCATCACCATTCAGCAAGTGGCTCAGAAGGCTCAGAAAGACCTGTCTTCCTAAAATCCCCTCCCCATAGCCCTGTAATTTCCTACGGCATCAGCTTGGGGCTTGAGCGTGTGTGAACCTAATTTCTCAAAGAACACACGTGTGGTAAAGGGGATGGCAAGTCCCCGTGCTTATTTAGTAGAGTTGAAATCCACTTACCGGATTTGGGTGACTTTTCCTGGCAATGTTCCTAAATTTGCTGTGAAAAGCAAAGGTTCAAACTCTACAAAAACATCATTTTATTTGTTAATGAAAACCAAGGAATTTCGGAACGGAATCATTCTGTCCTGGACTGTCATCTTCTCTCTAATGTTTTGTTGGCAGGTTGTTTTTATCCAGAGGTGAGCAATCATGTATTTTAAGCATATGAGGTAGTAAAAGGAGGTGAGTTTAGCCAGTGCCCATATATTCAGATCCTTGTCCTTTAAAGGGGGGGGGGGTTCCTTTATTATGCCTTTCTGGTGAGTTTCTACGTGTCACTGCTGTTTATAAAATGACTTCCCTTCTAATTCGTTTGTTTTTTTTAAATTTATTTTTATCATTACCTGCATCTTAAAAAAATTTTTTATTGAAGTGTAGTTGATTTACAATGTTGTGTTAATTTCTTCTGTACAGTGAAGTGACTCATTTATATATATATATATATGAATATATATATTCTTTTTCATATTCTTTTCCATTATGGTTTGTCAACAGGATACTGAATATAGTTCCCTGTGCTATACAGTAGGATCTTGTTGTTTATCCATCCCATATATAATAGTTTGCCTTTGCTAGTCACAAACTCCCAATTCATTGTTAATTGCAACTCTTGGTTCTAGCAGAGACGCAGTTCTCTGTAAAGCAGACTCCCTTTATTCTCACCAAATTCCCTTATTTTTGTCATATTGCTGCAGCAGTATCTAATTAGGGGCCTCATGGGTGACAGGAGTCTTTTAGTTCTGTAACCAAAGAGTCACCCCAGCACTGGCCATCCAGGTCTGCCTTGTCAATCCAGTGAAACCCTGACACCTTGTGGGGTCCTTCCATCCCTCCCTGCAGGTCAGTGGAGGAGATGCATAGCAGTGAGTTCTGATCCAGCAAATGAATGCAAAGATCCCCATAAGTGTGTAATTTTGAAATATTTTAATTTGACCAGATCAACGGCTTCTAACTTCTCAACGCAGCTTGATGTGCTTATTTAATTTTTTCCCCCAGCACTTGATCAGTGGCTGTGAGGACATGAATCAGAGGCAATAGGGCATCCTCCCTTCCACGGAGAGCTGACTGGGCTGGGTGCAGTGGCCAGGTTGAGAAGTTCTCGAAGACCTTGAGAAAGGAAGAGTGCCCCCTTGAGAAATTGTGGCCTTCCATTCCTATTCATCTTTGCACTCATTTCTCCTAGTCCCAGAGAGCTTTACGGTCTCCCTTTTGCACCAGCATTCAAAGAAATTAAAATTAATTTCCTTTGTTTCCCCATTGTCCAGATTAGAGAAACTGGAGATAAATGATGCCATTATGGGCATCTTTGAACTCAAGGATGTCTTTTTAAGAGGGAAGGGAAACTAAATAATTGAGTCAGGTGTTTCAAGATATTAGATCTTAAAAAAATCAGCCTTTTAAGAATCAAATGCAAAGTCAGTCACTTAGCCTCGAATTTCCCACAGTGATTCTGTTTCTCAAAACCTAGGACAGCCATCAGGGTAGGTTTAGCTTGGTCGAATATGGTCTCAGTAGTTCTTAAAATCTTAATAATGACCCCTCTAATCCTGTGAGTTTTCAGAAGGAAATCTTGGTGAGCAATCCTGGAACTGCTTTTCCTGCTAACGTCTTCTTTATTGACAGTATCCCCAGCTGAGCTCTCTTGGTTAATATGTTTTCTCTGGCACCGTTGTGTTTTTTTGTTTGAAGTCAGGAATGCTTATCAATAGGTTCATGGTTGGGAAAAATGGCATTTGTAGTGTAGTATTTTCCCAAGGAGTATTTGGAGAGTTTTTCTTTAATACCAAATATGTAATGGTCCTTGTGCTAAGAACGTATCACCATTGTGATCTCTGTTCAGGAATCTGCTTTATTGACACTGGTGTGTAGGTCCCAGAGAGTCCAGTTGATATTCTTTCGCATCCTGACTTTTTGGTCCTTAACAGAGAATACATCCCTGATGACTTGTGGGCGCCCTTAGTGGAGGAATGATGTGTGGTCTTGCGAGAAGTCACAGCCTTAGCAGGTCTGTGTTTCCCTCCAGCGTGGAGCTTTGTCATTTCTAATGATGACAATCCATCAGTCCCTGCAGTTCAAAATGAAGATAAATTGAATTAATATATGTGAGTTAAATGACTCATTGATATAATTACACTGTGAGGCTTTCTTCAGTGTAACCTAACACATTTAGTGGTGTTAATTGTAACCGCTTTGCATGGGAGCATTTAATTTCATAAGCAAACAGAATAATTTATTAATTCTCAAAAAGCTATTTCAAGGCCTAGATGTAGAGAGAAAGAGTGTGTATTTAACTTGATGTTTGCTGTGGTCTGAGTATGCTTTGCCTCATCAAATTGGAAATGGCTAAGATTTTTTTTTTCTAATTCCAACTTTTATTGGTGCATCCTCATACGTGCTCAAGTCAATAGTGTATTGAAATGAAAGTGGGAAATGGGTACCATCCAGTAAATCTTAATAAGTTATTGAAAATTGAAGAGCACTGAATAATAAAACAGTTCTAATTGCAGTTGAAACTGTATTGGCGGCAGATATGCCTGAACAAGGATGATAAAACAGCCAAGGAAGAGCATTGGATGGCAGAATCGAAGGAGGGTAATAGACAGATTAAATGCAAAACTCAATTCAAATATTTTGTGAAATGCAGGCATGCTGTGTAAACCTATTTTTTGCTGAAAAGCATGTTTTCTCTCATGTCAGAAATGATCACAGGAATCCTTTTAATATTCATTTAAATAGTTTTTAATTGGCTTCGGAGAGTTTAAAGTTCAGCATGAAGGTGAGATCTAAGCTTACTAATTAGATCGAATGCAGTTTGACTCAAAGAGCAGACTTGATAATTAAAGAATTTTATACCAAATATACGTTCTGAAAACATTCTTTTCACATCCTTGAGGTAAAAATGGTTTTCCTGAATTTTTTCCCATTCTTTTCCCAAGAGAAATTCCTCTTACAGAAGGATTATAAAACCTCACGTCAGTTGTTAGAAAACGACAATCTGTATTTTGGAGCAAACCTCTCATTTGTTTGTCGTTTAGCTGACATCCTGTGTTCAGGGTATTCTGATACATATTTTTTTTCCATCGAAGTGGAATTCTGACTTGCGTGGAACGTTGTGATGAACACAAGTTGTGTCCTGTGTTTTTCTCCCACTAAGTTGTTTGAAGCTGTTGAAATGGAAGGCTGAGTAGAGGGGGCACTTAAGCAGTGAAGGGTTTTTCTTTGTAAATAATAGATCAAGAGCACTGGATCTGTATCTAATGGAACTGTGTGCGGCCTCCGTTTCAAGGACAGCGCGCGGTTTTAAAAACCGCAACTACCGACCATCCCGTCTGAAACCTTTGGTCAGTTTTGTGAGTGTGTGTGTGTGTGTGTGTGTGTGTCTGCTTGCCTCTTGCTGTGATTTCCCACTGCCTTCCCCCACTTACATGGTTTGCTGTAACGTCATACTTTATTTCCTAAACTTGAAAGAAACCCAAACAATATTTTACACACACACACACACATAGGTATATGGGGAGAGGGAAAGAGAGAGATCCTTTCCGATACCTGTCTTCCATAATTATGGAATGATTTAAGGAAGTTTGGTCCTGTTTTACTAACATGTTTGAATGAACCTATTTGACTATGGTGTGCTCTGCTAAGAAAACATTGATGTATATAGCTGACATTAACGCAGAAATCATTTTATTGTAACATCAGAAAAATCGGATTCATTATGTTTGCAAACATATGTTACCTTGATAATTGGATGAAAAATTTGATTTACCATTTTCCCCCCGTTCCCATCCCTCTTTCGGAGTTTATAAATTTGTTCTTATATTTGCTGGTTTGAAGCTGTATTTGAAAAGCATAGATTGAATGCTCTGAGTATTGTTAGGATATTTCATACAATTCTTAAAAGCGTAATAGGGCTCTGTTCCTCCTGAATTTGAATTAGTTTTATCACTTGCAATCTAAATATTATACCTAATTAATATTTCTCCTTGTATTGTAAGAGTACAAACATGCACCAGTATCTTAAAATATTTATTAGTCTCTATCAAGAGCGTCATTGGAAATAGAAAAATAAACATTAGATGTTAAATGTCAAATAGGAGCCTGTATAAATAAAATAGAAACACAAGTACAGATTAAATTTGGAGATTCCTTTGATTATTTCTGAAATAGTTGTTTATATAAGATTAAGTGGTAGTTACTCGAAATTAGAACAGTTTTTTTTTTTAAGTGCATCCTACAACGGTGGGCCCATTTTTAAAAAGTGTTCAAAAATCATTTCCTTATAAAATAGGTTTCTAAGTAATAGATTTTTACCCAAACAGTTTAATATTTTTATTATCTACACAAATATATGCTGGATACTAATGCTTCTAACGCACTGCTTCCTTGAAAGAAAATCATTAATCTTCTCAAGTATAAGTGTACAGTTGGTCCATTTTAGCCTCTTGTCCATAAATTGTTGATTATTGGTTTTGAAGGAAAGCACAGTGTGTGTTTTGAATTTTAACTTTGAAATCATAGATGTACACATGTTCATGGCAGTCAAATCACAAGCAGAGAGAACCCATTTGAAATGATTTTTTTAAAGTATTCCTGTCAGGGCATTATTTATAGGAATGATAAGTTTCAGATTTTAGATTTTAGAAAGTTGAGGTTGGCCGCACTTCAAATCTACAATTTAACTGCTTTGAAAGAATGGCTTTGCTTGTCTTCAGGGGGAAACAAGTAACTTAGGGGACATCCGTTCATTTTTTTTTTTTTCAGTCTTTCATCCCTAAGTATAACAAATTGTTTCTTTTATTAATGTGGTACTTGCACTATTGAAGCAGTTCTTAAGGGAAAATAATCAGGAAGATATGCTTTGCTTCTCAGATGCTACAACCTGAAATATGTTACTCCGTTCCTTGAAGAGATTTTCTTTCTTTTTTTTTCTTTCCTCTTTCAACAAATAGAGCTAACGTAATAGAAATTGCAGAGAAGGATACAGTGAGATTTCTTTCCCTTCTCGCACAGCATGTTTTGGTTGGCTAGGAGAAGCCAAGGTATTGGAATATGATTATCCCTATTTAAGGGGAAAAAATGATATAATTTGTCATCTTACCGGTTCTCGGCATTCTGTGTGGCGTGCGCTTAGTCAGTGCCGGGAAGACAGCGGTCTGACAGCTAATAGATATCTCTGCCCTCAGTTGTTTAGACATTTTTGTCTTTTGTGACATTGAAGAAAAGACAAGGAAGGGAATGGAAGCAAGTAAAAAATGTCAAAAGATCAAAAAATCAATGGGCGGCAGGAATGCGAGCTGTTTACCAGGGTGGAGCCTTCTGTTCCCCCAGAAGTCGGCGGTGGTGTCGGGGGGTCGGCACCGAAGTCGCGTTGCTGCTTCCTTCCCTGGGAGGTGCTGCGATGCTTCACAAAGCGGGCACGTTAGCCTGTTTGCCCCGCGCCTCCGCTCTCTCTCCACCATGAATAAATGATAAAATAAATAAAAGCTTTGCTTTTAAGACTCTGAAACCTGAGTTTGGGGTGCTGGGTCTCTCCATCCATTTCCAGCCATTTCCAGATTCGCCGGGCTGGAGCCCAGCAGGTGGGGTAGGGGATTCACTCGTGGGCATTTTCATTCTCTGGTCAGGGGAGAACACTTGACATTTTTATTATTTATTTATTTGATTTTGGAGGGGAAAAGTCAATACGAGTGAAATGGGTGATAATTAGGTGGGGCGCGTCGGGCAGATGAATAATTGTGTTGTCCCTGGCTTGGGCTACTTGGACAAGGCTTATGTACATATGTCTTGGGATGATCAGTGGGGGGAGTTAAGATTTTATGTGAAAACTTGTTTCTTAGAGAGTGGAGGAGATAGGGTATGTGGTTAGTAAGACAATTTTCATTTAATAGGGAGGTATAGTGTTGGTTGCTTTCCGTAAAAACTTTTGGGTTTTGAACTATAGACCTTAGTTGCTTTTTCTCTCTCCTTTTAAAAACTTTTCAACCAACTGGTTGTCTGTTGTCTGGGGTGTGTGTGTGTGTGTGTGTGTGTGTGTGTGTTCACTGACACATTTGCCTCGCAAACAGTGACAGCCCAGGAAAATAGATGGACCCTACAAGGCGAGGCCACAATCTGTTGGGGAAATTTTCCCCCCCAAGCTTTGTAGTTGTTATTTGATAGTAAGTGTGGTCCAGGCTGCATATTTTATAAACTTTCTATTAAAGTTGGGGCATGTTATCATAAAACTCAATTGCGATACTTTGTATTACACTCTGGGATTGAGAGATAGACATAGGATTAAAAAAACAATTTCTAGGCATTTCTAGATGATAAATTTAATTTTCTTTGCTATTTGGAGGTCTTCTTTGAAAATGCAATTGTAATGAACGCATTCAGAACTGGAGAATAGATTTACCCTTGGCTTCAAATAGTCGACGTTATCAGGCGCTGTCATTCGTTCCTTCCTATTTTCGGGCTGCTAATTGATGTTTTTGATGTCAGCAAGAAAATTGAAGAAAATGTCATGTGTGAACCAGTGCGGAAGTTAATAAGATTGACTTCGTTGACAGAATTTACAATGAGAGCGGAGACCGCATAATGGGACCGCTGCGAATTCTTTGGAGTCAAAATTGACACCTCACGCTAGGCCAGTGGTCGATAGGAGAGATGGAACATTTGGGAAAGTTCCTAATCTCATTTCTCCCCCCCTTACCTTTTGGTCTCCGATGGTTATTTAGCTTCACCAGCAGCTGTTTATTCAGGGGGCTATTGCTTCGGACAACTCCAGGGCCTCAGTTCAGGCTCCCGGTGCCATCAACAATGCTTATTTTTTATGCTGTTTTGAGTTTGAAAGCAAAAGAGTCTTAAAAAGGTTAGATTAAGATGTGTCTTAAGGAAAGATATACTAATATCGGTCAGGGTCATTGCAAATGCTTGGGTTATGTGCAATAAAGCCAAAACGCAAATCCCTCCCTGAATAAAGAAACCGAGTTGGCACTGAGATCAGTCCTCGAGCCTCACAGAAGGCTCTGACTTGCAAGCAAAAAAATAATAATTGAGTTCTTGGCTACATGTCCCCAACCACCAAAAGCAACATTTTAGCCATGGTGCCCCTTAAAATTTTTTTCTAAGTTATTGAAAGTTTAATGGAATAGTTTAATTTTCCAGTAGTGTGGCAAAGTTTATTGGATTTGTGTGTATAATTATGGATTGGATTAGTTGAGTTTGGTTCAGTGCATCTGATTATCTTCTGGCCTTTAGGGAAATGCGCTAAAACCCTAATATGTCCAGTACCCCCAAGCGGTCTCTTTTTGAAGGCGCCGCACAAAATGTGGTCTCTACCAGCGCTCGGCCTCCAAGGATCTTCAGTGAGAGACATTATTCTTGGAATATCCAATTAATTCCACGGGCAGTGATCAGTTAGCGCTTCTTCTTCCTTTCTCGCCATTTGAAATGCTAACACAATGAATATTTTCTCATTGGTCTGTGTCCCTCGGCTAAGCTGTTGCCGCGGGCTGAGAATTTCATCGACTGATGAGACCAGAGGCTCCGCCAATGAAAGGTTACAGTACGTGATTTGCATGCCAAGTGGGGTTTGGTTTCATGAGCTTAAAAGTTCTTTAACTTTTATTTGACTTTTTTTTTCTTTTGTTCAAAGCAGATTGAGGGGTGAGTATATTTGTGACTGTTTAAAGTATGAAAATTACCAGGGACAGTGGGTCACAGTGATATTTCGGACCATCCTCACGGAGGTGGTGAGGATGGCCCTTTGTGTGACCAGCATTTATGGAGAGCAGCCACGTCAACCCTCTAGGATCCGGTCTACGGAAAGCATTTTTTCAAATGTGATTTTGTGTTGAGTCCCTCTAGTATCCTTCAGGAGCTTGACATTTGGGGGAATGGTACCGTTAGAGTATCCTGTAAGTACTAGTAATCCAATCCAGCATTCTTTGAAAGGACTAGAGAGCATTGAGTAGGGCATTTGGAAGAGGAAGAAAAGTCCTTGTTTTTGGAGTGGGTGGTAATCAGAGTCTAGAGTACCAAGAAAATAATAACTTCTAGAGGAGTAGTCAAAGTCAGAGCATCTTCTGTTTCTCAAGGGTAAGTTGGAGGTTGTTACGGAATATTGAGTTCCATTGAGCACCAGAAAATGTACAGCCAAAACTATCAGCACCACCTTCCCCAGAGTAGATTCTAATGGATTAGATTATAGCCTACAAAACCTAGTTTCGGGACTATTTCTCAACTAGACGAAGCCCCACAAAGTATGAGGCCAGCAGCACATACGTTCAGCTGGCTCAGAAAAACAACACCTGAGGGTGTCACTCTATCTCTTTGGTCTTCCAGAATCTTCCAGACTTGGATTTTATTAAGTCAGGATGCTCCTTGTTGATTTAAAGCCATTAGAGATGTCTCCTGATCTGAGGAGTATTGGTTGACAAAAAGGGGGAAGCAGTAGAGCATAATAAAGGTACCTCATCCCCTGCTGAAAATGGGGGAAAAGGGGATTGAGGGAAAAGAAAGAGCCAGCCTTCAAACCACTGTTATCTTAGAGGAAGGGTAATATGATTGGAGACTTGACATATTTCAACCGAACGAAAAATCATGATACCTTTACCAAAGTTGTTAGCAAAAGGGAACTGGCAGGGCTAGGAATGGAGAGTGGTTCCCCTCTCTCCCCCTCCCGCCCTCTTCCTCCTTCCTTTCCTAGCTGTCTGTGAGGAGCAAAGCAGGTGGCTCCCTGTGGCTGACTTTTCATGACAACATGCCATTAGAAATTGCCGTCCTGTTGATCAATCCTCTCGACATGACAGATTTGCCGCAAGGCCTGGCTCTTTGAGCGCCAGCACTGTGGCTTTTCCCTCCTTTTTTCCTGCACTAATTGGTGAAAGTTTTTTTTACTGTGCTAGTGGCAGAGGAAATTCTTTTGAACGTTGTCACAATCAAGTGTTGACTTCTTTAGAATTGCAAGTAGGTTAAGTGAGTATCAACGTGGGGGGGTGTTGGAGGAGGGAAAACACTAACACAAAGTTACTACCACCTAAATTTTATGATTAGAGTCGCACTGGAAAACAAACTAATTGGATTACACACGCACAACACACACACAAATGAAGGCAAGTATTAAAATGATGGTCCTTTTAAACTTTCGTTATGATGTTTGGTCATTTTGGGGAGCTCCAGTCCTGACATTAGGAATTGGGGAAGATACATTGTCATGTTGATGGAGGGAAATATATCCATTCTGACTCCTTAGTTTCTTCCTGTAATAAATGGACTCAGAATAGCAATATCACAGACATTACATAACATGCTGTAAGTCAAAAGGGATCCATAAAGCTTCTATTAGTGGAGCACATTTTACTCTGAACTACCAATGTTCTTCTGTCCAAAATCAACATACAGAAAATAACCTCTTGGCAAAGGATTTGTTCGCAGATATTGATTCTTCACTGGAATATCAAAAGTTGCGATTCTGCTTAAATTTTGCTGTTCTGGTTGTATATAAGATTATTTTATCCTAGACTATAACAACCTTTCGTATTACTTAAATCCAAACTTCTCGGTGAAACCGAGAATCATGATGCTTATCTTTCTTTTTAGAGAGAATTTGAGTTTGAAACGTATTTTTAATAGCAAGGATTCAAAATTCTTACTGAAGGAATTTATAAAATTTATCTATGTTTAAAGACGTATTCTTTGGTGATAAAAATAATTGTTAGATGAAAAGTTTTGTTTAACCAGATGGAGTGAGAATTTATGCGTATATGAATTTTCCAGGTCACAGAATCTGTGTAGTTCATTCTGATTCTTGACCATAATACCATTTCAGATAATTCCTAATTGAAAAAAAAGTAGTGGAGGGTATGAGACCCGACAACTTCACTGTGGGTTTGTGGTAACTATCGAGAAGAAATTCTACACAAAAATAAGGATTTTGTACTGACTTGTGATATAAACATAGAAACCTTGTGTACAGAGGAGGCTACTTCTGTTCCATGGTAGATATTTACTAGGAAATGAGAACTACAGAATACAAGTTACTAAGATTATGAATGGAATTTTTAGTTTTAATTATTTTGGTTTTAAGTACAAAATGGGAAGGTGAAAGAAGGCAGTAAAACGTTGTCTGGAATTGCCTGGGCCCCCGAACCCCTTCTTAGCCATCCCAGTTGCTCCAATTGTTATGTTATGAGGGAGAGAAGTGCAGACACCCCTATTGAAAGAAGCATCCATTCACATAATTAATTTTTTCATTGTAAAAATCATTTGTAAAATTTGCGTTATTAACATTATCAAGTCACTCGTTGGTAAGACATCAGACATGACGAGAGTGAAGGGCTGCTTAGGGAGAGCTGGGCTTTAAACCCTCAGTAGATCGGAGTTAGGATCAAAGGCGCTTGCTTTATGTGGCCGTGCTAGACTTTGAAGTCCTGACTGCACCTACAGCACTCATTTCATCAAGTTCACTGGTGTCTTAATAGCAGATCAATAAGTTTCAAAGTCGGAGAGTTAATTTGATACTAGTGCTGATGCGGTCGTGCTGGGGAAGCCGAGAGAGAGGCAGAGAAAGCTGCCTATTAACAACTCCAGTACCGAGCGTACAAAGATGCAGATTACCGATCTATCCCTGACCCTGAAAAGACAGGCTCTGGCCAGGAATGGGGAAGCGGTGAATTGATAAAGCAAGGGGTCCTTAATTTAGACATCTCAGGTTATCTGGAAGCTAGTCCACGCTTGAAAAATCTTTACTTGGATACACATGTACCTGTGTGTACACAGAGTCCGTTTGGTAGAGATAAACATGTGACCGTGGAAATGCGCGCATGCACGCGCGCGCGCGCGCACACACACACACACACACACACACACACACCCCTACCTTTCTAAAATAAAAGGGGAGCTTTGCATAAGGACCACTGTAGGTTTCAAGGGGTGTTGTGTGGGGGAAAAAGGCACAAAATCTGTTTCTGGTTTTTAAAGGGAGCTTTGAAAGTATGCTTACATCATAGCGGGTTATGCTGATTTTTTTAAGTGGCATTGGGAATATCTCCTGAAGTGAATAATACCTAGGCAATAATAATTTGACACAAGTCCATTTTGATCCACTTAAAAAAAAAAAAGGAGCTCTTCAGGAGAAGTCTTAGCCCCAAGTTTCTTTCCTTCTTTGTAGCGTAACTCGATGTGTGTGCAAACAAATGAGATTCTTTATTGAACCCTATCTCCATTCCCTTACATGGGTTTCAATCAACTCTCCTCATTTTTATGATATGATACATTTTTTTATGATAGCGTTTGTTGGACATGAAGTAAACCAGTAGGTAAAGGCACTGGAAAATTGAGAGAGAGAATAAAAGTTGGGTCGAGGGCGAATGTTTTTATATATATTTGGGATTTTTCTTTGTTTTCAATGGTTTGGTTTAGGGTCTTCTTAAAGGATAAGCATAAACATTGTGGGGTGTGTGGTAGAAATGACATCAGTGGCTATTGCAGGAGGGGATTTGGGGAGAGGTTTTTTTTTCTTTGTGCCAAGGGGAGGGTGTAAAGATACAGAGTTCAAAGATGCAAATCGCGAGAAAGTAGAAACCTTAAAAAAAATTTTTTTTATAAGAACTTCCCCATCTGTATGTACAGCACCGGCTTCCCAGCATCGAAGGTCAGATTCACACCCTTTTCGAACAAAACTCTAATTTAGAATGTTCATCTAAGGGTTGATAATGGTATTAGAAGGCCAGTGGGGTGGTCAGTGGGTGTTGTAGATTAGCTCAGTGGCCATTGCGGCTTTACCTAGACCCCCACGATTCATTGGGTAGATTAACCATCACATCTGTCATTTTATCCCTTTTAGTTCTCCCCTTTTTACCACATTTAAAATACGAAGAGGGGGGTGGAAATATCATCTCGAAGACAATTTATATGGAGCAAGCCAGTGAAGCACGCTATTCCTAAAACGTCTAAGAAATCGCCATATATATCTATGTGTGTATATATGTACAGTATAGTTATATGTGATATAACTTTGCATGACATATAGATGTTGAAATGATTTTGGTGAATTCAAATAAGTTGGTTATGCCAGGTAAGCTGCAAGTTTTTAAACTTAATTCCTTTTAATTAGTCTTTTGCCTGTCTTCTAGAGAAGGTTCTGCGTTTTAATAATCTTGTAAGACATTTTCTGCTACTGGGCTGATGGCTCATGTCATTAAGCTTCGGTTAGTTTAATTTCTGACAAAACTTCCATTGCAAGTTTGCGGTGCCATCAATTAGACAATCTTGGCTTGCCAGGAGGGTACCTGGATACTCTCTCTCTGTGGTGGCGTTTCGGGATCTGCAGTGTGTGTTGAGTGGGCTTTCGTTGAGTTGTGTTGTTTTCTGTGTGTTTATTACAGAAAGATTGTCACTGTTAAAGGTAACTTAAGAGTTTCTGTAAATGCAATGGTTCATCCTGAATAAAGTGAGAGAGACAGTGCTTGGAATCTGGGGAATAGAGGTGGAAGGAGCTGAGCTGATGAAGGTGTTTCTTGTCAAATTTGTGTAGGAATTATTTACCGTGCTGTCTTTCCTGAGCTGCTACAGTAAAAGTGAAGACATGGAAAATTATCCCAGATGGGACGAATCGCTCGTTCTCTGTTCTTTTTTTTTAAAAGGGAAAGATTGCAGAAAAAAAATTGTCTTTTTCTTTAGAACAGTATGAATAAAATCTGGACAGCTGTCGAAAAAGATATGCCGTCTGTATTTTTTTTTTTAATTTCTAGCCGCCACCATAACTAAATAGCTTGAATAGTACATCTTTTTTTTTTTCCCCTTCATACATAATGATCTCTACTTCATTAAAAGCGTATTAATCTGGTTCCCAGTCTCTTGGGAGACACCTTAAGATGATGATATTGTGGGTTTTTTTCCCCCCGAATTGTTAAAAAAAAAAATTCTAGCAGATTTGGTCCCTGTCAGTCAGAAATAATTGTGTTCTTAATCTTGTCCCTGATGGATGACTCGGAGTTCAGCAACGGGCCGGCTCCAATGACAAATACAATATTAATATTCATTAACTGCTTTGACAATGCTAATTTTGATGCAGTAGTAAAGGGTCTTCCAAAGTTAGCGGCCAAAGCATCAGAGCTGCGCAAGGTGGCAAGATAATTTGTGCTGGTTTGCTGAGCTGAAGGCTTTTAAAGTCTATAGCAAAAAGCTAGGTACCACAAACAAAAAAGAGAAAGGGAAAAAAGTTCTGAAGCATTGGAAGGCAGGGCTGCGGAAATAATACGATCACAGTCCGCTAAAAAATTTGACACCTCTGATGCAGTTTCTTTGAGTGAAATTTCTACAAAGTTGCAACAAAAAAGCATAGCATGGTAAGTCAGCACATTCTTGATTTTGTTTAATCTTTTTGATCTTTTCAATTATCGCTATTTGAAGATCAATAGTCATTTTTTCCTACGATGCTTAGAAGACGCGCAGCGGTGGTTTAATATGTGTTAGGACCATTTGCTTTAAAGGAACATATCCACAAGTTTTCGGTAGGTTTTTTTTTTGTAAGTTAGTCATGGAAAATGTTATACAGTAAATTGTTCTGAATTCTTTTACATATTGGTGTTTTTAATGGTCTATTTTGACTTTTGTATACCCCCCCAACCAAAAAAAAAAAAAAAGAATTCAGCAAGATAATTAAGCTCTGGATGTTGTCAAGAATTTTGAGGGTACTTTCAGCGGGCAAAAAACTTAGGAGTGAAGTGGTCCTCTAACTTTATCTAAATTCAGCTGCCTCCCCCCTCCCCCCTTTCCTTCTCTGAATGGCATCAGATAGCTATTAAAGCTTAATTTCACTGGAGAACTGCAAAGCATTACTTTCGCCAACTTAGGTGAACTTCTTTGGACTATTGAAATTGCCTTTATGTTTGCCAAGTCGGCAAACAAAATATCAGGCTTTGTTCTTTTGATTGAATGCCGGGTTGGGGGAAGGAAAAAAAAAAAAGGAGTAAGAAAGCCCTGCCTTTTCTTTTTCTTTCTTTCTTTCTTTCTTTTTTTTTTTTTTTTTTTTTTTTGTTAAACACTCCTCCCTTTTTTGGGGGGTGGATTGTTGTGGAATCGGGGGAGATCCCAGTTACTGTGCCCTTCCCTATCAAGCGAGGTAATTCTGTGAATGGAACTGTGCTTGAGCATCCTGTCTGGCGGCGCTGCTGGTGTGAGCTGCTCCCCTGTGCCGCGGGTGCGCCGAGCGGCTGCAGGGCGGGTGCTGCCCTCCAGTGGAGCCTGCGGCCGGCGCGGGCCCTGGGCGGCCATCGGGGCGCGCGGCAGCATGCCCGCGAGCCGGCGGCGGGAAGGAGAGCCCCGCAACCCGCTCTAGATGGTAAGCGGCCCCGCGCGCGCGCGCAGGCGGACAGGCGGGCGGGCGCGCGGGGCGCGGAGGCCGGCTCGCTGCGTCCCCGCGCCTGCCCGGCCGCGTCCCGGCTTGTCCAAGGCCGTTGCAGGCTCCTGCTCTCAGCCTCCGCAGGGTTCGCTGTCACTTTGCAGTAACTTTAAGATTGATGTCCCTTGACTGGTAAGGTGCCCGATGGAGTTGGTCTTTTTAGTATTTTTTTTTAACTCCTCTTAAAAAACACACACACAACGAAAAGAAGAAAATGACATGACTTTTTCATTCTGAACTTCTAGCCCGCGACTATAAAAACATGCTTTATGATTATTGTTTAACTCGGACGTGAATATTTGGGAGGGGGGCTGTTGTTTCTTTTCGCCCCAGCAAGTTAAATTCTCTTAAACGCGCCACCCTCCTGAGTCCCCTCCTCTCTGGCTCTCCCCAAATATTTTCCTAAAGGATCCGCATTTTTGTACTTTTAATATATTTTCCTCCAAGACCCATTTCCTCTCACCTCCATCTCAAACTTCTTTATTTAAAACAACAAAAACAGAACTTTGTTGACGATGTGGATGAGGACCGTGGGATGTAAATGGGCAGCCCCTCCCCGTTGTCTTTATTTCTCCTCCACATGATGGTGAATTTCATGTTGAAAGGAAGGTCTCCTGGGTTTTTGTTTTTTTTTTTTTTTTTTTGGCTTTTTTTGTTTTGCTTTTGGTTTGAGGAAGTCTTTTTAAAAAATAATCCCACAGAACTTTGCAGCCTTCGATCACCTTGTGGGGTTTTTTTAATGGAAATGTTCTAAACGTGGGTGTACTTCTGACACCGGGGCACCTTGGGGACCGCCTCGGAACAGAGCAGTGGGACAGCAGATATCTGGGAGTAGTTTCTTAGGAGGACTCAGTTTGGAGAAATTCACAAGATTTCCCTGTCCTTTTTAAGGAGGAGGAGGCTGCGGAGGAAGAGGTCTGTCTGGAATGTGTTGGCTCATCTTGCTGTTTCCATTTTCCTTGTCTTTTGAGAAAGCCAGAATATAAATTTCTAGTCAAAGTTGCCCATCCTGTTGGCTGCACTTTATGAGTTATTGTTGCTGAATGATGGGGAGCTGTCCGTCAGCGGGGAAGGAACTTGCAGTTTACTTAAGAAATTGCATGTGTGACAAAGGCAGCTGCCCGAGTGTGGTGGTCCACGTGAATAGAGGGAGGGAAGGCAATTAGGGGGCTGTGTTGGGGCTTTTTACTTGTCAAACTGGAGCCTCATTGCTTTTGTTACCTCCATGTAAAGGGAAATGGCAGGGTTTTGTTTTGGTATTAAGGGCCTTCCTTAAAGCTTGCTGCCTGACACTTACACAGGAAGGCCGGATAAGTCCAGAAAGAGGGGCCACGGAGCAGTATTTTAAAAGAGAAGAGGAAGAAAATTAAGAAGCCTCACTTTTTTGTTATCTTGAAGCCCTTCCAGCCCTTGTGTTTTTTTGTGGAAGGGGGTATGGTGGGTGGCGGCCTGGCTCGAGGGTTATTAACTTGTCTGGTATATTAACAGATTGCTTAAAGACCAACATCATGAAAACAGCCCTGTGGGTTTGCAGATAAACAGCTGGGCAGTCGAGTCGGTAAATTAAAAACATCTCCTGTACGTTAGGTGTCTCACGCCAGAAGAGACCGGAATCTTTGCCACCGGTCTTGCTTCAAGCAAGGCAGGGCCGGGATCCCATGTGGCAGTAAGGGTGTTTTCTTACCTGCATGCAAATCAGAGTTGTGTGTTTGCTTTTGAAGAGGGCGAAATGATTTAATTAACACTTGGGGTGGGAAAGGACCTGAAAGGTCTTCTGGGTGACTTCTGTCCTCTGCAACTTTCTTGTGTCGTTAACCCCCTCCTGGAGCAGACACCCTCCCACACTCCCCTCCTTCATGGAAAAGAGGATGATTTCAGGCCTATGATGTCTGAGTCTCTCAACTCCAACTAAGTTAAACCCACACACATGTACCCGGCCCTGGAACCTAGGAGAGACCCCGGAAAAGTAAGTCGGGTTGGTGGGACTCAGGGATTGCCTTTTCTCTTTTCTCTTTTCTCCTCCTCTCCCTCTCTCCTCTCCCTCTCCCTCCCTCTTTCTCTCTCCCTCCGTCTCATTCTGGGGAAGCTCACAAAACTCACAATCAAAAAAGCGAGTCAGCCTTCAGATTACTGGAATGCCAGTGAACACAGGAAGCTTCCGTCCTTCTGCTTCCAGAGAGGTCAGTTGAAAATCTTTCAGGCACAGTCTGTTACTCTGGAAGGAAAAGAGGGGTGTGTACGTGTGGCTGGCAAGGCCCTACCAAGTGTCACTCCCGTGTCACTGTGACAGGAAAATACACTTTCCCCCTCCCTCCCCCTCTCCCATGGCAGCCCTCTCCCTAAGAAATTTGTTTTGAGGGATTTGACAATCTTGCAGATAAAGTGCCTGCCTGCTGCATTCGGTTGATCATTTTCCCTCACGGCTGACCGTAATTTCTTAGCTACTCTTAGCGGTGGTTCTGTCCCTGCTGCCCAAGGTAACCGGTGAGGGAGGGGAAGTCTGCTTAGTGCCCTGAGCTGGCTGGGGAAGATGGGCCTTCCCGCTTCCTTCACGGATTTCCTAGTGGTACAGAGTAGAAACTAGGAGCAGTTTCTTTTCATTAACTTTTAAAAAATTTAATCTGCAACCAGTCGAACTAGATTATTTGGTTTCTTTTGTTTTATTTTGTTTTTGGTTTCTGAGGCATGTGTGTGGAAAGGGAAGAATCAACAAAATAACCGCAGGCATTGTGAGTGAGAACTTGCAGCGTTCTGAGTACCCCAGGGCAGAAATTGGGAGCCATCTCCATCTTTTAAGATGCTTTTTTTCAGCTCTTTAAGTGAAAGGAATAAAGGGAGGGGAAGCTGGGAGGAAGAAGAAAAGTGAGAAAAGCAATAAGGGAGGAGAAAAAAAGCTGGCCCAGTCCCATCTTGAAGGTACAGAGAAAGTTTTTTTTGAGGTGGAGAGAAAGAAAACCAAAGCTATTATGTACCCTAGGGATACCATCTTAGTGGGAATGGAAGATTTGAGTGGGAAGGGAGGCACGGTGGCCTCTGGGCTTACTCTCTTCCACCAGTTGGGCAGTTGGCACCTCAATTTGAATTGCTGGGTGAGTAGTGGGGTGTGTGTGTGTGTGTGTGTGTGTGTGTGTGTGTGTGTGTGTTCGTGTCCTTGCTTATGGTCTTGACCATTAAACCTTTGTGCTTTTTTTTTTTAAATTCAGACAGTGGGAAGGAAAAACAAGACAAGAATAAATGGTCACCTCAAGCTGTGCTCTTTCACTGTGTACTTTTCATAGTGGTTTTTGGGGGAGGGGGGAAAGGGTTAAAGGAAAAAAAAAAAGATGGGGAGGAGAGAAAGCTTGACTTTCATCACAATCCTTATGGTTCTATAGCGATGCAGACCTGGCTCCCCAAGTGCAAGCGAGCTGGAATCTGGAAAAGGGCGGTGGGATTTGGGATTTCTTCTAACAAGTAATTTTTTTTCCGCTTCACCCACCAGGGTGGGCTCCACTGGAAGAAAGAGAAGGAAAAATGACATGCCCTCATAGAGGAGCATACTTTGGAAGCTTGAGACATTTTTGAGCAATAAGGCTTTTCCAGTAGCAGGGCTTATGTAAACTGTGTATTGTGGTTTCATATTTAATGCTAACTTTGTGTTGCTATGTCTTTGGTTGTATTTATTTTCAATCTCCAAATTTAGATGCTGCTGGCCTTTTAGGGCTCCAGTCTTGCTTGCGGTGTTTGTATTTTGTAAACTTAATATAAAATGTGTTTTGGAAACCTGAGCAAGAGACTGATGACAGCCTATTGTGCTGTTAATGATTAGGAAGAAGGCGCTTTTGCAGTACCAATTTGGGGCTTAGAATACTTGATACCCTTTTCAACTCTTGGGTCAAATCCTTTGCCACAAGCTGTTAAGGGCATTCTCTTGAATTCGGAGGAGATTCCTTAATTGTCTTTATTATTGCTTTTGTTATTATTTTGTTGTTGTTAAATGGCCAAACGGAAACATTTGCAGTGGTCTGTCAGCTCTTAGATCCCATATTTGGGGGAAGAAGGAATGAAATATACTACACACTGTAAGAGTCCTTGTGTTTTCAAACTTATGAATTAAAATCCTATATGTCATGTTGAACTATCAAGGTGGTAGATAGTTCTCTAGTTGAGCATGAAGGAATGACGGATGTATGTCTTGGTTTTCCTTTCTGGTTCTGTGCAACTTTCTAGTTCAATGTACAGTTGTGTGGACTGTCAAGAACTGTGGCGAAGAGAGTGCAGGCTGGCACTGCAAGTGTATAAATTGTGTTGCCACAAATTTCCCACCCAGCACAGCCTCCCGTTTCCAGATTCCTGAAAGGTTCCAGACCTTTGTTTACTCAAATTACTTGGGTTACTTCATAGCAGTCCTGCCGCTCTGGGGATGGGGAAACCTCCATTCTTTATAGCTTATGGGAAGGGAGTTCCTCTGAAAGGGTAAATTCCCGACTCTGATGATACAGATATTATGACCTTTGTATTGTCACAACAGGCTGCT
Organism: Mesoplodon densirostris; assembly: GCF_025265405.1. NCBI lineage: Eukaryota > Metazoa > Chordata > Mammalia > Artiodactyla > Ziphiidae > Mesoplodon > Mesoplodon densirostris. The sequence continues at coordinate 17,928,153 of NC_082661.1, read as the reverse complement.
GCTTCCGTGTTTTCTGGAAGCAGCAGAGCCTGCAGCCTTGTATTTTTAGGGGAACCTCCCCTTTGGGGTTTGGGGATGGTGGAGGCCTGGTTGAGCTATGTCATGGAATTCTTTCCTTCTGCAATATTTTGGAATGTGATGAAATCCTGACATGCCCTCCAGATTACATACTTCTGCACACATTTGAAGGCTTTTTTTTTTTTTTTTTTTAAGCGAACTTTGCCTGGGTCATTCCCATGTTACCTTAAACTTTCGACAGCTGCCTTCAGAGGGGGTAGCGGTGCTGCGTTCCCCTCACCACACTGCATTTCCGTGTCCTTTTACATGTATCATTTATGGAGGCTATAGATGTCTGTTAAAGAATGCCCATGTTTGGGACACTAACGGGGCAAAATAGAGCAGAAGAATGCGGTTTTGCCTTTGCTTTCATCTTCTCTTTCGTCTCTCTTTGCTGAATTCCTGCCAAATCCGAGGTTTGGCCATTTGTATCCGTGGGCCCCGTGAAAATGTCCATCCCTCCTCTCGGTTCACCTGCTTGTTACTAGAGAGAAATCTACCTGCTCTCTGAAGGAAACTTATCAGACTCATGTAACAGGCATGGTTTTCAAATACCATCTAGATTGGAAAGTTAGGCACAGGGTGTTTAAGAAATACGAAAGACATTTTTATACAGCTGTTCATTATAAATAAATTAGAAAGGTGGTATCAGATTTTGTTCACTGCTTCTTTCTTGAAATCCCCAGGATGTAATAACCATTATGTACTTAAAACTTATTCTAAATCAAAATTGGTGATTTCCTTTCCATCTTATTTAGGAATCCCTAGATTTGGGGTTGTTGTGTTTGCGGGGGGAGATGGTCTGGAAATCATTATTTTTTTTTAAAGTTGTTTTAAATTTGAGCTTTTGGATTTCTTCATTTGGAATAGGTTAGTTTTATTCCTGGCTCTGTTTTGAAAATCGGCTCTCCTAGAAACAGCTGTACTCTCTTACCCGCGTCCCAAACATTCCCTGCAAACTCTGACACTTAACAAGATTGATTATGCTAACGCTAATCATTTAATGCCCAAGTAGTAGAAAAATATCTTGCGGGAGGGTGGAGGTTGCCTTTCCTGGGGAATTACTTCAGGGTGGAGCGGCTGGTCCTCATCTCTGAGACCTGGTGGAGGATTAGGATGGTCAGAGGGCCCCCTTGTGCTGCCGTACCCCCTCACTCCCCTCCGGGATCCTGTGGCAGGCAGGAAAGAAACCCTGGGAACTCACTGGTCAGGGGTGAGCCTGGACCGGGCGGGCCAAGACTTAAGCTGGCAAGTGCTTTAAAGGTTAGTTGGGGGAGGCACAATGGGATGCTTTCTTTTTATTGGAAAATAAATGAGAACGAGTGGAAATGAATTATTTTTAATGAACTTAACTGGAAGTAATTGTTCAAGAGCCTGTGAAAGCACAGCTCTGCTGGGTCGGGCCTTGGCTGTGATGTTCACAAAGCCAGGCAGCCCGGAGCACATCTTTATTTTCTAGGTTTAAATGTTCCCCTTCATGTGTCCACTCCCCACCCTAACACCTCCAGCCCCTCTCCCACCCTCCCCTCCCCCTTTTGGGGGATTGAGAAAAGGTCATTAAGAAATGCTGAATTGGACCCCTTAGACCCTTAATGCTTGGCAATCTGTTTGGTGTGTTACCCGCCGGGTTGTTATATTATAGAAGGGGCAAAACAAACAAACAGACAAACAACCCCCCCCCCCCCCCAAACGACCCAAAAAAGGCCAAGAGCTTAGGATGGTTTGTGTTAGCTCTATGTATATGCATGTGTGTGTGAGAACGTGGATGAAAATTGGCTGCACATTTATTCTCTCCCTGCCTGCCCTGTTCAGTCATTTCCCTGCACGAGGAACTTTAATGCCTGTGTGAGTACAGGAGGAACTGTGAGTCGGCAGAATTTCATAGACGGCTGGGAGAATCTTCTCTCTCCCTCTTCTTGCTGTCTAAATGGATTTGATTCCAGAGAAAGAAGGGTTGCGGCGGGGAGGGAAAAGAAGTCAGCCATTGATAATTCACAAAACAAACAAGCAGCACCCTGAGTGTCAGGCTCTGGTGGTTGTAGAAGCTGTAACTTTGCAGCCTTATGCGCACAGGATTCAGGCCAGGTGACGCAGGCTGGGTGATGCGGGGTGATACAGGCTATAGTCGCAGAATGGGTGTTTCTTTTTTGCATCTCATAGGTAGGCCTCCTTTCTCTTAACCACCTCATTTCTTCAAGCAAACCTTTCTCGGTGTTATTTATTATTTCCAACAGGCAGTGCTGTAGCCATCAGTAGAAGTCTTGCCCAGGGAGACAGTGCCCCCTTAGCTGGGGGCAAGGCCTTAGAGTGGAGCAGCGCCCAACCATGAACAGCCCCTGCACTAGGTGGGTCCTCGCTGGCTGGGCTCTGGACAGCTGTGAGGGGAGAGGGCCAGAGTAAAGGGTGGAAAGCAGCCCTTCAGGCCGTGGTGGATGTCCGCCCGCCACCCTCCCCCTCTGTGCACGCAGGAGGTTTAGGGGATACAGCAGCGAGATCCTCAGCAGATAAATGAGGCTGTGCCCACCGGCCTGGATACAGACTCCTCCCTGACGTCATCATCCCAGTAACGGAAGTGGCTACTCCTTGTGGATGGCAGTCAGTGGGTTGTTTAGGCAGGAAGGTTACCGTCGCTGACCCTTCCACTCTGGTTCATAGCCCCAAAAAATAGGACTAGTTGAGTCAACAGGGGATTGTTGATGAGGAAGAAACAGCCTCTCCTGGTCCCAGCCCCTCCTCATCTGTGCTCCGTGACTCCAGTGAGTAGCAGCGTCTATTGACCTTGGTGCAGCCATAGTAAGTGGCGTCTGGAAAAAAGTGCACAGAGATGGGCCATAAACCCATTTTTCAGTGTAAACCTTGAGTGAACGGTGTCCCTTCCTGATGCTGATTTCAGACCCTGGGAGGGCCGGTCATCTAAGACTCTGGAGACCCTTCATATCCACCCTGGGGAGGGGAGAAGGCTGACAAATGCTCCTCTGTGCTGCTTTTGTTTTATTGTGCTGGCCCCGTAAAGGCGCTTTCTGGCCCCATTTTTCTTCTTCAGAAAGGGAGAGCCATAGGGGAGTATTGAAGAGGAAGGCTGCCACCCGAGAGGCCAGGGCTCGCAGTGGCTCTATTTGTTTTCAACGTCTGTTGATTAATAGGTTGCGGGGTGAATGGCGAGCTTTCATTCCCTCTGGGTTCCCCACAGTTAGAGAAGGTGGAGGGGTTGGGGTGAGAGGAGGGCCGGCAGGGGGATCTAGAAGGGGCTGAATCACTCTTTCACTTGCCGGGTTCCTGATCGAGGGCAACATTGGGTGGACGGGATGTGTGGGCGCTCGGCGATGAGGGTGGCACGGCCAGAACACCGGGCTTAAGGGTTCTCGAGGGGTCAAAGGTCAGCCACAGGGGGTGCCCCCTCCCCACTCCTCCCACTGCAGTAGGATGAATACTTTGGGTGGAAAGGCTTTGTGCGCTTTGAGGGCTGTTAAAGGACCTTTTCTTTCTAATTTCACTATTCAGTGCTCAAAACCTATAGGGCTTGATGAACAGAACCGGGGGAGAAGTGAGTAACAGCCATCCCTCCAGGTAGAAAACATAAAGCCTCAATAATTTAAAGTCAGATGAGGATTTTGGTTCCTTTTAAATAGATAACGTTTACTTCATTTAATAAGTTCGGGTTTTTAGCTGACTTTTTCTTTTCTGCCAGAACTGACCACATCTATCACCAGAATCCTGCTGGGCCCTGATATCGCTTGTGTCTGTATTTGAGAAGCAGAAACATGCCAATAAATGTTTTACACCCCTCCCTCCATAATCCGCCACATGGTGTAAAAATCCCTGCTCAGAATGCCTCGTGCTCCATAGCCAGGGTGTGCCTGGCTGAGGCGGGGAGCCCTGAGCTACTCCTAATTGGGGGAAGGACGGCGGGAACATTGTGTGCTGAACTGGTCTAGGTTCCAGAGACTGGCAGGTGGGAGTATGGAGGACAGATCCCCTTACGAGTCCTGAAGCATCTGCGTCCAGCTGGGAAGGCTGGCCCAGGCTGGGCTTACTGGGTTCAGCTCACTACCCCACCTGGCAGTGAACCCGTCTCCGCAGCCACAGCAGCAGGAAGTAGAGTGAGACAGGTGAGCTCGCAAAGCCTGTGACCTGGGACAGGTTTCCTCACCTGCTGGGTGAGCTAATAACAAATGCAACTACTTCATAGGTTTCTTTGTGAGGACTGAATAAAGTCTGTCACACTCAACACGGGCTCCATGAGCTGTGGCAGCTGTGAGCTGCGCTGGTGTGAGCCAGGGAGGTCTCGGTCAGAGGGCTGTCTAGGCAAGGGGTCCTGAGTGGCGCTCTGGGTGAGTTTCAGGCGCCGGTGGTGCTGGTGTGTATGGGCAACTGTGGCCTAACTCCCTGACCTTGTGTGGACTATTTTAGGAACGTTTGCTGTTTTTTGTGGCTCAGAGATTCCCAGTGCTCATCGTGTTCTTTCAGGCTTAACTAGCAGCAGCTTAAGCTCTCCATGCAGCCTCCCATGATTGCCACTCTCACAACCTTGAACTTGAGTCAGCTGTCCCTGGAGGTAATGATTTCACACCCCTGGGTAGTTTTGAAGACATATTTAATATTTAGATAAAGCGCTTGCCTAAGAGGCACCTAGTTTTATGTTACAGTTGTTTGCCTTGAACACTGGACTCTGTAGAAAGATAAAAGAGGGAGGAGATACATATTTCAGCCTGTTTACCCCACCAACACTCCCAGCAGACATTGTAGCTTTAACTTAGATTTCCTGGATGCATTTCTGGAAGGTTTTCCATGTCCCTCACAAAAGGTACTTTTCACATCAGAATTTTCCTAGGTTTGTACAGTTCTGAACACCATCCTTAAAGACCTCTTTAAAGAAGTGGGAGCTGTTCATAACGAAGGGGAAAGTCTAAGGGACATTTCGTATTTGAGTGGTTGTTCCGTGTTTCATTTATATCAGCTCCTACTTCGAGGCCCTCCCCCTGATTCTGGAAGGACCTTGGTTGTCATCGGCTATTCTTATTTAACCTTCAACTCTTTTGTGACGGTGTTATTTATTAGCATATTAAAGTGATGGTTTTTCTCAAAAGACATAATAAAATATATTTATGGGCCAAACATCACATTTTTAAGAAGGGCGTGCACCTGAGGGAGGGTGGCCGCAGGACATCCGTGTACTCTTGCCCCGCCGTGCACATCTGTGCCTTTGCAGTACGGGGTGCGGTCTGTGACTGCGTTGTCCCCTGTGACTTTACTGACAAGAGACCGGAGGGGTAGCAGACATCACCTTCACTGTGCCCTCGTTGTTAGTATTCATTGGACTGTAGTTTTCAAAGCTTCTTTGCACGGCATGTGTGGACGTGCCAGGCACTGTGCTAATACGCACTTTACAGGCATGATCTCTTTTAATTTTCACAACAACCCTATTCGGTAGACAGAGTTCTCATCCGGAGTAAATTTACACAGAAACGAAGGCCCGTGAGAGGTTACACAGCTGGACTGAAGTAGGATTTAAACCCGAGTCTTCCTGGAATTCTCAGACTTCACTCTTGGTCACCGTGTGCAAGCCAGTGGGCTCTAAAACCATTTTTTAAAGACGCTGTTATAACAAGGTGTTGGACTGAATGGTTTCTGAAGTGATCTCCACCCCCCAACCTCTGCTCTGTGATTCTGAGTAGATGCCATTTAAGAGCAGCAACATTTACTGAAATGCATCTGTGAGGCCGGCTCCATCTGTCCTTCTCTTCCTCTGATGCTTACTGTTGCAGTTTGGTGGTTCTTATGCAGTTTATGAGAGTGTGCTCCCCACTCCCACAGGCTGGGCATTACAGGGGATACAGAGGTCTGCAATACATCGTCTCTGTCCCTCAGGGACTTAGCTATGGTGGCACCAAGAAAGGTTATTGCGACCCCAGCAGCGGACATAATATGGTGCAGACAGAAAGGACTGTGGGGATCTGAGGCTGGAGAGACATGGGCATTTTCTAGAAGGATGTCCTCCCATCATAAAAGCAGTCCAGGTACAGGCAGGTTCAGTGGGAGTGGCCATTAGACCCTGGTTTCTACATGTATGACTGCGTCTCCCTGCGCTTGCTTAGGAACCAGGCAGCCTGGAGAGCCGTGTGGTTGTATTGTTTCTAGGGACTTGCCTGTCATGCAGTCACATCAGAAAAGAGTTCCGTGTCCCAGTGGGACCTGCATCCCCCCATCCCAAAGCCAGGCAGCAGTTAAAACTTCAGATCCCTTTACCCTCCTCTGACCACCCCTCCCCCATGCTACAGAGTTTTGACTGAACAGGGAGAGACTAATTGGCTAGTAGGCTGAGATGTGCAAAATAATAGGAGAGTGAAGGCAGCCGGAACAGGTGTCCAGCTTTTGTCAGAATCCCCTTTATACATGTATCTAACAGGAAGAGGGAGAATTCTTCTCACATACCTCTGAGCTTCACTGTTGCCCAAATGCTATCTTCATCCTTCAGTGGACAGGCAGAGAAAGAGGGTCTCCCCAGCGTTTCCTGCTTGGAAGACAGCCATGGACTATGCACTTCTGAACCGCAAACAGAACCGTGCCATCGGGCAGCTTCTCCCGAACAACACAAATAACAGTAATAATAAGCCACCATTCCTGTGCTTACCATGTGGCAGGTTTTGTACTAAGCCCTTTCCATGGATTCTGGCAGAACTAGGACACGGCTCATGACCAGGACTCAAGTCTCTGGACGTCGGTGCTTGTCTGGGATCTCGTGGTTCTCTGGTCTAGGGGTCACGGCTACACCGAAGAGACACCTGTGATAGTCCGTAGGCAGCCCCCAGACGCCTGGGTCCTGAGCCCAGACCTACCGAATCGGACCCCTCCTGAGAGATTTCTTAGTATCAGGAATCCAAGTTCGTGATAAGCATCCTGAGAGATGCTTGACTCGACCAGAGCTGGGCAATGCAAGTCTCACTGCCCTTTTCCCATCACAGGTTTATATACTTGCTTTCTTCCACTGCTTGCGGTGGTCTCGTTCCCTGGAAGTCCTTCCAAACTCCTAAGTGACGATCTTCCCTCCCTTGGGCTATCTGTGGTTCTTCCCACGGGTCCCACAGTTTCTCCACACTTATTTTAAACTGTCTGGAACTGGTCTGCTTTCTTTTCTTTTTTTAAAATAAATTGATTTATTTACTTATTTTTGGCTGCGTTGGGTCTTTGTTACTGCACACGGGCTTTGTCTAGTTGCGGCGAGCGGGGGCCACTCTTTGTTGCGGCTCATGGCTTCTCACTGCGGTGGCTTCTTGTTGCGGAGCATGGGCTCTAGGCGCACGGGCTTCAGTAGTTGCAGCTCGCGGGCTCTAGAGCGCAGACTCGGTAGTTGTGGCGCACGGCCTTAGTTGCTGTGTGGCATGTGGGATTTTCCCGGACCAGGGCTCGAATCCATGTCCCCTGCATTGGCAGGCGGATTCTTTTTTTTTTTTTTTTTTTAACTTATTTATTTTATTTTTGGCTGCATTGGGTCTTCGTTACAGTGCACGGGCTTCTCACTGCGGCGGCTTCTCTTATTGCGGAGCACAGGTTCTAGGCTGGCGGGCTTCAGTAGTTGTGGCTCGCGGGCTCTAGAGCGCAGGCTCAGTAGTTGTGGCGCACAGGCTTAGTTGTTGCATGGCATGTGGGATCTTCCCAACCAGGGCTCGAACCCGTGTCCCCTGCATTGGCAGGCGGATCCTTAACCACTGCACCACCAGGGAAGCCCTGGTCTGCTTTCTTTCATTTCAGTGGGTGTGTGTCTTTCCAACCAGATAGAAAACTTCTAGAAGGCAGCAACTGTCATTTTCCTTTCCTCCTAATGGTCTCCACTCCATCTGATATGTTTTGTCTCTTGCTGTTTTCCCTCTCCACCCCAGCACACAGTGAGAGCTTATTTGTTGGTTACTTTTCAAGTTGTCCGAAACAGAAATGGTTCCTAAAAGACTCCTCAGTGCATGACCATGAGATGCTGGCACTGGCCTTGGAATGGCTGACCTTCACTCAGCTGACTTGGGCCACGTCCACACCTTCATAGCTGCTGACGAAGGACGTGGTACTGGGTGCTTTTAATTTCGATGTTGTGATTGCAAAATGATAGCTCACGATACAAGGCTCCCATGAGCCACGAGCTACCGTCTTTCTCTGAAAGTGTCCAGTTGTTTATAGGAATCATTAAACTCGGCTGTTGGGCGTGTTGGCTTCTTTTTCTGTGTTTTTTTTTTCTGGGAGCATTTAGGAAAGCCATATTTTTCTTTCCAAACATACCCATGAAAAAGTTAGAAGCGCCTTTTAAAATGCCCTCCCCACAATGAACTGTGGTAAGAAATACTCTTACTATATCACACCCCTTCTTTCTTCACCCATTAAAAAAAAAAAAGGACAAGAAGAAAAACATAGAGAACTCACTGCTTGGTGGTCCCTGAACTCAAGAGGCGCTAGTGGGCAACACTGGAACCTTCCTTCTTTTCTTTTAATGCAATTCCTTTTCCTTGATGTTAATGCAAGTTGTGCCTTCCTAAAAGTAATAAAAGGAAATGAAGACACGTTCTAAAATGAAACTTGACTCTAATCCATTCATCATCTAATACTAGCCTCTTTATCTTTGCTGGTACCTAATCTGGTTAAATGTCCCTGTTGTAGGATTTTAGTGAAAATCCTCTATTGGGAATAGGGTTTTTTGCAATTGGATTACTCTCGGTAAATGGCCCAGTAGTTCGCTTGTCTCAGCTTAAGTTTTTCTTTGTGATCTTGCTGGGCTGAGTTATAGCGTCTCATAGTGGGCCGGGGAGGGGGTGGTGGAGCCTGGGGTGGGGGAAGGAGCAGAAGATAGTTTGGGAAGGTCTGGTCATTGCAACTAGGAAAATCTTTAAAATGGTTTTCTTTTTCTTTTTTTCTCCTTTTCTCCACCTAGCAGCTCTTCCCAAACGTAAAAAGGCCTTGTACTTTGTTTTCTAGAATTGCCCATTTCTAAAATGCGTACATACCTTTTATTAGCCCAATTCATCATCATCCAGTTAATTTGTTAGCATTCCCCGGGACTTCCTAATGAGATTCCTAATGAACCTGGGCTGCTGTAATATGCATAAAATATGCAGGTGCTCGCCTGGCAGTTTAGAGCTTTCTGGTAAAGTTCACACTCCCAACCAAACCATGAGTGAGGCTTTTCATCCTGGCTGTCTGTAAAGGATTGTAGTTTGCCCACTGATTCTAAGGGGCCAGGAGGGGTTCAGAGCCTGGGGTGGTGGATAAGGAGGCTGGGTGGATGGGATTAGGGCCCTGCCAGGTTTCTTGTAACCAAGGGTTTCCCTAGCTGGTTTTCCTAGCCGGTCCCCTGTGAAGCCTGCCTGCCTCCTGAAGGTCCCTCCCGTGGGCCCTGGGGTAGGAGATCCCCGCCACCTGCAGGAACACAGTAGGAAGCCAGGCCCAGGGGGGAGGTAAAGACTGAGGCGCACCTACCCAGAGAGCTGAATCACAGCTGTCTGTTATTTTAGGACATGGACCAGGGCGGTGGGCGGAGTTGACTGCATCTTACAAAGTCCAGGTTGGGAGGGTGTGGGGAGTGGTCAGGGCATCCTGAGGGTCGGGAGTCCTGGGCTGTCGGAACTGGCGTGACGGTGTCCTTCTCTGTTCTTTCCCTCCCCACAGTCGAACAAAGTGCCGGTTGTGCAACACCCTCACCATGTCCACCCTCTCACGCCTCTTATCACATACAGCAATGAACACTTCACGCCGGGAAACCCACCTCCACACTTACCAGCTGACGTAGACCCCAAAACAGGTAGGCCGAGTGCTTGGGTGCAAAGAGAGTGTGCTGGTCCCAGGGCCACCAGAGGACCTGCTGGGGAGGGATGTTGACTTGGGGACTGGCTGCAGTGGTGATGGAGAGGCTCCCGTTCCTCTCCCGGATACTGACAAGGAAGCTCCTCGGGGAGGCCAGAGCCTGGTGAGGGAGTGGATCTCTCCTCCCCTTTGGAGGAGTCCATTTGCAGAGCTAAGGATCTCTTCAGAGCTCCGGGTGCGCCTGCAGGGGCTGTGTTGGGAACCTGGCTAGGAGTCCCTCGGTGATTCTTAGGAGTGGCTTATAACTCCAAGAGCCTCAAACAGACTCGGAGGCAGTAATAATTTCGGAGGCATGTCATGGACTCCTCCTCAGCTCCTTGGGAGTGTGAGAGCCCTAACAGCATGTTTCCCTGAAGCCCCAAGTTCCTTGGTGGCTAAGGGACTATAGTCACTTGACGGTGACTTGGTGCAGCCTCGAGAGACCACATCACTGGGTTCTGCATTCTGTTTGCTGATTTCTTTGAGTTCTTCCTCCCCTGAAATATCCTAGGTATTTATTATCAAGCCCGTTTTGCAGATGGGAAGACCCAAGTCCAACATGGTTTCCTCATTGCATCACGGAACAACCAATAGCGTCTCAGGCAGAAGATGCCACATTACTCCAGCTTTTATACTTGTCCCTCCTTTCCATCCCACGTGCTTTTTCCCTAAAGAGGAGAGAGGGAGAAGGCGAGGTTACGTATAGCTCCCCTGCAACAAGATATAAAACAAGGTGGGGTGGTCTTGGGAGAACAGCTAAGGCCAAGGGTGTATCTTTCTGGCTGGGCGATGCACTGGCTGGGGTTGGTTTCTCTTCTCAACTAGTTAATTAGAAGGATGGATTCAGAATGGCTATTCCCATGTCACTTTGTCGGAGGGAATTGTTTGGTGGTGAGCTGAGGTAGACTGCCTGTTCAGGCCGCCTTGGCTGCTCCTGAATGAAGCCACACATTAGCTGGCTTTCACCAGCTTCTGAGCCCCCTTTGTGCTCGTGGGGGACCGAGCCTGGTGCTTGGACGGCTGGAGGAGGCTGCCAGCCGGCCCCAGGCTCCACGAGTGAATGGCAGCTTCAACGTCTCATTTAAATAATGGTAGTACAGGGAATAGCTTTTAAATGGTTATCGTAAAGCATATGATTAACGTCTGCGGACTGTTTACTTTTCCTCTGCGAATGTTCTTTCAAGTGTGCGAATGGCTTGGTGTAGGGTCCAAGCCCAGCTAATCTGTTTGGTTTTTGTAATAGAGAGAAAGCAATGTCTGCATGAAAATGTCACCCAGGGAGGCTTAATTTACAGATTAAAAGCTTCCTGAAAGAATTAAAAAAAAAATGAAATAGTTTTCATCCGCGAACACGCAGCTCATGCCCTTCAATACTGTTTTAATTCTGAGGAATTGTTCGTTTTGCTTCCCACTTGAGCTGCGTAGATCTGCTCCTCTGGGTCCAAATTGCTCCCAGCCCTCTTGATTTCTAAGGATTGATTGCAGGATGTGTTCCTGTGGAATTAATAACTGTGTGGTGGCACAGACCTTCAGAACTCACTCCTCAGCCCCCATGGTCCAGCGGTACCCAGTCAGCGGGTGGGTTAACTCACGCAGGTGACTTGGTCCTCTAGAAAACCAGGCTCTAGAACTGAGTGTACCAGGCCTCCAACATCTCCTGGTCTGTTCAGTTCAGATTCTGCCTTGGATAATATGCCAAGGCATTGTGTGAGTTTCTCCTACAGCTCATCTTCAAAGTGGACTTGGACACATTTAAACAGAATTAACTTTTTTGAAAGAAGGCAAGGGTAACCTTTCAAAAGCCATAACTCAAAAAGTATATTAGAAACCAGAGGAGTAACTCATGCAGGTAAGTCATTAGAATTAAAAGGAAGGAGGGAATGGACAAGTTGTGAGGACAAAGGGATTTAATATTACTTGATCCCCTACTATGTGCCAACCCCTTTAGATTTCTTTTTTTTTTTTTTCAATTCAAATAATCATACCAATCACTTAAGGCAGAAATACCCAAGCTGGCATTTTCTGAGTTCGTCTGCGTTTAGCCAGTGTATGATCCATCTAGAGTGAGATAAACTTTTCAAGCTGCGGCAGAGGGATAATGAGATGAAACTTACCAACAAGTTCTTAGGATCAGAATCATGCAAAGAACCTCATGCTAGGATTACAGAGGCAATGTCTCCCTTTATCCTTTACCTGTTCCCATCACCTGACAGTTTCTCTTTCCTTCTCTCCCTCTCTTATACCTAAAATTCTGCTTCTTCTCTCAGGAATCCCACGGCCTCCGCACCCTCCAGATATATCTCCGTATTACCCACTGTCGCCCGGCGCCGTAGGACAAATCCCCCATCCGCTAGGATGGTTAGTACCACAGTAAGGAGTTCCATTTTTTAATTTCCTTTTTGTTTCTCACACGGGCACATGCTTATTATTTATTCTGTGCATGTATGTTTGTGTTCGCAGAAGACAGAGTTGGGGAGGGAGGGCCGTCGGTGGGAGGTCATGGGGAAGATGCTTGCTGAAATGCCCTGTGGAAAAGCAGGCAAGTCAGTAGCCATTCAGGTGGATGATGTAAGAAAAAGGCTGTTGGGCTTCCCTGGTGGCGCAGTGGTTGAGAGTCCACCTGCCGATGCAGGGGACATGGGTTCGTGCCCCGGTCCGGGAAGATCCCACATGCCGCAGAGCGGCTGGGCCCGTGAGCCATGGCCGCTGAGCCTGCGCGTCCAGAGCCTGTGCTCTGCAACGGGAGAGGCCACAGTAGTGAGAGGCCCGCATACCGCAAAAAAAAAATTAAAAATTAAAAAAAAAAAAAAAAAGGCTGTTGATACTTGGCATTCTGAACCCGTGGTCCCCAAAGGCCCTAGGTTCTTCTCTGTGAACAAAGGTACCCTTAAGGTACTTTGGGAATTGCAGAAGACCCTGAGGGCTTCTCCCCTGTGAAGCTGATCGTGGCTCTTCTGCAGGTGGCAGCCCAAGCTGGAGTCCTGTCATTGGGTTGAGGCAGCGGGGGGTGGGTACAGACACAGCCTAGTTTTGAAATCTGGGGGTGGGAGTGGGGGGTTATAACTCCACCCCCCATCCCAACCATCACTCCCAAGATTGACAACCACAGTGGAAATTTGTGTCTATTGAGAAAGCTCCATGTTACTCAACCAGCATCTCTCTGAGAGTCTTTGCATGTTGAGTGCTTCACCTAATTTTGAGGGGAGTGGGCGGGGCAGCTGGAATCCTCACTCCAGCATGTGGGGCCTTCCTGTCAACCCTAGGTCCTGGCAGCGCCCAGATCATCAAACTGCCTTTTACAGTTTGTCTTCCTATCGCCCGGGCTTGCTTTTATAGTACCACCCATTAACCTTCCTTAGTTAACTTTAAAAAATGTGTGTTTTAAAAATCACAGTAGAAAGGCGTTTAATGTTGTAAGCATACTGTGTGTGTGTTTGTATGCATGCGTGTAATATGTGCTTTACGATGGTGTGCTTTTGTATATATATTTCTCCATGTTTATCGGTGATCTCTACTCTTTAAAAAACACAGGACAATTTGTTGAATCTTAACAGGAGTAATTCCTGGTAAAATTCTCAAGTTTGGGTCTTGGGAAAGACATACTTTTATAGCCTAAGAAGATCCAGTTTTGGAGTGGTTCACCTCCTCCCCTCAGTTCTACCCTGATTTCTCTAGCTGAGCATGTTCTGCACTTTAAAAACAAACAAACAACAACAACAAAAAACCCATCTTGTATTATACAGTAGCTGTATTAAATACCAACCCTGGGCCGAGTTTCTGTTTATTTTTTGCTCCTTAATTTTGTTAGGGAGGGTGGACATGGATGGGAATGTGTGTCCTATTTCATCTTCAGTGGGTGGGACCATGCCTCCAATAGTCCTCAGTCATCACTTACCCCATTCAGCTGATGGAGGGAGATTTGAAGGATAGATAAAAAGGAATAGCCAACTCAGACAACCCTCTGTCAGAAAAAGTTGTGTGTCTTTCATGAGGATGCTATTTTGCATGTTGCTGTATTTTTTAATTATTGTAATGAGGTGTGATTGTCTATTGGTTACCCACAATTCTTCTTGGGGACTCTCCCCGCCGGTAACTCTTGTCAACACTTGTTAATTTGACAAAAGGCTACAAATTAAGCTCTGTTAATTTAATGTTTTCTCACCGAGATCTAAATACTGAAAGAGGCCCAAAGCGCAACTGAAGTCCTTTGATTCACTGTACTTTATTTTGGTATAAATTTACATTCATTATTGTTTTCCTTTGGATGTGTAGCCCTCAATTAGTGTGATGGCTCCATTAAAGCAAGCGAGACTTCGCCTTTAATTATTACAACAAAACACCTAGTTTCAGCTTGGGGAGAGGGTCTCTATTGACATAAGCAAAGGTTATAAAATTTAATTAGCCATTCCTATCAGATTTATGGCATTCAAATTGTTCTGTGTTTCTTCCCTTTGATCCTTCCTGTACAATCCCCAAGATTTTTGTTCTGAGAAAATGAGAATAAAGCTTACTGTGCAGAGAGAACTTTTCCTTTTTTCTTCTTTTCCTTTTCCCCACCTCTGCCCCTGTTTGCATACTCTCACTGTGTACCCCCTCTTTGTAGGCAAGGTCAGCCAGTGTACCCCATCACGACAGGAGGATTCCGTCACCCCTACCCCACAGCTCTGACTGTCAACGCTTCTATGTCCAGGTGAGTTCCAAGAAAGAGGGCATTCAACCAAGGCCATGGGTCACTTCTCAGAAAGTTCTCTAGATGCTCCCAGACCATCCAGGGACTGCTGCTACATGTAGTTCTAAGGGTATAAGACCCACAGTGCGTTAGGCTTTCCTCCTAGAAAATACTGAAAAATTGCCCTGAACTTCCCAGGTAGATGATGGCAGAATTTCAAGGTTGAATTTCTGAGTCAGTATGTTTAAAAAAACAAAACAAAACAAAACTTAAGAAGGCAGGAAGAAGTAATTAGGGCATGTAGAGCTTTTTAAAGTGTTACTTCTCTGTTGCCCTAAACCAGGTAAGAAAGGAAAGCGTTCAGGTAAGTTTATTATTATACAAAGAAGCATTTGAGGAAAGGTTATCAGTCTTTTCAAAGCTCCAGACTCTTAAGCATCAATAAGAAAGGACACCCTGCTTCCCCCACCAACCCAAACACACCTCTCTCTGAAGTAGCAGTGTCCAGTAGAAATATAAGGTGAGCCTTATATATAGGGAATATACATAAGGGAATTTTAAGTTTTCTAGTAGCCACATTTTTTAAAAGGAGGAAAAAAAAAACCCAGACAATTGTTTTTAATGATATATTTTATTTAGCCTAATAGAATCAAAATATTTTTCATTCTGACATGTTATCACTGTAAAGCAACTATTCATGAGATTTTACCTTTTTTGTATTCAGTTTTTGAAATCTGATGTGTATTTCACACGTACACCATATTTCAGTTGGGCCTGGACACAGTTCAAGTGCTTAGTAGCCACATGTGGCTGGGGGGGGGGGACCACGTTGGCCTGTGTAGCTCTAAATTTTTGAAAGTTAAAAAATCATATGCATGTGTACATTCACCTGTCTTTCAGCATATAAATGTATATATAATACAAACACACATATACCTGCCTACGTGTACCTAGATCTTTCTAATCCCCATGTTCTCCTTTTCCCCCTTCTAATTAATTCTGGCTAATTTTTCAGCAACTGCTAGTTTATTTACAAACTGGTTGGCAGCAGTATGTTTAAGTAGTCACTAATTACTCCTAATGATAGTTTTATTTTCTGTTCATCTGATTTTCAGTCAAGTTAATTACATCGGTGGAGGTTTAGACTTTCCTGATGGACTGCAACAACTAATCCATTTTGAGGATGGCACCTAATTAAATCAGCATGCATTACATGGCAGAGATGCCATCCCCCAGCCTCTTCCCCCAACCTCTGTAGCCAGCATGAGGACCCAAGACCAGAGGAAGGGTTGGAAAGGCAGGCCAAGATGCCTCTTTTCCTACTTACAAAACAGTGATTTTGGTGGAGGGAAGGGTAAGAACCACAGTCATTAAGAAACACCAACTGTAGCATCTCTAACGTTTGTAATTATGCCGTGGGTATCATGCAGCTCATGAAGATCCATGTCCCATACGTGATAAATCATCTCAATTTCTAAATCCACACCAGTATCGGTTAGGCGGGAAGATGCTTGTGGGTCGTCTTCTCCAGTGAGAAGAGGAAAGTTATCCTCATTAAATAATGTCATCACAACCTCGTGAAGCCTGGGAACGAATAGGGAGCCTCCCAGGAGGAGAGCTGCTTCTGAGCACCTTATAATCCACAGCTCACCCTCCTCCGAACCAGCATTCATAGAACGCATTGTTTGTCGTGTTTGTTCCTTCGGTGCGTTCCAGAGGTTAAAAGCGGTGCAGTAATCGTAGGATAGGGATTGAGGTTAAGCTTATCGATTGAATTATCATTAGGAGGTTAGCCAATGATTTCCAGGTGAGCAGGGGGTGGAGGGAAGAAAGGGACCGGTGGGAGGGAAGTTTAGGGGGCTCGAGGTGCAGGGGGGAGGTGGCCGATTCCCCAGGTAGGCCTTATGAAAGGTAGCGAGTTAAAAAGAGTATACAGCAAATTAAATACATTATTGTGGTAATGGGGCGACAGAAGTATGGGTCTATTATACTTATGGCAGTTATAGGGAATGTAGGCAGCTTGCCCTGTTCCAGAACACCCTTTGATATTCATTCTCTTCAGCAGCGGGGCCAGGGCTTCTCAGCATTAAGTGATGGGTCATTATACTTTAAACACCATGGAGAAGCCTAGATTGGCAATTAAACAGCTCTTGCTGACACTCACTTGTGCCACCCTGTGACCCCCTTTAGATTGAGATGTTGGAGCTCCGGGCCCTCAGCCTGCTAAATTGGCGCAAGGCTCTTCTCCTGACGAGAGCGGGCTCTGAAATCCGCCGGCTTCAAAGGGAGAGAGATCATGTATAAACCATAATGTGGGTGCACCGTGGCTCACAAAAAATAAGGCAGGAAGAGATGAAATGTTACAAGTGCAAGGGGGGAAATGAGAGAATAATGACAAACCTAATGCAGCTCAAAGCAGGCTTGTTGCACAGGAAAATGCATCCCACTGCTCGTGCATGAAATCAAGGCCTGCAGAAGATATCCAGTTAACAGAAACGTGTCAACAGTGAAGGAAGGTGAGAGTGAGGAAGGCAGAAGCCCCTGAGACAGCCAGAAACAAAAATTAGTTGTCCTTAAGAAGTTAAGGTTCATCATTATCTTCTGGCTTGGAGCCATGATAGCAGATGGGGGGATATAATGAGCAGCTTGGAATTTTTAGGGTGTTTATTGCATTGCATGAAATAGTTGTCTGCAGAAAGGAATTTCTTACACGAAGGTATGCGTATAGCCCATACACACACACATAACACACACACGTCTCTTTCTCTGCTATACATTTCTCAGGTATAGGAATATGTATGTAGGTATGTGAACTTGGAAGTGTTTGGTCTTCATGGCTACACCGGAAATCTTTCCCCACCCCAGAATGTACTCAAACTGTGGTGTCTCCCTGTGGTGTTTGGTGTGTGTACACACACACACACACACACACACACACACACACACACACACACACAGAGTGTTTTTATACACCCCCCCCGCCCCCCCCACCCCCCACCCTGTACACATATTCTCATTCAGCAGGAAGGGAACATATGTATTTGAGGAATGTCAAGCCTTTAAAATTCACAGTAAAAGCTGCCGCTCCACCCACCGCTTCACCCAAGGGCTTCGAAGAACACATGTTCTTAACTTATGTTTTCTCAGAGGCCTTCGAGCTCTGGGAAGGAACAGGGTGTAACTTGGGAACCCAAGTGCCTCCCAAGGCTTTACTTTTCATTTTTTGGGGGGCGTGGGATTAGAAGTTCTTTTTATTCTTTCTCTTATTTTCTCGCTCTTTCTCAGGGTTTTTCTTTTCTTTTTCTTGACACCCTAAAAGAACTCGCATGGTTCTTAATGAAAAAATCATGCCATTGTTACCAAACTTTGATACTGACTTAAACTGGGAAAGGCAGCCACGGGAGAGGGGCCACATCAGCGTAGAAATTCTGAGTCAAATGTCCACTCTGCTTCTGGGCCCCCTTCAGAAATCTACATTATTCATTGATATTTTCTCTGTTGATCGACGCAGAGTCAGTTAGGACTTTAATTTTTCATAATTTTTCAAATGAACATTTGCTGCATTCTTTTGGTGAAATGGAAGCCACTTTCATTTCCAGTCCATATATGAAAAGAACCTTGTAGATAAGTACAGGATCCTTGTGAAATAACTGTCACAGCAAAGTCTCACTAGCACCTCAGTGCCCAGCAGAATTAGCTTCCTAAAGAACAGGTGCTCATTCCCTGGGGGGTACAGGGGGTGGTTGTGGTTTGGATTTATTCTGAAAGCAACAGTTGCTTGATCTGGGATCGCCTTCACCTGAACTTGTGTGAACTTGCGTGATCTTGCCAGGGCAGAACCTGGGGGCTGCCGTTTTGTTTTCTTTGGGGGAATCTCCCCTTGTAGTCCCTCGCCCCACTTTTCTCTACAGTAGTATTCGTTCCTTTAAGAGGGTGGTTCTTCTAACCCAGAACAAATCATGGTGACTCCAAGCATATCAGAAAATGCGAGAGCTGTTTGTCGGATCCTGTTGTCAGTTTGCAGGTGGACCAAGAGCATTTTAAAATTAGCTCTGTATGTCCTGGCTAGTTTGCATGGTTGAGAAATGCCAATTCATGGCCTAAACTGTGTCTGAAAAAACTTTCCTAAGAATAAACAGTATTAGAGGAAAAAACACCAACTTCTCTTTTCTTTGTTAACAATTCTGACCATCATTTATAAGGCCTTTCAATGCATAGGCAGTGTTTTAAGTAAAAGTAATTTAGGAACCCCAGAATTTTAGAGTGGGAAAGGATGTACAAATCAGAATTCAAAGCTTTATTTGTGGGTGTGTGTGTAAAATACTGCTTTGGGGTCATCTTTGATACAAACTTATTTAAAACGTCCGTGACCTATGTTGAGAACCAGATAGGAACTATTTGGATTTCCCCGATCTTTCTGCCTCACTCTCTCCCACTCCTGTCAAAGCGATGGGGGCACAGCAGCACAAGAGAAATAAAAATATTACTGCACCCCCATCAACAGAATGAGGCCTAATGAGGCATATGCAGCATTGTCAAAAAATGTGTGTATACTTCAGCCACATTAATATTTTATTTAGCTGTCTATATGCAACAAAAGATTTCACCTTTTATTCTAGTGCTGATTAGGACTTAGGAAATCGTCTTCTTAGATGTCACTAATAATGTCCCCCCAAACCTGTAATCTCCAGCAGGTAGTCCAAAGCCTACTTTTCCACCCAAGTATATGGGCTGAACTTGTCTTTTGCTAGAGATGTTAAAAATCGTAATGCCTCATGTCAGTAGCAATAATGAAGGGGGAGATTGGCTTTAATGACATTATAAGAATCATTATGTTTAATTTATTGCTAATTAATGCTGACAGGTTTCATATGCCTTGGGTTGCTTTCATGTGAGTGTTATGTGCTGTTTCTTTTTCTTTTTTAAAAATTGTGTGTACACATCCCTCCCCATTCATTCATTTTGATTCTGACAATTTACACAGCTTTCTGTCTTCTAGGTTCCCTCCCCATATGGTACCACCACATCATACTCTACACACGACCGGCATTCCCCACCCGGCCATAGTCACGCCGACAGTCAAACAGGAATCTTCCCAGAGTGACGTCGGCTCACTCCACAGCGCGTAAGTGTCCTCCTTCTGATCAGTTTCTCTTTTGCCGCGTGCTTAGCCGGTGGCTCCTGGGTGGTGGCGCCCTGTCCAAGGTTGGCTGCGCTGGTGTGAACTCCAGGACACACCCAGCTTTACAAAGAGGGAGACATGCACCACGCGGGGCTTCACGGCTGGCACCCACTGCGGGGGAGAACACAGCCCTTTCTTTGTGTCCTCGGATGGACTGGGATTTGCAACCACTTCCCCGTCCCTGACCCCTCTCTGTCCTGCGAGCGTGAGAGACACCAGCTGAGATGGAAACGGCCACAGTGTGCTTTCCCCTCCAGCTTGGGACAACTGTATATTTGTGAGCCTTGAGGAAGTGATAACAAAATCTCTCACCCCTCCACCCCCCTCCCCAACCGGTTTTTGTGCCATTTTCCAGGATGGAGAAGAGACCCAAAGCGGGAGTGTGCTTCTCCTTCCAAACTGCTAAGGGTATCGAGGTGGCGAGGAGGTGGGCTTTCTGCTGCCAAGGAAGCGGAACCTTGCGATTGTTTATTGGGTGGTGTCTGTCTCTTTTGTCTCCATCCAGAAAACATCAGGACTCCAAAAAGGAAGAAGAAAAGAAGAAGCCCCACATAAAGAAACCTCTTAACGCATTCATGTTGTATATGAAGGAGATGAGAGCAAAGGTTGTAGCCGAGTGCACATTGAAAGAAAGCGCAGCCATCAACCAGATCCTGGGCCGAAGGGTAGGTGGCTCCCCCGCCGGGAGAAGAGGGCCAGGACAGGATGCAGTGGGTGGGCTGGCACATGTCCCTGTCCCCACTGGTTTGGAGAGTCCTTTCCCTTTAGCCACACTCTGACTCCTTCCATGGCCAGCGTGGAGTTGGGACCAGTAACCCCAGCACTCGAGTGAGGTTCAGCCTGGTCTTCCCCACCTGTAGAGACAGCAAGAATAGAACAACGTAGGCAAAAAATCCGGTTCTGGCTGAGCCCTCGTGTTAGTGCCGGGCCCCTGCAGACGACAGCATTTCTGATGGAAGCGCTATCCATCCTCCAGCCACAGTGTGGTCTGTGACGCCTCTGCCTCTCTCTCTCCCCCCACTGTGTCCCCTCCAGTGGCACGCACTGTCCAGAGAAGAGCAAGCGAAATACTACGAGCTGGCCCGGAAGGAGCGACAGCTTCACATGCAGCTGTACCCCGGCTGGTCCGCGCGGGATAACTATGTAGGTGGTTGCTTTTTCTCAGGACTACAGTCTGTAGAGATGTGTTGGTTGTCCATCTGGACAAAGGGAACACAACCTGCCAACACAAGTCAGGCCTCAGTACCATTCAGTCTGCCCAGTCCTGGGACCGTTAGCATCTTACCCGAGCACCAGGTTGGAGGATTTTGTCTGGCTTCCTGCAGGGCTCCCATCAGCATGGGTTAGTTCTTCAAGGAAGAGGGATGAGGCTGGTGTTCTAATGTTCCAGCTCAGGGGACCCGTGGGGTCAGTTTAGGGCTGTTCACACCTTCTTGTCCATGTCTTTGAAGAGACGTGGCTCCAGGTAGACACCCAGTGAGGCTTGTGTGCTTCTCAGCAGTGAGGGTGGCCTTGCAGAGAAGACCAGTGGGTAGGGGTGGAGGGAGAGCGTTTACTTCCTTACAGCTGTTGTAGCAGGGCCTTCATTCACCCTTAAGAGGGAAAAATGAAACCGTTGCCTTAGGCTGTGGTACAGTAGAAGTTGGAAGCCTAGTTCATCCTGAGAGGAGGGCATGATGGAAATATCCTTGAAAGTAGCCAGTAGCAGTCATCCTTTGGCAGCATGGGTGAAGTGACTCAGGGCCCAACAGGGAAGGGAGAAAGTGTGTGTGTTGTGTGATGTGTGTGTTCCTGGGCTCTCTTTGTTGGCTGCAGCATTTGCCTAATTTCCTCCCGTGGGTTTTAGAAAACACCGTAGGGTTGTTGTCTTTACTAATCACAGTAATAGCGACACTCAGGATTCTTCTCTTCCCGTAAACTGGCTCTCGTCCGTTCTTTCTTATTTTGTATTTTGCCCAGGAGCTCAAGTTCTGGGCCAGCTCTCCTTGCTAAATGGATGAAACGTCTCTTATTTTGCCTCATACTTTATTACATGGCATTTGGTTTCATGAAGTGATTTTTACCATCCACTTTTTGGGGAAAAAAACAAACCTTGTCTTAATGCCAGTAGCAGCCTTCTCCTCCCAGTTCTTTCTTGTCAGTGGCACAGAGCCGTGGATGATTCTTCTACCCATCAGTGCTCCCTTACCTAGCTCTCCCCTGCCCGTCATCCGTGGTGAGGAAACTCTCTGTGTATGTGGCTTGAGGTCCATTCAGTTATTGCTGATTGTGAACTTACTGTGCACACAGATTGTGGAGATTCAGAGTTAGATCAGAACTCTGTCAGAACTTACCAGCCATTGGGAAGTCACAGACATCTGCGTGGATATGTGGGTCCTGAGTGGGGGCTGTTTTCTGCTTGCTCTGAGTAGCAGTTTCATCACTTTTTAGTCTCATACCTATAAACACACGCTCGCTTCTCTGCTCTTTGCCATGTGGATGGGGGAGGACCGAGACGCCCATGTCTCCCTCATTGCTGCCACCCATGTCCCCGTAGGTCCCATGCCTTTAGCTGGTAGCACCAGACTGTATTCCTCCTGGGAGTTGAAACAGGAATTAGTGCTGGTACTTCTCAGTGGCACGTTTGCTCTGCTCAGAGCCCCTGTCACTCACAGATGGTCAGGCACAGGGTCTTAACTGCTTGGGACCTTTCCATTTGTCCTCAGCATGTGTGCAGTGGGGAAGCCTTTCTTCTGGAGCTGAAAGGAAGAGGATAAGAAAGTTAATGCTCTCCCACAGGCTTGCTGCTTGCCCTCCCCTGACCTCGAGGTGGAGATTGCCAGCAGCAGGCAGGCTCTGCAGCCTCCACATATACAGCCATCTCATTTCAGGACAGCTTGCTCTCCTGGTTTCGGGTCAGAAGTTCTTAGAGTTCATCTCCAGCTTCTTCTCCTTGCTACAGACCCAATTCTTCGAGTAATCTAGAATGGTACCACAGAGAGGAATTCAGCTACACTATAGGTATCCTATCCCCAGTAGACATTTTGGGTCATGGTAGGGCCTTCATGTACAGCTGTGCAGGGCGTGCACTGCACAACTTTAGAGTGTGCCATTTACACCACGGTCGATGTGCATGGTGCCCCCTGGAGTTGTGCTGGGTGAAATCTCCACAAAGGTGCAAAGCTGACTTTGTGAGAGCTTCGAAAGAATGCTGCCATGGACTTCCCTGGAGTCAGACAAGGTATTGCCCAGGGTTTTCTGTGAAGTGCTTTCTAGGTTTCAGAAGATTCACGAGACGCTTGAAATGACTTTAGCTCAGTTTTACGTTTGGATAAGGTTTGGTATAATAGGGGAACCCCTGAAAAGACTTGAGAGAAAGTTTAGAGGTAGGTCTGGATTTGGGGCTGTAGGAGCTTTACCTCTTGTAAGGGGTGCTGTCATTCCTTTATCAGTGGTTCATTACACATGAGTTTGAGCACACACAGCCCTCCTTTCCCCCCTCCCTCCCTCTCCTTCCTTTCTTCCCCCTCCTTCCCTCCCTCCTCCCCTCCCCCAGGAAATGGTCTGTGGAACAAGAATTAGAGCGAAACTGTTTATAGATTTGATTGTGGTGGGAACTTGTTAGTATTTTTTTTTAAACTGACTTGAAATAGAAGCTTCTATAAATTACTTTGGGTACTGTAAAGTTCAGAAGGTTCTTGTAGAAAAACTTTTCTGAGCTTATCACCTTATCCCTCTTTTCACGTTCCTGCTTTTCCAGCCCGGTGGTGACAGAAGCCTTTATACACTCTTAGCAAAATAGAGTTGAGTAAAACAGTCACATTTGGGTTGTTGGACTTGGTACATTCTGGAACACAAGAAGAAACATTTTGGTCCCACAGTGATATCTAACCCGTGGCCTTGTAATAGAAGTTATTTCCTTTCTAGCTCTTCTCTGTTAGGTTAACGAGATAAATCCCAGGCCATTTGCATATCTTGAGCCCCGAGATAGTGGGATGGCCGCTTCCCTTGAAATGCATCTCCCTCTTCACTACTTAGTGTTTATTTCTTCATGTCCTCTTCCGATTAAAACGAAGCCCCTGTCCTCTAGAAGCCTTTAGTCTAAACGATCATTGCCTCACCCATGAACATCTTAGTTATGTATCCTAAACAGACAGCTTCCCAGGGGTAGCGGATATTTTCCCCTGCCTATCAGAACATATTCAGGAGATTGGAAATGGGTGAGCCCTGTATTACAGATGACTGGGAAGCCCTTGGCTACATGGATGCTGACACCACCTGGAGTTGAACTGTTTCTGTGCCCCACTGAGATTTTCTTTCAGGTTCCTAAATAAACTGAAACTAGACCCTCCTGCCTGTTCCAAGATGGCCAGGCGGCACTTTGCTCCTGACACAGGAGAGACACAGACATGAAGATGGGCCGCTGGGGTTCATGAGAAAGCACACAAACTCCTTTTCTTTTTTTTTTTTTGCGGTACGCGGGCGTCTCACTACTGTGGCCTCTCCCGCCGTGGAGCACAGGCCCTGGATGCGCAGGCCCAGCGGCCACGGCTCACAGGGCCAGCCGCTCTGCGGCATGTGGGATCTTCCCAGACCGGGGCACGAACCCATGTCTCCTGCATTGGCAGGCGGACTCCCAACCACTGCGCCACCAGGGAAGCCCTCCTTTTCTTTTTTTTTAACTGGATGCCAAGGAACATGAAATGTTTCCAATGGAAACACTGAACTGAAGTCCCAGAGAGATTTCCCAAGAGGCATAGGCCCCCAGATCTGAGAGGCTTTCTCTAGAACTGTTGGTTCTCAGCGCTCAGCTGGATCTAAAACTCAGTGGCATCTCTGCCTTGGGGTTCTCCTTACAGGGCCTTATGGATTCTCACGTTTTCTACCAGTGGCTGTTCTTGTCTCTTCTTGAGTTGACATCAACATACCCTGAGAACTTTTAGGCAAAGGTTAATATTCAGATATTCTGAAACTGATAGACATGTCAGACCACCAGTTCCTTTTGTTTGTGACACTTCGTATATACCAGGCAGCTAATTCATATGGATGGGACTGGAGCTAACGGGGTGAGGGAGAACTAGTTTCAGATCTGGAAGGGGGCGGGGGTGGTTACCTCTACAGAGTTCTTCCCTACTCCCATTCCAAATCCACAGTCGGGAACAGACCGTCAAGATATCAGGGAGGGTCAGATTGGAGAATGTGAATCACTCCATGCAGTGTACCACCCGTAATCCATTAAGAGCCTTCCTCGGAGGGCAAGGCAGTAAATAGGTAGGCAGTGTAGCCTAGCGGATAAGGGCTGTGGAACCAAGATCGCCTGGGTTCCCATCATGGCCCCATCATCTGATAGCTCTGTCATCTCAGGAAAGTGCATGCACTCCTCTGTGCCTCAGTGTCCTTATCTGTAAAATTGGAATGATGATCACACCTGGTGTATAGGATTGTGTGAGGATAAATGAGTCACTAGGAATAGCACACTTAGAATCATGTCTGGCACATAGTATGTGATCAATAAGTGGTAGCTGTTATTACTAAGAGTATTATAGTCGTTACGTAAGTGGAAAATGGCGAGAGCCGAATGTTCCCCTTTATGGATGTCCACTCGGCAGTTTGAAAAGGAGCTCAGATGGTTTCTGGCTCTGTTTCACCTTTTTTCTCCCCTTCCGTCTTTAAAACCAAGGCCCACGCTACAGTGCCAAGAAAATCCCCTACTAAGGCTTTTATGTTTTGATTCCGAATGAGGCCCATTTGGCCTTAATAAGAGATTTGCGTGGGGCAAGGAGGCTCTCACAGCCGCCTCAGTATCCTTCTTTTGTCCCTTGGTTCTTGGGCCACTTCCAACCCTGTCTCTCCACACCTCCCTGAATCTTCGCCATCCAGTTCTCCTCTTCCCTTTTATGGATGCTCGGGGTCAGGTTTGAGGATGGACATAGACGTATGGGAAAAGAGGTCTTTCCTCTCTCTTCTGCTGGGCGCGCGTTCCTTCAGCTGGAGCACAATTGAAGGGTGCTTGGAATAAAGGGGGGTGGGGGGTGGGAAAACACTCAGGAGCCAGTGTGGATGGAGATGGCAGCCAGTGCCTCTCCTCCTGCCTCCTTTCCAGGTGAGCCCAGACGCCCTCCTCCCACTGCTTCCTTAAATAATTCCCTGTGTTTCATCTGTTCATCGTCTAGGGGAAGAAGAAGAAGAGGAAAAGGGACAAGCAGCCCGGGGAGACCAATGGTAAGTTTGAATAAGCAGGATGGAGAAAGGGAGCGGTACTCTGAGGACCACTCTTTTATGTCAGGCTTCTATCTGGGGGAGGCAGGAGAAATTCAAGGCCAGGACATTGTTGGCGGTGGGGGGGGACCCATCTTAGCCAGGCTTTTTGTTTATGCATTTTAATTAATTGCTTCATGACTGCCCTTTTAAAGCTAGTAACATTTATTGTTGCATGAAAAGCACATTGTTAAGTCTAGTGGAATGTGTTTTAAAATAACTGCAGAGCCTGTAAGTGGAGAGCGGTAGGCATGCCTAGGCGGGGATTTATACAGTCTGCTTATTTTGTATGTGTCTGAGTAGGGAGAAGGAGGGGGCTAGGGAAGCAGAAGGGGTGTGTGCGAGTGTTTGATATTAACTGGGCCGTTCCTGAATGTTCTGATGCATGCCTTTACAGTGGTCAATTGCACCCAATTTAAATTAAGGAGGTTTGTCATTCTCTAGAAGAAATTAGAAATACTGCATAGGCAATCTCAGAGGTCCCTTTGAGAAGGCCAGGCTTTTACAAACAACGACAAAAACATTTTGAAGGCTTTGTATAATTTGTTCTTTTTTTTCAGAACACAGCGAATGTTTCCTAAATCCTTGCCTTTCACTTCCTCCGATTACAGGTGCTAATGTCATTTTGAGTCATTAAAATAGTTGATAAACTGTTTTTTTAATTTTTCTTGCCATTATAGTTTTATTAACATGAAACACATATGACCTTTGAACGTTCTTTAAAATGACCATCTACACGGTTTCGTATGTTTCGGTAGATTTTTTTTTCAGTTGCTTTTGTTGTTGTTTTTTTAATTTAATTTAACTTCTGCTTTGTTTATTTATTTTTCCCGTAACAGTTATTTAAGCCATGATGACAGTGATTTAGAGTTGAACTAACTGTGCAAATTGAATATGCAGTATTTCTTTAAAAGAGACTGGTAAAAAAAAAAAAAAAAAACAGAAACCAACAACAACAAAATGGAAGGAATTCAGTAATAAACCTCCTTAATCTAATGGCATTTTTTTCATCGCTCCCACTAAGTTTTCTCACGCAAGCATGCATCCGCAGTATGATTTTTTTTCCTTTGCTTTTTTTTTATTTTAGTTTTTTTTCCTTCCTTTTGCTTTTCTGCTCATAACTTGCAAATCCACTAGCATTTCACTGACTGTACCTGCTTAAATGCTGCTGTGAGCTTCCAACTAACTCTTAACAGCTCATTCACACAGCCTGTTGACCTTTATCTGTTCCTCTCTTAATATTAATGAAAATAGATTTACAAAAAGAAAATATGAACATTCCAAAAGCTGCAATATCCCAGTACCACAACCCCCTTCTTTCTTTATTTCTTTCTGTTTTGTTTCGTTTTGTTGTGTTTTTATTTGTAGTTTTTTTTTCTTTTTTAAACTGTTGTACTCTGAGAAGAAAAAAGCATGTGACAAACTTAATTCCCTCCTTTGCTTTATTTTCTTCTTTAAGAAAAACAAATTGAGAGAGACAGAGAGAAAAACAAAAAAAAAGCAGAACCAAAAGAGGAAAAACATTATTTAAAACTTAGTTCTTCACTATCTAACTTCCCTTTATCAGTTCAAACCGAATCGGAGAGACAGTCCTTAAAGAAGGGATACTGCAGCTTTATTTGCAACAGCTAATTTCACAAGTTGAATAAGAATGTGATTTTTTTACCTTTTTTTTTTAAATTAAAGAAAGTTAAAAACGAAAGTCAATATTATGTAATTAGTAACCAGGTCATTGATTTATTCCCTTTTTTATTTTTATTTTTTTCTTATTTGTATCTTTCTCTTCCCCCCTCCTCTCTCCTTCCCTCTCTCTCCCTCCCTCCCTCTCTCTCTCTCTCTCTCTCTCTCTCTTTCTCTTCTCTCCTCTCCCTCTCCCTCTCTCCCACGTCCTCCTCTTCCGCTCGCTTCTCTCTTGAACTCATTCAGACCTGAGCGCTCCTAAGAAATGCCGAGCGCGCTTTGGCCTTGATCAACAGAATAACTGGTGCGGCCCTTGCAGGTGTGTATAGATTTCCCAGATTCGCTGTGCTGGTTTGCAGCTGGTCTATTTGGTCCTTTCCCCCCTTCTCTGGCCTGTTGCTTTGTAGCTCTGTGTGTGGATCTTAGGAGACAGGAGGGCGCGGGACACTGCTCTGTGAGGGACGTGCTTGTCCTCCTCGCTGCTGCTAGCCAAAATGCCACTGTAAAACAGCATCATTCGTGCCTCCTCGGGTCAGCGACAGCAAACCCCAGCGCGCCCCCTCCCAGGGAATGTTGCCTGCCAGCCCCTTCCTCCCGACAGCCCAGGATGGGGGCTCAGTGACATCCATTGTAAGCCTGGCCTAGGTAGAAGCAAATAACGTCACCTGTTCCCCTCCTCTTCTCTCTCTGTTTTTATTTTTTCCTTGTTGTTTTTTGGTTTCTGGTTGTTGTTTTTTTTTGTGTTTTATCGTTTTATTTTATTTTTTTTCTTTTGACGCATAGAAGTCCTTTCCTTTCATGTCCTTGGTGAGGGAAGACAGTCAAATAGAACCGAGGTGATAGCGAAGACAAGTCAGCCGTAGCTGAGATTTCACATCCAACTGAGCACGACCCACCATTGTGTTGTATTTTTTGTGTTTACCTTATGCTAACAGATGCAAATACTCCAAAGAAGTGTCGGGCACTGTTCGGGCTTGACCGACAGACTTTATGGTGCAAACCGTGCAGGTATATTCCCTACTGCGAGGCCTTTGGGAAAAATCAAAGCATTCTGTCCTTCTGGTACCTTAGTGTGTCAATATATTTTGACCTCGTTCCTATCTACTTCCCCGCTGGCATCAATGACTAATGATCCTCATTCTTCAAAATTTCCTTGCTAATTTTATGCCGTGTCCTCTCCCTACTTTTCTCTTTCTCTCTTTCCCCTGCTCTTACAAATAACATATCCCTGGTGGTAGGACCTAGACCACAGCCCTCACAGACCAGGACGGGCACTTATCCTTTTGCTTTGAAAGCCAGCATTCTGGAACTGGCCCAGCCCTGTCAATGCTTCCGTGGCATGTCTGTAGGACAAGAGAGAGCGCCACCACGTCCCGAGGTTTCAATGAGCTCAAATTGGCAGCAATAGCATTCCCATGCACTTGGAGTCCAGACACTTGGAGAAGGGCTCTGGGGCTTCTTTTGGTTTCGTTTTGTTTTTTTGTTTGTTTTCTGTTTCAAAACCACGTCTCTGGACAGAGGAGCTTGGTTAGCTGACATTGTTTTACAGTGCTGAAAAGAAGCGTGGCATTGAACGGCATGCACCAGCTACAGGGCTGCAAGCAGTGAGTCGTGCAGTCACGTACTGCAGTGCTGGTAGCCTGCAGAATGAAAAATATATATCTATACATATATTTAGAGAGACAGAGAGAGCACTGGTTCCAAAGTGAATCAGAAGAGGCCAAATTAAACGCCTGTGTTCCACCTGCAGGTTCCATCCAACCTGTAATTTCAGGGAAGGTGAAGGTGTAGGTACTTCCTTCTTGGTGGAGGGATACCAACTAGTTCCTGTCTCATTTCCTTTCCTTTAATGACCACCTTTGGTTAAATTTGTTGTTTCTTTGTTCTGATACAAGCAGTCTTTGAATTTGGAATATTATGATGGTAGGTATCTCAACACCCAAACACGCTCCCCTGTCTGTAGTACCTCCCTTGTCACGTGTCCCTCTCCTCCACGCCCTGCCATGTGTTCCGTGTTTAGACGTTAGCTCAGATGTCCATTCCATCACGTGCATGCCCACCAGTCTCCTGTGTCTCTTCCTCCTCCCCTGACGCCTAACGAGAGATGGGCGAAGTGCCTCGCGTTGAGCAAGCGTTGAGGGGAGAGAGGCTGCCCTCCACCGGCGACCCTCATGCCCATTGAGTGAGGACCGGGGGCCTTGGGTGCACGTCCAGCAGGAGAGGGACCCCCCCCACCCCACCCATTCTATGAGTTGATTGACAGTGTCCACGGAGGTGACAGATGGCCTTGCCACGCAGTTCCGGGGTCTTGTCTGTGCAACAGAAAAGAGTTTCACGATGCAGTTGGTGGAGGGTGTTAGCCATTTCATTAGGGCTGGCCTGGAAGATGGGAACTCTGCCGACCCTATCTATCTAGGCGGTGAATTTGTGTCAGGGTTTTATTTGCGCTGAGTGGGAAGATAATTAGCTACGGAATCCCGCTCTGAGACGCCTGCTGTGGTGAAGGGTTAGCTGATCGCAGTGCCCACTCCTAAGGGAGGGTTTCTCACGCTCTGTAGAAACACACGGCCGACACCATTGTGCGCCCCTCGCAATGTGGTTTGTTGCCTGGTTTGTGTATTGTATTTGTGGGAGGTGAGTGGTGGCTTGTGAATCCCTTTTTCTGCTTTGGAAGCAGGTAACTGCAAGTTAGACTTGGCACTTTGGGGGGTGAAAGTTAATCACGACCAACATTGACCAGACAGTCCTTTCTCACACCCAGCTGCACCTTGCTTAAAGTGGAGTGTGGAATCCTCCTCAGAAAGGAGAGTTTTCATGACATTTTTACAGAACAAAAACCACCCCAGGCCTTCGGAGCTGCTTCATCAACACGGTTCCTCTACAGTGCAGCTTGGTGGCGGGGGTGGGGCAGCTGTCAGTGTGGCAGCGCAGGTGCTCAGAGGTCCTTCCTCTCTCCTCAGCACCATCCTTCCTCTTTCCCGCCTCATTCCCGCCTCGGCACCCTTAGACCTTCCGTGGTGGCCCTCCTTGCTCTGCTGGGGGTGTCGTTTCGTACTCTAAAAGCTTTAGCAGATGCGTTTCTGCTCCTTTAAGTGCGTAATTCCAAAATAGGGTCAGGAAGGACTCTTGCTTTCCTTTCAGAGTGAGTCCATGAGAAGCTAAAAATGGATTTTAATTTAAGGGGCCACCCCTTGCTGGGAGTTGGAGCGTAGGTGGGGGAGGGTAAGAGAATGGGGTTTGTCCCTTTTTTCCTCAATGTTTCTTCTTGACTTTGCCAGGATCTAGCTTGATGCTAAATCAGTGAGACAAAATGTGCTTTAAAAAAGAAGTTGCAAAACGAGGCATTTTCTGGCCTGTCCGAAACGGACGTGTTCCACTGCTATCTGCTCCGCCACCTCTTAGAAGGAGCGGTCGCCCTGTCAACATAGTCTTCGTGTCCCATGTTCAGATGCCCCCACTCATCCCCACGACCACGGAAACTTTCTATCATGAGGAGGGCAGGAGGGGGGCGGGGAGCACCAGAAACGCTCCTAGCCAATCAGGGCTCCTCTCTCCCTGCGCAGGGTTTCTAATTTTATTTGACATTTGAGGACATTTTAACAAGATTCTGTTTTGAGCCCACCAAGTTGCTTTTCCCATCTTGTTCACTCTGCCCTAATATAGCATGGAACGCTGCTGGATGTCATTCCCTTGTTTCCTGTTATTTTTTCCCCTCTTTCTCTCATTTGTCCCTGTCCTCTCTCCCATTTGTCCCTGTTGCTTTCTCAGTTTTGCTTATGCCCCCCACCCCACCCCCCTTTCTTCTCCCATTTTTAAAATGCATGGACATAGTTTTTTTAGCATGTTTTGATCTGCAGGCTAAGGTGGTTTAAAACTCTGAGAGGCTTAATTATTTGTCTTGAGTTTCTGGGATGGGAGCAGAACCCACCGTCTATTTCAGTCTATCCCAGAGGAGAAAAAGGAACCTCGTCAAATCGAAGGTGAAGGGGGGCGCTGCCCTTGCTTTCCTAGAGTTCCTTTCGACCCAGAGCAGGGATGGAATAGACCCTGAGGCCACCAGTCCAGTGGCTCTTGGCCTCTGGGAGTCAGGAAGGGCTGAGCGTGTGCCCTTTCACCCCCCCCCCCGCCCCCTCCGCTCCTCCCTCCTGCCATCTTGCGGAGTCCACACCCCATGCACTGAGGGGCATCATCAGACAGCTCTGGGGCACAGACCCAAGGAGGAACTCATTACACCCACTTCCTTTCAAAGGCCAGTGACATCTGACAGTGGTTGCCTTCAACCAGGCAGCATCTTAGTTGCTTTCCCATGACCGGAAGCCAGCCGGCGCTTACAGACAGAGTGTTATCAGCTGTAGTTCTGACCATATTCTCCTTAGATCAGCACATTCCCTGTATCTGCATTACTTTTATAGCATGTGTGGGGTTGATCGCCAGGATCACTCTTCCTACCAAATATTACCCCATCAGACTGGGATGAATAATAGGAGAAGCTTTGAGGTCACACGCTTAATGTCTTGAATTGATGTCCCCAACTTCAGATGATAAGCAAGAGAGGCTCTGAAATTCTCATTCCTATTTCTTACATAAACAGGAAATGGAGAGGGGAGATTCTCGTTTTGGTGCGGGGCAAAATTAGTCTTTCTGGTTTAAACACTAATCCTGACGACCCCCATTCAAGAAGGTCCATGCTGTGATTCCCTGGCACTTCTTCTTTGTCATCACTTCCTTGTGACAGGCTGTACCCTCCATTCACTGGCCCCGGCATGTGGACCAGGGCAGGATGCCCGTCCATCCCATCCTCACTGTCTCTCCTTCTAGCCTTCTCACTATGGGGTGGGGGAGGGGAAGACCCCAAATCTTAAAAAAAAAAAAAAAGCAAAAAACAAGTTTGAATCATAATTTAATCCACAACCTGCAGGCCATACAACCAGTTATTCTTGTTCCTTTGGATCATTTTCTGTTTTTCTTATTCTCCCCCTCCCCCACCTTTGTTTATCCTCTTCTACCTGTTTTTTGGTGGTTCTTTTGTTTTGGTTGTTTATTTTTTGTTTTTGTTTTCTTTTTGAGTTTATTTGGTTTCCTTTTCGTTCCCCCCACCCCACCCCTCCCCCCCAACCCCACCCCGATTCTGACCTCTCTTGATTTGGTGTGGTTCTTAACAGACAAGCCCGAAAACACTCTGGGCGCCAGCAGCCTCTGGTGGTGGTGGTGGTGGTGGTGTTGGTGATGGTGGTGATGGTGGTGACGGGTGAAAACCTTTAAGCCTCTTGCTAGCACTGCCTTCAGCTCTGTGGGCTCAACAGTCAGCATTTTAAGAGTTTAAGATTGATACGAGGCGCCTGGGGTGGGAGCTCTGTCTTTCTCTTTCACACACACACACACACACACACACACACACACACACACCCATTGGCGGGGTAGGGGTGGTAGTGGTGGAAATGGAGGAGGGTGGTTATGATGGGGAGTGAGGGCGTGTCTAAGCCAAAAGAGAAAGAACAAACTTTTGAGTTCATCTCAGTTTGCACCTAGCCACCTTCTGGCAGTTCGGTGCCGCCGTCTACAGGTGGTACCCTTTCGCTTGCTGGCTTATATTTGGGCACGGGTGGGGCGCTGGGTGTTTAGTGGGGGCAGGGGAAGCAGGTAGGTAGGGAATTCTGTGGTCTGACATACTTGGTTTGCTGGAGCAGGCTTAGCTCAGTGAGCGCGGCACCCCAGCGTGACTGTAATCGTCCCCTGGCCGCTGGGCGCGCCTCCGCAGGGCATCCGCTAGGTGACGCCACCTCGGCTCTGAGCGTTAGAGAACTCTGTCCCGTGGCATGTTTGCCCTTTATTCACAGATAACTCTCTTCCCCTGTTTCTAGGAGAAAAAAAAAGTGCGTTCGCTACATACAAGGTGAAGGCAGCTGCCTCAGTCCACCCTCTTCAGATGGAAGCTTACTAGACTCGCCTCCTTCCTCCCCCAACCTGCTAGGCTCCCCTCCCCAAGACGCCAAGTCACAGACTGAGCAGACCCAGCCTCTCTCGCTGTCCCTGAAGCCTGACCCCCTGGCCCACCTGCCCATGATGCCTCCGCCGCCCGCCCTCCTGCTTGCCGAGGCCGCCCACGGCAAGGCCCCCGCCCTCTGTGCCAACGGGGCCCTGGACCTGCCTCCCGCCATCCCTCCCTCATCTCTGGCGCAGCCGTCGACATCTTCCTTACATTCCCACGGCTCTCTGGCCGGGACGCAGCCGCAGCCGCTCTCCCTCGTCACCAAGTCTTTAGAATAGCTTTACCTTCCTCAGCTCCGGTTGCTCTTTTGTGGAGTGTTGCGTTCTGCTTTTCGTTATTTCCCGCGCCCCCTTCTGCCAGGTTTTTGTTTTGGCCTCTTTTCCGTTTGTGCCACGTGGCTACATTAGTTAATGTTTATCGAGTTCATTGGTCAATATTTGACCCATTCTTATTTCAATTTCTCCTTTTAAATATGTAGATGAGAGAAGAACCTCATGATTCTACCAAAATTTTTATCAACAGCTGTTTAAAGTCTTTGTAGCGTTTAAAAAATATATATATATACATAACTGTTATGTAGTTCGGATAGCTTAGTTTTAAAAGACTGATTAAAAAACAAAAAGGAAAAAAAAGAAGCAATTTTGAAGCAGCCCTCCAAAAGGAGTTGGTTCTGTATTATTTGTATTAAATACGAGCTTGCGAACCAATCATTTTACATCTGGTTTTTAAACCATAAGGGCACAATGAATGCAGTGCCATTTACTTTTTTTTTTCCCTGTGTGAAACAACTTTTATTGTGATGTTACTTGTTATTGTTTAAATGTACAGAAACAAAGGGTTAAAATGTGTTAATATACCTTGTTCCATGGTGTTGTTCTTTTGGGGGGAGGGGGATGCTATTCAACAATTAATGGAATCACAACGCTGTTGGACCAGTAGTATTTATTGCTTTAGAGGTTGCTTGTCAAACCTGTACGTTGTCCCCTTTAAAATATGTTTTCCTTTTTCTTGAAACTGTATAAAGTTTTTTTCCCCTTAGCATAAGCATCTTATATATAACAACTCATTTGTACAAGGTTTTTAAGTTTATATATAAAATGTGTATATATATATTTTTTTGTTTCCCTTTTGGACATTTTTTTTTTTTTTTTTTTTTTTTTGCCGTATGAAACCCAGATGCCGCCAAATGGACATTAATAGTTGCATTAAAGGATCAGTAGCATTAACAAAAGTTGCTTTAAAAGCCATTATGTAAGACAAGACTTGAAAATTAGTGAGGGAATTTTAGCGACGCTGTACGAGCAGCAGTGGAAATTGTCCCGTTTCCCCTGTGAACTCGCAGGCGAGCGCCCTGCACCCTGAGGACATGGACTGACCGTGTGCAAAACTTTATGTGCCAAAATTCTCAGTGACTTTAGCTTTCTCTCTCTTTTTGATGCTGTAATTTTTGTTCATCATGTTTTGCTGTGATGTTACATAGGTAGATTTGTATGTAGTTTTAATGTCACCTATAACAAGATGTGTTTGGTAGCAGATTGTCCAGAAAGCATTTTAAATGAAGAGGTATAAACCCTTAAGGGCCAAAAATTCTGTATATTAGATTACTCTTAAAGGAAAAACCAGCTGCCGCTTTTATGTACATGTATGACATACAAGTAGGTAGCAAACTTTAAAAATAAAAAAAACCTAGGCATGTTGATGTTACAAAATGCTGTATAAAGCTGAAACCTGTTCATTCAGTGCCATTGTAGTTGACATGAAGCGATTGTAAAACTGTCTCCGATTTTTCTCTGGTTTATTAAAATGCTAACTATAACATTTTTTGTGAATACTTTGAATGTTTCCTAACAGTTGTGATGTTACTGTTCCGTTTTATGCTCTTATTCCAATTTCATTTTTAATGGTTTGGAAGCCATTTTTGTAATGAATAAATGTTCATGCTGTACAGTATCTGTAGCATGCCGTTCTGGATTAATAAAAGCAACTTAGTATGTGCAGATAAAGGCTGGTCACTTGTTTCTGTAATTTGGGTTTTATTTCTGGGGAAGCTGGATCCGCCTTAACCAAGAGAAATGTGTTCCCAGGCTGGAACTTGAGACCCCGTGGTTGGTATGGGTGGTGGGTGGTGACTTGGATACCAGAAAGGGGCCTTGAACTCTTATGAGGGGTTGCTTTCCACCCGCCCTCGCGCCCCCCCCCCCATTCTTAATGTCCGTTTGCCATACTTTATGTACCTGGTTAGTTCATTTCTGAAAGCAAATGTCACTCTTCTGGCTATAAGACTGTCACTCTGATATATCAGTCGGCCCTCTCAGAGTATCAAGCAGAAATGATTTAATTCCGGTTAATGAGACTTAGTTCGCCAGGAGGGGATTTAAGAAACCACATCATTGCCATTTAAAGGATCATTGATGTGAAAGTATCCTTATTTCTTTCTAAGAATTAACATGCAGGGAGAGACGGCAGGGTGAGCAGTTGTTAAGCAAGAAGGTTTTTAGAAAATTGGATCAAGGTGCTTCCATTACACGTTTGCGTGGAGGACTCGTGCCATCCCTGAGACTCAAGTTCAGGGCTCTGCCCTGGCCGGGGTGTGCGTTCATCCCCATCGTCCACCAGGGGCCACAGTAAAGATCTTCCTAAGGTTTCCACTGCATTCATTCCTCACGCTGGCTAGGACGGATGGATGGATGGATGGATGCATACGTGGTTCCACATATCTGGACAGCCTCACCTGCAAAGGACATGATTTCATTGGGCACGGAAGCGGTCTGTGTCACTGCCCTTGTTACATACGGTTACACGGTGTTGTCCTTAAGGACTTTTCTTGGAAGCTCTGCTTTGCTCAAGGTGATTTTTGTTCTGTAAAATCTTGATATTTTGTTTTCATTTGCTTTGTATTCCTGGGAAGGCGTGATTCTGGTTGTCCTTCCCATTTTATTTTGCACGCTGGGACCAGAGTGACCTTTGAAAACACAAATGACAGTATGTGTTCTTTGTGGCAGTGTGCTAAGCCACTGATGGCCATTTTCTCATTTCATCCTAACGTGTACCCCCTGAGGTAGATATTATCCCCCCCCTCCCCCCGCACCCTCTGCTTTATTTTCTAAAACTGGGTTTGGGAACTCGGAGTGTGTGTCTTGTCCAAAACCACACAGCCTGTAGGGTGGTGGAGCTGGGATTTAAATTCAGCCCTGACTCCAAACCCATGCTCTTAATGCCAAGTTATGCCTCCTTGCGTAGTAAAGATGGCCCTTCTCCCAAATGGAGTGAGGGGATGGTCCTTTTGATGGCTTCCTTGTCTGCTCCACCCCTCCTCGGCAGCACACACTGGCTTTCCCCTAAAAGCGTTTTTGCCCTCCTGCTTTCAAAGACGCAGTTGCCCTCTGCCTGGAAGGTCTGCTCTGCTCGAGCAGCCTCATTCCTCCTCACCCTTCCGGCCTCCACAGAGATGATAGTGATGGTGTCTGTGATCTTTCAGCTTCCTGTCTTGCCCTGTCCTGAACATTCTCGTCCGCCATCGTGTCAATGGGGGTGGCCTTGTTAGGCCACTAATAACACCCCTTGGTTCTGTGGACCTTTGGGGCTGGGTCATTCTTTGCTGTGGGGGACTGTCCTATGCCTTGTAGGGTGTTAGCATCCCTGGCCTCTACCCACTAGACGCCAGAAGCACCCCCTTCCCACCAGTCATGACAACCAGAAATGTCTCCAGACGTTGCCAGATGCCCCCTAAGGGGCAAAATAACACCCAGTTTAGACCCATTGCTCTAGGAAACCGCCCAGGAGAGCAGGATTGTGGCTCTGGTGATCTCTGTTTTATACTAGGGTTCTGTTGCAGTGCCTGGCACGTTGTGGGCGCTCCATACATATTGGGGGAAGGAATGAACGAGGTTGGCCAACTCCACACCTGTATTGCGGGAAACAGGAGAATAGAAGCTTTCCATAATGCTTCCAAATTTTGTGTTCTCAGAACTTCAAGGTCTCAAGTTACTTCCTTAATCCTTTCAGCCATGCTGGAGTATAAGTCATTGCCCTTGTTACAAAGACCGAAAACGCCAGGTGGAAGGGGTTGCTGTTCCTCCATCAGCCAGCCTGAGTACAGATCTCTTCCTAAAATTCAAAATGCGGATCACCTAGCCACGTGCTTACTGCTCTAGAACATTTGAGCAAGGCTTTGGGGATCTTCTCTCCACCCTAATACAGAAGTTCCTTTCCCCCCAAGCTTGTCTAATTCTGCACAGCCCGGGTTCCAGTCAAACGGCAGGCCGAGTCTTTGCCCCTCAACTCTCTTCTTCTTCTCTTTTTTATTTTTAAAATAAATTTATTTATTTATTTATATTTGGCGGCACTGTGTCTTCATTGCTGCGCACGGGTTTTCTCTAGCCGTGGTGAGCGGGGCCTACTCTTCGTTGTGGAGTACGGGCTCTAGGCACACGGGCTTCAGCAGTTGTGGCACGCGGGCTCAGTAGTTGTGGCTCTAGGGCTCTAGAGCGCGGGCTCAGTAGTTGTGGCGCACGGGCTTCGTTGCTCCACGGCATGTGGGATCTTCCCAGGCCAGGGCTTGAACCCGTGTCCCCTGCATTGGCAGGCGGGTTCTTAACCACTGCGCCACCAGGGAAGTCCCTCAACTCTCTTCTTGACATCGGTTTGGTTTCTTCCTACCTCAGGAAGTTTATTTTCAAACTGAACATCTTTCTATTTCATCCATGGAAAAGATCTGTGGATTTTTTGTTGCTAAGGGACCCTAAGACAACATCTAGGAGCCCATAACCTCATCTCTGAGCCATATCATTCCTGACCTCTGTTGGGACCTGGCCAAGGAAGTTTGCATGTTATGAGGATGTATTAGTTACCTGTGGCTGCTGTAACAAAGTAACACAAAGTTGGTGGCTTCAAGCAATAGCTCTCACAGCTTGGGAGGCCAGAAGTCTGAGAGTCAGTGCGTGCTTTCTCCAGATGTTCTGGAGCCTCTTCCAGCTTCTGGTGGCTGTCTGCAGTCCTGGGTGTTCCTTGTCTTGTAGCCACATCACTCAGATCTCTGCTTCCATCTTCATATCGCTGCCTTGCCTCCTCTGCCTCTCTCTTCTAAGGATACGTGTGATTGTGTTTGGGACCCCTGGATGATCCTGGATAAGACGCTTCTCTCTAGGTCCTTAACTTAATCACATCTTCCGCCATATAAAATAATATTTACAGGTTCTAGGATTGGGATATGGATATATATTTTAGGGGGCTACCCTTCAGCCCACTACAGAGGCATTTGCCAATTCTGGGACAATTGCAGAGTCTTAGCACAGAATCCTCCAGAATGGACAGTTGTTCCAGTGTTGGTGGTGGTTTTGGACAAGTCTGTGCTGAAAGTGATTATTATAGTAGGTGGTTTTCCATTTCAGATAATGGAAGGTTCACTTTTTATTCTGATGATGTGAATGCATGTCGGGTCAGAGGGCCTTTTGTCTGGACCCAGGGTGTGAAGAGAGGAAGCACCTGGGAGCAGTGGCCTGAACCTGAGCTTGGGGAATCCTCCATCTGACTCCCTCACTGTGTGTCCTTGGGTAATGCCTTCATCTCTCTGAGCCTCTCTTTCTTCAGCTAACACGTAGTGACAATATGTCATTTTGTCAACATGATAAGTGTCATTTTGACAGATTCTTGTGAGGGCTAAAATGCACAGTGCCTGGAATAGTACATCATAGTGTTTATTATTATCACAAAAGCAGAAGGTCAGTCATAATTATTTGTTTTCTTTATTTCTCCTTGGGATTCTGCTAGTCCGGGTCTTCAAACCCAGGTTAGAGAATAAAAGAGATCTGAATGTGGAAGACACGTCCCCATTGTGGAGTCAAGGGACCATGGCCCTGGGACGCTGTGACTACTCAGTCATTCACCTTACCTGGGACTTAATGACCCCATGAATATTTTTTCTACCTTTTGGGGCACCGCAGCCGTGGCTGGCATGCTTTCTGTGGTATGTAAATATGTGGGTTTTTTTTTTTTTTTTTTTTTGCGGTACGCGGGCCTCCCTCTCACTGCTGTGGCCTCTCCGGTTGCAGAGCACAGGCTCCGGACGCGCAGGCCCAGCAGCCATGGCCCACGGGCCCAGCCGCTCCGCGGCATGCGGGATCCTCCCGGATCGGGGCACAAACCCGTGTCCCGTGCATCGGCAGGCGGACTCCCAACCACTGCGCCACCAGGGAAGCCCTGTAAATATGTTTTAATTAAAGCCCTTTGGAAAGAAGCTAAGAGCCTAAAAGTCTCTTGTGCCTCAAGGCAAGTGCCAGAAACCGGAGCTGGGAATCACAAATAAACAAGGCTAGAGGTTTGATTCTCTAGAGGGTTCCCATCTGGAGTTGGCGTCCTCATCTCCCATTTCAAATCTGGTTCAGCATGCCCAGGTGTGTGCCAATGGCAGAAGCCTGGGTGAGTCCTGGTGTGGGTATGATGGGCAACACTAGTGAATTCTGAGCCTGGAGCATGGGTTTGTTTAAAGCTGGCATTTTGTGAGTGCACTTGATGGGAGCTGTAAGCACATTGATTCCTTGATTCATTCATTCATTTAACAACTATTTTTTGAGCACCAGTTTGCACCAGGTACTGTTCTAGGAACTGGCACATAGATCTGGGGGGAGGCAGGTTGGTCTCTGTTTTTCCCTTTGAGCTCAGTCCTGCATCATCTTAACAAGACAGAGCCTTTAAGGAAAGGGGCCACAAACATTCCTGAGGCCTGGGCAAGCCACTCACCTGGAAAGTGGCTTCATATAAGGATAATGACCAGAGGTTGTGCTAAAAACTCTACCCGTGTTTCTCATTTAATCCTCATGGGAATTGAAATTGCTTTTATGTTCATTTCACAAGTGTAGAGAGTGAGGCTTAGGAGGGTAAGTGACTTTCTCAAAGACAATATCTGGGAAGTAGTGAGCCCAGGATTTAACCCAAGGCAGCCCGACTCATGAGCCTGCACAGCTAAATACCATGCTGTACTCCTCCTCCTCGTGAAGTCACAGACCATCTGAGTAGCTGGGGAGAGGCAGAGGACGGAGCTAGTTTGATTCATGGCCTTGGGAGAGGCTTTTGCTATGAGATCACAGGGTTCTTTCCCTCTGTGTGTGCAGAAGTTTTTTTTCTCATTCTGGTTCCTGTGCACGTAATAATAATAAAGACAGTTAATAATTACATAGATTGTACTATTTTTTTTGTTTGTTTTTGGGTACGCGGGCCCCTCACTGTTGTGGCCTCTCCCGTTGCGGAGCACAGGCTCCGGACGCGCAGGCTCGGCGGCCGTGACTCACGGGCCCAGCCGCTCTGCGGTACGTGGGATCCTCCCGGACCGGGGCACGAACCTGTGTCCCCTGCATCGGCAGGCAGACTCTCAACCACTGCGCCACCAGGGAAGCCCTATTTTTTTTTTTTAATGTATTTATTTATTTGGCTGCACCAGGTCTTATTTGTGGCATGCAGGATCTAGTTCCATAATCGAACCCAGTCCCCCTGCATCGGGAGCATGGAGTCTTAAATCGCTGGACCACCAGGGAAGTCCCTGGATTGAACTATCTTGGACTCAGTGCTAGAAGCTGTAGAATCCGAAAATTAGAAGTATATGTATTATAATATTATATATTATATTAGATGTGTTTCTCAGATTGTGGGTTGCAACTGGGTAGTGCATTTAAGTCCCACTTAAGAAATATATTGTCACTCCAAATCATGAGCATATTTTTTCTCTTTTCTTCTAGAAGCTTTATTGATTTACCTTTCATGTATAAATCAATAATCCAGCTGGTATCAATTTTGATATATGAGGCAAGGGTCAAATTTCATTTTTTTCTGTATGCGTGTCTGGTTGACCTAGCATAATTCAATTGACAGTATGGTTGTGGATCTGCTTCTTGACACTTTCTATTCCACTGATCATTTTCTAGCTTGGTGCCAATACCACACTGTTTTAATCACTGTATCTTTGTAATAAGTCATGCTATATGGCATGTAAGTCCTTCAATTTTGTTCTCCATCAAGATTATCATGACTTTACTGGCCTTCGCATCTCTATATAAATTGTAGAATTAGATTGTCAACTTCTGTCTACACATACAAAAACACACAACCTGCTGGACTTTTTATTATGATTGTGATGAATCTGTTCTACAATTTGGGGAGAAATGACATCTTAACAATATTGAGTCTTCTAATCCATGAACATTGTCTATCCCTTCATTTATTTATGTATTCCTTAATTTCCCTCAATAATGCTGTATTCATTTGCTAGGGCTGCCATAACAAAATACCACAGATGGGATGGCTTACACAGCCAAAACTTATTTTTTCACAGGTATGGAGGCTAGCAGTCTAGGATCAAGGTGTTGGAGGTTTGATTTCTTCTATGGCCTCTCTTTTTGGCTTCCTGCTGTGTCCTCACGTGGTCTTTCCTCTGTGTGTGTCTGTATCCCCATCACCTTTTCTGATAAGGACACTGGGGATGTTGGACTAGGGCCCACCCATATGTCCTTTTTACCTTAATTACCTCTTTAAAGGCCCCTCTTTAACGGGGCTTAGGACTTCAACACATGAATTTGGTGGGGGATGCAATTTAGCCCATAACAAATGTCTTATGGTTTCATGTATAGAGGTTTTGTATGTCTTTCATTCAACTTATCCCTAGATATTTTATATTTTTAAAAATTATCATAAGTGGTATTTAAAATGTTTTACATACTATTTGATTATTGCTAGTATATCAAACTATACTTGATTTTTGTATACTGACCTTTTATCCAACAGCCTTGCTAAATTCACATATGAATTCTAATAGATTAGCTATAGCTTTTTTGGATGTTTCTATCCACACAATTATGTTATCTGCAAATATTGAGAATGTTATTTCTTCCCTTTTCCTTCCCTTCCAATCTTTATACTCCCTCTTCTGCCTTCTTTTTTTCCTTTATTGTGCTGGCAAGAGCCTCCAATAGAACGTTCAATAGGAGTGGTGATATTGGACTTCTTTGTCTTTTTTCTGAACTCAGGGAAAAACATTCATGATTTCACCATTAAGTATGTATAGTGTCAGCTGTTTTTGTAGATACATGTTATCAAATTAAGAAGATTCCTTCTTAGTCTTAGTTTGTTGAGAACGTTTCTCACAAACTCAAAGGGTGAAAAGGTGAGCCACAGGTAGGAGATAATATTTGCAACACATTTATTTGATGAAGGACTGATATCCAGGAATTAAAAAGTTCCTAAAAATCAAAAGAAAAGATAGCTTAATCAATTGAAATAAGGCAAAACCCCAAACTAAACAAAATGAAAATGAGACTAGGTAATTCACAAAAAAGGGATATCCCAATAGCATAAGTTTACCTTAGTAGATGATCATAGCAGCTTCATTCATAATGGCCCCAAACCGGACACATCCACATTGTTCATCAATAGTAGAATGGATAAATAAATTGTGGTTTTCATACAATGGGTAGTTTTCATCCAAAGCCCTCAAGATCCCTCTGGACTTTTCTCATAGATGATATATGCTCCATTCCACTGAAATGCTGGGAATGGTATTGGGTAGGGGAGGGGGACAAAAGCCCTCTCAGTTGATTGTCTTGCATGGAGCAGGTATTAAAAGACTGTAGCTATGACTGCCATGTGGTCTACAGCCTAGGGCCTGAGGAGCGAGTCACCACAGCCAGAAGTCATGAACCAAGGCTTTTGAAAAAAAATTTAATGGCCCCTATTCATTTGGTTTATGGAATTATGAAGAATTCAGGTTAAGCGATGTTAATTTCCTCTGGGTTCTCAAGGTAGTGGTGGTTACTACTTAGAACAAAACAAGCTATGCACTGCCCACTCATTCACATCCCTGTTAGCTTTATGAGACCAAGTGTGGAAGGAAATTCACAGTGAAGGATGTGGATGGAGTGGGGCTACTGGAATGGCCTCTAAGGATAAATAATATAGTAAAGCATTAAGTTTCTATTAATAATTTTTCAGATAATACCCTGCTAGAAACCACTCTGGTGTCTGTATTTGCTTTTCAAGGTGCAAGTGTTGAGGGGGAGGGTGGAAATGGGAAATCGTGGGCTTGTTATGAAATTAGAGCCCACCCTTGGTGTCAGGGTGTGTGTGTGGGGCCCTGTTTAGCCCCCCACCCCTACCCAGGGCATCAGAATTCCCAAGAGGGTGGTGTGGAGACATGTAAGTATTCCAGGAGGGCTTTGTAAGGCAAGAGCAGCTGCTCTAAACAGAGTCAGACTGTCTCCTTCCAAGAGCTGGGAAGAAGGACCAGAGGAAACTGTAGCCCAGAGAAGGGGACCCAAGCATGTCTTGCTTCAAGCCGCACAGCTGGGTCCTGGCAGGTTCTAGGCTAGATGCCATGATTCCTTGCACTCTAGACCAGGGATCTTTCCAGTAAACTACCCCAGCTTTGAATCCTCTACTGACTGGCTTTGAGGATGGGGAATTTGCATCCTACTGCCGCTCCACGACTTGTTCCCAATCTTGGGTGGGTGTCCAAGTCTGAGGACTCCAGTGCGATGGAGGACTGGAGTGTGCAGCTCACAGGAATACAGAAGCCACCGTTAGCACACGCCTCTGACATGCCAGGCACCACACTAGGCTCCCGGGCATCTCGCACGGCACGCATTATTTTATTTGTTCTTCACCCAGATACTATGGTGGAAGTCTTCCTATTTCCATTGTCATAAGAAGGAGCTAAGCAACACATTCAGCATCAGTCAGCCGACAAGTGGCAGAGCTGGAGTTAAAATTAGCCGATTCTCTTCAATTACCCGACGAATGAGAATCTTAAAGAGAAACTGAGTCCTGACATTTCTCTGAGGTTTTGGAAAAGCTGTTAGGACTAAGCTGGACTGGGATATCTGTCCACTTGGGAGAAACAGGGCTACCCCATGGGGGACCCTATGTCCTGTGGCTGTCATGCCCTAGGGTTAGGGTGGTGTGTCGTGGGAAGGTACTAAGTGGCCCTGACTCCAGGGCTGAGGACCTGGATGTTCTCTTTCTCTTGGTTCCAGGAGCTGTGACCTCACCTTGTACCACCAGCTGTGGCG
The DNA here is from genome assembly GCF_025265405.1 of Mesoplodon densirostris. NCBI lineage: Eukaryota > Metazoa > Chordata > Mammalia > Artiodactyla > Ziphiidae > Mesoplodon > Mesoplodon densirostris. Next base: position 17,883,469 of record NC_082661.1, on the reverse strand, counting down.
AGCAGTGAGGTGAGTCCAATAGGACCCTGAGTGCAACCCCCGGGTGGTCGATCCTGGAGGCCAGGTGGGTGCTGGATGGATGTCTGTAGTTACCAGGGCCCAGCATTTGAGGGTTCCTGAGTGCCACTCACTGAGGTGATACTGGGAAGTCTCTCGGGTGCCTCAAGGCTGGTTGGGCATCTGAGGAGAAGGGCTCGGCCTTAGGGGCAGAGAGCCTGGCCTCTGCTGACAGCCTCTGTTCTCCCCAGGAAGGGGCTGGGCCACCGTGCTGCATCCTCCTGCCCAGCCATCCCCTCGGCCCCACCTCCACCTTATATAATGGCACATTATACAACATTGCAAAGCAGGTGGTATTTTTAAAGACAGCAAGTGAGCATTTTTTTGGCCTAAATTTGGGAATGAAACAGATGGATTTTTAAGACTCTGGGCTTTTCCTATGAATAGTAACCCTTGTTCTCCTCTGCTTTTAAACACCAGTTTCAAGACCACCTCTAGCAACCAATCAGCACTCTATTTAATTATAACAAAATTCTTAGCTCTGTCTGCTGCTGCTCGGACAAGTGGGGGGCACTGGATCAATTTCTGGAGCCAGGCAGACTTGCCAACAACAATTTTCTTTTTCCCAGAGGGCCTCGGAGGCCGGCAGCAGGTTCCAAGCCCTTCCTCTCCTGCCCGCTCGGCGTGGGCTCCCTGACAGCGAGTTTGAAAAGGGTTACAGAGAGGCAGATAAATGCTAGGCTTGTTGCAGCCTTCCTGACAGTGCAGACCCCCGCGCCAGTGAGCTCATGCCTGCCTTATTACACTTGGTGCCAGATTTTTTCCATTAACAGGTAATTGAGTAGAAACTAAAATAAGCGAAGTTTGTTTCATCCCTTGGATTTTCTTGCTGGGGTTTAAAAGAAAAACACTTTAGCTTCGTTAGTGGAGGAGTGTCCTTGAAAACGTATTTATGTTTTCCCAGTGATTTGTCGCTTGGTAGGTGTAATGAGCCCGTTCCCCCGGCCTCTCCCTTCTTGTTTTTATTCTTTAAGGGCCATAATATTCAGAGAATAGGAGCTGGTTTCCTGGACCCCTGGCTGTCTGACACCCTGTTTTAAGAGTGGATGGTGGGTGGGAGGGAGGGAGACGCAAGAGGGAAGAGATATGGGAACATATGTATATGTATAACTGATTCACTTTGTTATACAGCAGAAACTAACACACCATTGTAAAGCAACTATACTCCAATAAAGATGTTAAAAAAAAAAAGTGGATGGTGAAGTATGTTCTGGAAAATCACCCATAGAAGCCTGTTGATCACACAGCCTCTGCCCGCAACCTACAGAGGCCAGGTGGCAGGTGCCCCCAGGCCAGCCCCGCCCCCGTCTCTGTGCCCTGCGCCTGCGCATGAGCTCCAGGTGGATGGCGTCGCCGGCTGCCTGAAGCAAAGCAAGGTTTGGTCTCCTTTTCTCTCTCTGCGGCTTTCTTTTTCTTTTTCTTTTTTTTTTGCGGTACGTGGGCCTCTCACTGTTGTGGCCTCTCCCGTTGCGGAGCACAGGCTCCGGACGCGCAGGCTCAGCGGCCATGGTTTACGGGCCCAGCCACTCCACGGCATGCGGGATCTTCCCAGACCGGAGCACGAATCTGTGTCTCCTGCATTGGCAGGCGGACTCTCAACCACTGCACCACCAGGGAAGCCCTTTTGTGGCTTTCTTTATGTGTGCCCAGCCCAGGTTCTAATTTCACAATTTGCTATTCCAGGAACAGATGTTGTGTGAACCCTGAGGTCTCCAGTCTTCCTGTTTCCCATCTCGCTGGGCTCCTATCTCAGCTGGTCTGTTTTCAGCTTCGAGAAGATTCCTCATCACTGCCCAGACGCAAGTTGTCTATGAGGGTTGGAGCTTGGATGGTGTGAGTGTGTGTAGTACGTGAAATCCAGAGAGAGAGAGACAGAGAGACAGAGAAGGGGGCCTTGCCTCCATACTTAGGAGTCTTCATCTTCATTTTACCTGGAGCACCAGAGAATCATGGCTTTATTTCCATCGTGAACCCTTTGGAAATTCTGGTGAGTGCGAATGCCCATCACCCCCCCACCCCATGCACACACACATGCACAAATGTATATGCTTGATTACAAACAACAGGCTGCATATGTTTTCAGTAGTTAATGAGCCCCGGTGGCCCTCAGGATAAGAATCACTACAGCAGGCAGGCAGGGCCAATGAAGCAATGTCATTAAAGCAACTTTTTTTTCTACAATTGTTCACTCCTCCACACACCTGACATAGACGTCTTTGTGAAGGAAAGACAGCTCCAGAAATTTGTGACTTCTGGATGAACAAACTTAGCTCACATGCCTGTGTTCATTTGGCATTCTACCAGTAATAATAACCATAGCTAACATTTTCACATCTCTGCTTTGTGCCAGTGCGGGGTGTCCTTCTAACAGGGATGGTGTAGATTAGGTCCCTGCCTGCCCAGAGCTAACATTCCAGGGGAGGGTGGGGAGACACACAATAACCAAGTAAACAAAAGGGCCCCTTGAGATTTCAATAAGTGCTGCAGGGAAATAGACCCGGTGACATGCTGGGTAAGAGCCTCCAAGCCTTTAGGAGGGCCCCTCAGGGAGGTGCTGTGTCATCTGAGGCCTGAAAGTTGAGAAGGAGTTTTTCTACGTCTGTCTCACTATCGGTGCCTGACTCTTTGCATCCCCACAGCCTCCCAAAGCGCTCTTAGCAGCTCCATTTCACAGATGAGCACACTGAGGCCCAGAGCGACCTGCCCGGGCCATGCGAGTGAGGGAACCGGAACTGGAGCCAGGCCTCTCAGGCAGATCCCTGAGCCTGTGTTCTTCCTTTTTTTAAAAAATAGCTTTATTGAAGTATAATTTAAATACCAGAAAACTCACTTGTTTTAAGTGTACAACTCAGTGACTTTGAGGAAATTTACAGAGTTGGGCAACCGTCACCACAATTCAATTTTAGAACATTCTCATCACCCCAGAAAGGTCCCTCTTGCTCATTTGCAGTCACACCCTGTTCCCACGCCCAGCCCCGGGCAACTGCTCATCTACCTTCTCTCTGTGTAGAGTTGCCTTTTCTTCACATTTCCTATACACGGAGTCATACATTACATAGTCTTTTGTGCCTGGCTTCTTTTATGTAGCACAGTGCTTCTCAACCTTTTTTTCATTATCATCCGCACCTTCCCCAAGGGGAAAAATTATATTTAATTAAAATTCTCCCTAAAGACAGAAATTAAGTACTAAGGATTTTGTCAGGTAGGGTTGAACTTTGGAAAGCCACAAACTATTGTAAGAGCTAAGAATTTTTTGCCCCCAACTTTCTCCCTTTTATTTTAGGGCTTATATCATCTGGCAGAGAATGTAAGATTTAGCGTAATATTAGGGGTTTTTTGTTTGTTTGTTTGTTTGTTTTTTGGTCATGCCACATGGCATATGGAATCTTAGTTCCCTGACCAGGGGTCAAACCCGCATCCCCTGCATTGGAAGCTTGGAGTCTTAACCGCTGGACCAGCAGGAAAGTCCCAGCATAATGTTGTTGAGGTCCATCCTGTGCTTTCCTCTTGATCGTGTGTAGTATTTCATTGTATGGACTTGCTGCATTTTGTTTATCCACTCACCAGTTAATGGGCTTCGGGGTTGTTTCCACTTTTTGGCTATCAAAGTCTGCCTTTAAACACCATACTGAATCCCTCAGCCCGCTCCCCATTTGAGGAAGAGCCCTTGGGCATCTCAGTGCTGCTTTGGGAAGATGAAATCACCCTCATTATCTCCGTTTCCCCATCCGTAGACTGGAGGTAATAATCCTTAGGCCACAGGATTACCATGGCAAGGATCTACTGCCACTGCCTAGTAGATGGCACCAGCTCAGTGTATGTCAGTGACCCTGCCCACCCCCTCATCCTTTCCGTGGGGAAAGGTGACCCCTTTGAAATCTTCCCCGCTGTGTTCCTTCCAGCTCCAGCTTCAATCTGTGTCTCCACGGATTATGTAATGTCTGACATTATTATTTCCTCCTTTTTCTCTTGTGTTATTCAGGTCAAACCCAACATTGTTCCTTAACAGGAATCTCAAGTATTTCTTTCCTCCTAGCACTTGTCTTCTGGTCTTAGCCGTTGACACATTTCCAAGGACCAATTGATTTCATCTGCTTCTAAGAAACTAGGCCTCCTGCAGGGGACTGGGGGGAGGGTAGTGCATGCGGATGCTGCAGTAAAATGAGCACTGGACTGCGAGTCCGGAGGCCGTGCTTCAGACCAGCTGGGCTGAGTGGCCCAGGCCCAACCCCAGGCGCATTTGTATTAACTTCTTCTTCCTCAAAAGGTATCCTCCGTTAAACGGGCTGGCCTCGCAGGGTCATGAGGAGCAAATAAGAAATTGACTTGGAAAGTGCCTTGTAGATGGTGAGGCCGTTGAGAAAAACAAAGACTGTGGTATATCCCCACTGTTGTTGGGGACCTGCCTGTGATGCTCTCCTGTTTGGGGGCCTTGGGCAGGGGGAGGGAGATGTGCATGTCCAGTGCCCAGGGTCTCAGGCTCCTGCTGCTGCGCCTTAAGACCTGAAACAATTCCATGCGAGCATTGGGCCCAGTGTGTTGGGGAGGAGGGACATTGTAGAACTGGCCTGAGCGAGCCTTGCCCTGCAGGGAGTGTGCACCCCTGTAAACTCCTAGGCCTTGAGGGCCGAGGGAATGCCCAAAGAGTGGCAGACGGGCAACAGCCATGTCCCCTGCACACTTTGGTTTTCACCCCATTTCGGGCCTCCTTGTCCTCACCCCCTACCCTCCTCTCCTGCCATTTTCCTGTTTTCCATTGACCAGACCTGGGTGGTGGGGAGCCAGCTGGGTTTGTGTCCTTTGGGTCAAAAAGGATACTTCCTGGGAACCAGTTGAGCAGAGTGGTTAAGAGGGAGAACTCTGGAGTTAGCCTGGCTGGGTGTGAACCCCCGGCGGTGTGGTTTCCTGGCTGAGCCTGTTGGCCAAGTTAAGGAACTTCTCCAAGCCTTGTTTCCTCAGCCATAATGTGGAACTAAGACACTGCCTAGTTCCGGGAGGCTCAGATGAGAAGTGCTTGGGTCGACGTTTCACACTTGGGGTCTGTACCATGAACACTGGTTATTATTACGCTCCTGTTGCCCTGTGTTCTCTGGGGCAGGAGAGAGGAGAACCCCGACCAAGTGCAGTCATCTAGGAGGAAGAAGACAGTGGCCTGCATGATGTGTTTTTGGAAGGCCACCAGACTCAAATTTGCTCCCAAGGCCTGAGACACCCCATGGAATCGTTCAGTGTGGCCCTGAGGGCCTTTCGGTCTCCCCAGTCCCCTGTTCAAGTGCAGACAGCCCACGGGAGGGCTGACAGCTTCAGCCTTCTCAGCTGAGGCCCAGAGAAAGAGGCCTTGTGAGGGCACAGGTGGGCTCAAGGGAAGGTGATGTCCCCAGAGCCTGGAACTTGGCCCTCTGGCCCCCAGTCCTGAGCCCAGCGTGAGGGTCCACTTTTTGGCCTTGAATTATCCTGATTAAAGGCAGACATTGGAAAAGGTTGTTCATAAAAGGTCTTGGAATTGAAAATGATCTATTTTCCTAATGCAATATATATTTTTTGAGTGAGAAACAGAAAAGAGGGGATGGATGGATGAATGTGTGAATATGGGGTCAAGAAACTCAGAAGCACTCATGCTTTCATAGAGTTTGTCTTCAAGGCCACACACCATTCCATCTCTTCTCCCACTTGTTTCAGAGGGAAAGTGACTGGGTCTAGTGACCGAGGGGCTGGGCCAGACCACCCTGCGACCAGTGTACTGGTAAATGTTTAACTAATGCTTCAGGGGGGGAAAAGCCCTGATTTGTAGCATTTGCCAATTTCTATGGTGTAATTACTCTACCATGGCCAATTTTAATCGATCCACGTGACACCATTACATATGGAGTTAGAAACAGATGCCCAGAAGCATACCATTATACAATATTCCCATCATACCGCTACCGTAGATATACATCACCACAAGAGCATAGATAATGGTAAAATAAGTGATGCTTTGAGTGTTTATCACCTTTGCTGTTAATATAATTTATCTGGTTCTAAGTTTATACAACTTAATTGAAAAAAACTGGCTCTTGGCACACAGAGGGACAAACATATGAAGTGTACAAGCTAAGAAGAGAAACCTCAGGAGAAACCAATCCTTCTGACATCTTGACCTTGGACTTCCAGCTTCCAGAACTGTGGAAAAAAATACATCTGTGTTGTTTAAGCGGAAAAAAAAACAAAAAAACAAAACACCTGGCTTGCAAAATTACTGGAAATCAGGTCTCCTAAGCCAGTGTGTGCTGGATCCAGCACACTACTGCCTTCACCCCACGGCCAACAGAAGCTCGTGGAAAGTTCTTCAGACCAGCTCTGAAGTCTTCCCCTGGCTGGTCTCTGAAGCATCCACACTGCAGGCCCCAGCCAGGATGGCTGCCCTGTTGTCAGCCTGTAGAGTTCTGAGCAAGATGGGAAGTTGCCAACTTCTGAAAGTGTCCTTTGTCATGCACCGTCTCCTCCAAGGAAGCTGGGTTTGTCCCGTCTGAGCCTGGACCGCTTCAGAAAGAGGATTCAAATATACCCAATTTTCAGCCTATTCGATACTTGAGAAAATTCTACCAACTCTCACAGAGGGACGTTCCTGTGAAAGGAAACGTGCTGGTAAGTCCAAAGAAATCAGTGTGGGGAATTCTGGTTTCCTTCAGGGATATGGAAGAGAAATTCCAGAGGCCAGACCTATTCTCCTGACTTACTGTCAGGGCAGCAGGGCGCTATGGGTACACCCCCCCAGAACAAGAAGCCAGGTCAGGGCCGAGGCCTCCTGCAGGCTTGGGACCCCCCTTGCTCCCAGGCCCTGTGCTGGACCTGGCTGGAGAGCTGGGCGGCGGGGAGCTGTTCCTTTCAGAGGGCCGCCCCGCCTTGCCCAGGGCTCCCCTGGGCTCCAGCTGCTCCAGGGGCGCCCACCAGAGCATTATCCGGGAAGAAAGGCATCGGGCTGAAAGAGCAGCATCCGCTTTCAGCAGGAGCCCCTCTGCTGCCCAAACGCCTGCCTGGCTCCTGGCCCTGGGCCATTGTGGAAGGACAAAGCTGACACACACAACAATCCCACGACAATCTCCTCTCAGCCCTTTCTTCTTTATTATTGTTATGATTACCTTTCAAACACTGCAGCTTCTTGGGCTCGTTATCTCTGCTGAGGCCTTTGGCCAAAGTTCCTGGGAGCCACCTGTCCCTCCCCTGCACCCCCTTCGCCCTCCCAGGCCCAGCTTCACTGCTGGCTCTTTGACAAAATACATAAAACCAATACGGGTCGGTTAACATACATGACATCTTTAAACTTTAATCCCTTTACCCTCTCTCGACGCGGCGGGCCGGCCTCTGTAGAGGTGCCCGTGCATTGTTCCCTGTCAAAGCCTTCTTGAGTGGGTCTCCCACTGAGCAACTTTTGTGTGAGTCAAATCAAGATTATAGGTAGCAGAGAAGAGAAAGCCGAGAAGAGAAGGTTAGCCCCTCATTTAAGACTTTAAGAAAAATCTGCCAGCGGGGGCCAGTCGGAGTGGGTAACGCACATGAAAGACCAAGTCCAAGCTGGGTCGCCCGTGTCACAAGAGGAGTTTTTCAGGGAGAAGCACACAAAACACGCATTGTCGTGGTCGCACACAGAGACATAAATTTAGGAACATGTTTGCCCTTCAGCCTGAACATAGTTAGCTCTGATAATGAGGAACAATGATCCCGAACGAAACCTCCTGGATTGAGTTAGAGCTTGGCACTTGCTCGTTCTCCCACAAAAGTGGCTTCTCTCTTCTTCCCCGTCTTAACTCCTGCCCAGGGCCCAATAACCCTCTGCCACTCTCCGCTGTCCTCCGGCACCCTTGCTTGGTGGAATGGGGGACAGGTCAGGTGTCCAGCAGGAGGACAGAGGACCTCTGTGGCTTAGCTGGCTCTTCCACATTGGAGAAGAATCCTTTGGGGTATCCAGAGTCCCTTTGGGGAAAGCTCCATAGAGATTAGTACTTACACAATGGACAGGAGGTGCAGCTAGCAATTCTTACTCTCCAGATGGCAGTGGAAAGTTGAGATGGGGGTACCTGGGTTCAATCCTGGCTCTAGTGTGGGATCCTGGTAAATGACTTCATTTCTTAGTGTCTTATTTTCCTGTTGTATTAATGAGATAGTACCACCTCGAGGCTTGGGAGCAAGATTAGATGTCTGTAAATTGTGTAGCACATCGTTAAGTACTCAATAAGTGTTGACAATTATTATCATCACTGGAGGAATGAATCAATCCCCCTAGATAAAAGAAAGCAGTTGAATTAGATCATGAAGATCTAAAACTCTAGGTTCTGTGATTCTTTTTTGATCTCCCCATTTTCATCTAGAGGTGGGTGAAATTGTCCACTTCTCATGGATGAGGAAACTGGGGTCTGGAGGGAGTGAATGACATACCCAAGCTGACACAGCAAATAGAGAAAGGAAGATGACCAGGTCCTCCAACTATGGGGCTGCAGCTCTGCACAATTGTCAAGCATAACAGAGTTAGTGACCTGTGTACTAAGGTCTGATAATATTTTCAGATAACTGAAAAACATTTGTAGCAAGGGGGTTGAAAAAAAATGATTTGTAGTTTACCCTGCAGTTAATTTTTTTTTTTTTTAAAAAAAAGCTGTCTCCCCAGAACCTACTGTTCTCTAAATATCCTGGGGCATACAAGTCTCTTAATGAAAGAGGCTTGGACCAGATGATCTCCAGCTTAGTGGTGAAAAAGCTGGTATTGAATCTCAACTGTGGCACTTCCTGGCTGGTTGCCTTTGGGCAAGTTACTAGATCTCCTTGAACTTCTGATTTTTTTCCATTAAAAAAAATCAAGGTTTAATTTGCATCTAGTAATACCCTTTTGAGTGTGCAGTTCTGCTGGTATTGACAGACATACACAACGGTGGATCCACCACCACAATCAAGATATATAGAGAACATTTTCAAAACCCTCCAAAAATTCACCCATTCCCCTTTATATTCAATCCCCTCCACCCACACCCAGCCCCTGGCAGCCACTGATCTGTTTCCTGTCCCTATAGTTTTTCCTTTGTGAGAATGTCATATAAATGGAGTCATATAATATGTAACCATTTGATTCCAGTTTTCTTTCACTTAGAATAATGCATTTGAGATTCATCCATATTTTCCCTGTATTAACAGTGTATTCCTTTTTATTGCTGAGTAATATTCTGTGGTATTGAAGAACTAGTTTATTTTATCCATTCCTCTTTTGAAGGACGCTTGGGTTGCTTCCAGTTTTGGTGATTGCGAATAAAGCCGCTATAAACATTTACATACAGATTTCGTTTGACTTGGATAAATAGCTAGGAGTCGGTTTGCTGGGTCATATGGTTTGTGTATGTTTAACTTTATAGGAAACCACCAAGTTGTTTTCCACAGTGGCTTTACCACTTTGCCTTCCCGCCAGTGACGTATGAGGGTCGCAGTTCTGCATCCTCACCAGGGCTTGATATTATTAGTTTTTTAAACGTTAGCCATTCGGATAGGTGTGTGAACCTTGGTTTGTAATCTGTAAGATGGAGACCAAAGGGGCCTTCGTGGTATTCTTGTGCACGTTGTTTGACACGGTCCATGTAAAGCACTTAGCACAGTGCCTGGCAGGTAAGGGAGGGTGGGCTGCTGAATGGGAGTTTATTTATTATTCTGTCCAAGTGCAACATTCTTTTTTTTATTTTTTAATTTTAAAAATTTAATTAATTAATTAATTAATTTGGGGCTGCATTGGGTCTTCGTTGCTGCGCGCGGGCTTTCTCTAGTTGCGGCGAGCGGGGGCCACTCCTCGCTGCGGTGCGTGGGCTTCTCATTGTGGTGGCTTCTCTTGTTGCAGGTCACGGACTCTAGGCACCCAGGCTTCAGGAGTTGTGGCTCACGGGATCTAGAGCGCAGGCTCAGTAGTTGTGGTGCATGGGCTTAGTTGCTCCATGGTATGTGGGATCCTCCCGGACCAGGGCTCGAACGCATGTCCCCTGCATTGGCAGGTGGGTTCCTAACCACTGTGCCAGCAGGGAAGCCCCAACACAACATTCTTGCATGTGATGGATATTGTACATTATGCTTCTCGAGGCCCCCTCCCTGTGTGAGAGCATCAGTCTGTATTGGTCTAGATTGCTGCAGGGCTCTGTGGAGAGACCACTTTGTGTCTCTCTTAAAACCAGGCTCTGTTTTGTCTCCCTGGTTCTCTGCAGGGACCAGGCAGCAGCTGCTGGCACTAGGCCAGGCGGGTCCCCGGGAGCTCAGAGGCCAGGCTCTGGTGGGCAGGGCATCTGAACAGACCTCCTGCCACCACCTGAGGCCTGGGGGTTTTTCTTGGCCTGCTTCCACCCCTGCTGCTGGCCATTCCTGTCTGCTTGCCCTGCCAATACTGAGTCCCCGGCTGGAGGCATCCCTATTAAGCATGGATTACCAAAAAAAAAAAAAAAAAAAGCAAAACGGGTACATGAATCAGTCTCTGGGGGATTTGGCCTTGGAGGTATCTTATAGGGAAACAAACCATACAAACGTTCCTTTCAAAGCCCGGCTGAGCCCTTGGCCTAATCACAGTGGTCACCCTTGGAGTCCAGAGATGGGGTCATTCATTCCCGTTCCTGACAGCAGCCCCTCAGAGCAGCGCTCATGTGCCAGGTAGCCGTGATATTCAGCAGCAGCCCCAGGGCTTTGGGCAGTCTGGCAACGGGCCTAGAGGTATGACACGACAGGCTTAAATCAGACAGCAAACCTAAAGAAATGTGGGGTGGCCCCCAAACATCAGGAGGCCAGCCAGGCATTGGGCAACGTGCCTGAATAGTGCAAATGGTAGGCTTAAAGATAATGGTGACAGGCCTATAGACCTCAGTCTGTGGGCCTAAAGAAACCAAGCGAGCTCAGAGAAGTCAGAGTGTCAGGAGCAAGGAGTACAGGTGACACATCCAAATTGGTGTCACATGGCACTGCTCATAGGGTGCTTTTGTGCGAATGAGAAAAACTCCGTCCCTCTGGGCAAATGCACATGGAGCCCTGGGGGTGCCCTCCTTTCGTGAGCAGAGCATCCCGGTGGCTGGGCACGTCGTGGGCACCCACATGGCAGCTCCAGGCCCAAGGCCGGGCTATGTTCCCCTGACACTCCTCTAGGCTTCTTTCCCAGTGCTGTTTCGTGGCCCTTGGACGTGCCCCACCTGTGAGTGACGCTTTTAGCAGGCCCCCTGGATGCCTGGGACTGTCTCCAGAGACCGCGGCCCTATGATCTGTGCGGAAAGGCCACCAAGAAGAGAGCTCGGAGCCGCGCCAAGCAAAGCCCAGACTTGGAGAGCCTGGCGTGGGCTCTCAGAGGAGGAGCCTGAAGTCGTGTTGTCTTGGGGAGGCTGTCAGCAAGGCATCACCCTCTCCAGCCTCCTCCCGTCCAAGGAGGAATGGGGAACTGTGGAGGGGCAAGGACCTGTTGAGGGCCACATCATTTAGTCATTTCGTGCCAGGATGCCAAAGGAGACCAGGAGAGACGGCACAGGAGCATTGGTCCGTGAGGGGGGAGGGTGCCACGGGAGAGCCGAGGGGCAGGGCGGTACCTTTATAGGAGGACACAGGGCGGATTAAGAAGATTGGGGGTGGCAGGGAAGCGGGATTACAAAAGGAAGACAACTTGAATCTCCCTTTCTTTGGCTTCTGGGCTCCACACTGCCTTGGTTTTCCTCCTACCTCTCTGGCTGTCTCTTCTTGGTCTCTTTGCTGGCTGGCTCCTTCTCTTTTGTGGACCTCCAACGCTGGAGTGCCCAGAGCTCAGGCCCAGGCTCCATCCTTTCCCTGAACACTCTCCCTCTTCAAGTAACCTTATCCAGACCCATAATGTTAAATGTCACCTAAAGCAGATGATCCCCAAGTCTCCAGCCCTGATCTTTCCCCAGAACTTTTGTCTTGTGTGGTCAACTGCTAAGTGACACTTTCCTTTAGACATCTAATAGGCGTCTAAAAATTAACAGGGCCTAACCAATCATGGGCATCTATCCTAAGCCTCCTCCTCCTCCCGTCTCCTCTCCCCCTCACAGTACAGGACACTTGCATCCACCCAGTTTCCTTGAGCTCCCATTCTTCCATCCCACCCCTATATCCATTCCGTGTGTACTTACTATCAATTCCACTTTCTAAACATGAGAAGGTCCAATCAATTCTACTTTGCAGCATGGATCCATCCACTCCTCTGCATTGTCACCATGCCCATCTTAGCACAGGCCAACATTACTCTCGCAGGGCCTAGCACACTAGCCTCCTATCTGGTCTCTCCACCTCTGCTCCTGTCTACCCTTCCAACCATTTCTACATGGTGGTCAGGCTAGTCTTTTAACAACATGAATTATATCACATCACTCCTAGGTTAAAACTCTCTAATGGACCCCATTCCACTTGACTAAAATAGAACCTCCTTTTCACGATCTGCAAGGCGAGCCACACAAACTAGCCCCTCCCTGCTTTCCCAGCCTTATCTCCAGCACACTCCTCTTCACCCATTGCATTCCATCCCACTGACCTTCCTTCTGTTCTCACCTCCCATTTAAGCTGTCCTTCTCCTGGAATGTTCTTCCTACTGACACTCCCAAGGGGCTCTGTTTTTGTTTGCTTACTGTTTTCTTTCAGCCCCATCTCTCGAAAGGTCTTCCCCATTTATCCCGTCTAAAAGGTCTTCCCCATTTATCCAGTCTAAAATATCTACTAAGTCAAGCTCTATCCCCTTAGCCTATTTTAATTTTCTGTGTAGGACTCATCCTTCTCATAATAGTATTCTCATTGTCTGTTATTTCCTGTCCTTTCTATCTAGAATGCAAACTCCCTGAGAACAGAGGACTTTGTCTTTTTCCCCACTGTATGTCCAGCACTTGACTGTGGACTTGGCTCTTGAAGATGTTCAACAAGTATTTGTTGCATGAATGAAAAAGTGAAGGGAGGAATGAGTGAATGAATGAGCACTGGACTCGTAGATAGAGGACTGGGCCCCATCCTTCCCCTTCGTCCCTCAGAAATATTTACTTATTCCTTCACTCAATGCACATCTTCCAAGGCCCTGCTTGAAGGGAGGCTGATGGATAAGAAGTGGTCCCTGATCTGTGATCTCAGAGCCTGAGGAGAGACCATCGTGGACATAGGACATTAGAAGAACCCAGTAGAGGGGCTCCTCTCCCAGCCCAGCGGAGGTAGTATCTAGGTGGAGGCCTGAAGGACAGGCAAGGCACAGCGGGTGTAAAGGTCCTGCGATGAGATAGAGAAAGCAGAGTTTGTTTCAGGAATGGAGAGGAATTGTCAATGATTGGATCCATGCAGCACAAAGAAGGAAAGAAGGAAGAAAGAAGAGAGAGATGGAGGGAAGGAAGGAAGAAGGGAGAATGTAAAGCAGATGGAGAAATTGGAAGCTTATGTTCAGGAGCCTTCCGTTTGGAAATGAGGAAGGAAGAGGTCCTGAGTCTGTCCATGGCCTTCTCTTGCCCCAGTCCTCAGGCCCTGGCTACCTGAACAGTCCCCTTTTGAGTCTCCTGTTTGCCTGATGATAGCAACAGAGGACATCCCAGGCTCCTGTAACCCCCCACCCACCAGACAGCCCTTTACAGTTAGTTCACTGGGCTCTTTGAAATTTCAAGCAACTTTCCTTTACAGGAAACTGAGTCCCAGGGCCAGAGGGATTTGCCAAGAGCTGCAGAGCTGGGATAAGAACTGGCTCCTTGGCCCTTGGCTGTAGTCCTTTAGCTGCACCATGACCCCCTCTCTCCTGAAATGTGTCTCCTCGGGCAGACTCTTCACCTCCACCCAGGGAGTGTGCTCCGGAGGTCCTAGAAGCCTGACCCGGCCCCTTTCAAGGGGCCTCCTGCTGCGTTTCCTCTGCTCCAAAAGCTTTCTCCACGCTCTTGGTGCCACCGATGGCTCCAGGCCAAGCTGACGCATGTGTTCTGACTTAAAAGTATTTATTTTGAGAGTCAAGTGTAGTTGAGCTGCATGTTTCTTGGCAGAGCCGGGCTGGCAATGGACTTGGCCTGTGGTGATGATGCCTGGCTCCCTGAGATGATGCCCGGGCTGTTGAGGAGACCCAGCAGAGGGTCCTGTTTATACTGAGAAGGTCTCATCAGCCCTGGATGAAGCAGCTGCCTGCCTTCCTGAGTCCCTGATGAAGGGCGTTCTATGCATGACATACTATCAAGGGATGTGAGATGAAGGGAACCAGGGTGGGATCATTCCACTTCTGGCTCTTCCAGAATCATCCCATATCCTTGGACAAACTTCTCTTTCTCTATTTCTCTGGGCCTTGTTTGCCACGTGGAGACAGGGCTGCCTGCGTCATGGAGCAATGGAGAGTTGCTGAGAGAGATCTGTGATGTCGGAGAAATGCAAACTGCTGGCCAATCAGAGAGAGTTACGATGATGGGTCAAGTGATGGGTGCGGCATCTGCGGGTTCCATGGCTCTTGCCTGAAGAGACAATGACCCACTGAGACTGGTCTGCGAGAACACTGAGCAGCTGTCACTGTCCTCAGCAATAAGAACCACTCATGTGAGCCTTTAATATTAATAATGATTTTAAAGGCTAATGTCATTAGGGACCGGGGTGCCAGGCACTGCGCATCACAGGTGTTGTGTAGTCCACACAACCAGACCCAGAGGTCAGGATACTATGCATGTGTTCCAGATAAAGAAAGGTGGCTTAGAGAAGTTCAGGGGTATAACCCAGGTCTGTCTGATCCCCAAACCCATGTTCTTAACCAATAATTAAAAAAGCAAGTGCACCAGCCCTGATTGCACTTTATAGAACATGGGATGAGTGTTTGACAGCCTAGGGATCCACTACGGATTGACAGATTGCAGAGTGGTGGGGCGTCTGAGGAAGAAGTAAGGACAGGTGCGTAGCAGGCACAGTGGGAATGGACGTGTGAACTGGGAGCCCCAGCTGTAGTTGGGAGGGTTGGAGTCCCCACTTGGCCATATTCTGTTGACCAGCAACTGCCTTAACCTCGCTAAGGGCTTGGGCTTTGGAGTCAGACATCTCTGCATTCAGATACAGGTTCTACAGCTAGATGACCTTGGGCAATCTACTGAAACTGCCTGTGCCTCATTATATTGATAAAATGAGGATGACAGTTCCTACCTTATGAGTAACTCCTCCTGTTGTAAGGCGTAAAATAAGGTACCACATTAAGAGTCCGCCTGCCGATGCAGGGGATACGGGTTCGTGCCCCGGTCTGGGAGGATCCCACATACCGCGGAGCGGCTGGGCCCGTGAGCCATGGCCGCTGGGCCTGCGCATCCGGAGCCTGTGCTCTGCAACGGGAGAGGCCACAACAGTGAGAGGCCCACATACCGCAAAAAGAAAAAAAAAAAAAAAAAAAAAAAAAAGGTACCACATGTTCAAAGTAGACCAATGCGAGAAGGTGGTGCTTAACTCAATAGAGTGCACCCCTCACACTGGTTGAACTGCACCCCACCCTTCCCACCATTCTTGAAACACATACACATATCCCACACCACTGATGTGAACCTCCCAGACCAAAGCTGAAGATGATTCCTTCTCAATTTCTCTGGGATACCCAGGGCCATGGGTTGGCTTTTTGGGCAATTCCCATCATGCATCTGCTTCAGCCCTCCAACATGGTGGCACTATTGCACTTTCCACATAGGTTAAGAAAACTGGTTATGCGGACTTCCCTGGCGGTCCAGTGGTTAAGACTCCATGCAGGCTGCATGGGTTCCATCCCTGGTTGGGGAACTAAGATCCCGCATGCCTTGCTGCCTGGCAAAAAAAAAAAAAAAAAAAAAAATCAAACAGGAAAACTGGTTATGTATTTACTTACTGGAAACAAACTTTATTATCTAGGGTGAGGGTGGCTAAAAGGGACATTAGGTTGAAGAGGGACTTTAGGAAAGACCCATAAAGTCTACTTTGAGTTAAGGACTCTCGAACAAGCAAACTTGAGATGAAGGGTTGGAAACATGCTACATGATGGAGAGGAGATAGGAGTGTTTGTGTAGAGAAAGGAGTCAGAGGGTGGGCTGCGGCCTTAAGGTACCTGGAGGAGTGAGTGGAGAGGGGAGGGCTCAGGCCATTCTTGAGGCTTTAAGGGGATGCAAGGGCCAGAAAATAGAAGGTTTTCCTTTGTTAGAGTTGCTTTAGCTTGGGCTCAGGGGACACTTCCTGTAGTTTTCTTTGAAAACGCATCCATTCTTTGGAATCCTTACAACTGTCATTAACGTGAAAGTGGAGACAGAGGAGGGTGCCCTCCACCGTCTGGAGGGTTCCTGCTTCTGGACAAAGGCTGCATCAAATGATCTTTTAAATAGGAATTCACGTGGGTTGCTTTCCTGCTCCCTAAAAGATGCAAAATGCTGTTTATTAAAACAAAGATATCTGGGCAAGGGGTATAATTTGCCTTGGCAGACTCAATGGCTTAGGGGTCAGGCTATCAGCAATGTTTGACCTCCAAGCATCTTTTTTTTTTTTTTAAACATCTTTATTGGAGTATAATTGCTTTACAATGTTGTGTTAGTTTCTGCTGTATAACAAAGTGAATCGGCTGTACGTATACATGTATCTCCATATCCCCTCCCTCTTGCATCTCCCTCCCAGCCTCCCTATCCCACGCCTCTAGGTTGACCTCCAAACATCTTAAGGGCAGGGACCTGGCAGCTGTGTTGTTCCGTCCCCAGCATATAGTATTCCCGTGCCCAGCACAATGCCTGGCACATAGCAGGTGCTCAATGCATATTCACTGAACGAATGAAGTTATATCATTGTGTAAACATTCTATGGATATGTACTTTAAAGTACATATTCTATGGATATGTACTTTAAAAAGCAAAACTGGGACAGTCTTTCTGAAGGACAGTTAGATAGCCATAAATGAGAGCGGTTGTTTCCACTCTCTAGGTACTCTCATCATCTAGGTATTCTTTTCATTTTAAAAACTGTACCCATTTGTTAGATAATAGAATGGATCCTGCTTTTATATCTTTGTATATTTTTTTAAAAATAGAGTTCTTTTTTCCTAGTGAACTTAAAATTTTCTTTTTATGACTTCTACCCATTGGTCCAATTCCACACAGGATAAATTTCATATTTCAAGAGAGCTGTCGTCTTTAAAAAGAAAATTATGTCCTTTTAAATCATGTTCTTTTCCCCCTGGCTAACGATTCTCATTATTTAAATGTTGACCCTCAGCTATTATGATATTCCAGATCTTTTACCATCCTGATTATCATCTTCTGGATTTGATTCAATTTGTGCATGTCTGTCAGCTGTATTTGGTGCTCACGTTCAGTATTAGACTATGCGGACACCCACATCATACAGGAGGACAATTGCCTCCTTTGTCTTAGACCCCTTCTCTTCAATGTGTAGCATAAGAGTGCGTTGACTTTATCTGGGGGTGGTTATTCATTTGAAAATTAAACAAATATTTTATCTTATAAAAGATTCAGTTAATCAGAGTATATATAGCAATGCATTAAATTTCTCAGTAACCTTCCCCTTATTCTCAATCCTGCTCCACCACTAGAAACCATTTCTCTTTATTTGTATATCTATCCATCTATCTATCTATACAGAAACATATCTACATTTGTTTTCTATAAGCATATTTTTGTATGGCAATGTCGTTCAGCTGTTTGTTTTTCATTAAACAATAGTCCTTGGAATTTTTCATGTCTGTACATATATTTTTTTAAATGGCTGCATGGTACTCCCGTGTGGATCTGCTATAATTTATCTATTCATCAACTTCCTATTTATTGACACTTAAGTTACCATTTTGTATTTTTACTGTTACAAACTATATTATAGTGAATACTTCTGACATACATGCAAACATTCCCTTATCCTAGATTTCCAGAATGGCTGTTTGGGCCAAAAATGTCCATTTTTAGATGTTTGATAATTATTGCCAAATTGCCTTTCAAAACGACACTAGTAACGTATCAGAGTGGCCATTTAATTGCATTTTCATTTACACAGATGTAATCAATGTTTAATTTTTATTGAACTGATTGGCCAAAATTGATGCATTAATAATTCAATAATATTGCTAGTGAAATTGAGTATATTTTTAAAAATATTTTTTCACCATGTATATTTCTGTTGTGTATTTTGTGTTCATATTGAAACATTTCTAATGACATTTCTCTTTCTCTTAAATTGTTTTTAAAATCACATCCTTAACATCTTCCAAATTCTTCCTTCCTCATTCTTTTCTCAGGTTTACCCCTCCTGAATCCTCCATGAGCCTAATAAATATAAACTTACAGCTCTATAATATTAAGGCATAGCTGTTACCCTGGGACTTCCATTTGTTGCACTTTTTGGTTGGTTCCGCTCTTTTCTGGATTCCATATTTTTCTCTTTCTTGGCTTATTCTCTTGTTAGAGTACAGCTTCAAATAACTTCAAAGAAGAAATGTGAGAGGTGAAAATTCCAAGTCCTTGTATGTCTGAAAATGTTTTTATTCCACCACTCACCCTTCAATGATAGTTTGGGTGGGTATAAAAATATATGACTGAAAGAATTTCAAAGATATTTCTCCATCATCTCCTGGTGTCTAGTGTGCTGATGAGAAATATTATGCCATTCCAATTTTACTTCCTTTGTAGGCAACCTTTTTAAAAATGTAACTGCCCCCCAACCCCCGCCAGCCTCATTCTTTGCTTTAATGTTCTGAATTTTTTTCATTTGCCACTGTGTGATTTATTTTCCCATTCATTTTCCTTATAATCTGAAGATCTGTATATTCTTCAACTTTGGAATATTATCCTGTATTATTTCTTTGATACTGTTTTGCCTGGTTTTCTCTATCTTTCAGGAATTCCTTTTAGTCTAATGTTGTAAGTAGACTTTTTATTTAAGTCTGTTATCTTGTCTGTCATATTTACAATGACAAAATTCTCTTTTTGATTTACTTTCTGCCATATTTCTTCATTTTTGGCTCCTGGTCTTTCTGTTGACATTTTAACTTCAACAATCATACTTTTGACTTCCAAAACCTCTGATTTTTCCTTTCCTCATATTTTTGTTCTATGGGTTCAGTGGCTTCTTGAAATACTAGTTGTAGGCTCTAGGGGTGAAAGCAATGTCCTGATCTCTGGGTCACACCCTCTTTCTCTTTTAGTCCTACAGCCCTTCTAACAATATTATAACCACTGAAATATTTGTATTAAATCTCACTCTGTTTGAACTTAAAAGTTATTTCTGTTTTCCTAATTGAATACTGACAGATGCACATACCATTTACAATACCAGTAAAGTCTATCAATCATCTATCTATGTATCTATCATCTATCTAAATATAAATACTACTGGAAAAATCTAACAAAGGACAGTGAGAAGTTTATGGAGAAAAAATATTATTCAGAGATATTAAAGAAAGTCTAAATAAATAATTTTTGGCTCAATATTGTACAAGTGACATTTCTTCCCAAGTTGACCTATATGCTCAATACAACTAGAACAAAAAATCCCAACAGGATCCCCCCACTCCCCTGCCCTGAGGAACTTCACAAGCTTGTTCTAGAATTTATATATATATATATATAAAAGGCCAAGACTAGCCTGAAGAAGAAGAAGTTTGGATAATTTGCTCTGCCAGATACTAACACTTCTTATAAAGCCATAATAATTAAGATAGTATTGATGTGGAAATAGACAAATTGACCAAAGGACAAGTGAGAGAGCCCAGAAACATACCCATGTGTATGTGGACACTTCACAGACAAAGGTACCATTAAAGATTGCTCGAGAAATGATGGAATTAATAAATAGTTCTAGGATTATCAAATATGCATAATAGAAAAAAGAAATTGGATCTTCTATCAGAAGCTTTCAGGTCCACTTCAGGTCCACTCATCTCTCAGCCTCACCTGTCTCTGGGCATTTTGGGCACTTGTTCCAGCTGTGACAACTATTTGCATGGCTTCCGACTAACTTTATATATATACATATAAATACATCTCCTATTATTTTCAACACTTTTAATCTGTTTTGGTCTTGGTGTGTCTCTTATAAATAGCATAGAAATAGATTTTCTTTTCTTCTTTTTTTTTAAATCACAATCTGACATCCTCTGAGTGCAATTGTTGATCAGTGGGGAGAGAGATTCTTGGTGCTTCCTACTTCACCATCTTCCCAGAATCCTCTGTGTAGCCACAACTTCTTAGATTTCAATTACATGATATTTGATATTCTCCCACAGATCACTGTAGCTCTGTTCATTTTTTAAAAAATCTTTCACCTTTTTGTTCTTCTGGTTGGATTATTTCTTTTTTAAAAAAATTTTATCAGAGTATAGTTGATTTACAATATTGTGCTACTTTTTTTAAAAAATTATTTATTTATTTATTTTTGGCTGCATTGGGTCTTCGTTGCTGCACACGGGCTCTCTCTAGTTGTGGAGAGCGGGGGCTACTTTTCATTGCGGTGCACTGGCTTCTCATTGTGGTGGCTTGTTGCAGACCACGGGCTCCAGGTGCACAGGCTTCAGTAGTTGTGGCACATGGGCTCAGCAGTTGCGGCTTATGGGCTCTAGAGCGCAGACTCAGTAGCTGTGGTGCATGGGCTTAGTTGCTCCACAGCATGTGGGATCTTCCCGGACCATGGCTCGAATGTGTGTCCCCTGCATTGGTAGGCAGATTCTTAACCACTGCCACCAGGGAAGTCCCAATGTTGTGCTCTTTTCTGCTGTACAGCAAAATGAATCAGTTATACATATATGATTGGATTATTTCTTTGCTCTAACTTTAAGTTCACTTACTAACTCTTTTATCATATCTAATCTGTTGTTAAATCTATTTTAAGAAGTTTTAGATTTTTTTCAGTTATAGAATTTTGATTCTTTTTTATAGCTTCTATTTCTCTGCTGAGATTTCTTCCTTTTGTTTATTCATATTCATATGAGCATAGTTTCCTTTGCACCTTTGGGCATAGTTACAATAGATGCCTTAATATCCTCATGTGTTAATTTCTACATTAGGTTTCTCTTGTAGGAGATCTCCAATGATTGCCTTTTATTTTGGGTATCAGTCACATTTTCATGTTTCTTCACATGTATAGTAATTTTGGAGAGTGACCTGGACATTTTGAATGATACATTTTAAAGACTTTGGATTCAGTTATAATCTTCTGAACATAAAGATAGTTTTGCTTTAGCAGGCATTTTACCTGATCAGACTCAAACTTCAAATTCTACATCCCCTGTGGTTGTTGGCTTAGCTGGACTGTGTGGAGTCTGCCTCACAGCAGCGTAATTAAGGACTTAGTCAACAAGTTTATAGAGTTAAAGCTCCCTTTTTCTGATTCTCTCCTTTCTGAGCCTTTTCCTCTTCAGCTCCTGTGGTCATCATGAATTCTGTCTTATGGATCCTCAAACCAGTGAGACTGTGGGTTTCCATTCAAGTTTTTTTTTTTTTTTTTTTTTTTTCAGTATGCAGGCCTCTCACTGCTGTGGCCTCTCCCGTTGCAGAGCACAGGCTCCGGACGCGCAGGCTCAGCGGCCATGGCTCACGGGCCCAGCCGCTCCGCGGCATGTGGGATCTTCCCAGACCGGGGCACGAACCCATGTCCCCTGCATCGGCAGGCAGACTCTCAACCACTGCGCCACCCTCCATTCAAGTTTTAATTGTCCTACCAGGTTCTGTCTTCAGGTGAAGAGCTATAAAAATGGGAAACGCACGCATTGCTGCTCCCTTTTTTTAAGTGTTGATTCTCTTCTGGTTTCTACCTGTTTTTGGTTACTCTCCATTATGTTTATGTATTATATAAAAAATTATACATATAATTATATAATTATAATATGTTTATTATATATAATTATATGTATAATTTTAAAAACATATTTCATCCAGAGTACCATTACCAGAGGCTCTCCCCATACACTTTTAACACAAGTATTTTACCTTTTATTTTTCTATTAATATCTAGAGTACACACACACACAATGAATGTTAGCTTGCTTTCACTCCCCCTCCCCATTTCCTTATGTTCTCATGTGAATATCATTTGAGATTTTTCCAAATATTAATTTTTATACATTATCAAAATTATTTGTATTTAATTATACATTAAGTAAAACTGTCATGAATTCTTCATCTACTCCTTGCTCGTTTTTTTTTTTCGTTTTTTTTTAAAGTAATTCTTTCAGAATATATAAGTGTGGTAAATAAAGTTTATGATTTTCTATATATATGTCAGAAAAATATTTATTTTGTTCTCCCACTTGTTGTAATTTGAGTGGATATGAGATTGTAGGTAAAAAATTATTTTCTCAGACATTTGAAAATATTGCTTGACTTCTTTTCTTTCAGTATGTTATTGGGAAGTCTGATTCTAATTTTTTTAACATCTTTATGAGAGTATAATTGCTTTACAATGGTGTGTCAGTTTCTGCTTTATAACAAAGTGAATCAGTTATACTGATTCTAATTTTAGTGTTGTTCTTTTGTAGATAAACTATTTTTTTCTGCCTGAAAGCTTTATAGGATTTTTCCACTTTATACTCAGTTTTATAAAGTTTTACCTTATATGTTTAGTTTAAAGCCATCTTATTTTTCTAGAAACGTAAAGGGTCCCTTCAATATAAATGATCATCTCTATAATGGTTTTCTACTAAAATAATTTATTTTCTCTGCGTTATTTCCTGCACTCTTTCCATCTAGAGATCCTATTAGATGAAATTTGGAACAACTGAATCTTGACTCCACATATCAACTGTTTTTTTTCCGTCATATATTTGTACTTGTTGTTTTAAGTTGTATTCTGCCCAAATGCTTCCTCTCCATTTTCTACATGATTAAGTTCCTCTTCAGCCATTTCATGCTGTTTTCCAGCCTGCCTACTAATTATTTTTGTTGTCCAAATTTTAATTTTCAAGATTTCTGATTCTTTTTTGCAGACCTTACTTATACATATTCTAAAATCTTTTTCTGTTTCCTGAACAAATTGTGCTTTAGTGTTAGTTTTCATGTTTGAGTGATACCTCTCAAATATTTGTTAATTCTCAATTGTCTGTTTTCCTTTATGTTCAGCAGGTTATGCATGTCTGCTTCCTTTTTCAAATGTGACTTGGGAGTGGGATTTGGGAGGCCACCATGCTAATGCCTTATCTTGGTTTTGAAATACAGAAGCTATACTGTAAACTTGAGTTATGTCTTTGACACAAAACTTAAAAGACCTTAAATGTAGACATGTGAAACACTACTGTCCAAAGGGCGTCTAGAAATTATGCGTTTTGAAAAATATCCAAAAATCCTCATTTTTTCCCCATATTGGGAAATGGCACAGAAATGAAGTTCCCTGAGACTAGGAGAGGCAGCCATCAGGATGCACTTCCAAGAAGTAAAGCTCTGGCCTTTGGCCAATGGTCTTTCTTATTTAGGATCATAACAGATTTTAATTCCTCGTTTGTATATGCTATTGAATTCACCAACCCAGGAACATAGCGTAATTGGGCACAGCTGAGTGGTACTGGCAGGACCTGAGAACTTGTCTCCCATTCCCTGCCCTAGCATCATCTGCGTTTCCCAAGACCTAAGAAGCAACGGAAGTGAAATGGGTGCTATAGTTGAACATCGCAAATTGTGGTCCTGCCTGAATAGCATTATTTCTCTTGGCCCAGTTTCCCAGGGCATACTTCTGGGCCTATTTCTGTGCTGACATATTCTGCTGGGACTGCAGACCCTGAAGAGTACGAAAAGAACATAGGCAGTGTTTGGAGCGTGAAAAGCCATTCACCACATTGATGCTTCTCCCTTGTAAGATGGTCTTTCCCCCAGGATAGCATCTAATTGCTACTTGAATGAACTCACTGTCTTTACCTCAACAGCCTTGCCCAGTAGGCCATAGCAAACATTTATTATTCTTTGAATGACAAAGCTCTTCCCATCTGTCTCTTCTGAATTTGTTTTTTTTGAACTTCCACTTCTGCCGCCTCTCCTGTCATCGAGGCAATATCAAAAGTAGCAACATGCATTGATATTATCCACTCTGCTAAAGATCCTGTGTACTTCACTGATACCCCCTTCAATGCCTTTTTTGAAGTTGGAGAGATGGAGGATTTTTTTTTTAACCTTTCAGTAACTTGTACAGTTTTCTCAGGAAATCAGCATGATAGAAAATATTTGCTAACATCTGACTTCCCTTCAGCCAAACCCACCTGTTCTGGAAAAACTGCCAGAGAAACACATTTCCAGAAGGTTCTTTTTGGAGACAAAATGGTTGTCTTAATTCCTTGACTATTTCTTGATGTGCTCAGAGGAAAGGAAGGAAAATGTCAAGTGTTTATTTTGATGATTCAAAGAAGAAGCTGAGGCAAGAGCAAGGGAACCTTGAAAATAAAATTTCTACCTGATAGGGATAGTTACAACTTATATGGAGTAGCTATAGTAGGCCAGGCCTGTACTATAATGTCTCATACGCTCATAGTAATCCCACAAAGTGGGTCATATCATCATTTTCCTTTTATAGGTGAGCAATAGAGGCCACAAAATAGAGGTAATAATAATAATACTGGTGGCTACCATTTACAGAGCATTCAAAACATGCTAGGCATCTGCCTCACTCTGTTCCTGTAGTCCCGGTCCTTGTTACAACTCATGTGGTAGTACTTAATGTTATCCAGGGCTGTCTGGCTCTGATGCCCCATGCTTACCATTTTCCTGTCTGATTTCTTTGACAATTATTAAGTCCTTTTACATGGACTTTCTTCATTGCCTGATTTCCATTGACTTCCTAAATCCTTCCCCCTTTCCAGTGCACGGATTGGCTGAGAAAACCTTTCATTTCAGAAGCGCTTGTTGTCCATTGTCTCACCTAAATCAGAGGGGTTGGTCAAATATCACCTCCAAGCTCTAAGTTAAAACAAAAACAACCCAAATGTCAACCATGATGGCTACATCCTCCCCATCTCAGGGTAGGATGCATGATCCTTGCTGACCAATTAGAATCCTCCTTCTCCCCTGGCTTAGTGATTGGTTCAGGGATGGGCATATGACCCAAAGCTAATCAGAATCCTCTCAGGACTTCTCTGTAGAGCCAACAGGAGGATAATCCCTTTCCCTTGGGTTTTTTAAAAGTTGGGTGAATATGGATATGGGGCAGGGAGTTGCCATCTTCCCTGTCACCTAGAGAAAGTCTGTCTGCAGATTAAAAACAGCATGGAGAAAAGCAGAATTGAAAGATGGGGAAAGAAACAAGGATTTAACAGTATCTTTTAAGCTTTTAGGTGCAGCTATAGCTAAAGGCAATTCTATCCCTGAACTTCCTAGTTGTAACAACAAATAAATATTCCTTCTTACTGAAGCTCATTTGAGTAGCGTTTCTGCCACTTGCAACTAGTGGTGTGCTGGGAAAAAGAAAGAGAGAGAGAGAGGATTTGATTTTTTGTGTTTACCAAAAAATTACCAATTCCCATGGTGTAAATGCTCCCACTGTGGCAGATTTTAAGCTACCAAGGTTTAACAAGCAGCTTGCAAATTTCTGAATATCTAACAATTGGCTTTTGTGAGCAGGTACCAGCCAGCTCCAGGACACCACTGCCTGAGACTAAAAGAGTCTGACTAATTTGCTTTCCTACAAGGCTGTTGAGATGAGAGAAGTGGTACCAGGGCCCTTGTCTAGGCTGCTTCTGCCCTTCTGCATCCCAGAAAGTTCTCACGTCTCCACAGGTACTCCTCGAGGAAGAGGGAGAAAAGCTTAATAACATCAACCAGCGGACTTTCAATTCGAGGAATTAAAACTTCTACGATTGCGTTTTCCAAAACATAGTTCGTGGTTACTTCCTTCTTCAGAATCACCTACTGATGCAGAGTCTGCCCCAAGAGCCTGCATTTGTAATGCGCCACAGCTGATGGATGTCCACCATACTCTGAAACCTGCCCTTTTCTCTCTGGTTTGGTGCGTGTGCTGTGAGCTCAAGGAGGGCTGAGATATTGTTCAACACTGCATATGGCTTAACTGTGGCTCTTGAAAGAGCCCTAGGGTATTTTTATAACACAGTGACCTCTGTCTCATGTGCAGTCCAGGATTCCAAGGGGGAAAAGGCCAAGGGGGATGAGAGGAGAATGTGGTGGACTTTCCTTTCATAGATTCATATTTTTTCTCTTCTCATTCCCTACACTCAACCTCTACCTCTGCTTCTTTGTGTCTTCCTCCTGGTTTGCTTTTCTTTAGCTTCTCTGAGACTCAGTTTCCACATCTATATGGGGATAGTAAGAGTTGGCTCAGAAGGTAATGGGGAGGAAACCACCATACCCAGCACCCAGTAGGTGCACAATGCATGTCAATTTCACCTCGTCCTCCCTTTTTCTTCTCAGCCTTCTCTTGGTTACTGTCTGTCCCCTCGAGTTGCTATCAGCAACCCAACAGGCCTTTGAGCTGGGATGGACAGCTTTGAAATCATTTCCAGGTTTCTAGAGGATGCACTTTCTGTGTTGATATTTGTGGACTCTGCAGTTGATTTTTTTAATAGCGACATCATCATATTGACCTATTTCCTGAGGATGTTTCCTTGGGCTCCACAGATGGTGAGGAAGGGGAATTGCTGCTGATAGACTGGGGGACTGGTCTGTGAGCCTGCTCCCCTTAGCCGTGCGGATCCCACTTCCACAAGGCCGGTGACTCACCCTGTATTAATTGCACTGCAATTATCCTGGGGAGCCTGAGTTTCCTCTTGATGTCTCCTGTCTGGTTGCCTTTTGACCTGCACAGCTGTCTAATAGAGATGGCTTTTGCGATTTCTTAGTTAATGTGGTTCATTATTTCCAGTGCTGCCTTCTGCCTTCAGTGGCGGGAGGTTTTTCTGACTCTGACTTGGAGACTTTCATGAGTTGTGTCTTCAGTCAGGGCTTGGTGCTGCCTGCATTGTCTGTGGGAGAAATTGCATTTGCAAATCAGAGGAAGTTCACAGAGCGTGTCGCTGTGTTGCTTCTCCAGACAGTGTTTTCATCTTCTGTGCATCTCTCCCCAGTCACCTCCACGTGCCTCGGTTGAGGAGGAAAAAGTCCCTCTGTCCCAGACGTCAGCGTCAGCGAGGGCTGTGTAGACGGAGCAGGAAGCAGGAATCTGTTTACTCCGTAGCTGTGCTAATTATCTGCAGAGGGTGGCGGGACCAGGCGGTGTCTGTTCTCTCGACGTCTTGCCTTACGCTGGGTCATGCCATAGAGACTAAGACGTCTGGAGCCCTAGAAACTTCTGATGTCAAATGTTTTTAGGAAATTACAAAAATCAAACTAACTCACCTAAAACTTTCTGTTCCCCTCAAAACTCAGCACAGCCTTGGGTGGCTTCAGGAAGTTTCTGCAGATCACTCTCATCCTTTACATGCTGAGGCCGAATATAGCCCTGAGCTTGTAATTTCTTGTTCTCTAACTACTTCCCTGAATCAAGCAGCCAGTTTTTAT
Source organism: Mesoplodon densirostris (assembly GCF_025265405.1). NCBI lineage: Eukaryota > Metazoa > Chordata > Mammalia > Artiodactyla > Ziphiidae > Mesoplodon > Mesoplodon densirostris. Next base: position 17,856,011 of record NC_082661.1, on the reverse strand, counting down.
TGAAAATCGAACATCTTTAACTCTGCCAGAAACGGGAGGTCATTTAGAGGCAGGAGAGAAGCCTCTATTACCTTGAGCTTCATTGTCACCATCCAGAATGATAGCTGGCCTGGATGTAATGGGAAAAGGAGGCTTCTTGGGGAAGAAGGCAATGGCAGTGGTGACCAGTGGACACCAGCGGGGAGGACCCCAGTTGCTGTGGACCGAGACGGACACCTGGTGATGCCTGGGGAGGTCACACATTTTCACATGACAGCCAAGGCAGTGAGAGGAGACAAAAGGAAAAGAGTGAATGAAGGGGGCAGAGAGTGGCAGCAATCAGAAGCAATTGCAGGGGCTGTTGGGGGATTCGATGTAATGATGAGGGAACAAGAAACAGACTGTCACAGTGGAGGCAGAAGTCAGGGAAGCAAGGAGAGATGCAGGATTGCCCTGTGGTGGGAACGCGGAAAGCCTTGCGCACCTCAGCGGTCCCTGAAGATGCCAACTTCCACCACCTAGACTCTGCTCTGTGTCAGGACTCGAGGGCGGTTGTAGGACAGAGGTCAGAACCGGCAGCCTCTAGGAGTACCCTTGCGCCATCCTCAAAGAGTTAAACTGTCAGCCACCCAGGACACTCCTGAGATCTAGAACAATCTATTTCCCAACAGAGATGACTAGCCAAGCCTTTACTTCTGCAGAAAGGATTCGTATCTTCAAGGGGCTGACATAAAATTGAACAGATACACACTAATAAAAACTATATAATGGCTGATTAGGGATCCTTATCGAGTACCTCCTACATGTTCATCTTTGCGTTGGATGCTCTATTGACATTGTTAATGATTTATATACAACTTCATGAGGTAGGTATTGAATCAGCTGTGGGGATTCAGGGAAGGAAGTGATTATGATTGGATGGGGTGAGGATTTCCTTAATGGGATGGGACTTGAGTGGGATTTGAAGGATGAAGGGGACTCAGAGAAGGCTGGGCACACTTGGGGGTTGGTTTGTGGTAACTCTTAAATCATTCTTCCATATATTGGTTCTCCTCAAAAGTAGGGAGTGTATCCCACTCTCCCTGAGTGTTTGAACCACTACCTAGCTGGGAAATTTCTATCAGCCCCTCCTACAGACATCCAAGAATTGCATTTCTCTAACTTGGTGAAGAAGAAAGAACTGATGGGTGCTGCAGAAGTGTTCCTGGTGGCAAGGCTACAGGAGGCCCGAAGAGACCGTCCTCGCAGCTGAGGCTCTTTGACGCTTCAGAGTTTTGGGTTGAGGTCCAAGTTGATGACTACTCTCGGGAAAGCTGCTGACTAGAGGTCACTGTGAAATTCCAGGCCAGATAGACGCTTCCTAGCTCAGGAACCAGAAGGCACAGTTTGGGTATTGGCTATACACCTATTACTTAGGTTTTCAAGAATGAGGATGTTCTTTGTTTCTAGGGACAAACACTCATGAGGAAACCCTGAATGCCACCTTTGTGTTCCAGGGTCAATACTGCCAAGTGTCTCTTGAACTTGCTAACAGGAAGAGACCAGAGGTGAGTTGGAGCTGGCTTCCTTTTCTTTTCTGAAGAAATGAATAGATAAAAGCTATTTGAGCTACTTCTTTTCAACCTAGTTCCCTGCAGAACTACAAAAAAGGAAGATGTGCTAAGATGTCCAGGATGGCTGCTGTAGACGTGTAGACTATCCAGCTACTGACCCTTTTAGTCCCAGAGACTGAGTGTGGCCAATTCAAGTAGAGAGCACTTATGGAGGCTGAGCTTTGTGCCTGGGCTGAGAGAAGACACGGGCGTGATGCAGAGTTTACATCAGTACAAAGCAGAATGGGCCATGTGCCACGGCAAGGGCTCTGATGGAGAAAAAGTTACAACCAACTGGTAGAGGTCAGTGGTCAGGGGATGAGGCATGCCATCCAGAAAGGCTCTGAGGACAGGATAATGTTTGAGATGACACCTGAGCAATGGTAGGTTTCCTTTTGTTCACTGTTTCATAGCTAATGATTATTTATGGTACTTTTCAATGACACAAAAAATACACGTTCATTATAGAAAATAGTAAAAAACATAAAGAAGGAAAATTAACGTACTCATAATCCCAGCATCCAGAAGAAAACAGAAGTAACATCTTGGTGTATTTCTTCTAGACTTTTGTCTTTGTGTGTACACATGTTTATGTATATATGTCTATATGTTCACACACACACATACACACACACATACACATACGTATACACATACCAAGTTCACAAAGTTGGGCTTATGTGGAGTGAATACCTTAGACGTCTACTCACCTAACAGAATAATGAATTTTCACATATCATTAAATATTCTTCAAAAGTAAGGTTTATAAAGTCATTGCATGTTTGTTCAATAATTTATTTAACCATTTCAGTCCAATTAGACATTCTGTTTGTTTCCATTTTCTGAACAATCACAAGTAATGTTTTGCTGCCTCTTCTTACCTGTCAATCCAGTAGACAGATCTGATAGGCAGAGGTCGGGGTCAGGGTGGGCTGAGGGTGGGCAGGGAGTGTTCCAGGAGGAGAATCAGCACGAGCAAGTGTGTGGAGGTGGAAAGCGCAGAAATGTGTGTGAGAAGCAGGACGTGTGTTTGGCTGGAGTCTGGGTGAATTTAGGGGCACAGTGGGCATTCAGGATGAAAAGGTATGCTGGGGCAGACAGGTAATGACTGGCGGACATTAACAGAGGGGCAATGGGGAACCACCGCTGGCTTCTGAACAGGATGAGGACCGAATCAGAGAAGTGTTCATGGTGGTGACTCTGAAAGTGGCATGAGGGTGGGGTAGAGGAGGGAAGAGGGGAAGAAACGGGGGTTTGGGAGATGGGTAAGGAATGAGGACACAGGCAGCTAGAAGGAAAAGGAGAGGGTCACTGGAGGCCACCACTCTGCGACTCAGATACTGGTCAGGAACACGGCCGGTGAAGACCGAGGCATCCTTTGGCCTCTGATCGTGAGGTTTTACTAACTGGGAAAATTCCGAAAGCATAAAGAAATGGAGGCCTGGCAGGTGGACTGACCTGTCCAAAGTTGGGATCCCGTTAGAGGTAAAGCCAGGCGAGAAAACAGATGCTCTGTTTTCCCCGGTTGGAACAGCCTTACCGCGGCGGGTGTCGGACATCCGGTTTTAGCTGTGAGACATGGCGGCTCCTGGAGCCCTGAAAGCAGGTCAGCCGGAGGTGAACGGCTGTCAGCTGTGGTCTTGGCCCTCATCTACTTGTTGGAACATGAGTTGGGCACTGTTCATAGATTAGGTAACAGGGGCAAAAAAAAAAAGAAAGAAAAATCAAACTTCTTACTTAGTTCTTCAAACTGAGTTCTTCACTAAGGCAGGATTGAGGGAGCAGACTGGTAAAGAGCAAAAGAGGCAAAAAGGCCTGTTAGTCATGTCAAAGGTTGGACCAAAGCATGGTCTCCTGGCGTGGAAAGCCCTCTCTGGGTCCCCAGTCCGAGCGGCCCCAGGTTCTCGGCAGCATCTCCCCTCAAGGCATGCTGGGTAGCCGGAGCACATGGGGCCATCCTGGAAGGTGGTAAATAATTCGTTCCACTGGGTGGACATCTCGTCATGCATGTATGCATAGCTCCTTTTTATCTCACGTGTTTAAATTGTGTTTCCCCTCCTGTGATTAGTTTTGCCATATCAAATAGCTTTCAACAGCTTCAAAAATCAAGGCCAGTGTATAATAACAAAAATAAAAATGAGAAAAAGAAAAAAAAAAAAACCCTCACCTGGTCTCTCCAGCATTTCACTGCTGCTTTGGAAATTGAGAGCCATGCGTGGGATATTGGCGGCTAACAACCATGGAAATACAAAATGATTTTTGATCTCAAGGCCTAATGTTATTCATATTTTTTCATAGCCTCAAACAATGTCTTCAGATAATTCAGGTAAAGGCGAGCCAGAAACAAAACAACATCATAAAGGCATTATTACATACAGACACTTTCAGCTACGCTACATGCCTCACAGCGTCTTTGAACCCTGTGTGATGAGAGAACTCTTTCACACTCCAGGGAATACTCTTGGAGCTGTTTTTACTTCAGCAGAGGGTAGCGAAACAAAATTCTCTGGCTTTAGAGACGCGTTCAGCGCTGGCTCCACAGAGCTTGGTCTCTTCTTCTGTGTTTATCATCAGGACTCCATTTGGGAGGCCCTGGGAGGGGCTGTGACATTCCCAGGTGCGCCCCGCACCTGCAGCGCAGGGGCCTTAACCTTGGGGCCCGGAGGTTTGGGCCAGAGGTGGGGATTACAGAGCGGAGAAGGAAAACGCTTTCATCAAGAAGAATTTGGCTGTGGAGCCTCTTCCAGCCCTTGTTCCTCCCAAAATAACACTGGCCGGCCTCATCAGATTAGACCAGGGCTGGGGACTGGGATGTGCTTAAAAAGGACAGAGGAGGGCTTCCCTGGTGGCGCACTGGTTGAGAGTCCGCTTGCCGATGCAGGGGACGCGGGTTCGTGCCCCGGTCCGGGAGGATCCCACATGCCGCGGAGCGGCTGGGCCCGTGAGCCATGGCCGCTGAGCCTGCGCGTCCGGAGCCTGTGCTCTGCGACGGGAGAGGCCACGACAGTGAGAGGCCCGCGTACTGCGCAAAAAAAAAAAAAAAAAAAAAAAGACAGAGGAAGCAAGAGAGGGCAAAGGACCTGTTCTCTTGGGAAATCTCTCACTCCTATTCAAACTGTCTCTTCTCTGGCTTGAAAGGGCCAATAATGTCTCAGCCAAGGAATGCATTTTCCATTCCCTTTGGCCTCCTGTGTTTCCCTATCAGAGTTCTTTACCCAGGACAGGCTCTTGAGTGTCCTAGCTTTAAGTCCAAGTTTCATGTTCTTAAGTTAGACTTCCCAGCTGCCAGGACCCGAGGGGTCTACTCCTCTCCGCCCCTTGCATTCCATAGCATCAACAGCCCAGGCACTCACCTGGTACCTACTGTATACTTCCTACTGTTGTTAGATTTGGCTGGCAGGGGTGCTCTACATCCCGATCTTCGAGTAGATGGCCAGTTGCAGATGCTCATTTCGCTACCTCTTTTCTTCTCATTTTCCAGCAGTATCTAACAGTGCCTTGCAGGGGGCGGACAAGTAGTTAATGTTTGCAGAGCATCTGAATCTTCTTCCTCCATCCCACAGAGAAAGCAAGGGCTGAACTCAGTGGTATGAGTTCATGTAGGCAGTCACAGGTATGAGATGTTAGGAGTTTCGACACCCTCTAGTGTTACAGTCATTTCTAGAAGGTGAAGACTTACCAGGACAGGATTTCTCTAGCTGACATGTTTTTCAAGGTCCAGCTCTATGCCATCTCAGCTGAGAAGACTTCCATCTTGTCCTGAACCCAAAGCCATGACTCTGCTCTGAGCTCCTCATGTTTGTGCCATTCAAAAGGCACTTAACGCACCATCTCGGAGTCCAGATTTGCTCACCAGTCTCACTTTTGTTAATCAGCCTCAGGGAGATGAGGGCCAATTCTCACATGGTCTTCACACATTCATCCCACCATTCTTTGTGGAGCAGACACAGCTTTATCATGTTATATGCTGGCAATAACAGCATGTCTAATGAATTGACCTGATCGCTTTAGTCTCCGAGAAGCCCACTGGGATTGCGTGAGAAGGGAAAACTCTATTTATCTAGAAATTTCTACAAACTCCTGGAAAAGCCAGAGAGACAAACAGTCTTGGTTTCCATTTCTGCCCTAGCCTTTCCTCCCCGAGTTGCCTACCATGTCCTTCCTGTACCACTGATCTGGCATCCAGCATCTCCCTGCCTTTGCTCCTGGGCAACGTGTTTCCCTAGCCCTGGACTCAGTGTGCATTGAATTAGAACAATCCCTCTCTAGAATCTAATTTCTGTTCTACAGAGGTTAATTTATCCTTTTTCAGGCTATGTACTCATTTAAACCAAAATTACCCAGCTGCTCGCCTTCTTGATAGCAATTACATCCCACGAAAGCAAACTACTGAGCTTCATGTATTGGTAATGGCCTTTCTTTCTATAGTTTTCCTTAGGGATAAAGTTGAATGGGGAAATTAGTCACATTAAGCTGGAAAAATAGTGAACAAAATACATATTTTATATTTTTAAAAAATACCCTCCTGCTACCAATTACGGACTTTATTAGGAACAGGTATTTTCACATTATGGGGCTTGTCTTTATATTAAACAGAGCAAACCCAAATGAATAGTTACTTAAGAGGATCTTTTTAATAAATACTCAAGTCCATTTTAATATCTAATAATAGTGGCTGCCTCAAGTATTCAAATTTTAGCATAACCAGCAGGAAAACTGTTTGATGTTTTAATTATGTCCCTGAAAATGCTGAATGGGTTATAAAAAGCAATTTGAAGAAAATAAAAAAAGGGATTTTATTTTTTTAAATTATTAGTGGTTTGGGAGAAAAGACATTTTCCACATCCCATTAGAAACCTTTCTACATTGTAAAAATACTGTCTACTGATAAACGAGGCCAAATAAGCAAAGAATTTGCATCTGTTGTAAGTGTTCTCATCTGGGGGGAAGAATTTGGAAAATAAAAAGAGAAGACCTCAGAGGAACTGTATCCTAAGAAGGGGGGTGATGGAAATGGAGCATGCCTTGAAAGAAAGGAAGGAAGAAAATCTTTTAACTACATTTAAAATTAGCCAGAACCTTGTGCTTATCCCAGGCAGATTCCTGGGAGGATTGGAATGTTTCTGATGAACGGGCTGCCCGGGCCACGGCTGATGTAACCACTTCAAGCCCCACCTGGAGGTCTGGACCGGAGAGGAGACTGTGGGGACGTTCCTGGGCTAGATCCTGCTGGCCCCGGGTCATTCTTCTGGGCAGGAATCAGGAAAGCTGTCCCCAAGGGGAGGGAAGCAATGAGAAGGGGAGACGTTTCCAAGGAACGGAACCAGATGTACGAGCTGCGGTGATGGTTGTAGGGCCCTGCAGTGGTGGACACGTGAAAGCAGGGAAGGGAAGCCTGGACTGGGGCTTAATACTTCCTTCTCTCACGAGGTGGAGGCCTGGCCTGGGTGTGCCTGGCTCTCAGACGACATTAGAGCTTCCTTCCCAATGGCCAGATAGGAGGTACCACGGAGAACTCAGGAAACTAATTTTCCACGTGGAAACGTAAGTCCTTTCCCTGCCTTGGCTGCCCCATGAAGGTCTAGGCAGGTCTCTCAAATGGGGCTGCATTCCCCAGGGATAATAATAATAATAATAATAATAATTATTATTATTATTTTAATAATCATTTTGTCCAAGCTGCATTCCACACCAAACAACCAGCATCTTAGGGGTGGAATCCAGGTGTCCGTTTTTTAAAAAAAATTCCCCAGTTGATATGCAGCCAACGTGGCACTAACTTGAGAACCATGTGGGCAGCTTATAAAATGCAGATTCTGCTCCAGCAGGCCTGGGGCGGGGCTTGAAATCCTGCCTTTCTGAACAAGCTCTCGGCTGATGCCTGCACTGCTGGGTCGACCACACTTGAGTAGGAGCACCCTGCAGTTTTCTGCACTTACTATTTATGCCTTTTAGACTAAACGTCATGTATTCTAAATGATTAAGTGGTTCTCTTCAGAACAGGGCCTTTGAGTCCAGTGGTCTGTATTTTTAGTGCAGATAGATCCTGGGCCTGGGAGACATTTTATCCCATTTACCTGCAATGTAATTCGACCAAGCAGGCTTCTCACTGGGTACCAAGAAATGCCTCTCTACTTATCCTTAAGGACCTTAGTTTTGTCCATGGTGTCTTTTTGGAAGTGTTTTTGTTTGTTTGTTGCCTTGTCTTTGGTTGTGCTGTTATTCAGAAAAGCAGGCTGGATTTGTTTCACTTATTTATCAACAAATATTGACAAAGTCCCTACTCCGTGCAGGCACTGTGTTGGGAGTGAGGGCATGACCGGCTGAATCAGAGTCTGTACTGGGTGTCACAGTCTAGCAGCATGTGTCCTTTTATATGACTGATGAGCTCAGCTGCACGTGTGGCCTGCGGGGTCATTTTCACCTTTACACAGAGGTCTGAAATGCTTACCCTCTCAATACCACTTAACATTTATGTATTGAACCATGCGTACCCCAGAGGTGATGGGAAAGAACCACCAATGTCACCTGCTATCATATGCCTGACACTGTAAGAGATTTCTAGAATGTCATCTCTTGTTAGTATTACTGCAAGGTGAGTATTATTATGCCCATTTCACAGATGAAGTATAGAAGAGGGAAGTAACTTAAAGTCATGTAGCCAGTAAGTATCAATATTTAAACACCATTATGTCATTATAACATTCTTTTTTTCATTAAACTAAGCTCTCTTCCTGCAGAGAACAGTTGAAGGTTGAAAGATGATAAATGCTAGAAAGCACCTGAGAAAGAACTATTGCACCAGTATTGCTAACCCTCCTTTTTGCTGATGAGGTCATTGAAAGACATGCTCAAAAATATTTGTCAAATGAACAAACAGGTGCGTGAGTGAATTAAAGAAAACCAGCAGTTAAACTCGAGAAGACATCATTCTTCTTGGACCCTCAGTCTGATGAGCCTTCTAGATCATGAAAATCCTAAGAACAAATGATTTATTTCATTTTTTTTTTTTTTTTTTTTGCGGTATGCGGGCCTCTCACTGTTGTGGCCTCCCCCGTTGCGGAGCACAGGCTCCGGACGCGCAGGCCCAGCGGCCATGGCTCACGGGCCCAGCCGCTCCGCGGCATATGGGATCCTCCCAGACCGGGGCACGAACCCGTATCCCCTGCATCGGCAGGCGGACTCTCAACCACTTGCGCCACCAGGGAGGCCCGATTTATTTCATTTTAATAGTGATTATTATTATTATGCTAATTGTCACAAGTAATGTGCCCAGCACTATACTTTCTATATGCCCAACACTGTACCAATCACTTTATATACAGCACTCAATTTAATCTTTACTATAATCTTTACAGATTAAAAAAAAAAGTAAGGTTCAGAGGGGTTAACTAGATCAGTGGCCCAGCTAGTAAGTGGCAGAGAGGAGAATCAAGCCCAGGACTTGCATTCTGAAACCAAAGCTCTTCCTGCTGTACCACCACTCAAAATGCAGCTTCCTTAGTGACCCCCAAGGGCTTTCCCCTCGAAGGCACTTGAACACTGTAGAGGATGCTACTGAGGTCCCCTGCACACATCCCTTGACCCTGGTGAGACCACCTGCAGACAGTTCCCAAACACTCTAGTGGCTTTGTGGGTCTCTTGGCCTGAGGTCTTTTCTGGCCTCCTGACTGCTTGACCAGATCACAGGGCGAGCAGGAAGTGCCAGAGGATGAATGCCCCAGAGGGACCCTCAACCAATAAGGGATGGGAATTGGTGAATAAAAACCCCAGCTCGGGCTTCCCTGGTGGCACAGTGGTTGAGAGTCCGCCTGCCGATGTAGGGGACATGGGTTCTTGCCCCGGTCCGGGAGGATCCCACATGCCGCAGAGCGGCTGGGCCCGTGAGCCATGGCTGCTGAGCCTGTGTGTCCGGAGCCTGTGCTCCACAACGGGAGAGGCCACAACAGTGAGAGGCCCGCGTACCACAAAAAAAACAAAACAAAACAAAAAAAACCCAGCTCACTTGCCTGTCTGACGGAATATTCAGAAGCACGCTGCACCGTCTGCCGGGGTCTGCCGTGACATGCAGCACCCGTCTCCCACAGAAGTCCCCTCCTCACTGGCACACCCTTTATTGGGCTCATGTCCTCCTCCCTCAGAGAACTTTCTTGACTCATCTCTCAAATAAGCTGCTTATACCCAAATATTTTCCTCAGGGTCTACTTTTGGAAAAACTCAAATTAAGAAAGGAACCACTTTTTCAATGTCCAGAAGTTAGGGAGCCCAACCATGGTGACAGTGGCCCAAGAATCAAAAAAATGGTTGCAATTGAATATCATCTTTAATGGAAGAAAGATTTCCCTTTGCTCCTCCAGAGGAAAGACTGGCTGGTTAAGAACAAACACCCAGGAAGTCTCACCCCTTTGGAAGGGTGAATGGATTTTTCAGAGGCACGTGGCTTCTGCTGACATGGAGATTCCCTAGAGAGTTTTGGCAAGTGTACCCACATGCCTCTGCTCCTGGCGGCAACCACGTGCTGCGGATTTCCGTGTCACGGCAGTCACTGCTGCAGTGCTTGTGAAGCCATGAAGTGGGGAGTGAAGATGCTCAGAAAGACCCAAGCATGAACCTGACTCTGCCGCCCTCCAGAGTGTGCAGAGAAAACACTTTATGCCAACTGGGAGCCGGGTGGGAACAGCAGGACAAAGCAGAAAGAATAATTAACAGGGAGTTGATAGATCAGGGTTGGAATGCTAGCTCTACTATTCTTCTTTTTTTTTTTTAATTAATTTTTATTTATCTTTGGTTGTGTTGGGTCTGTTGCTGTGCGTGGGCTTTGTCTAGTTGTGAGCGGGGGCTGCTCTTCATTGCAGTGCTTGGGCTTCGCATTGCAGTGGCTTCTCTTGTTGTGGAGCACGGGCTCTAGGCGCGTGGACTTCCGTAGTTGTGTTACGTGAGCTTCAGTGGTTGTGGCTCGCAGGCTCTAGAGCGCAGGCTCAGTAATTGTGGCGCACGGGCTTAGTTGCTCCGCGGCATGTGGGATCTCTCCGGACCAGGGCTCGAACCCGTGTCCCCTGCATTGGCAAGCAGATTCTTAACCCCTGCGCCACCAGGGAAGCCCTACCATTATTCTTTTAGTCACTCCATAATTATTAAGTGCCTACCATCTGCAGGCTGGAGTGATATTCAAAATATTTAGCCATTATTATCCGCGTGCTGTGCCAGACATTACTCCTTTAGTCACTGGGTTATAGGGTGGTCTGAAAGGTCCAGGGGAGGGCATATGGCTAGAACAGCATGGAGCACGTGGGAGGTTTGGGGCAGTAGTTAATTACCACTGGATACAGAAACATTTCAATATTTTCACCACTGTTCTGGTCATACAGGTACAAATCACTGGGTATATGCCTAGTATCTGGCACTATGCTAGGTGCTGGGTGAGAACAGTGAAGCTAAGCAGCCTTCATCCTCACTGTCTGAGGAAATAGGCTGTGTTCCTCACACTGATAAGCATATGATTATAAACTGGAATAAATATCCTAAAGGAAAGAAGCTTTGCCATGAAAGCATGACGAATAGGAGGCTCACCCAGTGTTGGGGGTCAGAGAAGCCTTCCCTGAGGAAAGGCGCAAGCCAAAACCTGATAGGGTGGAACAAGAACTTTCCAGGGAGGGAACAGCATTCACCAAACAGCCCTGGGGCAGAAGGGAACATGGTGGATAATATTTGAAGGATGGAATGAAGGTCAGTCTGCGTGGCTTGAACAGGAGAGTTAGTATGGGGTGTGGTTCACGGACACGCCCCGGGGGCCAGGCCAGGCGGCCTTTGTAGATATCAAGATTTGGGGTTTATCTCTAGGGTCACTGAAGGGTTTAAACAGGGGGGTCAACGTGATCGAATTCGGTTTTGAAATGATCTCTCTAGCTGTGGTCTTGAGAATGCCTGGGGCCAGGCATCACGGGTGGATGCTTGAGAAGACTTAGGGATTGAGCAAATGATAGTGGCAGCCTGCTCTAGGCTAGTGGCAGAGGGAATGGAGAGGACACTGGAGGTGACAGACTGGGGACAGATTGGATCAGGTTGGGGGGATGGGTGGCGATGGTGCACCTTGAGGGTGCTTCCTGGGTCTCTGGTTCCTTTATCTGGAGGGAGGGTGAGTGGTGCCCTTCAGTGGGGTTGGAACACTAGAGTAGGATGAGCTCTGTGACCTTGGGGAATCTCATCTGCTCTCAGGGCTCAGTTTCCTCATTTGTGTAAAGAGGGATGGACTCTACAATCTCCAAATGCCATTATCCAATGCTCCATTGCTGACATCCACAGACAAGGGCAAACTAACCTGCAGTGAAGGCTATGGTTGTCTTCAAAAGGGACTCCTGAGATGCAGTTTCTAGGTCATGGTTACCTAAAATATTAGAATATAAAAACCTTAGGTCTCCCTGTCCTGTCTCATCCCCAGAGCCAGACATATTAGAGATAGGATTCTTGAGTGATGCTCTTTCATTTTTTTGCTGCGATGGACTCCACCTTCCGCAGGGGAAAGGAGTGGAATTACACAGCTTGACATGAATTGATAATGTAACCTCATAGAGTTGCTTACCCTCTCTGATTCTCAGAGTTCTTTTTTGTAAAAAGAGAGTATTGGATCTGGTGGGCCCAGAGGTCCTTTTCTGTGCTTGTGTTCTATATTTCTCTCACCTTGTTATCCCATAACAGTGCTCACTCGAAACTTCTAGTGCTTATAAACTTCTGGGAAGGGCTGGATCATTTTGCCAGTCAGGCTGGGAATCTCCCAGGATGCTTTGCTACCTGAGAGGGGAGGCCTGCACCAGGTCTGGGTCAGAGTCGTTTTTGTGGGAGGCTGGCCAGGGAGCTACGTGCCCCAGATTTGTGAGGGAACAGCTGCTACAAGTTCTTTGAGGATTTCAGAATGTGAAGGGGAAGGCAGGGTCAGGTCTGGACTCCCAGGACCCCAGGTGTCCTTTGTCCCCATCGAGGGGAGGAAGTTTTTTACCAAAGCCTTAGTTCCTTACTAGTACCTCAGAAGAAGGTTCTGGGATGTGCTGTTGCAGTGCCTTGGGGCGGGGGCGGGTGGAGGGGCTTTCCCCCTCTCCCTTTTCATGTTATTTAGTGTACAAATCCATTAGCATTACTTTTTCTTGAGCATCCAAGATGCTACAGCCTATCACTCGAGTCATTCACATGGCATTTCAGCCTTTCTTTGGAAGACAATTGTGTCTTCAGTCAAAGACCTCTTGACAAGAGAAAATGGGAACCCTGGATGGAATAATGCAGCCAAGTGCTTGCTGTACACCTGCAGAACACGACTCTGTGTGCCATTACGTCCCAAATTGTTGTGCTGAAAGATTTCTCTTGGTTACATCTCTTTATGCCCCAGCATTTAACCTTGGGCCTCAGCAGAATCAGTCCCCTCTACTCATCTTACCACAGCGGTTCTTTCCCGCGCAGCCTTCATTTTGTGTAATTATGTTGGGGCGGTCAGCGTCACGCACACATTTCCTTAGCGGCCGGGCAGGATGAGACAGCTGCCTCTGATTCCCTTCACTCTGGGAACATGATTTCGGTCATTTACTGATGCTAATATTTTTGGTTTCTTCAGAGACTGCATCCCCCAAATGAAAGGGAGAGGTTTCAGATGAAAGGTTTTTATGTACCTAAAAACCTAGCAAACAAGAAGGCATTATGATTGACCACAGGTCATGATCTTATCCCAGAGGGCCCATGAGGGTAGAAGTGACACAGACAGGTTAGAAAGAGTTGAAGGTGCCGACATGGCGATGATGCCTTGCTGGTTCTCAGCCTGTGAGGGTAGGTTTAAAACTTTTTTTTTTTTTAATTATGGAAAATCTCAAACATATACAAGAAGAGGTGGAACACTGCTGATGGGAATGTAAAATGATGCAGCTGCTTTAGGATACAGTTTGCAATTTTTTTAAAGGTTAAACAAAGTTAGCATATGACCCAGGAGTTCCACTCCTAGATGTATACCCAAGAGACATGAAAGCATATGTCCACACAAAAACTTGTACACGAACGTTCACAGCAGCAGTATTCACAATAACCCCAAAGTGGAAATAACCTAAATGCCCATCAACTTATGAGTAGATAAGTAAACGGTGGTTTGTTCATACAAGGGAATGCTATTCAGCCATAAAAAGAAATGAGGTAGTGTTACATGCTACAACGTGGATAAGCCAGTCACAAAGGACATCATATTGTAGGATCCCATTTATACGAAATGTCCAGAACAGGCAAATCTAGAGAGGCAGGAAGTAGTTTAGTTGTTGCCCAGGGCTAAGGGTGGGATTAGGGTGGAATTGGGAAATTATGACTAGGGGTGCAAGGTTTCTTTATGGGCTAGTGAAAATATTTTAAGATTGATTGTGGTGATGGAGGTACAATTCTGAATATACAAAAGCCATTGAATTGTACACTTTAAATGGATGAATTGTATAGTATGTAAATTATACTTCAATAGAACTTTTTAAAAAGAAAGAAAAAAGGTAGAATAGTATAGTGAAGCATGGGTACCACCTCCCAACTTCAACAATTACCAACTTAGAACCAATCTTGTGTTATCCTGCATTTTCACCCTTTGTCTCTCAGACATTAATATCATTTCATCTGTATTTCAGTATGTACCTCTAATGGGTAAAGGCACTTAAAAATATATAACAGCAGGACTTCCCTGGTGGCACAGTGGTTGGGAGTCTGCCTGCCGATGGAGGGGGTATGGGTTCGTGCCCTGGTCCAGGAGGATCCCACGTGCCGCAGAGCGGCTGGGCCCGAGAGCCATGGCCGCTGAGCCTGCGCGTCCGGAGCCTGTGCTCCGCAATGGGAGAGGCCACAACAGTGAGAGACCCGCGTACTGCAAAAAAAAAAAAAAAAAAAAAAAAAAAAAAAAAAATATATATATATATATATATATATAAATAACAGCAAAATCATCATCACATCTGAACATTTAACAGTAAGTTCTTAATGTCATCAAATATCCAGTATTCAGATTTCTGTTTTTCTTATATTTTTTACAGTTGTTTGTTTGAATCATGATGCAAGTTAAGTCTACTTATTGCAAATGATTGAAATGTTTTTAAGTGTTTTTAATCTATAAGCTCTCCCTTTCTCCCTCCTTCTCTCTCTCTCTCTTTCCCCTTGAAAGTCATCTGTGTAAGAAATCCAAGTCATTTGTCCCACAGAGTTTCCCACAGTCTGGGCTCCGTCGATTGCATCCCTATGGTGTAGTTTAACGTGTTCCTCTGTCCTCTGTGCTACTTGGGAATTGATAGCTCCATCTGGGGTCTTGATCACATTCCTAGGGGTGTTGTGTGCTTCCACCAGGAGGCACTGGATGTCCGCCGTCTCTCTGTGATTTAGCAGCTCTCAATCACCAGGGCTTGGATCCATCAATTCATTAGTGGAGACAGGAATTAAAAAAAAAAAAAAACATAGATGGATCCCTTCCCCATATACTAAGTGAAGTCGTGCTTTCTAAAATCTCACTCTGCCCTGACTACTGATCTAGTGCTTGTCGCACCAAGGTAGAGTCAGGAGCATGGATGTGCCTATGTTGGCTGCATGATCATGAACTCCATCAAGGAAGCATCTGTATCCTATACATCTTTGCATTTTGTTTCTCTAATTTGCTAGATCTGTGGTTTGGAGCAAGCTACTTAGTTTCTCTAACCTCAGTTGTCTTATGTGTAAAATGGGGCTGGCCCTAGGCCCTACTTTCAAGGGCTGTATCAAGCAAAGAGCTATTGCAGGCATAGCTTTTAGCTACCTTTTTTTTTTTTTTTTTGCGGTATGCGGGCCTCTCACTGTTGTGGCCTCTCCCGTTGCGGAGCACAGGCTCCGGATGCGCAGGCCCAGCGGCCATGGCTCACGGGCCCAGCCGCTCCACGGCATATGGGATCCTCCCAGACCGGGGCACGAACCCGTATCCCCTGCATCGGCAGGCGGACTCTTAACCACTGCGCCACCAGGGAGGCCCAACTTTTAGCTACCTTTGCTGTGATCCCTAGGCTTAGTGCATTGCTGGGCACTCACCAAGTACCTGTTGAATCACTGATGAGTTAATGAAATGGGATGTAATATTAAGTAATTTACAAATATAGTGAGTAACATGAGTGTGAAAAGATAGTTAATAGGGCAACGTGGTATAGTGAAAGGACTTTGGATCACGAGATAGAGGACTCAAAGATGCTAGATTCAACATTTGAACAGTGGGTCTCAACTGGGGTGATTGTGTTTCTCCCCCACCCCAAGGGGACATTTGGTGTTGTCTGGAGACATTTTAGCTGTCACAACTGGGGGATGTGTTACTGGCATCTAGTGGGTGGAGGGATGCTGCTAAAAATCCTACAACATACAGGACAATCCTCTCTGCACTACCCCCTCCCTAATTAAGAATTATATATAGACTAAAATGTCAGTAGTCCTGAGGTTCGTGAACCCTGTTCTAGAGACTTCCTACTGAAAGTATGGCTCACAGGCCAGCAGCATCAGCATCATTTGAGCTTGTCAGAAATGCTGAATCCTGGGCCCTAGCCCAGACCTCCGGAACCAGAATCTGCCTTTCAGCAAGACTGCCACAAAGTGATGTGTATGCTCACTAAATTTGGAGCAGCAGTGTTCTAGAATGGTGCTTCTCAATCTTGGATACCTGTCAGAATCGCCTGGAGGTAGTGGTGGTGGTGAAAATCCCAATGCCCAGGCCAAGCCCAATACTGATTAAATTGGAACCTCTGCGGGGTGGAACCCAGGCACTGGTATTTTTTAAAAATTCTCCTTATTCATTCCAGTATGCAGCCAGGGTTGAGAATTACTGATCTAGGAGCTCATAGGCTGATGGCGTAGACGGACTTGTCAGTAGATTAAAGTGCATGGTGATAGGTCATTCTGAAAGAACAGAGCCCTGGTGGAAGAAATTAAGCCATCAGTGGGGACCAGTTTGTTGGGAGCTGTGGGGGCCCAGAGGCCCTACTAACACAGGTGTGACCTTGAGCAAGTCATTCCCCGCCCACCCCCATCTCCAGGGTTGTCCCAGTTTCTTTGTCTATTAAGAGAAGATCTTCAAGCTGGTCCATAGCATGGCTTAATGAGGGTTTGGTGAATGAAGAATCAAATGAATGACTGATCTTATACTAAGTTAAACAAGTGCTACAGACAGCAGATGGTCCAGGACTCCAGGAGCAAGAGTCACTCATCAGTGACAGTTTCATGAAGGAAATAGGATTTTAGTGGGGCTCCGGGGCAAGCCCTCCAGCGTGGGAAGAACGGACACCTCTTTCCTTTTGTTCCTGTTGGGAAGAGAGCCTCCTTGGGCTCAGTGCCTCCGAGGAGAAGCATTAGTCCCAAACATCTCCCACCCTGCTTTGTAATCAATGCAGGTCCCTATTTCAGCATAGCCGTAAATCATTAACAGCCATTTTTAGAGGTCAGCAGGTAGGGGTTTCTTACCCCCCCTCACAGGGTTGGAGGGAAAGAGGTTCCACAATTTTCCACAGCCCCTGCCTCCTGGTGCTGCAGAAGGAGAAGGACCCCAGTTCCTTGGTACCCCCTGTACGTTATAAAGCTCTTCACTGCTAAAAACAAGTGATGGTTTTAAATGCCGGCGTAAAGGGTTAGAAATGGATTTAACCTCATCAGACACTTCCATATCTGAGTTACCTTTGGAGCTGCGGATCACGGGCAACGTGAAAGGGTTCCATGCGTAGAGCAGTTTTTTGTTTTTTGTGTTTTTTTTTTTTTTGCGGTGCGCGGGCCTCTCACTGCTGTGGCCTCTCCTGCTGCGGAACACAGGCTCTGGACACTCAGGCTCAGCGGCCATGGCTCACGGGCCCAGCCGCTCCACGGCATGTGGGATCTTCCCGGACCGGGGCACGAACCCGTGTCCCCTGCATCGGCAGGCGGACTCTCAACCACTGCGCCACCAGGGAAGCCCCGTAGACCAGTTTTGAATGCATTTTTCTCCCTCAGAATTTTGCCTGTCATGCCGGCTCAGGGAGTAGGATAGAGATGTGCTTGGTGAATAAATGGCCCTCTTCCTGGTACTTGGGGAGCTAGAGAGATGGAAAATGTGCCCTCACGAGGCCTAGTTGGGGATTTTTGCCCGCTTTCCTGGGAAAGCTATACTCTGGCAATAAACTGAGTTGAAAGAAGACATGTTCTTATATTGGAGGCCAGCATCTGAAACTCCTTATATTTAGGGAATTTTCCACTCTGTGAGTCTTGGAGGGGAGCAGAAGTGGGAAAGGGCAGTGCCCACTTCCTCAGTCCTCTTGGCAGCTAAGTATTGAGCACATGACCTGGTTTTAGTCAATCAGACTCACCCGTCTGGGGAAACCCATTGGAAACTGTAGAGTGCTGTGGCTAAGTCACAGCCACTTCCTCCCCTCCTCTCCATCTCCCGGGAAGCCGTCGTCCCCTCCAGCTACCAGCTGGCTCAGAGCTGGTTCTGTCTCAGGGGACCCAAGTCTGGCGTAGGCCACAGAGACACAAAGATCCTAAGATGAGGCAGACAGAGCTGGGACTAGGCCCTTGCTCACCCTCTTAGGAAGTTTGACTTTTATCCTTCAAGCCGTGGGAAGCCAATAGAATGTTTTTAAGTGGGAGGGGTTTGTGAGTGCAGGTGGGAGATTCTGCCATCAAATCTGAACTTTAAGAACATTTGCGTTGGGGGGTGGATGCATGGAGCAGGAAAGCCAAGGCAGTCATCTCAGCGAGCAGTGAGGCTGCCTGGACCGGGGTGGTGGCCCCTGCATCTCCCAGGTGCCTTTCTTCCACAGCCTCCTCCAGACTCTTCCTTCAAACCTCCAGGTCCCCCTGCTGCCCCTGGGCATGCTTGTCTATCAGTGATGGATGACCTAACCCACAGGATGGGCCCTGGGAGGAGATTTGAGCCCTTGACCAGGTGGTAGGGGAGATTTTTTGAAGATGGGGCCCGCTTTGTCTTGGTAATGCAGACACAAACAAAAAGAACACCTGGCAAAATATTAGACTCTCAGAATCCTAAGATCTCCTAGCTGCACGGGCTTTGAGTGTCTCTGAGCCGAGATGCCCAGGTGAGATCTTAGATGCCTAAGATCTCCCCTAGCTGCACGGGCTTTGAGTGTCTCTGAACCGAGGTGCCCAGGTGAGGCTGGGCTCTCCCATGCCACACCCCAATAATCAGTTGTGGAGCGTGAACATGTTTGGCAACAGGAACCCAACTTTCTCCCCAGACCATCCACCTCCTTTTAGGGAAATTCACATGGATTTGCTCCTTTCTTTTCTACTCTTCTGTGCCATCCCCACTGTATACCACTAACCCTTACATAACTGCATGTATAGGTCTGGGGGCTAAGTCCTTTTTGCTGATGGGGCTGAGCCCAGGATTAATCTCACTCTGGGGTCCCCAGTCCACGGGATAGAGGGAAGCAAGCTCCGGCGTAAAGGGAGAATTAGCCATAGTCCTACTGCCTGGCCAAGGAATATCAAGGGGCACTGTAATCACCTTCCAATCACCCCTCCTGAGGTGCTAACCCTCCCCTTCTCTCAGGAGAAAGCGCTGACCAGAGTGAATCTGAAACAGAGGGGAGGGTGACTGGAAATGACCTTGGGCTGAAGATCCCCATAGGAAGCCATCAGCCCGTCAAATCACCTTCCTCTTTGGCTCAGGCTTTGATCTCTCCCGAAATCCAGGTCAAAGTCAGGCCTCGGGCATCTCTCCCGGAAAGCTGTGGCTGATGCACCTTTGCCCACCGTTCCCCTAGGCCTCGGGACAGCACTGGGGACCCCTGGGTCCCCCCGCTCCTGCAGCGTGGCGGGGAGCTGCCCGCTGGCACCTGGGCCGAGCAATTAAGAAACTGCATTTTTCTCCTCCTGGCTTCCCTAATTGTTATTTTTGTCTCTGCTTTCAAACCAGCCTGGGTTTTCATTTCATCTTGCCCCAGCCCGGTGCGCCCGGCAGAAAAAGCCAGCTCGCTCAGTGGGGGGCAATTTTCCCAGCGTGTCCGGCGACAATTCCAACACGACTGCTTTGTACCTATAATTATAAAACCAGGGGCCACCAGAGTGCACCTATAGAGCAGAGTCTTGACTGTTCTTGGTTCTGTTTTAATTATTAAGCCTTAAAGCAAAAACGAGGTTTCAAAGAAAACTTTCTGTTCAGTCCTCAATAGAGTTAAAGGAGGAACATTTTAAGCTGATGAGCTGACACTTGTAGAAGCAAATACATTAAATAAATCATGATTCGTTTTGGGGGCAAAGTCTGACTTACATCAACTCTGGAAAAAATGGATCTTAATGAGTGACAGTTGGGTGTTTTCTGTCACTTCCTGAGGTAATGGCCGCAAGCTGACATTGCTCAGTGGGTGTCTCATACTTCTGAACAAAAGTTTTTTGGAGTGAGATAGACAAGGTAGAAATCCCAAGGTGACTGAGAGGAATGTCTAATGAGTGGAAAGACATATTTACTGGCAGCCTGTATGTAAGCCGTGACAGTTGACAGCACTTGATTGTAACAAATATAGTTGATGAAGAAAAGGCTGACAGACCGAGAGAGGGGGCCGGGGTGAGGGGAGAGAGAGTCAAAAGCCCTGCCTCTGCTGAGCCCTGTTAATGGTAAGTTGGATACAAAGCTCAGAGTCATGAAAGGGAGCCGGGATCTTGCACTGATGTCTAAACACAGTAATGTGTTGAGCTTGCAGGAGGTGGTAATAGGTTCGGATGTGTTGACCTTTTTGCCCATAACTTTAGAAGCTGATGTTTCTGGTAGCATCTGGGGCCAGAAGATGATCCCAGCTCTAGGGATGTGTGTAAGTTCTGTGACTTTGGGGCCCAGTGTACCCACGTCTCGGGCATAGGTGGGGCTTGGGGGCATAATTTATGGATGCCTCACCTGGGCAGCTACCGTGACCAAGAGCCACTGGGCTCTGGCCATTCCACCCCAGTGGGCACCAGTGAGGCTCCCATGGGGGTGGGAGGGAGCTCGAGCCATAAAACATCCTGCAATTGTCCTTTTTGTATGCCCCTTACCCGCTTCATTCTTCTGTTCCCACCCACCCCCCCGCTACTCAATTTCTCCTCGCACTCCACCTCTGCCCTCTCCCCGGCACAAAAGGAGTGATTGGCCTGGAAAAGGCAGATCCGACTGGCATATTAAATGATGACACTTTGTAACTGACTGGTCAGGGCTTCAACAATCGGCTTGCCGATGAGCTCTGCACTTCTTCCCCCAGGCAAATGTCACACTGAAACTAAACAGGATCTTTTTTCATCCTACATGCTGTTTTCTATGCCACATATTATTTTATAGTTGAGAATAGGCTAACTCTTTAAAATGCACAGAGCCTGCTGTACTTTTATCGTAGGCTCACTTTGGAGGAGAGGCTGGCTGGGGAGGGGCGGGGGGTAGTGGGAAGAGTATGTTGAGTGGGGATGAGGGTTTGGCCAACATCTTGACCTTGACCTTCTTATTGGTTGAATAAGTGAAGGTAAAAATTTTAAAGATTGAAAAGTGGATGGAGGTGATTAGAGCAAAAGAGACTAAAAAGCCATGAACTTCCTATATCAAGACAGGAAGTTGATTTGTCGTGATCATCATTTTTCTTGTTTTGATTGAGATTGCTTATTTCTGTGTTGATTTTATGACTGCACTGTGATTTAGAAAATAGAATCCATGCCTGTGGATTCCTCAAATCCAAGTAAAGTGTCAGTTCCCTGACTTATATTGCCCCAGTTAAATGGAAAACTCTTTCTAATAATTTTGGCTAACATGACCCACTTTCTCTAGGTTGGTTCTTGTTAACTTGATTCACTGCCTTGGGAGGAGAGCTTCGGTAAGACCAGGTTAAATGGAGTCCTTCCCAGGCCATGAGATGGGGCCTGGCTCAGTGTCAGGGATACGCAGTGACTTCAGCACAGTGGGTTAGGACTTCCCATATGGACCAACAACTCCTGAAAATGTCCTCTACGTGGCCCAGTCATGAGAGATGGGGAATTATGGGTCATCCAGAAGCTAGGACTTCTTATGAATTGGATAGCAACTTTTAGAATAAGATTTGGGGAATGGGGGGAGGTGGAGGATTGAGTGGAGAAAGCCTTGTAGCTCAAGAAAGAGGATTTGATTTGAGATGGTTTGAGATGAGCAGTTATTTGGGGGAGAGATGAGACACAACGGTTCCTCTCCTTTGCTCCAGAGGCATAGGTTTATCATCATGTTTACTTTTTCTTGAGCAAGTTGGTTTTTCTTTCTGAGCTTCAGCACCCTCCTCTGTAGAATAAAGTCATTAGTCTAGATAACCTTGGATGTCTCCTCCTACCCCAATCTTTTGAATGTCATGACCCATCAAAGCAGGTTTCAGGGTCTTCTGCCAGAAGGACATTTTACTTCCATTAAATAACATCCTCATGGCCAGCTAATCAGCCTGGGGCTCCAAAACCATGAGGTCAGACTCAAAATCATTTAGGCCCCACAATATCCACTTAAAGCTGAGACCACCTGGTTTGGGCTCCCCACCGCTAACGGCTACCCCTAGATGTGCTTCCAACGCTGATGGCTGGTGCGGGGCAGGCCTGCGAGGATCCTGGTGAGGACTGGAAGGGGCAGTCTCCAGGAATGGGCGCGGCCCGCTTTTCTCCTGTAGAGGACACGGCAACCATAGTCACCTAAGAGGCAGAGGGGAGGGTCAGTGTATTAGTCCTGTATTTAATCCTTCCTTTCCTACAGGAAAGGGAAAACTTTTCTCAAGTCTTCTCTGGCTCAGTGAGTTTCCTCTTCCCCCCCAGAACTGTTTTCATATGCAGATCCCACCTTCCAAATCCACCGCTCAGTAGCCCCAGTGCTGGAGTGGAGCAGTGCCAGTCGGCAACGAGGGGCTCAGGTTCTGGCCTCTCTTCGGCTGATAATTAGCTGTGCAGGGAGGTCTCAGAGGTTTCTGTGAGTCTCAGCTTTATCTTGAGTAAAATGAGGGAAATGGACAAAATCAGTACTTCTTTACTTTTAATAATAACTTTTATAAAGTGACTTTCTGGGCTTCCCTGGTGGCGCGGTGGTTGAGAGTCCGCCTGCCGATGCAGGGGATACGGGTTCGTGCCCCGGTCCGGGAAGATCCCACATGCCGCTGAGCGGCTGGGCCCGTGAGCCATGGCTGCTGAGCCTGCGCGTCCGGAGCCTGTGCTCCACAGCGGGAGAGGCCACAGCAGTGAGAGGCCCGCGTACCGAAAAAAAAAAAAAAGTGACTTTCCACCCGCAAATAGAACCGTCTCTAGAACTCCTGTATGTATATATATATATATGAATGACAAAATTGTAGGGCTCTGATTGAAGTGGAGGAGGGCCGTGGCGACCTCTCTGGACGCCCTCAGCTGCTCCGAGATGTCCCTCCAGGGCCCCCCCAGCTCACGGGGAAGGGGACACGATGTGTCTGGATGGCAGCCGAGACCCCTCGGGCGCCCCCCTTGGTCACACGTGATTCCCCCTCACCATCTGCCCTAACTCATTCTGAGGAGAGGAAGGCCTGCCTGATCGAGCTCAGGTCATTAGCAGGCGGACCGCGTTTTCCCAGTCTGTTGAGAAGCCTGCAAGGGGCCGCAGCGCAGAGGGAGTTTTCTGTTTACTTGGTTGTTGGCGGAGGAAGAAACCAGATTTCTGCTTTAATCCCAGATCAGCACGTTCTAGCCATTCTGGCTATATGAGAGTCCACCCCTGTCCCCGCACCCCACGTGTGGAGAAGGGCCAGCACCTGCTGGGCTTAACCCTTCGCTCGCCATGCCTTTGTTTTCTCCAGGGAGAGCAGACGGAGAGCAGGAAGCAGGCCTCAGAGGCCTCAGAGGTCTGCACCCGGGGCCTCCGGTCTTCTGAAAACCTTCCACGTTGGGGAACCGCATACCCTCGATCTGGAAAGCAGAGGTGTTGCCGCCCGCACGACTCATCCAGGGGCGGTGTGGAGGGAACACCGGAAGTCGAAGGAATTCTGGACAGAGGTGCCCTCCTCTATGCAAACAATCTGAATTCACTTCAGAAGCATTGGTGGCTGTGAATATGGGAGCAAGGCAGCTGTGAAACGTGAGGCTTCGTGTGCCTCCTTGCACAGGAGCAAGAGTGACGCTGGCATGTGGCTTTAATTATAACACCAAGAGCTCAGCCATACTGAATACTTAACTATGAGCCATGCCCTGTACCAAGTGACTTAGGAGGTTTATCTCACTTACTACTCACTGCAACCCTATGAGATACATCTCTTATCATCCTTGATTTGTAGATGAGGAAACTTAAGACCCAAGAAGGCCAAGAAAATTGTCCACAATCACACAAATACTAAAGGATGGAGCCAGAACTCCACCCTGGGCTTCTGCAGCTCCCTGGTGATCCCATTCACTGGCCTTTCTCAACTGCTCTATGCCTTTGGCACAAACACGATCCAAGAAGATGGATTCTAACGGATTCCTGTCCTGCTCAGACGCTTGCTAGCTGTGCCACCCTGGCAGAACAGGTCCTGCCGTATGGGGTTGTTCCAAGGACACGTGATACACGGAGAGCACATGTGCAGTGTTCACCAGCCATCCCATAATAACAGTGCTGGACACTGGACTGCTGACTGTGCATCAGTCCTGTCCCAACTGTTCCATGTACATCATTTCATCAAAAGCTCACAATGGTTCCATGAGTTACTCATTTTTATCGCCTTTTTCTTGATGAGAAAAATAAAGCCCAGAGAGGTTAGGGAATTTACCTGAGATCGCATGGCTAACAGCAGAAACAGATATGAAGCTGGGCAGTCTGACTGCAGGGCCTGCCTCCAACTTGTGTTCTCCTTTTACATTAGGTAATTAGTTCAACACAGATTTATGGGATATTTGTTATGTGTCTAGCACTGTCTTGGGCACTGAGGCTAAAATAGTGAGCAAGAAGATCAGATGTGGTTTCTACTCTTTTAGAACTTAATATTCCAGATGGGAACCAGCTCGTAATTAAATTATATAAATATATAATAAATGTAGAATTGGAACCGTAGGAAGAGCTACGGAAGAGAAGAGAACGGTGCTCTAAGACTTGACCCAATTGGGGAGGACAAGGAGGACTTCCTGGAGGAAGTGACAATTCAGCTGAGATCTGAGGGGTGAGTTGGAGTGAGGTAAGTAGTGGGCAGTGTCACTGGTGGGGATGGGGTGTGTAAAAGCGTTCCATGCAGAGGGAACAGCATGTGCAAAGGCTTCTGGCAGGAGGAAGCGTGGGAATGTGTGTGGAGCATGGTGGAAGGCTACGTAATTTGCAAGGCCCAGTGCAAAACAAAAATGTGGATCCCTTGTTAAAAAATTAAGAATTTCAAAATCATGAGAACAGGAACCTTCTGCTTGTGGGGCCCGATGTGGCTGCAGACATCACAGGCCCATGAAACCAGTCTTGGCTGGAGACAGAAGGCTGGGGAGGTAGTCAAGGCAGATCATAAAGCCCTCAAGGCCAAGTTCAGGATTTTGTCTTGCTGGATCTTTCTACAGGGTCACTCTGCTGGGTAGAGAAACATTTGGAGGGGAGCCAGATGGGTGGCTCTTAGCAAGGGGTAAGGGGCCAGGCAACCTGGGGAGGCCTGAAGGCTTCAGGGCTGAGGCGGGTTCCCCCCTCCCCAGACCTGGCCTGGTTTCTCTGCTGAGGGAAAGGGAGAGTGACGCCCACCCCCTTGATGACCAGAACGAGTGGGCAGAGATCCGAGCCTCGGAGCCTTTTCATGGTCAATTGCACGGGCCTCTTACAAAGGCTCTGCGACTTTCCCCCTGACCTCCCAGAGGCTGGTGGATGAACGTGACTCCCTCGTGTCCAAAGCCAGGGGGTGGGGGCCGGCTGTGTGTGGGAGTTTTTGAAGAGCTTTTTAAAAGGGGGACCCCAGACCTGAGGACAATGAGAGCTGAATCCCCGAGACTTCTGCCTTTGTGTTCAATTCAGTTCGAAATGGCTGCCCTGTGTGTGTGTGTGTGTGTGTGTGTGTGTGTGTGTGTATGTATATATATATATTCCAAGTAAAGTCAAACCAGCCAGAACTGTTTCTGCTCTGAGCCACAGAGAACTTTTCTGAACACCAAACTCAGTGGTTTTCCTCCAACCTGGTGTGTTGTATGCAGACAGACATTTTACTGCAACAATTATAATAGCTCATTTGGAAATTACTGTCTGGTTAGGCAGCTGAATCCACGCCTGGATCCAGCTTCAAACCCAGATATGGGGGCAAATTAGCAACGACATCAAGTTTTGGGTTTTATAAAAAGTGCCAGGTTGGGAGAAGAGAAGCCTTATTGTTCCTGCAGCCGGGGGTGAAGGTTAATACTCCGGGCCTTGGCTGCCTGCGTCCGGGGCTCCCCTCTACCACACAGCACACTCTGAAGACCGCCAGGCACACTGAAGCTCATTAGAGTTTCTGTCTTCATAGTGCTCCCCTGGAACACCCATCCGGCCTTTGACTGCTGTGGAGAAGGACCAGCCATGAGTCCCAGGGCGCTAGAGACCAATCTTTCCCCTCCTGATGCTCCTTTCACTCTGAGGGAGGCCCCTGCCTCTGCCCAGGGGTCTCTGGGTCTGGATGGCTAAAGACCCCAGTGTCTTTGGGGGCCTCTCAGTTAAGGTTAATTACACAGACAAGGCATCGATGCCTCCTCTCCGGGATGGTTGGCAAACTTGACTAGACTCAAAATGAACCTCTTTGATTCCATCTGCAAAATTAGATCAGATTTGATAAAGTAAAGATGTACCCTTTGAAGTATTCCCTATCAACATAAGTGCTAAGAACACTTGAGTGAAGGAATTTGAGCAGTTTTGAAAGCAGCAGCATGGAAACTTCAATGAGGATTGCAGCTAAGGGCATGCCCAGAAGGCACGGGACTAACTGCGTCTATCCTGCAGGCAATAAGCAATTGCTAAAGATTCCAGACTTTTCAAAGTTCAGAGTTCAACGCATAAAAACTTTGCTGAACTTGTGGTAGGCTGGACTCTGTGTTTTGCATTCTGTTTTCAGAGGCTCTCAGAATCCCGGCAGTTTTTCTGTTTCTGTGCCGTCTCTGCACAGCGGGAACAAAGCTGTTTTTTTTTCTCTTCAGCTTCCATACCGAGGAGTATGCATTAAACCCTCAAGCTGCTTTCCTGGGGTATGGTCTCTCCAGAGCTGCAGGGCAGGACAGCAGCAGGTGAAAAGCATCTGTTTATAGAAATGAGAAGCAAAAGATCTGCGTCGAAGCCCAGCTCTGTCGCCGTCTTGCTGTGTGACGTTGATGGAGTCCTTCAGTGTGTCTAAGTCCCAGCTGCTTCCTCCGGCTTCCACTCCAGCTACCAGTTACCGAGTCCCTTCTACGGGCCAATAATAACCTACCTCTCAACGGCACTGCACCCAAACCCATGACTGAGCCCATGCTAGGTGCTGGGGAGAGGATGCTAAATTACTCACTGTGTGGTCCCTCTTGGTCTAGCGGGCCACAGAGAGACCTGAACCACTGCTTTAATGGAAAGGGCCAGGTGTGTTCATAGGGGCACATACCAAGTGCTACGGGAGCTCAGAGAAGGGGGCAATTCATTCCTCCAGGGGGGATCCAGGAAAGGCCTAGAAGTGAGAGGAGAGGATTGGAGCTGATGAGCTGGTGAACAAAAAGCATTTTGCAATTTTGGGGGGTTAGAAAAGGTAAGCTCTTTTGCATTCTGATTTCAGGTAATACAAAATAGTGTGCAAGCTGGATTCTTTTCTCTGAGCTTGGACTGGATTGATGGTAACTTGGGAAACTCTTTAGTTTCAGAAGAACAAAGGGATGCAGTGAGGGTTTAAATCCAATAATCAATGTTGAGGGGGAATTTATTTTAAAAAAATGAAAACGTGTGGGAGAGGCCAGTGAGAGGGACCTCAGACTGAAGTGCTGCCATCTGGGCAGCCTAGATATCAAGGGTGGGGCCTTGGTGCTGTATCCTTGAGGCGTCACTTGTCTTGAGGTCAGCTGGAGGTCCAGATGTTGCCTCCTATTGTTGGGAAACACAGGAAGGCTCAATAAGTACAGCATTACCTTCCCCCGCCGCCCCCCCGCCCCCTATTATGTTGAATAAGAGTAGCAGGGATAGGTATCCTTGCCTTGTTCTTGATCCTGGGGGGGAAGCATTCAGTCTTTTGCCATTCAGCATCATGTTAGTGTGTAGGTATAGATGCTCTTTATCAAGTTGAGAAGTTTCCCTCTATTTCTAGTTTGCTGGGAAATTTTTTTATTATGCATGGGTATTGGATTTTGTCAAATGCTTTTTCTGCATCAATTGATATGATCATATGATTTTTCTTCCTTAGCCCATCGGTAAAGTAGATTACATTGATTGATTTTCAAATGTTGAACCAGCCTTGCATGCCTGGAATAAATCCCACTTAGTCATGGTATACAATTCTTTTTATAAACCGCTGGCTACAATTTGCTAATACTTTGTTGTGGATGTGTGTGTCTAAGTTCATGAGGGATATTTGTATTGTCTTTGTCTGGTTTTGGTATCAGGTATCAACATTCCATCTTCTTCTGTTTTCTGGAAGAGATTCTGTAAAATTGGTATTGATAAGCCATTTTACAGGGCAGTTCTGATTTTCTTTAGGTAATCTTATATACCCAACCCAGAGGTACCTTTTGGTTAGTATGGTAGGGAGGATGGCTTTGTACCACGCCCTGAAACCAGGGGACCATAGACCAGGTTCCCGCCCACTCTAGGAGTTGCTCTAATCTAACCCACCTTAACATGATTGCTCCTTTATTGGGCACCCCCCTTTACAGTCATCAGTTCTCATCTGTGTGTTGGTTCCTTCAGTGCATCTGGCGCACTGTGCTGGACCTGAAGCACCATTGGGAACGTGCCACCTCACCAACGAGCGCTAACCCCTCCCTCTGCTCCCTCTCCCTTCCTCGCCCCTTCCCTTCTTTCTCTAGCCTTTCCTTCACCTCAGGTACCGAGCTGAGTATAGCACACTTCTCAGCACGGGGTGTAACATCACCTTTGGTCCATGCACGGCACTCCCTTCCTTTCCAGTCTTCACCTCCATTCCTCTTCCGCCTCCGGTACTCAAGCTAACGTGTTCGATGCTGTATGTTTCCTATTGCCTCTGAAACGAATTACCACAAGTGGGGTGGCTTAAAACAACACAAATTTATTATCTTACAGCTCTGGAAGTCAGAAGCATGAAATGGGTCTCACTGAGCTAAAATCATATGTTGACAGGATTGTGTTCCTTCGAGAGGCTCTAGGGGAGAATCTGTTTTCTTGCCCTTTCCAGCTTCTAGAAGCTGCCTGCGTTCTTTGGCTCCCAGCCCCCTTCCATCTTCAAAGCCACGGATGGCTGGTCTAGTCTTTCTCACCCGAATCACTCTTACACTTGCTCTCCTGCCCCCTCTCTCATGGCTCTTGTGATTATATGGGGACCCCCTGAATAATCCAGGATAGCTGCCCATCTCAAGGTCAGCTGATTAGCAACCTTAATTCCCTCTTGCCGTATAATATGCCATATAACATGGCATGTTCACAGGTTCCGGGGATTTGGATGTGGACATCTTTGGGTGTCATTATTAACACAGACATATACATTAGGTACGTGTGTATCACTGCAAAATAATACAATGTTATTTTGAATGTGTAAGGGTTCGTCATTTAAGTGAATGGACTTGGGCTGTAGGGCTCTTTCTGACTCTTAAATTTTACTCCAAAACTATGTTTTCAAGTTGTATTCATGTTGTATATAGAGAGAGTACATTACCCCTAACTCCTACAGTGTATTGCATAATAGACACCCCCTCATAATCGTATTCATTTCCAAGTGATAGACGTCTAGATTGCTTCCAACTCCCTAATGTTACAGACAATGCTGTCCCGAATACCCCATGCCCATCCTCATATGGCCCTGGTTGTATTTCCTTACTTAATTTTCACTAAGTAATGTTAGAGTGCTCCCCACAGCGGCTGCCCCTGTCCACACACCCCACCAGCCTCCTTCCCCATGCACTTTGTGCCTTTTTTGACTTTGGCTTGCCAGCTCCCATCATTTCCCAGATGAAAAGCAGCCAGAAGGGGGAGGGAAAGCAATATTAACTCATCACCTACTACGTGATCTACTAGATGATGCTGTGTTGGATGCTCTATGTACTTTATCCCCTTTCATTCTAACACAATCCTATGTGGTTGATAATATTGAACCTATTTTCTTTTTTTTTTTTTTTGCGGTATGCGGGCCTCTCACTGTTGTGGCCTCTCCCGTTGTGGAGAGCACAGGCTCCGGATGCGCAGGCTCAGCGGCCATGGCTCACGGGCCCAGCCGCTCCGTGGCATGTGGGACCCTCCCAGACCGGGGCACGAACCCGTGTCCCCTGCATCGGCAGGCGGACTCTCAACCACTGCGCCACCAGGGAAGCCCTGAACCTATTTTCGACATGGGAAAACTAAGGCTGAGAAAGATTAAGCTCTTAACCCAAGGTCGCACATACAGCAAGTGCCTGATCCAGAATTTGAATCCAAGCTGGGCTAAGTGTCTACTGTAAATGCTCCCATCATGCTCTAGGCACATCTGACTCTCCGTGTGCACGGTAGCTCTAAGCTAAATTCTCAGTCTAGGAGAGTGGTTAAGAGCGTGGGCTTTAGAGCCAGACCTCACTTCAAACGCTGGCTCCGTCACTTATTAGCTACATGACTTGGGGTAAGGAGCCTAATTACTTTAAGTCTCTGTTTTCTCATGTGGAGATGGGCTTATGTATGTCCTTCGATTATGTTTGTAAGCCTCTTAGCAGTGTGTAGCGCGTAGCAGGACTAAACAAGTGGTAGGGATTGCTGCAGTATCAACCTATGTTGCCTCCTCTACCCCAGACTCTGAGCTGCTTACAGGGAAGGACATCTATCCATTCATCTTCATTCATTCTTCACTGATCTGTGTACCAACCTCATGGCAACTAGAACAGTTGCAATAACTGTTCGTTGCAATAACTGTTTCAATAACTGTTCGTTATTGAAACGAACAATAACTGTTTCAATAATTGTTCGTTGAACTACTCAGCTCCAGAGCTCATTCCAGTTATGGCTGGCAGTTTCCACGGCCCTTGGATGAAGGGTCTTGGATCTCCAGGTTGCTTATCAGGGTAGGGAGAGATGAGGGTTTCTTACCTCCAAGCCTTCAGTGATCTTTCTAGACCTTGCTGCTACCCTCTTCGTAACATCTGTTACTCCCGGTCCCCATCACTCTCTCCCGTCTCTTCTCTCAGAGCCCTCTTTCGCTCCCCTTGGGGGAACCAAAGTGTGATTCTCCTCTATGTTTCCCCCTTTGCTGGTGAGGTGGGGTGCACATTGCCGTCAGCGTTGCACTTCCTCGTCTGGAGGAAGGGAGCTCTGCACAACTGTGGCTTGCCTGTCAATTAGGCAGTTCTGCACCTGTGTGATTTCCTTGAGCGCTTAATAAAAATTGGGTGATTAGAGAACCTCAGGCAGCACTTTCTTAAACAGTCATTAAACAATCATTACAGATAGAAACAGCTACAAGCAGCTGCTGAGAGGGTGTGTGGCTCCTAACAACATAATTCTTCTTCAAGTCAGAACGAATGTGTAATCAAAGCACAAATGGGAACAGTTTCAAAGTTCTGAGGCTTCTCAGGCAAACCTATAATACATCAACCAGCCTAAACTGGTGTCCAAGATGTTCAGGGAGAATTGACACATGGTGTAGCATTCTAAGTAATTCACACCTAAGCCAGGTTTTGTTTTCCTCTCTCTCTCTCCTTTTAGGGGCGTCCTCACAGCCTTTCAAGTTTGGGTGCTGCTGCCTGTCTTAGCAAAGTTGGAGAAGTTGTGGTTGAGATGGGTTATAACTTGGTATTTAAAGTAAGTCCTCAGGAGGCTTTCTTAAGGCTGCTGGGGTTCAAGTGCTAGACACAACATTTAAAAGCTGTGTGACCTTGGGGAAGTTACCTAATCATTCTGAGCCCCAGTTTCTGCATTGTTAAAATGTAGATGATTACTGTATAAAAGCTGTATAAAATTGTTATAAAAGTGTATTGTGTTGATGGACTTCCTCACCCCTGTTTTTTGATGTGGGTGCTCCCGGAGTGAAAAGTGGTCCTTTAACTGTGAAGGCTTCTCTGCTCAAAGATATCAACTCCTTCACATTCCACCAGTTATCAGACTTCAAGGTGCACAGGAATCAAAGGGGCTTGTTTAAAATGCAGATCCCTGGGGCCTACCAGGAACGATTCCGATTCTGATAGGAGCGGGGCCCAGAAACCCATAATTGTAATAGGCACCCAGGTGATTCTAATGCAGATGATTCAAAGGCTACACTTTCAAAAAGAATGAATTAGTGTCATTTAAAAGACACCCACAGGGAGAGCTAGGGCTATAGTCATTTATGTCTTAATGTGAATAATTCAATCAGATTGCTTTCCTATCAATGCCTCTCGCCAGCCATTCTTGAGGGAGTAGTCTTTTTCATAGCTTGGGAGGAGAGAAGAGCAATTTTGGTCCCTAGACATACCTGGAGAGGATAAGTTCTAGATGCTGCCCCTTGGGCAGTCAGAGGCATCCGTAGTCCAAGAGGGGTCATGGTGAAGGTGGAGGTTCTGAGAGGTAGAGGGGCTAACTCGTAGTTATTGCCAGGATTTGCTTTGCAGCAAAGACCACGCTTTATGCCACTAAAGACCTTTTTGAGTCCTTTTGGTTGGCGATGGCCCTTTGAGATCAATGAGAACACTCTTTAACTTTCTTTGTGGTTTTTCAGGCATATAAGGTGACTTAAGCAGAGATACCATTCTGGTTTATTTTTTTTGTGGGCTGTCTTCCTGTAGGTATCACTTTCTCAGTACTGGGGCTGTAATTCCCAGGACCTCTCTGGCTTCAGATGTCAGGTCATCTAGAAGTGTACTATGAGGCCATTCCTGGAAAAGTTCTGCCTCGGTCGATCCAGCAGTATGCTCTACAGGAGGGAAGTGATGGCCGTTGTGTTGGTAGGGAGAGCCCCAGTCCTTTAGGTTTCAGGGCAATATCCGTCCCAAACATCAGATGTGCAGATACACGTATTTTCTCACAAGGGAAGAGAATGAAGACTATTCCATTGTACTCGTAAAATTACACAGTACAATGTGTATGTGATAAAACTAAGTTCATGTCTTGGATGAATTTAGTTGATTTGGGGTATTGATTGGACCACATCTGATACTTAAGAAAAAATTTTGTTTGAGAGCTGAGAGTAGGGCTGAGATGATTATATTATAACAAGAAAAGGTACTGTTTACTCCATTATCTCTCTATTTCATAGCTGAAGGAATTGATTTCTTTCTTTAAATTTTTCATTTCTGATTATAAAAGCAATGCATAGTCATTGTGGAAAAATTTGAGTATAGCCTTCAAATATATGTGTTTTTTTTTAACATCTTTATTGGAGTATAATAGCTTTTACAATGGTGTGTTAGTTTCTGCTTTATAACAAAGTGAATCAGCTATACATATCAACACACACACACAAAGATTTTTATAAACATGAAATGATACTGGAGAAGTTGTTTTGTAGCCTGACTTCCTTTTTACTTATAATTATATTATGAAATTTCTCATTTTAATTTTTAATCCCCTATTTTCAATGGCTCTATTGCAATATTTCACTATTTTTAAAAGTGAATTCCTATTATTAGGGTTTAAGTTATTGTATTTTTTCCTACGATACAGAATTGCTGTAACAAAAATTCATATATGTAGATCTTTGTACACATTTCTGATTATTTCCTTGGGGTAAAATTCTTAAAATTGCTGAGTCAAAGAGTATGCTCAATTATACGGTCTTTGGTACGTATTTGTCAAATTGCCATTCAGAAAGCTCATTTCAATTTTCATTTCTACCAACAGTCTGGGAGAGCACCCACTTCCCAGCTTCCTTGTTGCCACCACTACTGATTTCTTTTAAAATAGCTTGAACTTCTTTAGACAACTCATGATAGTTGTCTTATCATTGTCAATGATAGTCAACTTATCACTTGCCACCCGATCTCCAAATGGTTGTCAGCTATAGTTTGAATGAAATTATGCATCACCCTGAGGTGTGGACATGACAGCTTATATGAGAAATACTAATTTTGTCAACCTGGAGGAACAAGCATTTAGAATCATCCTGCCCCCTCCCTGATGAAGAATTAGAACACATCTATAATCTCCTGATCCGCCTTGGACTCTAATCAGATTAAGCCATCCCTAACTGGGGTGGGAAAATTCTTTATTTGCAGAGGGGTGAACAGTCACATAGACAGTGCCAAAAATAACCCTCGCATCTCAAAACACAGGGACAGGTGCTCAGATGGAGTTTTAAGCGGGGTCAAGCAGGGTGTGACAAGAGTTGTATAGTTTTCTCACCTGTACCGAGGTTCCCGTGTTTCCCCAATTCCAGACTTTGGAATTTGCTTGGAAAAGGGATATTTGTGGCACCACAGGGTCCCCCCAGACTGCCCACATTGAACCCTGCCCACTCTGAACTGATAAGTCTTGGGTACCATGTCGATCCTGGCACCAATGGGCTGTGAAAGGGGATTAACACTCAGGACAAGCTTCCCCCTCGTCCACAGGAACCAAAGCCGACTATGGCAGCTAATGTCTGCACCCGCCTGTGATACAGAGGGTTAGCCCAAGCTGGCCTTCCTGAGGATGCCTTGCCGTCCTTTTCTAGCTAAAGCTAAGAGTGGCAGATGAATGCAGAAGTGGTCCCACCCTCCCCTCTGGTTTTGGATGCATGAAAGCTGCAAGTTCTCCTACTAGGATATATATTCCTGATGCCCTGGTTGTTCAGATTGGTAGCCTGGAAGTTCAAATCAGCACCTGCTGGTCAGCAGGGGAGAGAGAAATGAGATCAGGAGGGGGTGAGAACGAGTTCTAAAGTGCAGGAAGCCGGGGAAATGGCTGCTTCAAGTCAGAAAGAAGTTGGAGGAGATCTCAGTGCGGAACCAAGAGGCCTGAGTTCTAATCTGAGCTCTGCCCCCAACCCCAGGGCTGTGTGACATCAGGTTAAGTCATGAGACCCCAGGGGCCTCACTGGCCTCAGTGGTCAGCGGAGGACATTGTTGGCCAAGGTAAGGGACCTTACAGCTTTGACTGTCTAAGCATGAAAAAAAGGGATGAGGGAACATGTAGAACAGGAAAAAAGGAGACCTTTAGGGGCAGTGCTCCCCAACCTTTTTCATGTCCTGATGCACATGAAGATCATACAATAACTGCCATGCTGGGGACACTGCTAGCCCAGGCACACAAAGGGGACGCTCGGTCACAGAGGAATGGAGTCCTGAAAAATGGTGCCCACCTCCAGCTACACTGCAAACAAGTAAAAACTGTATCAAACCATGAAATAAGGGCCGGATAATCCAACCGTTTGCTCATAGTGACTCCTTTGATGACCTTTTGGGAAATATCAAATTCTCGCACTGTTTTACAAGTCCCTGCCTGCGGCCGCGGCCTGCTGGTGAGGGTGCGGCGGGGTGGCCGGGAAATAAGGTCCTTTGGGAAGAAGGGGGAGGAGGGAAGCCCAGAGTCCAAGAGTCTTACTCACCTCATCTGTGCTTTCATCCGGAGAGCACCCCTAAATCTCCTCCCTGCTCCCTTCTTGGGGATCAGCTGGGGCAGGTCCTGTTCTCGAAGCCACAGGATTGATTAAAGGAATCAAGCCTTCCATATGGGGTCCTGCCTGTCTCTTAGGCTTTTCCTATTTTGTCATAACAACCTTTTTAACGTGCCTTATTTATTTTTTCCAGCCACCTCAAGAAACGGTGAGGTAACTGGGCCGAGATGATCGCCAAACACCTGCAAGATGCAGGCCCGGTGCCGTGAGCACGGAGGAGCCCGGGTAAGGCTCGCGAGCACGCAGATCAGCTGGCTTTCCCGCCCCCCCACCCCCCACCTCCTAAACACCTGCAGAGGCCTGTCACTTGGGACGAGAGGGCCTATTAGGGCTCTTGTAATTGAGATGGGGTGAGGGAATTTACAACGGCTCCGGAGTGGGAAACAGGGAGACGGCTTAGATGACAGGAAGCCGTCTCCTACGCTCCGTGGAGCAGATTGAGAAAGGTGGCCTGGGTAGTAATGGGGTTAGCTAATTCTGATAGTGAGAAGGGAAGGAGAGGCCGTCACCATAATCACGACTAATGGATTCCAGATGGAGAAAGAGAATTGTCCTCATTAGCGTGGTCGTACACACACACACACACGCACACACACACACACACCCAGAGAGACCCATTCCGCCCGCATCGCAGACTTTGATAAGTACTGTCAGGTAAGAATAGCCCACACCGCAAAGGTAGACGGAGAGCCTTGTCAATTATTTCTTCCGTTTCCCCCCCTTCCGTACCATCCTTGCATATGTAATGGTTTCATTAACCTCGAGACTTCTGCAGATGAATTGAAAACCCAGCTTACATGGCCAATTAGTTGGCAGCGCGTTCCGTACAGAGTATGGAAGTACCTTTCTCTTCCCCTTAAATACTGCCTGACTTCTCGACTGTATTTCATAAGTGTTAATGTAATGTTGCTGAAAGGAAATATGGCCAAGGCAGGAAACTTTTCCCCCCTC
This sequence comes from Mesoplodon densirostris, assembly GCF_025265405.1. NCBI lineage: Eukaryota > Metazoa > Chordata > Mammalia > Artiodactyla > Ziphiidae > Mesoplodon > Mesoplodon densirostris. The sequence goes on along the minus strand of NC_082661.1, from coordinate 17,819,884 downwards.
TCTGGGATGCAGCTGTTCGTTTGGTTTGGGTTGTTAATTCAAAACACTCCCAGGTGTCTATTTCATATTATCTCTTGTTTAGAACAAAATAAAATGAAACTGTCAAAACCTTTCTGTCTTGCTCGGTCCTCGGCTCAATAGCCCCATAAAGAGACCGGTGCGAGGAAGCAACTGCTCCCACTTGCCTTTCCTCGGTGAGGAGGGCGGGCCTTCGGGGTGAGGCTGCGACCTGCAGCCAACCTACCTTCCCTCACACAGGTCTTGTTGGAGTCCTGCTTCGGACCCCCTTCCCGCCGCTGGGCCTTTGTTCCCAGCCTTCCTCGCCAGGGCTGCCATTTCCACTCCATTTCCAGCTCTCTTGCAAAGCCTCCTGTCTGAAGCTTTCCCTGAGCACCCTGGTTTTCCAGTTTGAGCATGTAGTAAGTGCTCAATAAACGTTAGCTGTTATCAATATTTCTACTTCAGGAAGCAAGTAGGCTGTTCGGTGCTCAGGAAATAGTGAATAGAGTGAGAACTCTCAGGTGGCTTTGCCTATGATTTGCATATATCCCAGTATGCTATTTATAGCCATGCACTTGCTTATTATATAACGAAGCCTCCGTACCATGGACGTTTATCTTCTCTGCTGTCTGCCCTTGGCTACTCTGCCCTCGTGCCAGAAGCAGGCACTGAGCTGAGGCTGGGGGTCCTTGCTTGAAGCCCCAGCGTTCTCCCCAGGAGAAGGGCGTGCGGCTTTTAGGAGCTAAGCTGTTAGCATGTTCACAGTGACTGCTTCTTTTTTTAATCCAAAGTGACCTGTCATTTCTAGCAGCACAGGGAGAATGGCTCCTTTGGCTGACTTTATTTTCACAACTGGAATTTGGGGGGCTAGGTTAGGTGGTACCAGGGACAGCAGGATTTCACTCCCTCTTAGTGAGAAATCGTCTCTTACTGAGTCCACAACAGTCTTGACTCCAGCCCCTGGGACTCTGATCACAGGGGTCCGCACACGTCCCCAGCACAGCCCTGGCAGACCTTGGTCGTCTGTTGCTTGACAGGAAGGCGGTGGGCTCGTTCTCCTTGCTTGATGGCTTTCTGGAAAGTGAGATGCCCCTTTGTTATTGTTGTCATCTTCGAGGATCCTTAAAAGCATCGGTCCCCTCAGACCGATGTCTGTGCTGTTCCTTAAACTGCTCAGAGACACAGAGCGTCTGTGCTCTGGAGAAGGAAGCTTGGCACCGTGTCTTGAGAGCATATTTTGTGTTTTGAGCCACTTTTTCTGTAGCCTGGGGCCCGACTGATTTTAGGTTCAGCCTAACATCTTGGCCCGAGATCCCACGGAGAGCTGGAGGGACTTAAAGAAACAACAATTCAGACCCAAAGTCCTTGTTTTTACAGAATTGACCTTCCATCTGTTGACAATCAAATACTGAACCTATTAAGACTGGCGGTTCCCAAGCTGGGAGAAAGGAAGGAATTTCCCAGGTTCCCTGGAGACAAAGGACCTTTTGACTACACCTGGGGGTGAAGGGTGGCCAGCCCAGGTCACACGAAGCTGGGGATCACGTGAACGGGAGAGCAGCTGGGGAGATGGGGGCCGGGGGTCCCCCTACCTGAATTCTGATCTGCCAGAGAAGGGGGAGAGAGGAGGAGAACATAATAGAGAGTGATGAGCCACAAGAGGCTCCAGAATTCAGATGAGTGGCCCCTCGCCTCCCTGTGCCCTGAGACCCTGCTTTTCCACAGTCCGCGTGCCTGCCTTCTACTCTAGACCTTCAGCTCCTCGAGAGCGGGGACTGTGTCTCCCTCTTCTTTGCACAATTGCACGACCCGGCCGGAAGCAGATATTCCTGGAATAGATGAGTGTAGGGCACCAGAAAGGGGGCCGCTTAACGCAGGGCTCAGCGCCTTTGCGTGAATTAGGAAGTCACCCCCTGAAGGCAGACTCTGCCCGATGGGCACATGGCTTGATGGGTGAAGCACCCCCTCTCTTGGCTGAGTGTTGTACAAGGCACATTCTGAACAAGACAACAGTGGCCCCCCCCTAGATTTAGGAACTGGGGCTGATGTCCCAGGCCCCAGCCTTTAAGGCACCCTGGTCTGTGCTGGGCTGGTGGGTGGTGGTCTCTTGGGGAAGCGGGACACGGCCAGAAGGCAACGTCCTCCCCCAGGTGGCAGTGCCCCCCAGACCTTAAGGTCGGCGTGCAGGCAGTCTCTCCCAGCAGGCTTGTCCGGCTTCCTCTTCTAGGGCTTTCCCTCTGTCCTGCCCCTTTACGCTATCCTCTTAGGTCCCCATCGGGGCTCTCTTTGACGTCTCTTTAGCTAGAGAGCCCACAGTAGTCTTTGGGTTCACACAGACCTGGGTTGGAATTGTGGTTCACCCCTCACCCACTGTAAGCCCCTGGGAAGATGTTTTAATCTCACAGAAGCAAAGTTGCCTCAGCCACACGATGGGGATGCGGTGAGGTTCTGCAGGGTTAGACATAGAAGTCCTTTCTGGAGTCTTGATTTGTCTGTACCAGAGGAGATGGTACTCCCTGGAACCCACGGTCAGGGGTTCCCACATGACCGTTTTGTAGGGTCCATGTCTCAGGGTGGCCTTTATAGCAATCCTTTTGGAACAAAATCCCTAGTGTGCTTCCTGAGAACTTCAGTCATTTGCCCTAGACAGATCTCTCTGGTGGATGGGACAGGATGCTCCCCAAACTTCAGCAGGCTCCTGGAACCAGATGTGGCCCCGGGAGTGGGAGTGGCTACAGCCAGCTGGTCCTGTTGAGGTTGGGTCCCTGCCCATGGACCTTGGTCCAGCCAGCCCAATGATCTTTGTATTATGTTAGGAAGACTAGAGTTAGCTGGTTTCATAAAAGGAAGTGAGTTGAAATTTACAGTGAAGATATTGGCTCTACAGGAAGGAAACCTTAACTCATAGTCATGCTGAGCCCAATACGTCCTTAGGAAGCATGTAGTCCTTCCCCCTTTGCTTTGCAAATGAGATAATAGGACCAGAGGGGTTAAGGAGCTTGTTCAAGGCCCAGTATACCTTCTGTTACATCTGAGGGTCTCCCTTGACCGCGAGGTTATTTAAACTCTAAACTTGCCCAGCTGTGGGAGTGTGTTATAGGAATGGTTGGAAATTCCATAGCAGCCAGTGTCTGAGATTCCTGAGGAGCTGGCATGCAGGAAAGCCCTGCCCAGCCCAGCCTCTCTCTCATGGCCACACTTTTTTTTTTTTTTTTTGCGGTACGCGGGCCTCTCACTGTTGTGGCCTCTCCCGTTGCGGAGCACAGGCTCCGGACGCGCAGGCTCAGCGGCCACGGCTCATGGGCCCAGCCGCTCCACGGCATGTGGGATCTTCCTGGACCGGGGCACGAACCCGCGTCCCCTGCATCGGCAGGCGGACTCTCAACCACTGCGCCACCAAGGAAGCCCTCATGACCACATTTATCTCCCACTCTTCCCCCTGCTTCTAGACCATCTCCAGCCTTCACATACAAAGACACCACTTTCATTCTTCTTTCTAGGTACTTGCTCAAGATAGCACAGAGCTGGGACACTGGGCACAGAGGGACCCAGCGTTGACTGGAGGCCCGCCATGTAGTGGGCATCACCCTGGACTCCTCAAACACATAAGCGTTCTCATTTACCTCCCACAACAACTTCAAGGTCGTTTGAGAATTGTAATGGATGGTTATTGAATGAATGTTTGAATGGATGACTAACTGTTAATGATACTTCTTCCTTTTTAGTTATCTACACATGGGCCATATCTTTTGCATCACCCTGAAGAATGCTTGTTCTTTTGCCACTTCTCTGTTTTCTTATCCCTATGGTGCCCATTCAGAATGACCCATAACTGTGAGGGTCCACTGAAAGAACTGCATTCATTTCCCTGTCAACTCAAAGGAAGTAAAAAATCCAAAGCTCAGAGTACAAAGAATAGATTTTGTGAATTTCTCAATCCAAGCCCACAACCCTAGCGCATAAACAGTAATCTGTATATTTATATTCTTAGCTTTCCGGAGAGACTGTGGGACAGGGAATGTGCGATTCTTGTTCCTTCTTCATGGGAGTCACATTCTTGTCAAGCGTGCACATGGAAAATGATCCGGTACTCCAGTGACAAAGTAGAATAATATGCCGTGTCTGGGTAAGAATTTGTTTCTGTTTCTCTCTTGGCTGGCCCTTTGTGTGATTTATCCCAGGCACTGAGTGACCCTTCCTGTTTCAGTTTATTCAGCTGTAAAATGGGGCTATACTGTCTGCTTAGTTGGCTTCTAGGCTAGGAGTTTTAAAGGATTGGCCTGTTTCAGCGGACCTTGTATGGTGCCCTGGGAGTGTGTGCAGGGGAGAAAGGTAAATAGACAAGCCTCAGTGCTCATCTTCTCTGATGCCAACTTTCATACCTGATCTTCCATTTCCTGACTCAACTTCTCAGGGAGCACACTAGGGATTTCTTTCCAGAAGGCTCCCTGAAGAGGCCCACCCCAAGACATGGATCTGCCATTTCTTTTTTTTTTTTTTTGTGGTATGCGGGCCTCTCACTGTTGTGGCCTCTCCCTTTGCGGAACACAGGCTCTGGACGTGCAGGCCCAGCGGCCATGGCTCACGGGCCCAGCCGCTCCGCGGCATGTGGGATCTTCCCAGACTGGGGCACGAACCCGTGTCCCCTGCATCGGCAGGCGGACTCTCAACCACTGCGCCACCAGGGAAGCCCTGCCATTTCTTCACTTGCAAAATGGAAATAAGAAGAATCCCTAGCCTACTTCCCTTTGGTATGGCTGTAGAAAATGAAATGAGTTGGTAGATAGGCAAGTGCTTTGATAAGATAAAGTCTTACTCAGACCAAGTTAGTTATAATGACAGTCGCGTCCGTTGCTCATTCTGCTACAGTTTCTTTAGTTTGTAAGTCAGTTGAAAATGAAAGTTTTGTGGTTCTGTTTATCTGGTTTATATTTCGTGATTTATTTCTCAGTTTGGCACGGGCAGACGGTTCAGGAGCATCCAACTATTTTAAACAAATCTTATTTCCCGAAGCCTTAGTCTCTGACAGTTTGAAATGTTGGTCCAAGTTCACCTACAGCAAGAGCATTCAGTGATGTCAGAGGGAAGAGAACCTTTTCCTCAAGGTGGGCCTAGGGTACAAGAAGGAAAGGGAGACAAAGGAGAGGAGGAGGTTAGTGCCAAGTATTGTAGCTTGTCTGTGGAGTCAGGCCAGGGATGAATGAATCATGACATGCTGGAAAAAAACAAACAAACAGAAGAGCCCCACACCAAACAAAAAGGCCTGTCTTTCATTTAACAGTCAATCAAATGGCAAAGAAACATTAGGCCTCCTTATGATGAGAAAGCCAAATATTTCATCTGGTCAGGTCTGCAGCGAGTCAAGAGGAAGAGGCAGCGTAATGACCACCCTTGTCCGTGACCATTTGGCTTGTAGCGCTCGGCAGAGCCTAGGACCGTGGGGAGAAAGAACTCGGGGATGAGCAGGGAGCCACACGCACGGCCCCGTGCTCCGTGCAGTGTAAACAGCCGGGACATCTGGGTGCCTCATGTTCTTGTACCTTGGAGTGGGGGAGAGATGAGGCCTCTGAAAGATGAGCTAAGCCTGGGAAGTGAGTTGGAAGAAGCAGCAGATGATGCAAATGTTTAGATAGTGCAGTGTCTCCTCCAGCAAGGGAAACAGGGCTGGATGGGCTGGATACCTCCACAGACATGAGGTTTGCATTCTTTCTAAGGCAGCGTGCTCTGGCTCCATTCACTCTCCGGTGGTGGCGGGGTTGAGTGGCAGGGGTGGCAGTAACAGCAGTAGCCACATGTGGGGAGTCTGTTGCTGCTTGGAGGAGCCATTTGACCAAGGCAGACAAAGTGAATGATGGTTATTGTTTCTGTCTGCTGAGCACACGTGCTTTTTCCTCCTGTCTCTTTGATAACACAGACTGCCTTCTGTGCCATTGAGTCTGCAGCAGTCCTAATACTGCCTCTTCCTGGCCACATGATTGGTTAAGGAATTAGCATATGGCCCAAGCATGGCCAATTGGAGTCCTTCCCTGAGACTGGTCTATGGATGCTGGGAGAAGGAAACTGGCCCTCCTTCTGGTGGGATAGCTGAGCTTTGACCCTGTAGTTTTGGAGTTTGGGGAGTATCTTTCCTACTTCGTGGAGAAATCCTGTCCACTGCAGGAAAGAACTGATCAATGTACAGAGAGAAGCAGAGCTGAGAAATGGAGAAACAGCCTAATGACATCATTTGAGACCCTGGATCCAATCATGATTGAGGCCAGATGCACCCTTACGTTTCCAGTTAAATGAGCCAAAACATTCATTTTGTTTGTGTAAGCTAATTTGAGCTGGGTTTCTGTCACCTGAACCGGGATAGTCTGGAGGACAGTGTAGGGGTGGGGTCAGGGGTAAAGGCAGAATTGAGCAAGTAAGAGGTCAAGAGAAAAAGGAAAGGAAGCAGAGGGGAGGAAACATGATCCGATAGCTCTCTTAGGGAGCTGGGAACCTGCTTTGGTTTTCTGAGGCTACATGAAGCCTGGCTTCTAAGAAAGAACACTCACTGTAAAAGGCAGATCTGTTCTCGTTGGGGAATCAGCCCCATGGCTCCTGGAATGTGAGCGTCCACATATATTCAGGCCGCTCCAGGGCCAGCCAAAAGAGACCCATCAGTAATGTCATTAGATATGATGCTGAAGTTAAGCTTGGGAGTCAGACAGACTTTGATTTCTGACTTCAGTCCTTACTAGCAGAATGGCCTTGGGCTCTCTATCCTCAGTTTCTTTGCCTCTAAAATGGGGCTACTAATTATATCTGTCTCAAGGAATTGTTGTAAGGGTCCCATCAGCCAACGTATGTGAAGAACTGTGTACTACGACCAGCCCATGGGAAACACCCAGTAGTAATGCCTATTCAGTTTCTCATGAGTGGGCAGTGGCGAAGTAGATGGTAGGGCACCCACACTGTAGATGAAAACTGAGTGATTTAAAGTATGAAGGTGATTTAGAATGTGGGAGAACCACATTAGTACACCAAGGTTTTCTTAAGTGACATAAACTTCAACAAAAAGTTAAATTTTTAAAAAAAGGGAGTTAGAGAGTACATACTCAAAATAATTAAAAGCAGGAACACGAAGAGATATTTGTACACCTATGTTCACAGCAGCATTATTCACAACAGCTAAAAGGTGGAACCATGCACCCGAGAATGGATAAACACAGTGTGTCTAGGCAGCCCTCCGTATCAACCAACTGTAGATCGAAAATATTTGAAAAAAAATTCCAGAAAGTTCCAAAAAGCGAAACTTGAATTTTCCACATGGCTGCAACTACTTATATAGCATTTACATTGTATTTACAACTATTTACATAACATTTACATTGTATTGGGTGTTATAAGTAATCTAGAGATGATTTAAAGTATACGGGAGGATGTGCATAGGTTATCTACAAATACTACATGATTTTTATAAAAGACTTCAGCATCTTTGGATTTTGTATCTGTGGGGGTATTGGAACCAGTCCCTCACAGATACTGAGGACGACTGGATCGGTAGATAGGTAGATAGATAGATAGATAGACAGATAGATACAGATTATTAAAAAGGAAGGAAATGCGGACATATGCAGCAACATGGATGAATCTTGAAGACACAATGCTAAGTGAAATAAGCCAGTCACAAAAGGACAAATACTGTATGATTCCACTCATATGAGGTATTTAGAGTAATTAAATTCATAGAGACAGAAAGTAGAATGATTGTTGCCAGGGTCTTGGAGGAGGGGGAATGGGAGTTATGGTTTAACAGGTACAGAGTTTCAGTTTTGCAAGATGAAAATAGTTCTGTGATGGTTGGTGCTGATGGTTGCACAACTATGTGAATGTACTTAATGCCACTGAACTGTAAAAAATGGTTAAAATGGTAAATTTTATGTTGTATTTATTTTACCACAGTTTAAAAAAGAAAGAGTCGTGTCTAGTAAGAATGCATTTTCATTTTAGCAAAAGTATCAATATATAAATTTCGTATATGTTGATCGAAGGAAAAAGGAAGGGTGACTATATACCAAATTGTTTACAGTGCTTCTTTCTCTCTGGGGTTTAGTGGGACAGGAGGGGTCGGGTTACTTTAGGCACTGTAGTACAATCTAAATTATTACAATGATCAAATGTTATTCTTGCCATTTCAATGAGTAATATTAAATTGTAACCATTTGCATTATACTTTTACACTTTCAAACTACCTTTGTGGAATATATCAATATAATGGTGCAGCCATTTTGGAGAACAGTTTGGCAGTTCCTCAAAGGATTAAACATAGAGTTACCATATAATCCAGCAGTTTTACTCCTAGTTACATAGTGGAAACACATAGCCACTCAAAAACTTGTGCATGAGTGTTCATAGCAGCATGATTCATAATAGCCTCAAAGTGGAAGCAATACAAATGTCCCTCCACAGATGAATGGATAAACCAGTGATACATCCACAAAATGGAATATCATTCAGCAATAAAAAAGAATGAAGTGCTGATACATGCTACAACGTGGATGAAACTTGCAAACATCACACTAAATGGAAGAAGCCTGTCACCAAAGACCACATATTGTAGGATTCCATTTTTTTTTTTTTTTTTTTGCAGTATGCGGGCCTCTCACTGTTGTGGCCTCTCCCGTTGCAGAACACAGGCTCCAGACACGCAGGCCCAGTGGCCATGGCTCACGGGCCCAGCGGCTCCGTGGCATGTGGGATCTTCCCGGACCGGGGCATGAACCCGTGTCCCCTGCATCGGCAGGTGGACTCTCAACCACTGCACCACCAGGGAAGCCCTGTAGGATTCCATTTGTATGAAATGTCCAGAATAGATAAATCTATAGTTAGTGAACATAGATTAGGACTGGAGGTGACAGATAAGGGGTGTGGGCTCTTAAAAATTCCAGTAATAAAAATGTCCTAAAATTGATTCAGGTGATGGGTGCAGAACTCTGTCAATATTCTAATAAGCCATTGAGTTGTTCACTTTAAAAGGGCGAACTGTATGGTATGTGAATTATCTCTCAATAAAGCTATTATATAAGAAAACAAATCAAAAAAACAAAGTCTCTTTGTAAGTCATACAATTAGTTATTTACACTAAGTTTGGGAGGAAGATATTACATGAAGAAACAGACCTGGAAAGCTAACTTAGATCTCTTGAGGAGGAGAGGGATTACCAAAGTACAGCTGGCTTACTTTTTTTGTAATCCCCACCCATAAAATGTTCCATAGAAGACAAGATCAAAAGGACATGAAAGAAAGCAACCCAGATGTTCCTCAACTAAGGAATAAACCAACAAACTATGCTCTGTCCACACAGTGGAATACTACTCAGCAATCAAAAGAAACAAACCCCTGGTAGGTACAACCTGGATGAATCTCAAATGCATTACGCTCAGTGAAAGAAGCCACACTCAAAAGGCTACTTGCCATATGATTTCACTTATGTGACATTCTGGAAAAGGCAAAACCATAGAGACGGAAAACAGACCAGGGGCTTGATTTTCAAAGACTCAGGGGGACTTTCTGGAATGATGAAAATGTTCTATATCTTGATACTTATAATGACTACCTAGTGGTATGCATGTATTAAAACTCGCAGAACGGTACACTAAAAATGGTTGAGTTTTACTGTGTGTAAATTGTAACTTAAAAAATGGAGTGGGGGGAAAGGACATGAAGAATGCATTTGGATATTCAGGTGGGTGGACAGGCACTGAGAAGAGGTATCTGGCCAAGGAATGGGGTCTGTCACCATCCAGTGACCCTCTTATGACCCATAGACCACCTTGGGCTTCCCTGTCCTTTGGAGATCCAGGGCTGCAAATCCTCAAAACCCTTGAGGTGATGTCTGCTCCTTCACCTCCAGCATCTGCACACATGTGGTCTTTTTGCCCCACAACCGCCTGTAATGGTCTCTTCACTGGTTTGCCCCAAATCCACCCACACCAGGCATCCAGGGCTTGGCTGACTTCACGGAAGATTAGGAGAAGGCCTGGGACCGTGCCATCCAGCTGCCATCTTTGTCTACCTCCTCTTCTATTTCTGTCCCATTCCCTCCACCTGCTTTGCTCCCGGGAGCTCTGTATTCTTTCCCCTTTGTTATAAAGAGCAGTTGGGCTCTTCCCAGCTCCTTTCCATAGAAACTCCCCACACTCAGGTCCTCAGCAGAGCCAGGGCCTTCTTTTCATTAAGAATCTCTTTGGAATTACAAATAGCAACTGTTTCCCCTATTAGCCCTGATATATGGGGACCCAGATATCAGCTGGGATGGGCATGCCCCTTGCATCTCTGAGCTCTAGTCCACCCAAAAGCATGCAGAAAGGACACAGCCCTCGTTCCGGCCTCTGCTTGCTGCTGGGGCTGCTTCCGTAGACATGGCGCTATCGGTCCATGTACCTCCATGTACGCAGCCTCAATGATTGTCACTTCCCAATGTACTGAAAGGAAGGTCCCAACACAGGCTCTGTGACACTCCAGTGTTCTCCTACCTTGAGAAGGCTGCCTTTAAAATTCATTACAGCAGTTTGTACTTGGTATTTCCTCTTGTCCACGCTTTCCTTTATGCTCATCCCCCAACCCCCAACTTCCTCCCTTTGTTATCTCTGTCAGAAAACAGGCCCAGATTGTTTCAGGCCCAGCGCTTCAGCCAGAGCCGCTCCAGCCAGGGCCCATTACTGGGCTAATTAACAGCCACACTGCAAGATGTCCAAGGTCCTCCCCAGGGAGGGCTGGCCTGCTCCCCATAGAGGCTGTTCTCTCTGGCCTGCTCTGCGGGTGACGCCACAGCACCCCAAGCCTGGGCCTTCTTCCTGCTCCGAGCCCTTTCCCCTTGTCTCTCGGTGAGCACGAAACAATTTCCTCTTTTCACGGGGCGTCGATGGCAGGCAGATTAATGAACATGAGCCCAGCCCAGAGGCCAGCCTGCCAAAAATGTTCGCAATGCGTTCAGTGGTCCCCATGCTGGGCTGCACGAGGGACATTCCTGGGCAACCAAAGTCGCGGGGCCGTGCAGTCAAGTCCCCGACAGCGGCTGCAGCTCTGATATGACCCGGAGTTCCACTGCGGAAACGATCTTCCACCTCCTGTGCCTCCTTCACCCCTGTCCAACCACCCTCCCACACCCCCTGCAAGCATCCCACCCCCCAGCAGCCAGCTCTGAGGCTCTCTGATGCTTTGAGAAATACAGAACCAGCCGCAGCCAGTGGCCCATGACATAAACACCGAGGGGCTAGTGGGGTCCCTACTAAGACTCAGGCATGGGGCCGTGTCAGACGGGAGCTCTCCTTAGCAGCACGCCGTTAGGCCCACAAATGCCACGTGATCTGTGATAAAGCCACAGATCCTGGGCAGAGCTAGTGGGGTGTTTGTAGGAGGCTGTTTCTTTTCTTCCCTTCAGAGGAGTTTTTTTTTTTTTTCTTTGCGGTACATGGGCCTCTCACTGTCGTGGTGTCTGCCATTGTGGAGCACAGGCTCCAGACGCACAGGCCCAGCGGCCATGGCTCACGGGCCCAGCCGCTCCGCGGCACGTGGGATCTTCCCGGACCGGGGCACGAACCCGTGTCCCCTGCATCGGCAGGCGGGCTCTCAACCACTGCATCACCAGGGAAGCCCCAGAGGAGTTCTTAACAAACTGGTGTGTAGGACTCACTCCTCAAAATGGGAAACAGATGGAGCTAGCTAGTGTGGGCCTCAGGGATATTTGCTTTGGAAACACCCAGCACGACAAGTCTATGAAAAAAACTTCTCTGCAGCTGGGGTCCCGCAGTGCCCAGCCAGGTGTCCAGGGAGCCATTTTCTCCCTTAAGGGGAGCTGCCAGCTCTGGGGGTTCCCTGGATGGCTTTGCAGCCCTGACCATGGTATCAGCAGCAGAACCTGATCCTGTGAGCCATACTTTTCGATGCAGTGGAATTGTTCCTCCCCATTTTTGGGGGTAAGCTCCTCTCCCCCAAGGTTGATTTCTATGCCGAGCTCTCATGAGTCAGCTTTCTCACTGGCAGGGTTCCCAGCTTCTTGGGATGAGTGCTTTTCTGTGTAGACACCTGTGGCTGAGTTGTCCAGCTTAGATGGTCAGTTCCAGGGGGACAGTTAGCTAAGGCCCAGCATAGCCATAGCTGGATGTTTACAAAAGGTAGTGGGATGGATTTACTTCCGAAAGCATTTTGATCACGCAGTCATATATGTATGTTACACATACATGCACATACACAAACACCCCAACATAAACACATACTTCACAGATATTTCCATTATATCTTTGCCATATCGATGTTCCTTAGCTAACATGTATTTTGACTTTTTAGAACCACGTAACTGTTTTCAGTAGGAAAACAGCCAACCTCCCTCCCAAGCAGGTTGTCTTATTTAATGCTTTTCATTTTGAATTCTTCTTTTGTCTAATATCAATATTACCATACTACTCTATTTTTATTAGCATTTGATTAGTTTATCTTTTATCATTCTTTTCATTTTTAATCTCTTGGTGTCATTTTGTTTCTAGTTTGAATTGTGGGTAGCATCAAGCTAGATTTAAAAAATCGGAAAGTATTAGACTTTCCCTAAAATAATTTTATCCATTCACACTTATTGTGATCATGGATATGTTTAGGCTTTTTTTTCCTGACACTTTATTTTATGTTTTCTACTGGCTGTAAATTCTTGATGTTTGTTATTTTCTTTTTTAATATATTAAAATAGAATTTTTGAGTTTTGGTTCAACTTATTTTTTTCCCTAAAGTTTGGAAATTATGTATATTATTTCTTATCTTCTCAGGTAGGAATGACAGTGCACTGTGAGGCAGGAGATGAGGCTCTATTCTTAGCTTGGTCATGAACTCATTGTTTGACTTGGGTAAGTTACTTCTTTTTGAACTTCAGGTGCCTCCCCCATAATGAGACAGTTGGATGAAATGATTTCAAAGGCCTTATCCCTGCAGTGTTAACATGTAGGATTTGGTGGTCAGTTGAGGTCTATAGCTTCCTAGGTCTGTCCAGGGAATGTGCATCTTCAAGACGGGAGGGACCATTTCCACCGCCAGGCTTCAGTGAAGCATCTGGCTATCAGGTGAACTCAAACGTGAACCTCGTTGGCACAGCTCATCTTTTCAGGGGAAAGTCAGGCTCAGCTCTTCCCTCTTCTGGGATGATCATGAGTGGGATGTTTCTAACTCAGCAGTGCCTGTGTAAAAATTCTCACTCCTGAGCATATTTTATTGTGTGATAGAAATAGTTATTGCTCGCCACTTACAATGTGCTCCCACGTATTTTCTTGCAGTTAGGTAGGTCATGGGACTCAGCCTTGCCAATGGACTGTGAGCCAAAGTGATTTCACATTGTGAAAAGTGTTTTACTTTTAGGTCAAAGCATTTAAGAGCTAGTACCTGATCCCCTAGCTCCCTCTTCTCCTGCTGCAGTGACCAAGGAGACATACAGATGGTGCAGCTCCTCAGCCTGAGTCCCTGAGTGACTCTGTGAACCAGAGGTCTCTGCTGACCTCCTTTGGACATGTAGCATTAGCAAGATAGAAACTTATGTTAAGCCACTGGGATTTTTTTTTTTTTTAGCCACAGGTAACCTAGCCCACTGTAACTAATACAAAATATACTGAGGCCATTATTAAGCACATGCATTTTCTGTCTTTTCAACTTGGATATGAGGGTTTGAGGACAGAAGATGGCTAAACTATGAGACTCATTCCTCTTACCCTGGCACTGGTGGCTTAAGTTGCCAGAACCTAGTCACATATACGTAAAGTCCCCCACCTCAGAAACCTCAGAATTGTTCAGAGCATTAGCCCAGGGCACTTCTCCTTTGGTCCTCCAGAATCTTCACTCAGCTTCTATTGCACATGGAATCAAGTTCACAGTCCCTGATGTGCTCACTGTGCCCCGTGTGGCCTGGCCCTGCCTCCCGCTCCAGATCATCGCTCACTGCTGTCTCCCACACTTGCTTTGCTCCACCACACTTGTCCTCTCTCGGTTCCTCACACATGCCTGCCTCAGGACATTTGCAAAAGCTGTTCCCTGCGCCTACAATGCTGGATCCACAAGTGTAACTCCTAAGCATCTTTCAGGTTTTAGCTTTCTTAGGGGATTTTTTTTTATGACCTCCCCAGGTTAGGTTATATGCTCCCACAGCATTCTCTGTTCCATGCCACCCTCATGGCCTATCTCAGCTGTAATGAAATAATGAGTTGTGCAATCATTTGCTTAATGTCTGTCTCCCCGTTAGACTCTAAATTCTCAGGGTGCAGGGATGATGTTTATCCAGTGCCTAGGACAATTTCTGGCCCACAGAGGACACAGAAGCATGAAGTATGACTAATGATGATGAATGAATGAATGGTCATTTTCAGCATCTGGAGCAATTATCCCCAGACTTTAGTGTACATTGGAATCACCCAATGGGCTTTAAAAAATATTTATTTTTAAATTGTGGTAAAATACACAGCAAATAAAATTTGCCATCTTAACCGTATTTAAGTGTACAGTTTGGTGGCATTAAGTACTTTCACATTGTTGTACAAACATCACCACCATCCATCCACAGAACATTTTTCATCTTGCAAAACGGAAACTCCATAAACAGTAAGTCTCCATTTCCCCCTCCCCTAGCTTCTGGCCACCACCATTCTACTTTCTGTCACTATGAATTTGTCTGCTCCTAAAGAGTTTTCTAAAACACAAGTTTCTGGGCCTGACTCACAAAATTTCAGACCGGGGCCTGAGAATATGCATTTCTACCAAGTTCCCAGATAATGCTGACTTTGCAGGCTCAGAGACCACACTTTGGGAACATGGCACTGGAGGATCCCAAAGTTGATACCTCCCCCTAAGTTGTGTCACATCTCCTGCAGCCCCTGTACACATTAGGAGTTCAGAAAATGCTGGTGACAGATGGGTTGATTACACTCAACTGCCTGTGGAAGAAGTGAGTCCTTTTGGTTAAGGCAGAGGATCTCAACCCTCATCATTATATTCATCTGGGGAGATGTTTGCAAAATCACATATTCCTGGGTCCCACTGTAGACAAATGTACTAGAACTTCAGAGTGTGGGACCTGGGCATTAGTATTGGTTGACACTTTCCAGGTGATTCTATCTGTGAAGGTGGAGTTGAGAATCACTGGGTTAAGGAAAAAAGCAGAGGGAGGAAGATCAGAAGAGGCATTTGGAAATCAAAAATACAAACACCTCCAGGGATGGGCACCCCTTGGTTTCTGCAGAAACACCTTTGTGACCTCAGCATAGAAATGATTCTAGGGGGAGGAAAGACACACCTTCCGAGTGCAAAACCCAGTTCTCTGGGGACCAGTAATGCTGTTCTCAGAGAACCAGAGTAACAGGAAGAGATTTCGACACAGGAGCTGACCGCTTCCCCTTGAGCTATTATTTCTGGACATCACCTCATATTTCCACATGTGTACAAAGGTATCTTCAGGTGTACGCTGTAGATTTCTATCTTTGCTCAAATTCACAGGCATCACCTTGGAGTTTTAAAAATTTATCTATTGATGTGAAGTAGGGAAACCTTTGATTAACATGTAGCCCACGGGGCCAAATGAAACCTGGCTAAGGCTTCATTCTGCAAAGGACTCTACTTACTAAGTCTTCCTACTCTGGACACTGAATCCTGGCAGCGTTAGTGTGGTCCACAGACTGGTGTCAGCCAGGAACGGGTACCATTCTGCAATGAGATGGATACAGAATTTGAAACTAAATATTTAGAAATTTCTATGGCAACCCAACAATATGCAGTCCCAGTGTGTGATCAGCAGACTTTTCTTTGGTGAACAGGGGATTGACCAATTTAGGTATTGTTGACCTGCGTGTCATGTTGCCTGTGGCTGAGCTGTGGACAAGTGCTGCGTGGTTGGGTCACGTGTCAGTCTGCAATTAAACTCAGCTGATCTTTCGCCTTTATATATCGTAACCAGGATGCATGGTCTTTTGTTGTGAATTTCTTTGGCATTTCCTTAACGACTGTTGAAGCTGAGTTCCTTTGCTTATGTTTATTGGCCTTTGGTGTATCCTTATTTTTTTAAGTGATTGTTCAAGTGTTTTGCCCATTTTTCTATTGGATTTTCAGTCTTTTGCTTATTGAAGAGTAGGAGTTACTTTAATATTCTGAATATAATTCTTTTTTTGGATATATGTTGATGGAAAAAAAATTTTTTAAAGGTCCTTCACCCAGATAACTTGAGAAGCAAGGCCATGAGGATTAACCCTGTGGTCCTATCCATGACAATGTATGGCAGATTTCTTTCCAAAGGTCAGAGAGAGGAGTTAGGAATTTATACTTGATATCTTCACTCAGGACTATTAAGGAATAAGATGCCCAATTCAAGCTAGTTCAAGCAAGAAAAGGAATATATCAACTGACAGAACTGTGATAGATTCATGTGTGGCTTGATCCAGATGTTCTCTATGTTGGCTTTATTTTCTGGCAAACTCTCTTTCTGTTGGAGAGAATGGGTCCCAGAAACTCCAGACTTACATGATTCTTGTCTCAGTTTGAGAGATACCCTCTGTTTCCCAGTGTTTATATAAATTTACCCAAAGGACTTTGATGGGCCATGCTTGGGTTATAAGCCTACCAAGGGACCAGTGTGAGTTCTAGACCACCCCATAGCAGAGGACACAGAATCCTGAGCCTGAGATCCCTACCAGAAAATGCATGGATTAAAGGAAGGTCAGTAGCCAAAGGGAAGGGATGCAGAGTGGACTCACAAGTAATAGGTGTCCACTACTTCAACCAAGAGGGCAAAGAGTGGAAAGCTTTCGTGTGAGGCTTAGTGGTGTGTATGTGGTGGCAGAGGAAGAGGGAGGTGTAAAATGATTGTTGCGGTGGTGGAGAAAGATGTATCTGACATTACTGCATGGTAGGGAGCAGCAACTGACTAGTGTCAAGGAGAAATGTTAGGTGACTATACTTTTAAATATATGGTTCTCTCTTCATGGTTATCTAATTCATTTATTCATCCACTTATTCATGCAACAAATATCTGTTGAACACTAATGCTTTTGCCAGACTTTCCTATGTAATTATTACTGTAATACATGAGACAGATGTAATCCCTAACTTCATAGAGCTAATAGTTATATAAACTTCTCAAAAGTGTTCTTTTCTAAAAAAGATAATGCAGCCTTGTTCCTATGGCAGGATACTGAGCAAAACAAGTGAGTTGGGCCATATGAAGAGTTCAGAGATCAGCAGCTTTTATCATGAGTAATATTTTCCACCAGAGACTAAGGATGAGGTAATCCCTGCTAATAGGTATGGAATTTATCTCTGAGCTTCCTGGCAGCTAAGGCAAAAAGGAAAATCTGTTTAATGACCTCACTCTCATTGATGCCAATTCATTTTGGAAAGACAAACCTTTTCTTGGGTCCAAGTACTTGGAGGAATTTATTAAATGGACCCATATATAAAATATATTGAGTAACATCATAAAATCATTATCTCCTAACCTGACAAAATGACCAGGGGTCCCACACAAGTATTTCAGACAGCAGCATTTCATGTCTACCTGCCTCAGATTTCTCCCCAGATCAGCTTCAAACAACATGGAATCAGAATGACATCACATTCCTGGGGAGGAAATGCTTTTAGGAAAGGCTTTTCTGAGTTCTTCAAATAGAGGTTTGGTTTTTCTTTCTATTGTTTCGAGATCCTGTTCTATATACCTTTGGCTCCCCTTGCTTATCTGCATGACCCCAAATTCTGATTATTTATTAACATACCTATTCTCCTTATCTTCCCTCCCCACTAGATTTCAGTTACTTAAGACAGGTCCCATTCCTTTAAAAATTCTGTGTTCCTGGTATCTATCACTGTATCTGTGTAAGAGAATGAGTGTAATGGGAATGGGAGGAAGGAAGAAAGGAAGGGAGGGAGGGAGGAAGAAAGGGAAGGAAGGAGGGAGGGAGGGAGGGAGGAATGAAGGGAGGGAGGAAGGGAGGGAGGAAGGGAGGGAGGAAGGAAGGGAGGGAGGGAGGGAGGAAGGAAGGGGGGAGGAAGGAAGGGAAGGAGGGAGAGAGGGAGGAAGAAGTGAGAGGGAAAAAGGAAGAGAGAGGAGAAGGTGTCTCTTCAAGGATGGGAGAGAAGGGAAACCTATCAGAAAGGTCCCATATCTGGGCTGAAAGAGGCCAATTTGGTCTAATCAAGTGTAGGCAGTGAGTAATGCAAGGGAACTTGTGGGAAGGCCATTTAGGGATGTGTGAGGAGTCAATGAAAAGAATAAATGAAAAATTGCTTCATTTTAAGAAGACTTTAAGAACTTAGCATGTTCCAAAAAAAAAAAAATCAATACCTAATGGAGATTTCCATTAATCAATTATGAGGAAGATGAGAAAGTCCTGTTTTTACCCACAACATCTTTCTGTTGCTCCCAAGAGTTGTGGCGGTCCTGGAGGTCGCAGCTCAGGGCCAGTGAAGGCCAGGCCTGTGGGAGTGGCTGTGTCCGTCTTGTCACCAGGCTTGGACGGCGTGCTTTAGGGTGGGGGTGATGAACATCGCGGCTTCACGTATAACCGGAGCCATCGTATGTCCCAGGCATGCTCTAATTTTGGTAGTCCCACCTTCCATCATGTCAAAGATATTAAAAGCACCCACGTTACAGCAACATTTATTTTTCGCTATGAAAAACTTCGAAGGATTTTTATGATTTTGCTTTGGAAACGATATGGCTCCAAGTAACTCATTTATTTTGTAATTAGTCATGGCTTCTCAGGTTTCACAGCTAATTGTGCACAGCAAAGCAAGAAAACGTAACCGCAAATTGTATTCAAATGCTGTAAAACTTTAATGCATACTAAATTTAACACATCATGACATTCGTATACATTAATTAAGCATTTGCTTGTTTTTACTTTGCACTTCTCATTTAGCATTTGGGAACCAAAGATATTTCAAATCTCAAGCATCTTTGTGAGCCCTTGCAAAGAGTTCAGGCCATGGGCACAGTGCCTAGAATGCTCCATGGCCTCACATATGAAGGGTTGGACAAACATCTCTTCAGATGTCAGAGATTTGATGTGGAAAGAAGAGCACATTCCTTATGCTTTGGATTCAGGTCTCACTAATGCTTTCCTATCAGTTCAGGGCCTCATTAATAAGGAATGGTAAGCTTTTTAGCCACTGTCTTGTTATAAAAGAGTTCCGCCGTGGGGACAGCAGACCTAGCATTATAGACCCGAGTTCGCATCCTGGCTGTGCTCCACGTAGCTGTGTAGCATTGAAGAGTTATTCCAATTCTCAGGGACTTCATTTCCTCATCTGTGGAATGGGGCCAATGCTATCAATCCATCATCATTCCTGGGGTTGAGTTTCAAATGAGATAAGCTATAAGAACATTTTTTATTGAAAAACAGCAGATATTATGACAGCTTAGGACGGTTGTTCTCATCCCTGCCTACACTTTAGAATCAGCCCAGGAGCTTTTAACGAGTACTAAAGCCTGGGTCCCACCCGAGACCAATTAAATCAGGACTGCTGGTGAATGAGAGCAATGGTACTTTTATAAAGGCAACCCCTTCTGGTGATTCTAGATGCAGCTGATGTGGAGGACAGAGATGCCCAGAGTGGACAGCTGTGTCCACAGCTGGGAGCAGCAAGCAGGTCGGCGGTACCTTCCAAGTTTCAGCGGCAGCAGCAGCCATGCCCTAACCAGACTTGTTCTGTTGCATGACTTTGGCTTGTTCTTGCCCAGCCTCTTGGCAGTTGGTTCTTTGAACTTGGCAGAGACTCTTAGGGCTCACACCTACACGTGCTTTCCTGGCACACAAAGCCAGGCTTTGCTTCCCACACTTGCAGTTATATGGGGCCATGTGGGTGCATTTGGGCCAATGGATGTGAGCAGGAGGAGGGATCCACACTGCTTTCTCTTGGCCTTACCTGATGTATCAGTTTCCCAGGGCTGCCATAACAAATTACCAGAAACAGTGGCTAAAACAATAGAAATGTATTTTCTCACAGTTCTTGAGGACAGAGGTCTGAAATCAAGATGTCAGCAGGGTTGGTTCCTTCTCGAGGTTCTGAGGAAGAATCCGTCTCAGGCCTCTTTTCTGGCTTCTGGTGGCTCCAGAAATCCTTGGCCTTCTTTGGCTTGTACTTACATCTTTCCAGTCTCTACCTCCATCTTTATGTGGCTTCCTCCTGTGTCTCTGGGTCTTAACTCCTCCTCTTTTCTATTATAAGACACCAATCATCAGATTTAATGCCCACTCTAAATGCAGGATGATTTCATCCGAAGATCCTTAACCTAATTACATCTGCAAGAACTTATTTCCAAATAAGGTCCCATTCACAGGCCCCAGGGGTTAGGACTTAGACATATCTTTTTTGGGGGGAGGGGGTCTGGGGGGGGGCGGGAATACTATTTAACCTAATACACCCAAAAGCAAAACAAAACAACCCCCAAATCCCTCATTTGTCATCTTCTGACTCTCTCTCTTCCCCCAGGTGCTAGCTGAATGGAGAACACTATGAGGTCTTAGAGGAGGGCAGAGCCACAGGATGGAAGGAGCCTGGGTCCCTTCATGACTATTGAACTGTGGTGCATGGGAGAAACTTTCATGTACTGAGCCCCTGTGATTTCAAGTTAGCCCAGCAGTTAGCCCATCCTGACTAACACAGCCAGCTTTGACATCCTTCCAGTAAATTTATTTTCTGCCCAAACCAGCCTATTGAAACTAAGCTTTTATAATTTGAGACCAGGAATCCATACTATGATACTCCCTTAACTGCCTCTCCTACACGCTCCAGCTAGAGGCTGCTCACCATTAGCACAGGAAAAAACCTTGGAGACCATCTATTCCAAGTCTTCCATTTCAGCAATGAGGAAATTGAGGCTCAGAGCCAAGGTTCAGTAGTGAAGGAAGGACCCTGTCGTACACCCTGTATTAGTTTCCTAGGGCTGTCATAATAAATTACCACAAACTTGGTGGCTTAAAACAACAAGAATTTGTTCACAGCTCTGGAGACCAGAAGTCTGAAATCAGGGTGTTGGCAGGACCATGCTCCCCGCAAAGGCTCTAAGGGAGAGTCCTTCCTCGCCTCTTCCAGCTGCTGGTGGCTGCACGCATTCCTTAGCTTAAGGCAGCATCACTCTAATCTGCTTTGTCTCCACAAGGCTGGCCTTCTCCCCTGTGTTTCTCCTCTTCATATTTTCTCTTCTTCTTTTAAAGACACCTGTCACTGGAGGTAAGGACCACTCCAGGATGATCTCTCCTTAAGATCCTTAACTTAATTATGTTTGCAAATACCCTTTTTCCAAATTAGTTCATATTTGCTGGTACTGGGAGTTAGGACTTGGACATGTATTTTGGGGCCACAATTCAACCCATTACACACCCAGATCATCTGACTTTGAGGCAGATACCCTTTCTACCATCATCTTTTTAGCACTTATTCCAATCTCTTGTTTCTCATCCATGTGCTAACCTCTCATGGCAAGGAGAACGTGATGGATGCTACAAGGATTGGACTAGACATTAACATTCACAGAGGGATAAAGGGAGGATTTGTTCTATATCTCATATCAGGGTGTGGTGCCTGGCTTACAAGAAGCCCACATTCCCTTTGAGGATGAGTGAGTCACGCATTTACCAACTCCCGCCATGCTGGTACTGTCCTATGTGTTATTTCACTTGGCTCTCAAAACCACCAGCAGGATGGTTGCTGCTATCACCATTTTTCCACATGAGAAAATCAAGAATGAAATAGTTTGCCCAGCAGACCCTAAGTCAGCAATTTGAGTGTAAGTTTATTTGGGTAGTGATTCCACAAAGAACTGGGAAGGGATTGGAGAAGTAAGATGGTGGTGGAGGGGAATGGGAAGCGGGGGACAGGGAGGAAGCCAATACAAAGTGCGATAATGGGCAAGTTACTGCTATGCACTCAGAGTTCAATTCAACTGGGGACGTCCGGGAGATGGTGTAGAGCCCACCTGAGAAGGATGAAGAAGTTGAACTAATTAACCATCCAATCCCATCTGATGGGCTCCCCTGGTGGCGCAGTGGTTGAGAGTCTGCCTGCCGATGCAGGGGACACGGGTTCGTGCCCTGGTCCGGGAAGATCCCACATGCCGCGGAGCGGCTGGGCCCGTGAGCCATGGCCGCTGAGCCTGCGCGTCCGGAGCCTGTGCTCTGCAACGGGAGAGGCCGCAACAGTGAGAGGCCCGCGTACCGCAAAAAAAAAAAAAAAAAAAAAAAAAAAAAATCCCATCTGATACCTGTCTAGGGTTATTTCCAAAGTGTTAGCTCCCTGGCTCTTCCAGCCTGACTTGCTAATGGGCAGAACAAGATCTGATGGCCAGAGGAGCCCTCAGACAAAGAATTGCAGGGGCTTGTGATAGGAAGCCACTGGGGCCAAGGGAAATGGACAGGGGCTGGGGGGATAAGTGTGGGGCACCAATGCTGTTTGCCTCCAAAGCCTTTGCTTTTTCCACCAGGGTCCCCAGTACCTTGTACCAACTGGGGGGAGAGACCTGTGGCCTAATGCCCACCCCACTGCCTGTCCTGCAACCAGTTCTTACCGAAATCCTGTGCTGTTTGCAAGACTTCCTGAAGCATAAAGGCTTTGAGATCAAGTCCAGAAGATTCTTCCCTTGGATGCTTCCGCAGTGTGTGTTTTTGTGTGATGGGTTCTGTGTGACCCAGTGACATGCATCATACTTGAAATACTTCCACTGCTGACAAAATAAATCAGCTCTCCCCGCCGTAGCGCTCAGCTTATTAGGGGAAAATGGAAAAGGGACATTAAATATTAATACTGCATATTTTCCTCTCCCTTGGCACCTTCTATGCGGCTGATCACTGCCCAGCCAGAGCAGCCTTCTGTCTTTCTTCTCCTGATGATGATAGGGGACAGAGGGGACCTTTGACAAGGCAGTGAGGGACACGAGCGTAAAATGGGGCTCCAGCTGACTTTCTAGCTTCCTGCTTGGGAGCACCCATGTCTCTATCAGATGCCAAGGACCACAGCACCATGAAACTTCGTCTGCAGTGGAAACCCTGCCCCTCTGCTAGTTTGTCTTGGAAGGATTCGCAGTAAGGAGAGAGCGCAGTTTCTTGAAGGAAAGGTGGTTTCAGAGGAGGCAGCTTAGGAGAAATGAAGCTTGGAGAAGCAGTTGATAAGTCCTGAGCTAACTGACAGAAGAGATCACTGGCTTTGCCTCTGTGTTTGTTCATTTTCAGCAAACATTCAATAAGGGAGCCCTCATCCATTAGCCCAGGCCACTGAGGAGGTGTGTGTAGGCACCTTTTAGGCCTCAGAAAGAAACTCTTCCAGAAATACTGGTGTTTCCTTTGGCTGATTTGTGGAAACCTCTGCACAAAAATCAAAAATTAATCCCTAAGAGGAATTCTCTTTTAGAATGCTGGGAATATGGATTTCTTAGGGGTTTTTTTTCCAATTAATTTTTCATTACACAATTAAGGCATTAATCCAATTTTTAAAAATTAAGTCATCATGCATAAGGCTAGAGTGGCTTTCCCACTCCCCGGCCAGGTCCCGATGCCCTCCCCCACCTCGGAAGTAAGTGCTGGCAGGATCACAGCACGTGATCACGGGGAGGAGTGCTGAAGTTTCTGTGTTTGTTTTTGATGCTTCTTCCCCCGAAACGCTGCTGTTGTTTTCAGGTGAGCTCTACTGTGATTTGGTCCTGTGACTGCTCTCTTTTGTCCCCAGATGTCCTCCTTCCCCTGCTCACACCATCTGCACACGGGCTCAATAAATTTCTTCCAATGGCCATTTTAATCCTCTGTGTCTGAGCTCAGGAGCCCTCGAGGGACCTATGTCCTATGGCACTGGGGCGAGCGGCTGCCTGGCTTTCAACACTGTCCAGCCTGTCCCTCCCTGCCCCTGTCCTCCTGTCTCCCTGCCCCTGTCCTCCTGTCTCCCCGCCCCTGTCCTCCTGTCTCCCCGCCCCTGTCCTCCTGTCTCCCCGCCCCAATCCTCCTGTCTCCCCGCCCCAATCCTCCTGTCTCCCCGCCCCTGTCCTCCTGTCTCCCTGCCCCAGTCCTCCTGTCTCCCCGCCCCTGTCCTCCTGTCTCCCTACCCCTGTCCTCTTGTCTCCCTGCCCCTGTCCTCCTGTCTCCCCGCCCCAATCCTCCTGTCTCCCCGCCCCTGTCCTCCTGTCTCCCCGCCCCTGTCCTCCTGTCTCCCTGCCCCTGTCCTCCTGTCTCCCTGCCCCTGTCCTCCTGTCTCCCTGCCGCTGTCCTCCTGTCTCTGGCCCTGCTCTGATCCTCTGGGGGCAGCTTAAACACACTCCGCGGGGCCAGCCTCCGGGCATTTGCTCATGACGTTCCCTTCTGCTTCCTTCCCTCTTGATCACCTTCTTGTTTCAAGACTCAGCATCCTTTGTGAACCTTTCTGTCTGTGCTGGGCCTTTCATCTTAGAACTCATCTCCAGTTAGCACTGGAGCTTTGGGAGTAAAAGTTCTCTGGGGGCTGGGTTTGTTCCTCTTTTCACCCTGGCCACAGGGACTCTTTTAGGCCAGGGTCTATTCCGCAGTCAGGTACCATTATCAGAGCTTTTGTTGAGACCTGCTGTTGGCCAGGATTTGTCTCTGGTGCTTCACATCAGCCACTTCTCTTTTTCCTATTCCTGTGTATGGCTGAGGATCTTGGACCAAGAGAGCCTGTGTCCCTTGTCAAAAGTCGCATAGAGGGTACAGGTCAGAGGCGGGATTCAAACCCAGGGCTGACTCCCAAGTGCTTGAATGATAAGCACAAACATGTGAGGTGAACCTTCCCTAATTTTGCTTAACCTCCTCCGAGAAACCCCATATCCATATCCATGGAGTTCTGAAGGGCGAGCCCTTGAGTGTGTGGCCCCCCCTCTGCCTGCCCTTTGTCCGGGCACTGGGAGAGCTACGATCTGGGATCTGGAGGGGGCTGGGGGAGGCTGCCTCTCAGGCAGGCGTGGGCCTCCAGGGACCCTAGCGGAGCCCACAGCCATTTAGGTTAAATGAGCATCCAAAGGCCGGCGCAGAGGAGAGATCACGGGAAGACATTATCCATAGTTGCTTACAAGCGACAGTGAAAAAGTCCTTGGTGACTTTCTTGAGGAGGGAAGACACGTCCCTTGAGGGAAAATTAGGCAAATCGTGTGCCTGTTTGGGTCACGCAGGTTCAAATCCTCATCGGGGAGATTAACTTGTCACCGACTTGGCTGTCACTTTTGCTTTTTTCATGGCTTCCTGGGTTTCAGCGTCATCTCAGCCACAGGGAGATGGGGATGTGCGAGTCCTCTCGTTCCACCACCGGCATCAGGGGCAACAGGGCTGCATCTAGGGCGCTTCGCCAGCTGCCGCTCTGGTTGTTTCCACAAAGCATAATAATAACTATCCCCTCTCCTGCACCTGCCGAAGCCCTCGTCATCCTTGAGGGTCCATCATCTCCCCTCTCCCAAGCTGCTCTCCGTTATATCTGCCTCTCCTGATCAGAATGAAGTGCTGTGACAGAACGTGAGATTCCCAGGTTCCAAGAGGATTTGCAGATGGTAAGTGAAAATATGGTTCAGTGGTCCAGTAAGAGTGGAAAATGCTCTTGTAAGGGTCTCGCTGCAGGACCTCTCAGAGCCCTCGATGTACTACTAATGCGTTGAATAACTCTCCTAGAGGGGGTGAGATCACTTTCTTGAAATCTTTGATCATGGAACCGTGTTCAGAATAGAACATCTGTTTCCAGAGCGTGGTGGTCCATTCTTCACCCCATAAGACCCACTGGAGCAGAGGAAAGATGAGACTCTAGAGTAGAGGATACCTGGGTGGGGACGTTTCCTCCCCTGACTGCTGCAGGCCCCCGGGCCTCTGGGCCTCTGTTTCCCCATCTCAAAGTACGGAGGACAGAACATCCTCCAGGAGTTGTTGAGAAGGTTAAGTGAGCTGTGGTTCTTGGTGCCTACCGGGAGCATGCTCCCCTTTGGACTCTTTCCCCTCCCACCCGACCACGGTACTGTACCCCTGAAACACTGCACGCCCTCTAAGGGGGCCTCTGAGGGTTGACCTGCACAATAGCAACTTTTATATGCATTTCCCCATCCCCACAAGATAGTGAGCTCCATGAGAGCAGAGGCTGTATCTTGCTTCCTTTAGTCCCTTTCTGTCTCAGTCAGGCACCTGACACAGAAGGTGCTAACATGCGGTCATGACATTCATATTGAACGTTGTCACTTTTTCAATTATGTGGAATCACAAGTCTACGGATTTCTTAGAGAGTCTTCAGGGTGGGGTGGGGCCTATATAGGAAATAATTTACCTAAGGAGGGATAAGTGGGTCCTCTTTTACTTTTAAGTTCACTGAAAGTTTGCTGTGCCTAAATTTTAAACAATTTTTCTATAAAAGAACTGCTCATTGTAGAAAGTTTAGAAAATATGGAAAAGTGTAAAGAAGAAAACTAAACTTACCCATAATCCCAACCACTGCTAATATTTTGATAGTCTTTTGCCATTGACTGTGTGTATGTGTATGAATATATTATATATATAAACAAAAATGGATCACTTTGTTCAAACTGCTTTATAACCTGCTTTGTTCATTTAACAATATATTGTAAGCATAGGTTGATGTTATTAAATGTTCTTCTATATCATTTTAAATGGCTGCCACATATTCTGTGATGTGGGCATAACATGATTTATTTAACTAACCCCTTATTTTGGTTGTTTCCAGTCTTCTCTATTATAAACAATGAAGCAATGAACATCCATATAGCAATCCCTATCAAAATACCAATGGCATTTTCCACAGAACTAGAACAAAGTAGTTCTAAAAATTTTATAGAAATGCAAAGAGCCCAAATAGCCAAAACAATGTTGAGAAAGAACAAAGTTGGAGGCATAATGCTCCCTGATTTTAAACTATACTACAAAGCTACAGTAATCAAAACAGTATGGTACTAGCACAAAAACAGACACAAAAATCAATGGAGCACAATAGAGAGTCCAGAAATAAACCTGAACACATATGGTCAATTAATCTATGACAAAGGAGGCAGGAATACACAATGGTGAAAAGACAGCTTCTTCAATAAATGTTGTTGGGAAAACTGGACATGTAAAAGAATCAAACTACCCCATATACAAAAATAAACTCAAAATGGATTAAAGAATTAAATCTAAGACCTGAAACCATAAAGCTCCCAGAAGAAAACATAGGCAGTATGCTCTTTGACATTGGTCTTAGCTATAAATTTTTGGACCTGTCTCCTCAGGCAAGGGCAACAAAAGCAAAAATAAACAAATGGGACCACTAAATAAACTAAAAAACTTTTGCATAGCAAAGAAAACCATTAACAAATGAAAAGGCAACTTATAAAATGGGAGAGGATATTTGCAAATGATATATCTGATAGGAGGTTAATATCCAAAATATACAAATAACTTAGACAACTCAGTATAAAAAGATGATTAAAAAATGGGCAGAGGACCTGAATAGACATTTTTTTCAAGAAAGCCATGAGATGGCCAACAGACACATGAAAAAATGCTCAACATTACTAATTATCAGGGAAATGCAAATCAAAACCACGAGATATCACCTCACACCTTTCAGAATGGCTATCATAAAAAAAGACAACAAACAACAAGTGTTGCTGAGGATGTGGAGAAAAGGGAACACTTGTGTACTCTTGATGGGAAAACAAATTGGTGTAGCGACTTATGGAAAAAAGTTTGGAGGTTCCTCTAAAAATTAAAAATAGAATTACCATACGATCCAGCAAGTCCACTTCTGGGTATTTACCTGAAGAAAGCAAAAATACTAATTTAAAGATATACGCACCCCTGTGTTCATTGCCGCATTTTTCACAACAACCAAGATATGTAAGCAACCTAAATGTCCATTAATGGACGAATGGATAAAGAAGATATTGTATGTATATGTATACACACACACACACACACACACACATGCACACACACAATGGAATATTACTTAACCCTAATAAAAAAATGCAATCTTGCCATTTGTGATAACATGGATGGACCTTGAGGGCATTTGGCTAAGTGAAATAAGTCAGACAGAGAAAGACAAATACTATATCACTTTCACTTATATGTGGAATCTAAAAAGCAAACCAAAACAAAGTAAGCAAACAAACAAAACAAGACAGAAACAGATGCATAGATACAGAGAACAAACTGGCGGTTTCCAGAGGGGATCAGGGTGGAGGCCTGGGCAAAATAGGTGAAAGGGGATTGAGAGGTAGAAATTTTCAGTTATAAAATAAATAAGTCAAAGGGATGTAATACACAACATAGAGAATATAGTCAATAATATCGCAATAACTTTGTACACTGACAGGTTACTAGACTTACCGAGGTGATTAATTCACAATGTTCAAATGTTGAATCACTATGTTATACACCTGAAACATAGAATATTCTATGTCAACTATACTTCAATTTTTAAAAAATGTCTTAAGAGAATTTTTAAAAGGACGGGTATTTTGTCTCAGTTACCTCTCCCAGCATCTCTTCCTTGTCTACCTTCCTTTTAAATGAAGGTGTTCCCTGGGCTCTTTTATTTCTATTCTGGCCTCTCTTTGGTTGAGAATTAGCACTCAACTGGCTGAGTGCTACCCCTGCCCCCATGCCGGTTTCATATGTTATCTGTGTATAGGAAACATCTATAAATTTCACATTATTACTTGGGGACCAATAATATCCCAGTTTAGAAACTCATGTAAACTTTTATCCAAAGCCATCCAACGACTTTTAAAACAAACGTTAACTTTCCCCTTGCAAAATCCAAACTTATAATAAAACTTTAGCTTTCGAAAAACAAAATTTCTGTTTAAACTTACTCTCTTATTCCCTGCCCCCTACTCACCCCCCCAACACACTCCCCAGCAGAAGTATCTATATGTAGATAATTTCAGATACTTTCATAGGATTTAAATTTAACAGGAAAAAAAAAATGAGTCCAGCTCCTCACGCCCAAAGACTGTTTCCAGAAGGTTCGAGGCTATATCAGTCTCATCTTCCAAATCGTGGATCATCCTCCAAAATATTTAACTGAAATCAATTTTTGAGTTTTGAAATCTGGTTTGATTTTTCCTTACTTCCTAAAAGAAACAAGAAACAAAAAGGGAGCACACACACACATATTCCAGGAGAGTTGGCGCTTCTTACTGTGAGCCATTTATCGTGATCCAAAAGATTTACTCAGAGGCATAATTAATTGGAACTTATTTCAGTGGAAGTTATTTCCCTTCATCTCATTACAGAAACAAAAGAAGATTATAGACCAGGGGATCCATGAGGTTTCAAGAGAGTCTATTGATGAATGAAGTTGGAAGGAGTTGACACACGGTCAGAGATGGTTAACATCCAGAAATTCTTACAAAGAAACAACAATTCTTTTCCATTAATCCCGCCTTGCTTCTTTGATCTTGAATGGTACCATGGCTGTAAGTTAAGTGCAGAGTTACCGTGGCATTAAAGACCCCCAAAGACCTTGCCTTGGAGAAGCATTCTTCGAGAATTTGGAAGATTAAAAATAACAACAATAATAAAAGCAAACAAACAAAACAAAAAAATGTGAACAAGCAGAGAATCCGGTAGAGAGATTTTTAAGCTATTATACTGTAAATCTGCCACCTGTGCTCATTAGGACAAGCACATCTGCATTAATAGGGAAATGGATGATGTTGGGCCTGGAAAATTTGAGTCACGGTTGCCTTTTTCTGTAAGATGAAGTAATTAAAAGAAAGAGAGAGTTGGGAAAGATACAACTGGAGAGACACTTCAAGGATTTTTTAGCAAATCACCTACTCATTTGTCTTTTGTCCTCTTTTCAATTTTCCTATGGTTCTCCGAGCTTCTCCGAGGCTCTCAGAACTCCAGTAAAGGAACACGTGGAAGTTTAAGAGCCCTAATATTTTCGGCAACTTTTTGAGATGCGAAAACCAAGACGGGGCTCAGGGGACCTGTCCTCTCAGTGTGTATCCTCTCGTGACCCAACAGACTGAGCCCCAAATCTTTTAACGTTCTTTTAACTCTGCAAGTGGCCCGAAGCCATTAAACATTCCTTTAATTCTGGAAGGGGTGCATGTGGCTGGAGAGTGAGGATGTTATCACCCAGCACGGCTGGTGTTCAGGCTTCATGCTCAAAATTGTCCAATTAAAGAAATAAAAATGTAGGCTCTGTTGGGAAAAAATGCAAATAGGTGGCTTGGGGTTAAGATTTTGAGTGGTTTGGTGGTTAAAATTATGCTCTTGTTTATGGGGGAAATGGATTTTAAAAAAAAAAATCTGTATGCAGTGGGTAAATTAGGCAACCATCTATTATGTAATTGAGTAACAACATAATCCTTCATAATGGGAGGCAGGCCAAAGCCGGTGCAAATTTCGGGGACTTTTTCATGTTTCCTCCTTTAGCACTTAAAACAGCAACAGTTTGGGGGAATTAAGTCTCTCTTTTTTCCTTTCAGAGGGTGATATCTAACAGTGCTTTCTTGCAAATTGGAATTCTTAGGGGGTGGGGTGAAGCTGCAGGGACTCAGGCAGGACCGGGTGTGTGTGTGTGTAATCCTGCCTGTGTGTGCACCTGGGCACGTCCTAAAGTCTATTTATAGTGGATGCTATGGTGCACCCCAGATTCCTCTTTAGAACGGGGGTGCTTATTAACGCAGCTGCTGGCAGGGATGACTGCGGGCAGCTCACAGCCAGCAGCTGTCCTCAGCCAAAGGGAGCTGCTTGTTTGACTGTATGCCTAGTCCCTGTGGCATCTTGAGTTTAATGACTGGTCCACGTCGGGGTATACGACCTCAGCCCCCTGTGTGGATTCAGGACAACAGCGGGGGCCGTCCTGGCTCCAGAGCCCCCGTGGGATCAGCAGAGGCCTCTGTTGTGACTGTGCAGTGGCCCAGCCTCTCCCTCAGCCCAATGCCGCCTCTCTCCCTATGCTTCCAGGTGTGGATGGAGGAGCATATGCCCCAATATGCCTCCCGCACAAGAGCACCTCTGAGTCTCAGTCTGTTGTCCAGGGAAACTGCCCACTGACAGGTGTCTTCTCCTCTTCCTTTCAGGTGGGTGGTAGATGGGGATTGGTGGATCTGCTGTTGTGTAATCACAAAGGCAGCTTGATTCCATAACTTCACCAGATGTTTCTGGAAACAAGGCTGGTCTTGTCGGGACCCCTGAGATTGCTGACTGTGGTGGAGCAACCTCAGGGGGTTTGCGATGTTGGAACGTTTCCTCTCATGTGGCCTGTTATCCTGCCTCAAATGCTACCTTTTTTCACTTGTTTCTTTTCACCAGATTATCCTGTCGCCAATCTCTTAAAGATGCAGTGTGGCTCTGTGGAGAGAGAGATCAAGTCCGAGGCCCACCTCTGCCACTTACCTACTGTGTGATCTTGGAATCAACGGAGCACCTGTCTGGGCCTCAGGAATTGGGGCTTCAGGGATGAGACCTGCCTACCTTACAGAGCAGCTGTGAAGTCGAGGAGATGCTGTGTGCAATATGGGGAAGGGACAAGGCCTCGACACACACCTCAGTTAGCATCTCAGCTGGACATCAACAACCAGCCCCAGCCAGGCCCTGCCAGAGAAGTGCTCGGAAGAGAACTTAGGAGGGGCCCTGGGCAGAACCTCCGATTTGGGGACCAGGCAGAATCGAGTTCACATCTCACCTCTACCATCCATTTGGGCAAATTATCAATACTTGGCCTCTTCTGATTCAGCTTTCTTATACATATTGATATATTAGTGTAACTATTATAGGGTTGCTTGTGAAGAGGAAATGAAGGAATGTAGACAACGTGTCCAGAGCACAGTTTATGAACTCAATAAATGCTGGCTTTTGTTAGTGGCAGAATGGAGTGGACCTCCAGCTCTGTTACTTACCAGCCCAGTGACTTCAGGTGAAATAGTTAATAACTCTCTGAGCCACAGCTTGTTTATCTGTAAACTGCAGTGATGCTGCCTATTTTATATGGTGATTTTGGGGGGCTAACAAGAATGTATACAAAGGGCGTGGTACTAACAGGGTCTCAGCTATTATTATTCATGTTGTTCTTTTGAGGAAGTTTATCTTTGATTGAGGGTCCCAGATAAATAGCAGCAAAACAATGGGCCAATGGAGAAGTTAAGTGGGCCATTATGTGCAGAGAGCCCCAGACAGAACGGGTCACGGCTTTCTCACTGATGGTGGGAAGTTCCCCAGTGACTTCGCCTGCCAAGTTATTTGTTTCCTAGCAGGGAAATAATACATGGAACTTGGCCACCGTAGGCTGGAGTCTCAACTGTTTTCTGGGAATCACCTGATGTCAGGATTTGCAACCTGAGTGCCTGGTCCAGAACAGGGAGCTCTGCCAGGCCACAGACAAAGGTCCCTTTGGTCCCCAAGCTGGCATTAGCCACTGCCTGCTGAGGGGCTTGCAGGCATCATGTGACTATTCCCTACTTAGATCCTCAGATAGAGACTTGGGCCATTTCTGGGCATTGTGTCCCATCCACAACTTTGTGAGGATATAAGAAAAATTACTTTTTTACTACAAAAATATGTGGACAGATCTACTTAATAATACTAAAGAAATCTGCCTTATCCCAAAGGAGGAAGCAGACATTGTGGTACCACAGAAAGAGCCCTGGGCTGGGGGTCCACTGGGCAGCCTGCGCCCTCTCTGGTGACTCGGCTCAGGGATTGCTGGTTGCAGAGAAAAAAGCTCTTTTCATTTAGTTCAAATAAAAAATATCGGCCTTACTGTAAGTATTCAGGGTCAGCTCCTGGGACCCCCGCTGTAGGAAGTTCAGCTTGACCTCACAGCAAGTGGGAAGGCACCACCTCTCCCGGGCACACAGGGAAGCCTGTTTCCCCAGCATCCCAAACATCCCAGCTCAACTCTCCTCCTGTGTATGAATTTCCCTGCTGGGCCTACTTTCTGCTCCTCCTTATGCTGTGTACCCATGGCATTGGCTGACCTCGGCAGTGATTCCAGACTGGACACTCTCAATTCCTCACAGCTCACAGACACAGGTGAGACCAATGATCACTTGGTCTCAACTTTAAATACCGAGGAGAGAGAATTTGATTGGCTGAATTTGGATCAGGTGTTGGCTCCTGGTCGGATCAACTGTGATTAGGGGCAATGGTCCCATGAGGCCGTGGGCAGGTCCTCCTGGGACTGTGGACAGAGCAGGCTCTCCAGTCAGGGGATGTAACAAAGCAACCATGGACATATGGGGAAATTGGTTCACCTTTATGGGTTGTATTTTCTTCAACTGCAAAATAATAATAATTATTATTGTATTAGCCATTAAGTGTCAGATTAAATAATTTTACATATGGAACCCAGTTGGCCTCCCCTCTTTCCTGCCAACTCCTATACCTGTTCGGTCATCTGTGGCCACATAACAATAATCCAAATCCCCATCTCATAGGATAAAGGAAGTCCACTCTCCAAGGAAGTTCTCTTCTCTAGGGTATTTCTGGGAACCCTGAGGAATGTGTGTATGTTCCACAAGTCTACCCAGGTGGTGGCTTGTCATCCCTACCAGCCTCCTTGCTCTGCGTTATTGCTGTCCTTGAGCTCAGCTGGCATCTCTAGCATCATGTTTTCCAGGCTGTTGACACTCACCCTTGTGTATCTGCATCCCTAACGTGGATGTGAGCTCCTTCCCTCAGTCCCCAAAGCATAGCTAAGAGAGGATGGAAATGGTATAACTGCCCTCTCCAGCTTTATTGAGTTATAACTGACAACTAAAAATTGTATATATTTAAGTGGTACAGCGTGATTTTTTTTAAAAAATGGAAATCTTGTAACTTTACTGAATGTTTGGGGACAACAGAATTTAACAAAAAGACTAAGCTTGGGCTTGCATAGCTGTTCCTGGGCCTTCCTTAGGCTAGAGGACCCAAAAGGTACCCTCAGAATATTTCTGCCAAGGAGTTCAGGCCATTCTCAGAGAGAGGAAGGGCTTCATCCCTTCCAGTCCAAAGGCCACCTCATCGCCTTCACCAGGATTCAGCCCAATTGCAGGAAGCCTGGGAGTGGGAACCTCCTTTCGCTCTGGGGGAAGCTCCCACTCCCACCTGTCAGGTTGCCATCTGACACACCCACAATCACCACAGACCTTTCTGGTTTCATCAGGTCTGCTTCCTCAGCTTAAACAGTCCTGCCGGGGCAACTCAACAGCCTCAGCCCAGTACTGGGGGCCAAGCCTGCACCTCCCTCCTCATCGGGGTAGGTCCTGGCACTGGATCGCTTGTGAGCTCATTTTTGGTCAAAACAACAAACTCATCTCCCAAGAGCATACAGTGATTTTTTTCAGGCATCGGACACTGAAGTTCCAAGTTTTACATTAAAAAAATTTCTGATTTTAGGATTCATCTGGAGAGTCTCCAATTGACATTTGTAAATAGTATACATTAGGAAGGGAACTGGCCTTACCAGTAGGACCAAAATGACTCAGTGCTGTGGCCCCTTCTTAAACAAAGGGAATGTCTGTTCCGAAGACAAATTTACTTTTTTTCCCCTCATAAACTACAGAGACTGTCTGAAATTCCTCAAATGGCCATTTTCCAGCCTCAAATTTTTAAAGCCCTAGTCTCTTCCAAGTGCCTTGTTCTAGTAAATTATCTCCTTTGATCCTCCCAACAAATTTAGGAGGGAAGGTATGGTTTCCTTTGTTTCACAAAGAGGAAACTGAGGCTCAGAAGTGTGGGATAATTAGCCTACAGGTGGTAAACAGTAGGGTGGGATTCAAATCCAGCATGACCTTTGTCCTACAGCACCCTCGTCCCATGACCCTTTCTGCTTCCCATGGTCTGCAGTTCCGAGGGCCTTATGATACTGGGAGGCTCTGACCCTGGCCTGGGAGAAGTCAACTGTGACTCCCAAGACTTGACCCCAAAGGACAGTGCAAGCTGCCTAATTTGCAGGGCCCAGTGCAAAATGGAAACGTGAGCCCTTATTCAAAAGTGGTGAAGAATGTAACACCATGAGAACAGAGCGTTAAAGCAGGCACAGGTCCTTGTGAATGCTGGGCCCTGCGCGGGTGACAGGCCTGTGAGCTGGCAGCCAGGACGAGTCACCTAGCTCTTGGGAGAAGCATGGGCCGCGGGGCGACCTGGTGCTGGAGGACACCGGGATGTTTTCCGGCAAGCCTGCTCTGCCCTCTCCCCTGTCACGTGGCATGATCGTCAAAGGAAGCAAGAGACCCATGGGTTGTGTAGACCAGATAATTTGTGTAGTTTAACTGCTTTGATTCCCCCGCTATTGTTGTTGTTTTGAATAATCTGTGTGGCTTTTGAAGAAATGGCTTGAACTGATTTGAGCCTTATTAAGGGGTGAAGAAGTCTCAGGCAAAGGGGGCCTGGTGATGAAAGAGGAGCGTTCATTTGGCGCTGCAGGTCTTGGGAGTGGGGGAGCCGGTGCTGGGAGCTCAGCAGAGGTAGCGGGGACAGAGGCAGCTGGAGAGCTGTGAGCGACAGTGCTCAGCTCTAGACAGCAGAACGACAATCGGAAACATAAAAGCCCAGGCGGAAAGTGAGAAAGAAGCGAGCAAAACAAACCCTCAACTCAACTACAGCCGAAAGAGGGGGAAGTTAAGAGAGGAAATGGCTCATCAGTATTGCAAATGGGTGGCAGCCTCTGCTGGAAGACGGGACCCCCCAGTTGTTTTCCCCAAGGGCAGAGGCATTTGGGCACTTGGCTGGGTTTCCCCAGGAGGTGGGGTTTGCTAGAGGGAGTCTAATTCTGGCCAAAGCCTCCCAAATTCTCGGGTAACTGGTTTGATCTCAAGCTTTGAAGGCCTGCTTCCAGCTTTGTGACTCTTACCAGGGTCAGTGAGCATCCTGTGTGTAGGCTGGGGGCCAGCCTTGGAGTACAACGGCTAACAGTCAGGTGTGGTCCCTGCCCTCCTAGAATTCTCAGTCTGGAGGGGGAGTCAGGAAAATGAGCCGGCAGGTGGACAGGCAGGGGAGGTGTTGGGGGGAGCACAGAGGAGGAGTGCCTCACCAGGAAAGGTCTCTCCCCAAGAAAGCCACGTTCATACAGAAATCTGAAGGATGAGCAGCATTTATCCAAGTGCTGGGGATGATTGAGGTGAGGAGGGGATCCAGGTTAAAGGGAAAGCATGTGCAAAGGCCAGGAAGTAAGAAAGAGGGTGTTGCATTTGAGTGATGGACATTGACTGCTAGGAGAGACCTTCCCACCCACACATGTTAGTTGAGTGGCTACTACCTGCTCCGTGCTAGAGAGCCTCCTATACACTCGATTGTGCCACTCTCCATCTGTTGCTTTTCCCATTGCAGACCCTTTCCTGCTTCTCTTTTCCTGATTCTTTCCATCCCATACTTTGAATGGCTCTCTCCCTTGGATTTATTCCATGTATTAGCAGAGTACAAGTTCAGCTGCTGTTTCAAAGATCAAAATAACATTGGCTTAAGCAAGAAAGATGGAAGTTAATCTCACTTTCATGAGATTGCCCAAGAATAAGCAGTTGGTTGTGGAGGTAGCTCTGCAGAGGTGAGGACCCAGAATCTCTGGCTCTTTTTCTTCCAGCATCCCTGAGGTATTATTCTTGAGGGCATGCGCCAAAGTGGCTCTCTACCTTGTCAACTTTCCATGAGGCAAGGTAGAGACAGAGGAGCATACTCTCCTTTCTTTAAAGATCATGGCATGGAAATTGTACACATCATTTCTGCTCACATCCCATTGGCCAGAGCTTGGTCATGTGACCACACCTAGATGCAGGGAAGTCTGAGAAATGTAGTCCAGCTGGTGCCCATGCTCAGTGAAAGCTCAGAAGTAAATGGATATTCAGATAACCAGCAGCCTCTATCCTATTCTGTTTCTGGTTTGTGATCTTGGAGAGCTGTCTTCACAGACTAATACCCCAGTAATGGCTCTCCTATTTGATTCAGCCCTGGGCTCCCCATCTCTCATGTAAACACTAGAAAGCCAGAGGACATCAATGCTGGAAAGCTAAATATCATCCTGTGCTCAGCTAAAACTTACAACAGACAAATCAAGGGGTAAACCATTTATGGGATGTGTTAGGTCAATAAAAATTCCTCTTCTAAGGCCAGGACAAAGGAGGTCTACTCACTTTATTTAAAGAAGCTTTGTTGGTTAGATTAAATGCTGGGTTAGTCTTCTTTTGGGCCTTAAAAGCTCTCCATCCAGAAGAGATGATGAAGCCACAGACTTGCCCATAAGCCCTTAATCAAGGCTCAGCCTGAATTCCTCAGGATTTGTTTCTTTGAAGGGCAAGAAAGGAAAAAAGTGACGGATTGACAAGGAAAACTGGCAGGTGGTGAATGTGTTCCCCGCAAAGAGCCTTCCAGAGCGTGAGAGTGCTTATGAGTGAATGGGTTCAACCTGACAAAAGATCCAGATAATCCAATAAAACACTTCTTGTTTTTGTGACTAATCCAACTGTCATACTCCATTTCCAGGAGCTCGAACCACCTAAAAGTGACTCTGAGCCTTAAAGTTCACTTTCTGGTTTGTACAGGATTAAATTTTCATCTCAGCCCTATCTCCAAGCTGTCTACTTTTAATTTAGGCAATAACAGACTAAGTAAGAAGAAATTAAGATGGGAGTAAGATCATTTTGTACACTCCAGATCTCAGTGCTTATAATTTTGGGTTTAGCTGCTCTTTTGGATTATGAATGTTTCACAATTCCCTGTCCTCTTACTCATACTGGATAACACCAAGATTATTTAAAAAAAAATTTTTTTTATGATATGCGGGCTTCTCACTGTTGTGGCCTCTCCCATTGCAGAGCACAGGCTCCAGACGAGCAGGCCCAGTGGCCATGGCTCACGGCCAGCCGCTCCACGGCATGTGGGATCCTCCCAGACCGGGGCACGAACCCGCGTCCCCTGCATCGGCAGGAGGACTCCCAACCACTGCACTACTAGGGAAGCCCACCAAGGTTATCTGTGTACACGTCTACCTCATACACCAGGTTAAGGGGCTTTTGAGGAACAAGTCTCCATCCCAGTTTGTGTGGCCTTCCCAGCATCCAGGTTGGTGCCTGGCACATGGTAAGTATTGAATCAGTGTTGTTGAATTGCTGACTTCATTCAGAAAACCAACGTTGACTGTGGCTCTTTTAGTTAATCCACTGTGCCATTGTTGGCAGCATAAGTTATCAGAATGCCATATTTCTATCATATTTGCATGCTTTCAAGCTGTGACTCCATCTTCCCCTCCTTCCACCTTCACTCTAAGAGTCCACTGCTGTCTTTAAAAAAGGAAGGAGTGCTTAACAGAGGCTGGAAGAATCTATGCATCATAAAAATTAATGATATGGGAAAATTGTTTCATAGTTTCTTATCAACTAAACATACACTTACCTTAAGATCCAATAGTCACTCTCTTGGAAATTTATCCCAGAGAAATAAAGACTTATGTTCAGACAAAAACCTGTACATGAGCATTCATAGCAGCTTTATTTGTAATAGCCTAAAACTAAAAATCCAAACGTTCTCCAACGGGTGAATGGTTAAACCTTCTCATATATCCACACAGTAGAATACTCCTCAGCAATAAGAGGAACAAACTTTGCAGAAATCCAATGTATTGATTAGCTAGTTGCTGTAACAAAGTATCATACAACTGAGTGGCTTAAACAACAGAAATTTATTGTCTTAGTTCTGGAAGCTAGAAGTCCAAGATCAAGGTGTCAGACGGGCCATGCTCCCTCTGTAGGTACTAGGGAAGGAACCCTTCCCAGCCTCTCTCCTAGCTTTTGGCAGTTCCATGGCTTGTGACAGCATAACTCCAATCCTGACATGGTGTTGTCCCTGTGTGCCTGTCTGTGTCCATATTTCTCCTTTTTATAAGGATACCAGTCATATTGGCTTCGGGGCCCATACTGCTCTAGTATGACTTCATCTTAACTAATTACATGTGCAATGACACTGTTTCCAAAAAATGTCACATTTTGTGGCAGTAGGAGTTAGGACTTCAACATATAAATTTGAGCGAGACACAGTTTAACCCATAACATGTAACAACACGGGTAAGGGCATTATGCTTAGTGAAAAAAAGCCAATCCCCAAAGATTTCATACTGTATAATTCCATTCATGTGACATGCACAAAATGACAAAACTACAGAGATGGAGAACAGATGGGTGGTTGCCAGGGGACAGGGACAAGAGTGGGTGGGGGTGAGTCTATACAGGACAGCATGAGGGAGTTTCTTTGTGGTGAGGAAATAGTCTGGATCCTATTTGGTGGTGGTTGTATGAATCTATCTGAGGGATCAAATAACACTGGACGACACCTCCTTCCCCCAACACACAGGCGTGCATATAAAAACTGGTAAAAACGGAGCAAGGTCGGTAGTCTAGTTAACACTATTGTATCAATGTCAATTTTCTGGTTTCAATATTGTACCAGTTACACAAGATGTCACCATTGGGGGAAGCCAGGTGAAGGGGTTCATGGCACTACTCTATGTACTATACTTACAACTTCCTGTGAGTCTGTAATCTTTTCAAAATAAAAAGTTACAAAAATTTAACAATATTGCTATGTCGGTGGACGGGAGGCAGGAAATGAGAGACTGGAGGTGTAGATTGGGTTAAAAAGTTTCTCTTGGGCTTCCCTGGTGGTGCAGTGGTTAGGAATCCGCCTGCCAATGCAGGGCACACAGGTTTGAGCCCTGGTCCGGGAGGATCCCACATACCACAGAGCACCTAAGTCTGTGTGCCACAGCTACTGAGCCTGTGCTCTAGAGCCCACGAGCCACAACTACTGAGCCCACGTGCCACAACTACTGAAGCCCGTGCTCCTAAAGCCAGTGCTCCGCAACAAGAGAAGCCACCTCAATGAGAAGACTGCGCACCACAATGAAGAGTAGCCCCTGCTCGCCGCAACTAGAGAAAGCCCACACCCAGCAACGAAGACCCAACGCAGCCAAAAATAAATTAATTTAAAAAAAAGTTTCTCTTGATATGCTCATAATCCTAAAAAGGTTCTTTGCCTCCTAAATTCCATGACATTTGCAGTCACACCACCTTCCCTCTCTAGAACAAAATGAGGAGCTATGTTTAGGTGAGATGGCAGCGGAGGGCAGAGGCCAGAGCACAGATATTTATTTATCTCCCTGTAGACTTCTACCCAGGACTTGATTTTCCAGATTTTCAAAAAGATCCTCTGATGGGACCTCGGCTTCTCAGAGCAACAATTGCCCAAGCCCACCTCTTTTCTTGAAATCCTTGTGCCTGGGGAATGCCTCACCTGCCCTGAAGGCCTGGGGGCCCAGCTTCATCATTCAGGCTGGGGGGTCTTGTCCAGCCCACCCCCTGCCCACTCCCAGCTTCACCCATGCACAGAGCAGGGACACACTCCCAAGGCAAACTTGC
This sequence comes from Mesoplodon densirostris, assembly GCF_025265405.1. Classification (NCBI taxonomy): domain Eukaryota; kingdom Metazoa; phylum Chordata; class Mammalia; order Artiodactyla; family Ziphiidae; genus Mesoplodon; species Mesoplodon densirostris. The sequence goes on along the minus strand of NC_082661.1, from coordinate 17,779,533 downwards.
TCCTGGTCTCACCCGGATCAAACCAACTCCCAGAAAGTTGGCTTTGCAGGTTCCAAGCCTTGGTTCGGATGACCCAGGTTCCAGACTGGCTCTGCTGCATGCCCTTAGGCAAGTTGCTTCTCCTCTCTTATCCCCGGTTTCTTCAGCTGTCCAGTGAGAGTAAAGCCCTCCGTCTAATCTTGAAGTCTAGAATATCCTAAAGCTTAAACATTATAAATGATGGGAAGGTTTCTTGCAAATGCAAGGTTCTGTTATAATGATCTCATAATAATTTAATAGTTGTTAATTATTTAAGCATCTTCCACATACTAAGTAAAAATATTACCTCTTAATTCTCATAAGTGTCATGGACCTCAGGGATTATACCAAGCACATTTCATGCCTGCCCAGGAAATTGCCTCCCTGACCCTGTTCACCTCGGCTGTACCTCTAAAAGCTAAAGGAATCTTTGTCTCTGAGTCTTGATCCAGAAGACTTGGAGCTTTGTTTGCTTTCAAGAGCCCACATCAACCTTATACCAAAGATTCCTGGGGCAGTGGAGTGACTGAGCCAGCTTGATAGGCTCAGGAGGGCTGAATGTGCTAGACCTCTTCCTGGGTCTGGGTCACTGACATCACGCTGTGGCTTGAAATCAGCCATGGTGAGAGTATTTACACTGTGAAAGTTGGCACACACTACAAATCACGACTCCGTTTTTGTTCCTCCAGAAAGCCAGTCTTCCTGTCTAGTCAGATCCATTGCAAATGAGATTTCAGGTGGTATATTAAGATATCTACCAATTCCCAAGGTGGATGGGAGGATTTGGCCACCGACATAAAATAGTAATTATGAACATAATTGAGGAATCTGCTCTAGAGCTTACTAGCTATGTTCCCACGGGCAATTGACTTATTGTCTCTAGGTTTTTGTGGGTTTTTTTTTTTTGTTGTTTGGGGGTTTTTTTGATTTTATTATTTTTGTTGTTGAAGTTGATTTACAATGCTGTGCCAATCTCTGCTGTACAGCAAAGTGACTCAGTACATATGTACAGACAGTCTTTTTCACGGTAGGACCTTGTTGTTTATCCATCCTGTATATAATAGTTTGCATCTGCTAATCCCACACTCCCAGTCCTTCCCTCCCCCACCCCCCTCCCCCTTGGCAACCACAAGTCTGTTCTCTATGTCTGAGTCTGTTTCTATTTTGTACACAGGTTCATTTGTCCCTAGGTCTTTGTATCTTCCTCTGTAAAAATGAGGGTATTGACAGAGTCTACCTACCACTTGTAAAGTACTGCTCATGTTAGCCTTTCTTTTTTTTTAAGATTTTTTTTTGATGTGGACCATTTTTAAAGTCTTTATTGAGTTTGTTACAATATTGCTTTTGTTTTATGTTTTTTTTTTTTTTTTAGCTAGGAGGCATGTGGGATCTTTGCTCCCTGACCAGGGATTGAACCTGCACCCCCCTGCACTGGAAGCTGAAGTCTTAACCACTAGACCACCAGGGAAGTCCCCAGCTGTTCTTATTGTACTTTTGGTTGCTACTATTTTTATTATGAGATTCCTGGTCTCTATAAGAAGGTAGCTTTAAAGCACTTGACCATCCCACTCTTCTGAGAGATAATCCAGTATAATATTGAGAGGACAGACTCTGGAAGCTCCCACCTGGGTTCAAACAGACTCTGGAAGCTTCCACCTGGGTTCAAATCCTCACTCTACTACATATTAGCTATATAGCCTTAGGCAAGTTACTTAACCTCTCTGTGGCCCAATTTCCCCATCTGTAGGGGGGAAATTATAATAATACCTACCTCTTTGAGTCATCCCAAGAATAAATGAGTCAGTGTGTGTAAAACACATAAAGCAGTGCCTCATTCATAGTCAGTACTATTAGGAATGTGTTATAATTATGCTGAAAGTGATTGTACTTGGGGGTGATTAGCATCTCCCAAGAATTCATAACCTTCCCAGTAGCTCAGAATGTGATCTTATTTGGGAATAAGGTTGTTGTAGATATAATTAGGTGAGATGACATACTGAAGTGGGGAGGGTCCCTCATCCACTGTGAGTGGTGAGAAGAGGCGAGGCACAGAGCCAGACACACACAGAGGGAAGGGATGTGAAGATACACAGGGAGAACACCATTTGATGACAGAGGCAGAGATTGGACTGATGCAGCTACAGGCCAAGGAATGCCAACATTGCTGGCAACGACCAGGAGCTGGGAAGAGGCAAGGAAGGATTATCTCCTAGAGCCTTCAAAGAGCAAATGACCTTGTCAACCCCATGATTTTTGATTTTTGGCCTCCAGAACTAAGATAATACATTTTGTTGTTTTAAGTCCCCCAGTTTGGGATAATTTGTTATAGCAGCTGCAGGAATCTAACACAGGGATCCTTATGGAGAGGTTGGAGAGGTTGCATACAGATTTCCCCCACTCTCCAAAAGTAGAGAGTTCCTATGAAACTCGAAGTAAGCCAAAATGGCATAAAGTGAAGAAGAAATTACTCTTTTTTTTGGTAAAAGTAAAAACAGGTACTCAAGTAGGTCTTTTTGTAAAAGCAAAGTGGCGTAAATCGAACTTTCGAAGAGTGAGAGATACCTTATCCACTGCCTTGCTTTTGAACCCATTGTGTGTATTTTACGATCCTTTCTGTTTTTGCTCTGTTGGCTCTTTCCCCAGGGTCTGGGCTCCAATAGCAGCTGAACCCTTTGCAGCTACATAGTGGGGCTTGGGGGCAACTTGGCCCTTGCCACCAACTGTAATCAGCTAGTTGCTTGACCTACTCATTTTGCTCTTGTATTAATTACTTTAAAGCCTTGTCTTGTTATGTGTGTGTTGTATTGTTAACTGCATATATTTTTTATTATGATTAGAAGAATTCTGGTATCTAACATTTTAGAGATTCTTACAGACTTTCTTTTTAAAGAATAATTTATTCAGATGAAATTCATATAACACACCACTGACCATTTTAAAGTCAATAATTCCACGGTATTTAGTACATTCACAATGTTGTGCAACCACTACTTTTTTTTTTAGTTCCAAAACGTCTTCATCTCTCCAAAGTAAAATCCCTTACCCATTAAGTAATTTTTCCACATCCCTCCTTCCCAAGCCCCCCAGCCCCTGGCAACTACCAATTTGCTTTCTGTCTCTATGGATTTATCTAGTCTGAATGTTTCATACAGATGGAATCATACAATATGTGTATGTATCTGACTTCTTTCATTTAGCATAATGTTGTCAAGGTTCAACCACTATCGTAGAACGTATCAATATGTCATTCTTTTTTATGGCTGAATAATATTCCTTTGTATGTGTGTACTATGATCTGTTTGTCTGTTCATCCATTGATGAACATTTGGACTTTTCTGCCTTTTGGATATTGCAGAGAATAGCCAGTGGGCTTTCTTGTATAGCATTTTGCTTGATTTATTTTCCACCAGGGGTGTTACCAATGGGGAAAACTAAGTCTCAGAGAATCAAAGAAACTGCCCTTTGCATCAGTTAGGGAGAAAGGAGGAAACAGATGTTCCATGTCGGGGGTTGGAGGTGGGCAGGGAATGAGGGAGAGTTGATGAAGGTGCCATTGATGGAAGATGCCAGCAGGGGCAAGGAGACCAACAGGGATGGGGCAGTGCCCAGAGCTGGCAACAGCAGGAAGCCATGACTGTCCCAAGGCCTGCAGGGTCAGAGGGAGAAGCTATAGCTGGCATCAGGAGAGGGTTGTGTGATAGGGCTGCCTGGCTGGGACTAAGCCCTGCAGAAAAGAAACCCATCAGCTAACAATCCACAGCCTGGAGGTGAGGGAGCTGGGGGCATAAATACCATCACCGCCCGCTCCTCACACCCAGCAAGCTCCTACATCCATTGGCCAAATCCAAATGGAAGCCGAGGACAAGGGAGCCAACCTCCAGCAGAGAACAGGGTGAGGAAGGACAGAGAGCGTCTAGGGGGCAAACAGAACCTATAAAGGATAGCTCTCGTCACACGGCCTGAGTTGGGACTTGAACCAGGGTCTTGGTACCCGGATCCCACACTCTTTTTTTTTTTTTTTTTTTTTCTGGTACGCGGGCCTCTCACTGCTGTGGCCTCTCCCGTTGTGGAGCACAGGCTCCGGATACGCAGGCTCAGCGGCCATGGCTCACGGGCCCAGCCGCTCCGCGGCATGTGGGATCTTCCCAGACCGGGGCATGAACCCGTGTCCCCTGCATCGGCAGGCGGACTCTCAACCACTGCGCCACCAGGGAAGCCCCGGATCCAACACTCTTTCTAGTCCCAAAGGTAGGTGCCAACTGGCGCATCTCAATGTATCACTCGCGTTCCTGCATTTCCCCTCTGCTGCCCTTCACTTGCCCCATCCCTCGGGGGTCCCAGGGAGACGGGGGTCTGCGAAGGTGCCTGGTCTGGTCTCTGGCCCCTCCTCTCATCTTCCCTCTGCCTCTGCCCGCAGAGGGCTGCTCTCAGCGTCCAACCTCTGGCTGTGCTCCCCGGCTCTGCACACCAAGTGAGGCAGACAGGGGGCCCCTGGGGCCGGGGGCTTTTCTTCTTTCTCCCTTGTTTGCGGTCATTCGGAAGCCGTAAGAGAGCCGTGGAGAGAAAGAGCTGAGAAAATCAGAGGCCGAGAGTCTGTTGTGAAAGGAGTCCACGAAGACAATGCAGCGAGTGCTTAGTGAGGCCTGAATGCAGGGCTTAGGGCGCAGAGCCCTCCGAGGCCTTTGTGTGCCTCTCTATTGACTGCTCCTAAGCCCTCAGTGTGCCCCCATTGTGCTCAGAAGAAACCCAAACCCACCCAGGCCCACAGGGCTCCGGCCACGTCTTGTACCACTCGCCTCCCTCTCCCCCCCACTCACGTTCCTGCAGTCCCCGCACACCAAGCCGGTCCCACTTCCAGACCTTTCCACCTGCTGGATCTGCGGCCGGGGATGCACCTTCCTCTCCCCGGGTGTGGTTCCTACTCCTGCTTCAGATCGCACACGAAATGTCACCTCCTTAGAGAAGCCTTTCTTGGCCTAAACGAGACCCCCTTCTTCCCCAACCACCAATTTTCTCTCTTGGACCCCTGCACTGATCTATCTGTCTCTCCCATGGGGCTAGACGTGGAGCTGGCAGGTCTTGTTCACTGCTCTGTCCGCAGAAACCAGCACAGAGCAGGCACAGGAGGTGTGTTCACTGGATCACAAAGCGGATGACATTTTTTTCTAACGCCTCCACCACTTAGATTTGACCTCTATTTGGATTTCTGCTTTCACATACAAACAACATACTAAAGCATCTCTGAACATTTGACTTGGGGGCTGCACACTGTGTCTTTTGTCAGCAGAGGTGCTGCATTTTCCACTGTGGTTTCCTCCATACAGACCCTCATTGACTTAAAATAGGAGCCTGGCCTGATAAACCCATCATAGGCTAAAAATATTAGGTCATAAATGTGTTTAATACAGTACACCTAACAAATGGAACATCAGTGCGTAGCCTCACCTACCTTCAACGTGCTCAGAACACTTACGTGAGCCTACAGTTGGGCAAAATCATCTAACACAGAGCCTATTTTATAATAAAGTGTTGAATATCTCATGTAATTTACAATACTGTCCTGAAAGTGAAAACCAGAATGATTGTCTGGGTGCAGACTGGTTGTAGGTGTATCGGTTGTTTACCCTTGTGATTGCGTGGCTGAGTGGGAGCTACAGCTTCTGCCCAGCATCATGAGAAGAGGATTGGACTACGTATCAGTAGCCCAAGAAAAGGTCAAAATTCAAAGTATGGTTTCTACTGAATGCATATCACTTTCACATGATCGTAAAGTCAAAAAATCATTAAGTCGAACCATTACAAGTCGGGGACTCTCTGTAGCTGTTAGGATTCAGGAATATCCATTGCTCATGTACTGTAATAGCAAGACTGTACTCATCACGGCTCTCTGTGGGTCTGAATTCTGTTACTAAATAGTCATGGGACCTTTTGATTATTTAGATCAAATGATGTGATGTTGACCTTCATCTACTGTACTAATAAAGAGTATCTGGCTGGCACCCACTGGTAACCAGTAGTTATTGAACACTGATGGGTAATTTGCTACTGATTCTGATTTCTCAACTCAGTTCATCTTATTGTTAGGATCTGAAGTCTCTTCTAATTGAAATTTTATCGCGTCAACAGTGGCCTGAGGGTTTTGTAATGGAGAGGATGGCTTGTGGGATACGTCACCGCAGGGCCATGGCAGGGGGGTGCTCTGGACGAGTGACAGCCTGGGGAAGGGTAAATCAGAGCTTTGTCACAGTTGTATCCCTTCCAAGCTGAGAGGTGTAGGCAATCTCTTCACCTCTGGGTCTTTAGTTGCCTTGGTTTTCTTATCTATAAATGAAGATGTCTAAATGTCCCTTCCAAGGCCAAGGTTTCATCAACATATCACCACACTACTTTTGTGTGATAGCTCTGCCTTCTTCATCTAATCAAGAAACCTCCAAATAGAGAGCCATTGTCAACATATCCGAGGCAAAAACAGACCAGGTGGAGAGACTAAAGCCCATGAAGCGACCCCTGTCCACCAATGAATATACCTTCCTTTTCTCCTCTTCTTTCTCTCTTTCTCTCTCTTTCCATCTCTCCCTCTTGCTCTCTTGCTCACCCCTCCCTCCACCCCTTTGCTTTCTTCTTCTTCTCAAGACTCAACACTTCCATTAGGACTTGTATGATCTGTTACTTAGCCCCCAGGCATTTCAGACTCAACTTGTGTGCTTTGGGAAAAACCTAAAAAGGACAGGTTATGGTCCATTTTGCAGTTTAGCTATGCATAAAGGAGAAATACTCCTGTCCTCAATGAAGTGCAGCTATTGTAATCTTGGGTAAAAGAAACAATTGCTGTTGTTCATATGGGCGCTGTTGTTTATATGCAATTCATTCAGTGTGGCATTTAGCATGCAAGACTCCTTTAAACCTCCTAGCTCGGGACCCATTTAGTTTTACAAGTTAAGCCAAAGTCCTTTTTCCATAAGTGCTTTTTCTTATTCTTGGATTAAAAACAATAAACCATGAAATATCTCTATTGAAAAATGATATGACCAAGCCCTCCCTGAGAATTCAAGGGTTAAAATGTGGTTTGAGGCATAAAGGCCCATTAAGGTAATATTGGACTATGGTGAAATTCTTCTGAACGTGAACTTTACTGCATTTTGACTTAGAAACGTAATCCAGCTCCAGGTCCTCAACATACAGACGCCAAATACTGCTTTTAGAATACATTAGTGCTGATGAAGGCAGCAGCTTGGCATGGCGGCTTTAAAATATGATTCTTTCAGTCTCTACTTTCAATAACCTGGAAAGAAAATGATTTCCCCACTTGGCACTGGGAGAAAATGGTAACTTAATTATCAGCTAGGGAGTGTTATGAAATTAATATATGACACAGGTAAATTACACATGAATTTTCTTAGGACGCCACCATCTTGGTTTTGAAATATACATCATAAGATTTTGTTTTGAGTTAGTGGAAACTCTATGTCATCAAATCGAGTATTCACATTTCACACATGTGGAAACCAGGGCCCCACAAGGGAATTGACTTGTCCAAGGTCTCCCACTGGTAACATCCTGCTCAAAATGGTGAAACTGGAGTTCAATGAATGTGATATTTAGTACTTTTCAGAAGGAAAGTTTTAGCCCAGGAGATTTTTTTTTTCAGCAGTGAAGGACTGTGTTATAGTGAGATGGGAGAGATTGTACACTCTGGAGTTACACTGTCTTAGTTTTGAGGTGCAGCCTGGTCACTTACAGCCCTAGGTAATTAGAAAGACCCCTAATCTTTCTAAACTTTAATTTCCTCACCTGTAAAATGGAAATGATGGGAATGACAACAGAAGCTGCCTTATGGGTAGTGGTGAGGATTTAGTGAAACAGACTAGTCAAGCTTAGCTTCATACATGGCAGGACATGTGATGAAGTCGTGGACTCATTGATAGCATGCTTCTCAGCCATATCTTAACTAATTCAGATTTCATAGATAGAGTCAACAGTCTCAGAGAGAAATTAATGCTCTACTTTATGTGTTGCTGTTAGTCTCTGTGTTGAATTTTTAGAGGTTAAAATAAGAAATGCGACTTTACCCTGTATAGGGAGTTCATAGTGAAACGCTCCAAATAGCAGCTCTCGACTGATGCAAGATTGATGTTCATGATGGCCAGATGGGCATGTCATAGAAATTAAAGAATTTTTGAATATAAACGCCTGGCACACAGAAAGCAACCAACGAACGTCTGTTGAATTAAATTACATGGAACAAGGAGGCAGGGAGGTCTTGCCACCAGATTTAACAGAACCCAGGAAACAGACGCTCTATTTAAACCTTCTGATCCCATGCAGCAGGGATGGCAAATACCACTTTCATATTCCATACCCAGAGCAGACATCACTAATCCATCCTAGCACGCTTATTCCCCAACCTGATATTTGTTTCTATGTGTGACTCTGTCATAAGGTGATGAGCCCTTGGAGAGTGTTGACTGACTTCAGTTTCTTCTTTATCTTCCACACATCTCATAGAACAGATGCTTAATGCTTGCAGAATGGATGAGCTCAGAGGGGTTTCAGAGGTTGCCCAAGGCCCCACAGGAAGTTTGGCACTCACTGAGTCTGACACCAATTGAGAAATAGACACAGGAGTAGGCAGATGGAGATGAGAGCGCCTTCTTTCTTCCCTTCATAGGGAGGTTGGAGGATGTGACTTGGGTCCCATGGAAGCCGGCAACAGTGAGCTGTCAAGTAGTGAAACCCAGATGGAGACAGACACCCTCTGAGACACAGGCAAGCCTGAGGTCCAAAGCACACCTCCACTTAGTGGTCCCCCAGGAGCAGAGATTAGCAGTTAAACTCAGGGAGTGGAAGGACGGAGCTGAAGGCGAACGCTCTACAAGCAGGAGGGTCCCAGATAAAAGCCGGGGAAGGGGAGGAGCCGCGCTTGCTCTGTCCTTCTCCCCCCACGTCCCATGGCCGCCAGTTAAGTAGCTCTTGCTTGAGTGGAGCGGGCAAGGTGGGGAAGGAGGCTGGAAATGGTACCTGATGAGGAGGGGTTTCCCTCCAAACACGAAGAGGATATCAGTGTTCCCCTAATAAGCCCTGGACAATAAATTGAATACTCACCTGAAATATTTAGCACGGTACTGGGGGCACGGTAGGTGGCTCCAGATGTTAGCTCCCTGCCCACATGTTACTGCTCTGGAATTCTTATAAAAGGATCCAAAATGCATGCTACTTACTTGGAAGTAAATTAAGAGCTTCCAATATTGCTGGGTTCAGTCAGCGTCTCATCTTTATTTTTTCTCCCACTTCATCATCTATAAGCAAAGATAAAGCGGCTTTTGGCGGAGCCGGACTCCTGGCGAGCATGAAGACACAGCAGCTTGCCAAGCAGATATTGACTTGAGCTGCACGGGCGCAGCCCGATCAATGTGCACCGTCCCGGCCGCTCTTCACCTCGCGGGGCTAGCTCGGCTCTGAGCCACCAGCTGCAGGGGGCGCCGGGTCGGATTGTTCTCCACTCCACAGCGGTGTCACAGCCGTCGTCTACAGCGTGGGAAGCTGTACTTACAGAGCAAAGAGAAGCCACGCGGGGTCAAGGAGGGACACAGCTTCTTCTCCAGCTGGGCCTTGGCAAAGATCCTCTTTTGGGCTTCCTTTCTTTGGCGGATCATGTTCTTCAATGGCACCCACATGCGCCCCACCTGTGTTCAAGCCTGGAGAAATAACAGGGGAGGTGATGCCCTAAGCTATCTGCCTTGTGAGGATCCTGTTGTATGTAGGGTGCGTGCGCGCCACCTGTGTTCAAGCCTGGAGAAATAACAAGGGAGGTGATGCCCTAAGCTATCTGCCTTGTGAGGATCCTGTTGTATGTACGGTGCGTGCGCGCCTGCGCGTGTGAGTTTGGATGTTGCCGGCTGGCTGACCCTCCACCTAACCTATCAAGGCCAACAGCGTAGTAGGTAAGAACAACAGCCAGCCCAGAAGCAAGACTGTCAAAAGTCAAACTTGACCCCGTACTCCCGGGTAACCTTGGACAAGTAACTCTTTATGCCTCAGTTTCCTCATCTATGAAACAGGAATGATAATACATGTCTCCACCATGTTAAAGATGTATATAAAGCATTTAGTCCTCAGCACATAAAAACAATCAAAGTTTAATTTTTCCTATTATACTATTAAGACTGTCATGTCAGAATGAATTTGAGATATTCTACAGAAAGTACATACAACAAAACATGTAATTAAACAAAAATTGCCAGTAAAAGAAAAATGGTAATAAAAATAAGGCATGAAGACTAAGGCAAATTAAATTAAAACTGGAAGGGTAGGCTGTGGTGGGAGGGGGTGGCAGAGGAGGAAATAAGGAAATAGAATTTAAAAAAATTAGAGTATAAGATCATATACAATTGTTATGATAAGTTGTCAATTTAGTTTCGAGCTTCCTTGCAGCCAAATCAAAAAGGGAAACAACTCAGTCCATGTGGTGCAATCATAAATGAAAAGTTAGCATATAGAAGGATCCAGTTCACCTACTTTCTTTCCTGAAAGATCAAATCACAAAATTAACAACATAGGATTCCTCTCTATTTCCTCTCACAGACAGTTCCCTGAAAAGATTTCTTGCAGTTTAGTCCTATGTTGGTGTCTGCTTCTCAGAGGACCCAGACTAACACACCATCTGAAGAGTTGCCTGGGCTAGACTTTAAAAATGACTCCTCACGGTTCTGGCAGCTGAATCTGGCTGTTGTTTGAGACCTGAGCTGGGCCCACTGATAGGAGTACCTGTAATGACATCTCTGTGTGGCTTGAGCTTCCTCACAGCATTGTGGCCTCAGTGTAATCAGACTTCTACCCTGATGGCTCAGGGCTCCAAAAGAGGAAGACCCAGTGAATAAAGAAGAAACTGCATAGCTTTTTCCGACCTAGACTCAGAAGTCATGCAGCATCACTTCTGCTGCATTCTATTGGTTACAAGTCACAACTCTGCCCAGGTTCAAGAGAAGAAGATGTAGACCCCACCTCTTGATGGGAGGTGTGTCAAGATTACATCACAGAACAGCACATGGAATAGAAGATATTGTTGGAAAAGACAATTTGACATACTAGATAAAGGGTTATTAGTCAGGGCAAGAGGATTATTCTAGTTATCTATCTCTGGGTAACAAATCACCCCAAAACCCATGAAAACAATTATTTTATTCTGATTACCTTAACTTTTTGGAGGGCTCACAGGGCTCAGCTAACAGGTTCTCACCTGGCCTCTTTGTACCTTTGCAGTGGCTGGGCTGCAGTCATCTGGAAAGGAAGGCTTCCTCCTGTATGTGTGTAGTGGAGTGTTCTGATGGCCAGCTGGACCCTCAGTTGGGGAAATCGTCTGGAACACCTACACCTGGCCTCTCCAGTTGGCCTGGGCTTCCTCACACCATGGCAGCTGGGCTCCAAAAACAAACATCTTGAGAGAGAACCTGCAGAAACCATGTCCCCTCTTAAGATCTAGTCTTGGAAATCACACAGCATCACTTTCACAGTGTTCTATTCATTAGAAGCGAGTCACTGAAGCTTGCCCATATTTAGGAGGAGGGGACCCAGACTGCACCTCTCGATGGGGACATGTTTTAACCCACCACAAGGAGTGTTGCGTCGGCCATTTGCAAGGAGTCTTGTGGTTCAAGGGCACCTTGAGGTTCCATGTCTGAGTGCTGACATACTTGCCGAAGAGGTAGGCAGGGCTGATGAGCTGAGGGTTGCTTTGTGGCAATCAAAAGTCATCTTGTTCCCTGCGTGCTTGTCCCTGCAAGGTGATTGGTGAGTTTGTTTTACTCGAAGCCTGAACCCCAGCCATGTGGTTTGTTGGTAGAAGATGCAGGACTCGAACATGTATCTCATCCTCGCTCTCATTCTGGGTTCTCTTCCCGTTGTGCTGGGATTGACCGAGATTTAGCCCTCTCCATCACTTCACCTTCCCAGTCTTTTCCAGAGAAAAACACCAGGCTAGATCCTGATTTGCTCTAGGCATCGAGACCTCTAATACCAAGTGCCGCTGAATTTTTCTTCTCCCTGTTAAAGCTGGCAGGTTCTTACCACCGACTATGAAAGTATATATTTTTAAAACTCACAGCAGTTCCTTTGTTGCTATCTGTTTTCATTTTGCCTTTCTGTCCCCCAGGTCACCCATTAACATGTTTTTCAAAAAAAAAAAAAAAAGTGAAGAGAGTGAAATTAAATCACTGACATCTGCCACTCAGTCTCACTCAGCATCCTTGTTCCCTGGATTCTTCTGGATAGAACTTAAGACCCTTTGTTATCACTAGTTTTTACTTTCTTTCCTTTCTGGGTGGCAGGGAGGGGACAGTAATGAGAGAGAAAGTAGACAGTTCAGCAATTCCATCAAAAGTTTCACTTCCGGCCTTCTCTGGTGGCGCAGTGGTTGAGAGTCTGCCTGCCGATGCAGGGGACACGGGTTCGTGCCCCAGTCCAGGAAGATCCCACATGCCGTGGAGCGGCTGGGCCTGTGAGCCATGGCCGCTGAGCCTGTGCGTCGGAGCCTGTGCTCTGCAACGGGAGAGGCCACAGCAGTGAGAGGCCCGCGTACCGCAAAAAAAAAAAAAAAAAAAAAAGTTTCACTTCCCATGAGTGGTGATAACTACTTTCATTTTTCATTTGGTATATATATAAAAAAAAAAAACAAGGTAATTACTAAGGTAAAATATATGGATGACAAAACTGTATTACTTGACTAAAGTCAAGAAAAACTCTGAGGATAGAATTATTTATTAATACAATTAAATTGAATAAATAATTATGTTTTTACACCCTCCTCTCCTAAAAGGCAACATCCTGACAAATCAAGTCTGGAATAACCTTTAATTTCATAACTGGGGACACGTGAATTCAATTTTTGCAGCAGGGCTATTGTTAGACATTCAAAGGCCGACTCTTCAATATTAGAAGATGTCATTCCAGGGGAAAAGAAGAGAAAATTCTTACTGTTTTTTCAGTTGTGACAATAATTCACATTATGTTAAACAGGCAATCATTGTTACAAATAACTAATAGCAAATCTCCAGGAAATCTGGCAGTTATTATTATGAAGCTTTCAAGTTTTGTTTTGGTTTTTTTTTGACTGAGATATTTATTTTCTGTGATGCATATTTTTTGGTCACCATTAGAGTTTCCATATGCATATGTGGTTGCATTTGACAAAGAAGGATGCTAAACACTCTTTCATTGGGTTCTCTGGGTTGTTATATGACACTCCACTAGGATTCTTGACAATCCAATCCTTTTCTCCAGCCACAGCAGCATTCCAGTGTCTCCATGCTGTTTCTCTGGACTGACATCTCCAGGTATTGAGTTGCTCTTTAAAAATACAAGGCAGAAAATAGAACTACCATTTGATCCATCAATTCCACTGCCAGGTATATATCCAAAGAAAATGAAAACTCTAACTCAAAAAGATACATGCACCCCAGTGTTCATAGCAGCACTATTTACAATAGCCAAGACATGGAAGCAACCCAAGTGTCCCTCAACAGATGAATGGATAAAGAAGATGTGGTACATATACACAATGGAATATTACTCAGCCACAAAAAAGAATAAAATTCTGCCATTTGCAACAACATGGATGAACCTAGAGAGTATTAGGTATTAAGCTTAGTGAGATAAGTCAGAGAAAGACAAATACTCTATGTTATCACTTATATGTGGAATCAAAAAAATAAAACAAATGATTATATATAATAAAACGGAAACAGACTCACAGATACAGAGACCAAAGTCGTGGTTACCAGAGGGAAGACAGAAGGGCCAAGATAAGGGTATGGGATTAAGAGATGCAAACTACTATGTATAAAATAAATAAGCAACAAGATACATTGTATAGCACAGGGAAATATAGCCATTATGTTGTGATCAATTTACATGGAGTATAATCTATAAAAATATTGAATTACTATATTGTAGACCTGAAACTAATATAATATTGTAAATCAACTATACATCGATTAAAAAAATACGCGGCAGAACTTGGAGCAAGGGGCAAGCTCTGTAGGTGGCTCTGGGCCACTCTCTTGGTTAAGGACCCTGAGTGGACATCAGTGGAAAGATGATGAAAGAAACAGACTTTGGGGAATTCCCTGGTGGTCCAGTGGTTAGGACGCCTTTCTTTCACTGCTGAGGGCCCAGGTTCAATCCCTGGCTGGGGCACTAAAATCCCACAAGCCATGCAGCGTGGCCAAAAAGAAAAAGAAAAAAGAAAGCAAAAGAAACAGACTTTGGAAATCTCAGCATTTCCAGGGGGTACGAAGCCCACCCCCATCATTTTCCTCACAAGAAGTTGAGAGTTTCCTTGGGAAGCACAGCAAGAAAATAGCAGAGCCAAGACCAGAACCCCAGTTTGCAGGACCCAAGACCTGACCTCGCCCCTGTACTCACTTCTGTGTTTGTGGCTAGACGCCAGCTGGGCCAGTTCTGTTGTGCTAGACCTGAGCTGGGAAGCAAGGCTGGGGCATTCTTCTCCAAGCTTCTAGGCGTGAAGTGGAAGAAGAAACATAAAGAACAGAAAGAAAGAAACAAGAGAATCCCACTGCCTCACACAGTTCCCAATCTCCAGGATGAATTAGAAACAGCCTGCTACTGACATTCAAGGCAGAACTGAGAAGTTGTGGAGATTGCTTGGAGATACCATTGCAAGGTTTATTATTCTGTAAGGTGGTAAGCAGCCTGCCTGTGCCTGATGGTGTGAACCCAGGGCTTTTAGAAATGCCTAAGGAAGAGGGAAGCTTTTAGAGTAAAGCACAGTCTTTGGAAAACATAAAAATGAGTAGCAGGGCACCATGGGGCCTTGGGTTTGCTTTGCTTTTACATGAAAGGTCGTCCTTTCTCACTGCCTGCAACAGCAGACTGTCCTTTCCAGCCAGCTCCATGCACTTTGTTTTAAAGGTTTAAAAATAGAATGAGAAGGTCTTGTAGAGCTGTGAGGAGGCATGGCTCTATCTTGTACATGTGCACTGTGCAAAGGAAAGGCAGCCTGTGTTGAGCTGTGTCTGACCAGGCAACATCACTCCTTACAGTGAGCCTTAGATACCCTCTGGATGCCACTCACAGGCTGATGTGTGACATCCAAGGCTCCTCTGGATCTTGGAAAACACCCTGCAGACTCTCAGACTCATTTTTCCTCGCCTACTTGGTTCCGACGTGTCCAGCTTGAGTCGCACTGCCTTTCTGGCCGAATTGCTCATGTCTTCTCCCTGGCAGGCTCTCTGCTGAGACGCCTGACTTCCTGCCGGATTCAGTGGCTAAACTCTTATTCTTCATGACTCAACTTAGGGCCACCTCCCCTGGAAGTCATCTCTAATAAGGTCCTCCCTCCCTGCAGGGATGAAAGGGACAAGGGAGGATCCAGAAATTCTCAGACTTGCAGAGTTAAAGGATGTATCTCCAGCCAGCAAAATATTTTCAAATTAAGACACAACCCCAGGAAAAAGACCAAGGTGACAGCCTGGCCATCATGCATTTGTTATGACCTCTGATTGGTTAAATGTTTTCCCTTCAAGTCCTTGCATTTGCACACATATTTCAGGTTAAAGAGTCCTAAGGTAGTCCCACAAAGGCCTGATAAGTTCAAAGCACCTGTAAGTAAGTCTAAAGAAAGAAGCAAGTCTGGGAAAAGATTGTGAGTCTGCTACTGGCCCACAGAGCTTCCTGGAATCAAACTGCTTAAGTAAACAAAAAACACTTAACAGAGTTTCTGAGAGAGCTATATGGTCCAAAGTGCCACCAGCCTGGAATAAAAGAGACAGTGATTATTCAAGATGTAAAACAACCCTCTGACCTCTACAGTTTATGGGCTGCAAGCATGCTGTGAAAGCTGCTCAGCCCCCAAGATGGGCATATCCTCCAATGGCGGATAAAGGAAAAGGAAGGGCTTCCCAGAGAGTGTGGTCAGGAGCCATGGAGAGCAAGAGACTGGGCAGCTGCTCCCAGGAAACATAACCAAAGTCTAATACACACACACACACACACACATACACACACACAGAATTGGCTCATGCAATTGTTTAAGCTTAGCAAGTCCAACATGTGCAGGGTAGACCAGCAGGCTGGAGACCCAGGGAAGAGTCGCTATTCAAGTCCAAAGGCAGTCTACTGGCAGAATTCCTTCTTCCTTGGGAGAAGTCAGTCTTTGTTCTGTTAAAGCCTTCAACTGCTTGGATGAGGCCCACCAGTGTTATGAAGGGTAGTTTGCTTTACCCAAAGTTCACTGATTTAAATATGTCTCATTCGGAGACTTCCGGGTAAGATGGCGGAAGAGTAAGACGCGGAGATCACCGTCCGCCCCACGGATACACCAGAAATACAGCTACACGTGGAACAACTCCTACAGAACACCTACTGAATGCTGGCAGAAGACCCCAGACCTCCCAAAAGGCAAGAAACTCCCCACATACCTGGGTAGGGCAAAGCGGAGAGATTCCCGCACAGAGGATCGGTGCCCAGCGGCACTCACCAGCCCAAGAGGCTTGTCTGCTCGCCTCGGCGGCGCTGGAAGCTGAGGCTCGGGCTTCGGTCAGAGCGCAGGGAGAGGACTGGGGCTGGTGGCGAGAACTCAGCTGGAAGGGGGCTAGTGAGCCACAGCTAGCCGGCAGGGAGTCCGGGAAAACTCTGGAGCTGCCGAAGAGGCAAGAGACTTTTTCTTCCCTCTTGGTTTCCTGGTGCGCGAGGAGAGGGGATTAAGAGCGCTGCTTAAAGGGGCTCCACAGACGGGCGCGAGTCACGACTGAAAGCGCGGAGCCCAGTGACGGGCATGGGACGCTGGGGCTGCTGCTGCCGCCGCCAAGAAGCCTGTGTGCGAGCACAGGTCACTGTCCACACTGCCCTTCCGGGAGCCTGTGCAGCCCGCCACTACTGGGGTCCCGGGATCCAGGGGCGGCTTCCCTGGGAGAACGCACGGCGCGCCTCGGGCTGGTGCAACGTCACGCCGACCTCTGCCGCTGCAGGCTCGCCCCGCACTCCGTGCCCCTCCCTCCCGCCCGGCCTGAGTGAGCCAGAGTCCCCGAAGAGGCTGCTCCTTTAACCCTGTCCTGTCTGAGCGAAGAACAGACGCCCTCCGGCGACCTACACGCAGAGGCGGGGCCAAATCCAAAGCTGAGACCCAGGAGCTGTGAGAACAAAGAAGAGAAAGGGAAACCTCTCCCAGCAGCCTCAGAAGCAGCGGATTAAAGCTCCACAATCAACTTGATGTACCCTGCATCTGTGGAATACATGAATGGACAACAAATCATCCCAAATTGAGGAGCCAGGAGTCAGTGCTGTGCCTCTGAGGTGGGAGAGCGAACTTCAGGACACTGGTCCACAAGAGACCTCCCAGCTCCACATAATATCAAACGGCGAAAATCTTCCAGAGATCTCCATCTCAACACCAGCACCCAGCTTCACTCAACGACCAGCAAGCTACAGTGCTGGACACCCTATGCCAAACAACTAGCAAGACAGGAACACAACGCCACCCATTAGTAGAGAGGTGGCCTAAAATCATAAAAAGTCCGCAGACACCCCAAAACACACCACCAGACGTGGACCTGCCCACCAGAAAGACAAGATCCAGCCTCACCCACCAGAACACAGGCACTAGTCCCCTCCACCAGGAAGCCTACACAACCCACTAAACCAACCTTAGCCACTGGGGACAGACACCAAAAACAACGGGAACTACGAACCTGCAGCCTGCAAAAAGGAGACCCCAAACACAGTAACATAAGCAAAATGAGAAGACAGAAAAACACACAGCAGGAGAAGGAGCAAGATAAAAACCCACCAGACCTAACAAAGGAAGAGGTAATAGGCAGTCTACCTGAAAAAGAATTCAGAATAATGATGGTAAAGATGATCCAAGATTCTATTTCCCAGATCCAAAATCTTGGAAATAGAATAGACAAAATGCAAGAAACAGTTAACAAGGACCTAGAAAAACTAAAGATGAATCAAGCATCGATTAAAAACACAATAAATGAAATGAAAAATACTCTAGATGGGATCAATAGCAGAATAACTGAGGCAGAAGAACGGATAAGTGAGGTGGAAGATAAAATAGTGGAAATAACTGCTGCAGAGCAAAATAGAGAAAAAAGAATGAAAAGAACAGAGGACAGTCTCAGAGACCTCTGGGACAACATTAAACGCACCAACATTTGAATTATAGGGGTTCCAGAAGAAGAAGAGAAAAAGAAAGGGACTGAGAAAATATTTGAAGAGATTATAGTTGAAAACTTCCCTAATATGGGAAAGGAAATAGTTAATCAAGTCCAGGAGGCACAGAGAGTCCCATACAGAATAAATCCAAGGAGAAATACACCAAGACACATATTAATCAAACTGTCAAAAATTAAACACAAAGAAATCATATTAAAAGCAGCAAGGCAAAAACAACAAATAACACACAAGGGAATCCCCATCAGGATAACAGCTGATCTCTCAGCAGAAACTCTACAAGCCAGAAGGGAGTGGCAGGACATAATTAAAGTGATGAAGGAGAAAAACCTGCAACCAAGATTACTCTACCCAGCAAGGATCTCCTTCAGATTTGATGGAGAAATTAAAACGTTTACAGACAAGCAAAAGCTGAGAGAGTTCAGCACCACCAAACCAGCTTTACAACAAATGCTAAAGGAACTTCTTTAGGCAAGAAACACAACAGAAGGAAAAGACCTACAATAATGAACCCAAAACAATTAAGAAAATGGGAATAGGAACATACATACCGATAATTACCTTAACTGTAAATGGACTAAATGCTCCCACCAAAAGACACAGATTGGCTGAATGGATACAAAAACAAGACCCATATATATGCTGTCTACAAGAGACCCACTTCAGACCTAGAGACGCATACAGACTGAAAGTAAGGGGATGGAAAAAGATATTCCATGTAAATGGAAACCAAAAGAAAGCTGGAGTAGCAATTCTCATATCAGACAAAATAGACTTTAAAATAAAGACTACTAGAAGAGACAAAGAAGGACACTACATAATGATCAAGGGATCGATCCAAGAAGAAGATATAACAATTGTAAATATTTATGCACCAAACATAGGAGCACCTCAATACATAAGGCAAATACTAACAGCCATAAAAGGAGAAATCGACAGTAACACAATCATAGTAGGGGACTTTAACACCCCACTTTCACCAATGGACAGATCATCCAAAATGAAAATAAATAAGGAAACACAAGCTTTAAATGATACATTAAACAAGATGGACTTAATTGATATTTATAGGACATTCCATCCAAAAACAACAGAATACACATTTTTCTCAAGTGCTCATGGAACATTCTCCAGGATAGATCATATCTTGGGTCACAAATTAAGCCTTGGTAAATTTAAGAAAATTGAAATTGTATCAAGTATCTTTTCCGACCACAATGCTATGAGACTAGATATCAATTACAGGAAAAGAGCTGTAAAACATACAAACACATGGAGGCTAAACAACACACTACTTAATAACAAAGTGATCACTGAAGAAATCAAAGGGGAAATTAAAAAATACCTAGAAACAAATGACAATGGAGACACGACGACCCAAAACCTATGGGATGCAGCAAAAGCAGTTCTAAGAGGGAAGTTTATAGCAATAAAATCCCACCTTAAGAAACAGGAAACATCTCGAATAAACAACCTAACCTTGCACCTAAAGCAATTAGAGAAAGAAGAACAAAAACATCCCAAAGTTAGCAGAAGGAAAGAAATCATAAAAATCAGATCAGAAATAAATGAAAAAGAAATGAAGGAAACGATAGCAAAGATCAATAAAACTAAAAGCTGGTTCTTTGAGAAGATAAACAAAATAGACAAACCATTAGCCAGACTCATCAAGAAGAAAATGGAGAAGACTCAAGTCAATAGAATTAGAAATGAAAAAGGAGAAGTAACAACTGACACTGCAGAAATACAAAAGATCATGAGAGATTACTACAAGCAACTCTATGCCAATAAAATGGACAACCTGGAAGAAATGGATAAATTCTTAGAAATGCACAACCTGCCAAGACTGAATCAGGAAGAAATAGAAAATATGAACAGACCAATCACAAGCACTGAAATTGAAACTGTGATAAAAAATCTTCCAACAAACAAAAGCCCAGGACCAGATGGCTTCACAGGTGAATTCTATCAAGCATTTAGAGAAGAGCTAACACCTATCCTTCTCAAACTCTTCCAAAATATAGCAGAGGGAGGAACACTCCCAAACTCATTCTACGAGGCCACCATCACCTTGATACCAAAACCAGACAAGGATGTCACAAAGAAAGAAAACTACAGGCCAATATCACTGATGAACATAGATGCAAAAATCCTCAACAAAATACTAGCAAACAGAACCCAACAGCACATTAAAAGGATCATACACCATGATCAAGTGGGGTTTATTCCAGGAATGCAAGGATTCTTCAATATACACAAATCAATCAATGTGATACACCACATTAACAAATTGAAGGAGAAAAAACATATGATCATCTCAATAGATGCAGAGAAAGCTTTCGACAAAATTCAACACCCATTTATGATAAAAACCCTGCAGAAAGTAGGCATAGAGGGAACTTTCCTCAACATAATAAAGGCCATATATGACAAACCCACAGCCAGCATCATCCTCAATGGTAAAAAACTGAAACCATTTCCACTAAGATCAGGAACAAGACAAGGTTGCCCACTCTCACCACTCTTATTCAACATAGTTTTGGAAGTTTTAGCCACAGCAATCAGAGAAGAAAAGGAAATAAAAGGAATCCAAATCGGAAAAGAAGAAGTAAAGCTGTCACTGTTTGCAGATGACATGATACTATACATAGAGAATCCTAAAGATGCTACCAGAAAACTACTAGAGCTAATCAATGTATTTGGTAAAGTTGCAGGATACAAAATTAATGCACAGAAATCTCTGGCATTCCTATATACTAATGATGAAAAATCTGAAAGTGAAATCAAGAAAACACTCCCATTTACCATTGCAACAAAAAGAATAAAATATCTAGGAATAAACCTACCTAAGGAGACAAAAGACCTGTATGCAGAAAATTATAAGACACTGATGAAAGAAATTAAAGATGATACAAATAGATGGAGAAATGTACCATGTTCTTGGATTGGAAGAATCAACATTGTGAAAATGACTCTACTACCCAAAGCAATCTACAGATTCAATGCAATCCCTATCAAACTACCACTGGCATTTTTCACAGAACTAGAGCAAAAAATTTCACAATTTGTATGGAAACACAAAAGACCCCGAATAGCCAAAGCAATCTTGAGAACGAAAAATGGAGCTGGAGGAATCAGGCTCCCTGACTTCAGACTATACTACAAAGCTACAGTAATCAAGACAGTATGGTACTGGCACAAAAACAGAAAGATAGATCAATGGAACAGGATAGAAAGCCCAGAGATAAAACCATGGACATATGGTCACCTTATCTTTGATAAAGGAGGCAGGAATGTACAGTGGAGAAAGGACAGTCTCTTCAATAAGTGGTGCTGGGAAAACTGGATAGGGACATGTAAAAGTATGAGATTAGATCACTCCCTAACGCCATACACAAAAATAAGCTCAAAATGGATTAAAGACCTAAATGTAAGGCCAGACACTATCAAACTCTTAGAGGAAAACATAGGCAGAACACTCTATGACATAAATCACAGCAAGATCCTTTTGGACCCACCTCCTAGAGAAATGGAAATAAAGACAAAAATAAACACATGGGACCTAATGAAACTTAAATGCTTTTGCACAGCAAAGGAAACCATAAACAAGACCAAAAGACAACCCTCAGAATGGGAGAAAATATTTGCAAATGAAGCAACTGACAAAGGATTAATCTCCAAAATTTATAAGCAGCTCATACAGCTCAATAACAAAAAACAAACAACCCAATCCAAAAATGGGCAGAAGACCTAAATAGACATTTCTCAACAGAAGATATACAGACTGCTAACAAACACATGAAAGGATGCTCAACATCTTTGCTCATTAGAGAAATGCAAATCAAAACTACAATGAGATATCATCTCACACCAGTCAGAATGGCCATCATCAAAAAATCTAGAAACAATAAATGCTGGCGAGGGTGTGGAAAAAAAGGAACACTCTTGCACTGCTGGTGGGAATGTGAATTGGTACAGCCACTATGGAGAACGGTATGGAGGTTCCTTAAAAAACTACAAATAGAGCTACCATATGACCCAGCAATCCCACTACTGGGCATATACCCTGAGAAAACCATAATTCAAAAAGAGACATGTACCAAAATGTTCATAGCAGCCCTATTTACAATAGCCCGGAGATGGAAACAACCTAAGTGTCCATCATCAGATGAATGGGTAAAGAAGATGTGGCACATATATACAATGGAATATTACTCAGCCATAAAAAGAAATGAAATTGAGCTATTTGTAATGAGGTGGATGGACGTAGAGTCTGTCATACAGAGTGAAGTAAGTCAGAAAGAGACAGACAAATACTGTATGCTGACACATATATATGGAATTTAAGGAAAAAAAATGTCATGAAGAACATAGGGGTAAGACAGGAATAAAGACACAGACCTATTAGAGAATGTACTTGAGGATATGGGGAGGGGGAAGGGTAAGCTGTGACAAAGTGAAAGAGCAGCATGGACATATATACACTACCAAACATAAGGTAGATAGCTAGTGGGAAGCAGCCGCATAGCACAGGGAGATCAGCTCGGTGCTTTGTGACCGCCTGGAGGGGTGGGATAGGGAGGGTGGGAGGGAGACGCAAAAGGGAGGGGATATGGGAACATATGTATATGTATAACTGATTAAATTTGTTATAAAGCGAAAAATTTAAAAAAAATTAAAAATAAATAAATAAATAAATATGTCTCATTCAGAAATACTTTCACAGAGACATCCAGAATATGTTTGACCAAATATTTGGGCACCATGGTCCAGCCAAGTTGACACATCAGATTAACCATCACAACTACTCACTGACTGCTATGTTTCCCTTTGTTCCCTTTCCAATTGGGAGTGTTTGTTGTAGCTGTCTTATCCTTGTGTGTATGTGTGTGTGTGTGTGTAGGTGAGGGAGTGTCAATAATTTGTCTTTTAGTTCATTGGTCTCCAAAGCAAGAGGAGCCATATCTAAATCTGATATAGGTCATGAGGTCCTTGGCTTTAAGTTTGACTGAGTGAGACTTTTGGACTATTTTAGGGAGGGGCGGTAGGAAAATAAATATCTGTGACCAGAAGGGCAGACTGTAGTAGATTGGATAACGGTACTCAACTATAATCACTCTCTCCCACTCTCTACATCCTACCCCTGTCTCATTGTCCTTGGTCCTGGCCATTTGGCTTGCTTTGATCAATGAATATGAGCAGAAGTGATAGTGTGCCAGTTCTGAGCAGAGACCTTAAAAGGCATCACAAGTTTCCACTTGTCCCCTTGAGCTTTTGTTCTCCACCATGAGGACCTGAGGCTCCTTCCACCGAGGTTGCTGAATGAGAAGACACAAGTTGCTGAGCTAAGCTAATGGCAGCAAAGCCCAGCAGAGCTCAGCAGAGCCACAGCTAATCCACAGCACTCCCTCTCCCTGAGCAAGAAATAAATGTTGGGACTTCCTTGGTGGTGCAGTGGTTAAAAATCCACCTGCCAATGCAGGAGACATGGGTTCGAGCCCTGGTCCGGGAAGATCTCACATGCCGTGGAGCAACAGAGCCCGTGAGCCACAACTACTGAGCCCGCGCGCCTAGAGCCAGTGTTCCGCAACAAGAGAAGCCACCATGATGAGAAGCCCGTGCACTGCAACGAAGAGTAGCCCCCACTTGCCACAACTAGAGAAAGCCCATGTGCAGCAACAAAGATGCAACACAGCCAAAAACAAACAAACAAACAAATTTATAAACAAAAAAATTAACTTGCTTAAAAAAAGAGAAATAAATGTTGTTTGAGTCACTGAGATGCTGGGGATGTTTGTTACTGCAGCAAAAGCTGACACATACAATCAATGTAGCTCACACATTTGGGTAATTCAGATCAAGTGAATGAATACTCCTTTCCAAATGGGAAGGTTTTAAGTTAGAATTATGCAGATACTGTCCTGATTCCTCACCCTATTTTGTTCTTATTAAAAGGGCAAAGATCTTTTAAAGACCTTTTAAAGGCGTAAAATATATTCTTGTTATGGAATTTTGGACACCAATGTAAACTCTGGGAATTTAACATGGACCGCTCAAAGATTTCAGCATTGAAGGAATAGAGACAGTCCATAGCTATCAAGCTATGAAAGACTCCCCAAGCATCATCTTGAATTGAGTCACCCTGATGTCAAAGCATCAGATGACTCAGGATGACCTTCACAGGGAAGTCTTTACTTCCTCTTGTCCTTCCTTATTCCTCTTTCAGCTGGTGTTTGGGCTTGATAAAAAGGAAAAGAAGTTGAAGTTTCTCTTCTTAGCTGTGTCAACAAATTCCAAAGGGCTTCTTCAATAAAAAATACAACTTGAGAAAGCACAACCCTAGCCTAAATTACTCGGGTAACTTTTGTTTTCTGGAAATAATAGAAAGTCTTAAATATCATTCATTTTTTCCCATTCTTTCCTCCAGCTCTTTGCTTAGTTTGGACTGGGAAACAAAACTAGTCATTTTCAGTTCTGATTCCGAGACCCAATTCCTCCATAATTGAGTTTAAGTTTCCAGCTCTGTGGGAGGATATAAAAATTATTTTTGCTATTGTAACTTGGATTGAGCTTTTTAAAAAATGAGAATATGCATTCTGAGCAATAAAAGACTCAAATTCACAAATGAAGAAGTGACCTTGCACAAACAATCATGATGCTGGATCTTATACAACCCATCTGGATATTTTAAGAGCAGTGCAGACCTATGAGTGTTCATGTAAAAGGTTAGAGAACTAGGTTGAAGAAAAAAAGGTATCCTTCTCATCAATGTGACTCATCCACTCCCCCGGGACTAGCAAAATGACTCAGACTTTCAAGTAGGTGACAATGCTTATACAAAAATATGACCTAGCGGTTTTCATCACGGCTCCTCAGTTGGCTGGTTGTCATCGTTTTGATTCTCCGCTGCCCCTGAGGAATTTGGGGTATTTTGGGCCTTTTCACAGAAGGCTCCAAAGGACCCTGCTGACAGTTCACAAGTAACCATCTGAAGGTCTAGATTCCAACCTTCACATTCACAAAGGCTGTGGTTGAAAGAGTTGAAGGAAATTTCTGATTAAACTACCAAGAGAAATCAAGCCCCAAGGTCATATTTACAAGCCCACACAGGACTTCTTGGAGCGGACCTCACTCAGATCCAGAGTCAGTGTCCACCTTAAGCTGAGGTTGGCTCCAGGAGCACAGCCAGATTCCCAGGCCCTGTGGCCATGCCCTTTGCCTCCGTTCCTTCTATCTGGAAACTGGAGGCATAGGTTTGCAGAAAGGGGCCACCAGGAGGCTGGGATTTCATATCAGCTTTGCCCAGGCCAGCTTGGGTCACTTCAGGCTGATTTCTTTTTGGTTCATGTTCTTCACCAGCTGAATGGGGATGATCCTATCAGCCTCCTTTCTTGGGTTATAGTCACAAACAGTAAGATCATGTGCTTGGAGCCTTTGGAATGTTAGGGAACACAAAGGCTCACTCAGAATTTCAGCTATTATGTTATTGATGAGAGGCCCTGCTGTTAGGCATGCTGATGGGTTTCAGGCAATTTCTGTGTCTGCATCAGTGTGCTCAGAGGGCTTACGGGTAGAAGAAAATAAAACTGGGATTGGATCTGGTGGACATACACATGCCCACAGTATGTTCCCTAAAAAGGACAATTTGCCACCATGCTCCGGGTGGCATGTTCCACGCTCCATGCCCTGCTTGAGGCCTTGGAGCATCCTCAGTTCCCATCATGGGCTCCTTTTCCTCTTCTTGAATGCTGCAGACCCAATCCTTGGGTCCTCTCTGTCTTTCTTCCTTTTGGGCCACAGTCTTGTCATCTATCCAAGGATGAATCCCAGTTCATCCTTTCTCACTGGCCAAGTATAAAGAAAGTGTCACCCGAATCAAACTGGTCCATGTTTCGCTACACTTAACCCTGGTTAGGCACCGTCACAAAAGGAGTACACTTTCGAATCCAAAGACCTCAAGGAGTAAGTCACTGCAGAAGGGATTTTGTAAAGGGGCAGTGAGGGGATAAATTAAGGAACACTACTCCCGTTAAATCTTTATAAAAGTGCTCTTTGCTCCTGTATCACACCCCTTCCTTGCTCCACTGGCATCTCTCTAACCAGTTCTCTGTCTTACCACTGTTCACCTCTCAACTCTTATGTGAAACAATTTTATTCCCTTGGGGTTTCTCCTATCTGAATATCTACCTATTACCTGAAGAAATGACATCAACAAAAGTCTTCCTGGTGGTTGGTTGGTGGTGGTTGGTTGGTGGTTGGAAGGGGGCTGAGTTTTGGGAATGCTGGAAGAAGGTCATTTGAATTGACTGGTCAGGAGCAAGTCTTGGTCACCTCCACTCCCCAACCTGCCTTCCAGGGGTGGAGGGACTTGGTGGCAGTGTGAGTTCCTTATCTGCTCTGTGGATCAGAACACAGAGGCTGAGCCCTAGGCTGAGAATTTGATATGGGTGGGGCTTGACAGGTGGTCCCAGAACCATCGCCTGCATCCTCCACCTTCCCATCTCCTGTTCTGGACTCAGCCATTCTGTGAACCAGCTATACCATCCTGACATCCAGGGGACAGTGTGCTTGGCACCCAAAAGAGGATGCAGGTGCTGTTCCTCCTGGTCAGTCAGCACAAAACCGCACACTAATCACACTTGACACTGGGTGATAGTTTCCAATTTGATCCAGCTTAGAATTCTCAAAGCATTTTTATAGACATAATTTCTTTGATCCTCCGACAGCTCTGTGAGGTAGTCACATCTTTCAATCATTCAACAAAACTTGCTGAAAGCTCTGTTTAGGATGACTGAGGGGGTTGCTGGGATGTGGGGTTTTTACTTTTAAAACTAAGACTGTCCCAGGCAAACTGGGATGAGTTGATCACCCTTCTGCCATTCTATACCTTGGACCTGCCCTCACCCTCCACCCAAAGATGAATAGGATAGAAGCAGTCCCAACCCACATGGCACCTACATGCTGGTGATTTTCGTGCATTTGGTTTTCTCTGCATACTGATTGAGCTGCTGCAATCTGAAGTTCAGAAACTGTTAAGTTCTTATCTCCATTCTTTAGAGTTCTGATTCATTCATTAGGCTCAGAGCTAATCCCTGCATAAGAAAAGATAAAATGGTGAATTAGGTGTTGTCTGGTTTTTGAAGGGCTGATGGTTTGGTGCTAGTGTGGATGGAGCGACATTGGGAAAACAATGAACTTCTGGGGTCTTGGGTCAAGTCTTTGATGTAACCCAGTCCACTCTTGCGTTTGCTTTCTCTTTTGATTCCTTTGCTACTTCCTGCCCGTCTCCCCATGCATCCTCCACCTCCTTCTCTGCCATTTCTTCCTCCCATGCTGACCTAACCGTCTTCCATGTCTGCAATTATTACCTCTATACACGTGCCTTCTATTAAAATGGTGATTAAAGGAACAAAATTAATTGAATGCCGATTATGTATATTCAGTGAGAAACACTCTGATCTCAAATAGACCTCCCAGGAAAATTCCTCCTGGAGGGGGTACTATGTTGACCAAGAGATAAGTGTTTCTGTCCAGTTGTCAAGAATGTCATTTAGTTGCTTTTCTGGGCCAGATGAGCTTAGGGTGGGTTTGGGTGGCAGGAGCCAGATTCCATGTGTCACAAGACTCCCTCTAAAAGTCAACCACTTTTCCTATACATTTCAGAACAACCAGGAACCTTGCTAATCGAATAGTGTCCCATTATGTGACCAGATCATGAATTTCCAGGAAGACAAGAGTAATCCAATTTGTGCTGAAATGTCAGCCCAAGCTGCAGATACTCTTTGGTATGATCTGTAGCCTTTTCTTTGGCTGTTGTCAACAATGTGGTTGCTTAACTTTAAAAGCTATCTAAGGCATTTGGCGTGGATCCTCATCTGCTTGAAGAAGTATGACTCTCAGCTCATTGTTTTTCTCAGGAGTCATGCTTTCTCGTGTTCTCTGGCATAGTTGGCTGGGTGTTTTGAAGGGGTGGATTGATCTCTCCCTAAAATACATGAAAAGCCTCATAGAATGAAAGATCTTTGTCATCCTTCACTTAGGGTGTGGTGGTTGTCATCCCATAAAAAACTGTGTCCAGTTGTTTTGGCTCTTCATTCCTTCCTTCTTCCATAAACATCCATGAAGTCCTTACTATGTGCCAGGCATCCTTCTGGATGCTGGGAAGACAGCAGAGAACAAGCCATTCTGAGGAGGTGACATCCAAGTGGAGATCCAAGTGATATGAAGGTGCCAGACATGCAAAGATCTGCATGCAGAATGTTCCAGGGGGAGGGAACAACAAGCACCAGCCCCTAAGGAGAGAAAGAGCTTGGTTGACTGAGGGTCAAAGAGAAGGACAGTCTGGCTGGAACAGAGTAAGCATGGGGAGACATGGTATGTAATGATGAGGTCCAGAGGGGTAGACAGGAGCTAGATGGCATGGGGATTTCATTCCAAGGACAATGACAAGGCACTGCAAGATGTCTAAATAGAATGAAGGGCCTGATCTGATTTTTAAAGGATTATTCTGGTTGCCTTATGGGAGAAATACTGCAAAATTCTAGGTGAGAAATGATGGTGGTTTGGACCAGGGTAGTGGCAGTAGAGCAGGAGAGAAGGTGACAGATACAAGATATGTTTGGGAGGTAGCTCTTGCTGACAAGAGAAAAATCAAGAATGAGTCTCAGGCTTTAGGCTTGAGCGAAATGGTGGATGGCAATGCCATTCACAGAGGTTCAGGGGACCACAGAGAATCTGGTGTGTGGTTCATGCCTCCGGGCACAGCTGCCACCTTTGTATGTTGCTTTTCCTGGGCCAATGATAGGCGATCCTTTTTGTTTCATGTTCCATCAGCATGGGAACAAAATTCCAGTAAACTATAAGAAGCAGTGAATAGGGAGTCAGAAATAATTTCCTTCCTAGGAAGAAAGGAAGACCAAGAAAGAAAAAACATCTTGAGTATCTACTGTGTGTAGAATAAACAGGACCTCGCCTAAGATGTCACTTTTGAAGCACCGTTTCATTTTTATCATCACTGAGAATAGAAACAGTGATAACCAGTCTTTAGTGAGTGTTTGCTAAGCTTCAGGCGTGGTTCTAAGTGCTTTACATATATCATGTCATTGTTTTCTCAGGAGACCTAGGAGGTAAAATGGAGATTTTACTCTACTTTTAGATGACAAATTGAGGTGTGGAGGTACAGTAACCACTCAAGGTCACACAGAAGGAAGTGACAGAGTCTGGATTTAAACCCAGGTCCCTGACTCCTGGCTTGTGCTCCTTGGCACCCCACTGTTCAGTTCCCTTTGGATCATTGGACGAGATCCCACCCCATCTTCAGGGCTGGGCTAGGAGTATCATCTTCAGGGCTGAGCTAGGAGCTCAACGGGCATCCAACCACAGGCAGCTGGGGGCACCTCCACCAAGTTGACCATCTACGGTGGTGTTTACGCTCAATCTCTCATGAGCAGAGCATACTATGGTGCGACAGGGGCAAGGAGAATTCACTATGGACGGAGGCTGCCGGGAAGACCTTTTGTTGGAAATGGGGTTGTACCTCCAGAGTTTGGAAATGTTTGAAGGCATTTTTGCTTGACCCAGTGCCTGACATTTAGTGTGTTTGTATGTGGGGAGAGGGGGCAGGAATGCTAAAGCTCCTGGCATGCAGAGACGAACTGTCCCACCCGAATGCCAAGAGCAGCATTGAGACCTTGGACTGCTGCGTGAGTCTCTGAACTCTAGATACTGAGTGGGAGGTAGCTCTCTTCTTAAAAGAGGCCAGAAAATATTGATGACTGTTGACTGTGCTCACCACCCAATTCCTGATTTAGGATTTGGATTGAAGATTCATCTTCACCTTCAGGGATCTTGTAAAAACTTGCACAAACCAAAGTAAATTTTGGATGTCTGGTGGGGCTGAGGTGTTTTTCCTTTTCCTCCACTATTTTTTTTTCCCAGTAAGATGAATACTTAACTGGGAAGCTACAGCTGGCATAGCTGGTATTACAATCCACTTGAGATCCCTTAATGAAGAATATTTGATTATACAAGGAAAGTAGAATCTGTTTGTTTTCTGTTCATTTAATTAGATGTTTTAATGATGTTACTAGTTATTTGAAATATTCTATTTCAATATATCCTTTATTTATTGTACTTGTACCCGGAGGCCTGCTGGCAAAGAGTGACATGTTTAAAAGTCTGCCCTCAAACAATAAATTTCCATTGGAAGCCAGAAGCAGAAAGGTTTTATATTAGGAATGCTTTAGAATATGTTTTTAAAACAAGTCCAAATTGAATTCTAGAGATAAGCACAAGGGGACTTTTAAAAAATAGTTTTTAGATTTTTTTTTAAAATATAAAAAAACAACTAGAAATAGAGTAATGCTGTGGATCAGATAAATGGAGACACAGGGCTCTAGTTCCAATTGTTGGGAATTAGAAAGTTAACAAATAGTATCTTTGAAGGCAATGGCAGGACTGGTTTTATCCCTCTTCTTCCCGTTTTTATTTCAAGCCAGCTGGGACTATCTGTATATGTATTTGTTCACCTCTTTATATGCTGTCTCCCCACTCTGGGTTGCAAGGTCTCTAAGCAAGGAACTTATCCCTTCATCCTCTGCCACATCTCTGGCACTCACAGTCTGGCACTTTGTAGCTTCTCAATAAACATTTGCTCGCTGTGGTAGGCAGTATAATAGCCCCCAAATGTCCGAGTCCTAATCCCCAGAACCTGTGAATATGTTCTGTGCCATGGCAAAGGGGACTTTCGGGTCCAGATGGAATTAAGGTTGCTAATCAGCTGACCTTAAACCAGGAAGATTATCCTGCATTATATGAATGGGCCCAGTGTAATCATAAAATCATAAATGTCTTCCAGTGTGGAAGAGGGAGGCCAAGGAGAAGGTCCTCTCCTCTGATGCCATGTGAAAAGGACTCAATCCTCCTCTGCTGGCTTTGAAAACAGAGTAAGAGGGTCCCAGGCCAAGGAATGTTGGGACATCTAGAAGCCAGGAAAGGCAAGGGAATTCGTTGTCTCCTAGAGTTTCCAGAAGGAACATAGCCCTGCCAACACCTTGATTTTAACCTCAAACTTCTAACCTGTAGAACCATAAGATAATAACTTTGTGTTGTTTTGAGTGACTAAGATTGTGGTGAACACTTACATTAGCGATAGATGTGTATGCACCTCGTATAGGAACCGCAGTGTAATAAGCATTTGCTGAAAGACTTACCATTTATCTCTAGGTTCTATAGCAGGTACTGTGTTTATCAGTGCTCCTTTCCACCTCAGGGCCTTTGCTCCTGCCATCTCTTCTGCCTGGAATGATTCTTTTATCTCCTTGCTGTCTTTGCCACACTAGGGAAAGTCTTTCTTTCAGTCCCCGAAACTTCTCCTTCGAACCATTTACATCAATTGTGATATTTTTAAGAAACGAAATTGAGCTATTTGTAATGAGGTGGATAGACCTAGAGTCTGTCATACAGAGTGAAGTAAGTCAGAAAGAGAAAGACAAATACCGTATGCTAACACATATATATGGAATTTAAGAAAAAAAATGTCATGAAGAACCTAGGGATAAAACAGGAATAAAGACACAGACCTACTTGAGAATGGACTTGAGAATATGGGGAGGGGGAAGGGTAAGCTGTGACAAAGCAAGAGAGAGGCGTGGACATATATACACTACCAAACGTAAAATAGATAGCTAGTGGGAAGCAGCCGCAGAGCACAGGGAGATCAGTTCGGTGATTTGTGACCGCCTGGAGGGGTGGGATAGGGAGGGTGGGAGGGAGGGAGATGCAAGAGGGAAGGGATATGGGAACAGATGTATATGTATAACTGATTCACTTTGTTATAAAGCAGAAACTAATACACCATTGTGAAGCAATTATACTCCAATAAAGTTGTAAAAAAAAAAAGAATTAAACTATCTATAATTGTAAAAAAAAAATGTTTGTAATTAAGTTTTTAAAAACTTTTTCCCCTGTAAAATATAACACAGATGCAGACAACTACATGAAAAGTGTAGCTTCAAGGGTTATTAGAAGGTGAACAACACTGATACCACTCCTCAGGTCAAGAAATAGAATGTTGTGGGTCAACCCTGATGCTCTGTAGAGGGTGCTTCCCTCCGAAAGTCACCACCCTCCTGATGTTTATGTTCATCTCTTCTTTGTTTTATTACCTTCCTCCTTCTTTGCTTTATTACCTGAGTGTGCATCCCGAGATCCTCTCCTTTAGTTTTGTCTCATTTTTTATGTCTTTAAAGTTTTTGTTTAGCTATAGGTTCCTCCACTGTCTCATTTTTTCCCCTTGTAATTTATTTGTGAACAGACTCAGTTTGCTTGCTCTGTAGAGTTTCCCACAGTCTAGGTTTTGCTGACTGCAACCCCTTGGTGTAATTGAACATGTTCCTCTGTCCTCTGAATAGCCTATAAATATAAATTGAGAGTTGGCTTTTAAGGCTTGATTGGATTAAGGTTTGATTTTTTTTTTCTTTTCTCTATTACAAGACTCCTTCATAGGAAGTGATGACTTCTTCCCTCAAGTGGCATATAAAGTCTGGTTGTCTCTCTCTTTGATGTTAGAGGTCTTTGATGCTCAACATCTAGATCCATTCATTTGTTGTAAGAGTTGCAAAATGGTGACATTCTAATTTTTTTTCTTTGTTTGTTAGCTAGAATATTTCTAAAAAGATAAACTTGCCCGCCATTTCTATTTAGTTATCCAAAGATACAGTTTGTATTGGAAGGGCAGGAAGAATGCGTGACACATTGTTTTTATTTATTTACTTTTTAACTAATTTTTATTGGAGTATAGTTGCTTTACAATGTTGTGTTAGTTTCTGCTGTACAACAAAGTGAATCAGATATACATATGCATATATCCCCTCTTTTTTGGATTTCCTTCCCATTTAGTTTACCACAGAGCACTGAGTAGAGTTCCCTGTGCTATACAGCAGGTTCTCATTAGTCATCTATTTTACACATAGCAGTGTATATATGTCAATCCCATGACACATTCTTTTTAATTGCCAGGTTTCAAATTAGTGATTTGGCTCCTAACATTCTTATAATTAATTGTTTAGTGTCT
Organism: Mesoplodon densirostris; assembly: GCF_025265405.1. NCBI lineage: Eukaryota > Metazoa > Chordata > Mammalia > Artiodactyla > Ziphiidae > Mesoplodon > Mesoplodon densirostris. The sequence continues at coordinate 17,746,250 of NC_082661.1, read as the reverse complement.
TTCTCTCCTCTGACATATACCCCCAAACCCCTGTGAGAGCAAGGCCTGGATCACTTTTAGTCACCATGGAACCCCAGCCAAATACAGGAAATACAGTCCTATGATGTAGTCAACATTTGCTAGGTATTTATTGAATGAATGGAGGAGTGAATGGGGTAACTTCTCTCTCCTTTCCTATCTCTTCCATTTCACTGCACCTCAATTTATCTTAAATTCTCCTTCCGCCCCACATAGCTAAACCATGGGTCAAAATAATTTGGATCAAAAACCTGAAATTAGTGAGGAAATACCCTCCAAGTCATCAAAAGGGGCTGCTCTACAGTGGCTCTGAAACAAAATACTAATTTAGAGCATTGAATGTGGATACCTTGTAAGAGACCCAAATGGGTTTTTAAACAGCATCTACTTGATTCTTTTGCTTGTCTTCTAAGCAATGACACCTTAGGGGGCTTCCTAATGAGATTCCTAAGAAGATGTAGAATTCTTATGGCTAAGAATTAACTCATAATAGAGTCTGCCTTTTGAATGGTTCAAAGTGATTCCATATTGAATATTCAAATTGTCCTTTAAAATACCCCTGTGTGTGGCCCTGCCAAGGAGGTCTACAGGGAGGGGCAAGGATTATCATTCTCTATTTAAAATAGGCCTAGGGAGGTAAAGAGACCCACCAATGTCTCCCAGGGGATACAATTAAGACTAGATATTTGTCCATATACTGGATTATGTTCTAAGTAGCTGTAGAATTTGGAGCAGAAATGGACCTTAGAGCTCATCTAATGGCACCATCCGTATCAGTTACGCATTGTCAGAATAATGCTGTATGACAAACAGTCACGAACTTTAGTGGCACAGGATAACAAGCATTTAGTGCTCTCCTGTCCAGGGTCAGTAGCACTGTTGGTCTTGGCTGGACTCACTCACATATTTGGGGATTGGTGGCTGTCAGCTGGCGGAGGCTGACTTTGGCTGGGGAGACCAGGGTGACTCAGCTTTGCTCCATGTGTCTTTCATCCCCCAGGACACTAGGTTAGAGGGTAAGCAGAAACACCAAAGACTCACCTAGAACTGACACCTCCACTTCTGTGGCATTCTATTGACTGAGCAAGTCATAGGACCAGCCTGGATTCCAGGAGTAGGGGAGTGGACCCCGCCCCTTATGTGAGAGGCATTGTAAAGTCATTTGATGAAGAACATGGATCTGGGGTGTGAATTGGAACAGGGATTGGATGCGTGAAGAACTGGGGGACTTAATGAAATCAGTGGACCACCACGCCATCTCATTTTATAGAATAGCAAACTGAGTTTCCCAAGAGGACCAACCACTAGCCCAAGGTCACTCAGAAGATTGGGGACTAGAGCCTGAGAGTCTTGCCTCCCATCTAGTGGTCTTTTCTTTGACCCCACAGGTTCCCACTAAAGGTGAAAGGATGTGATGGGAATTGGCATTCATTCAGACATTCAGCAGGTAATTATTGATGTGCCTCACTGCTGCATGCCAAGCAGTCAGAGCTCACCAAAGGCTGGAGTGTGCCCAGGGGCCACCTCCTGCGCTCCGAGCCTGAGCCTTGCTCAGGTTCCTGGGCGCTCAGTGTGCGGAACCAAATGAAAGACCTCATCCCTGGGGGCAAATCTTCTGTGCTGGCCACTTGCTTCACCGCATTCCAAGTGGGAGATGCTGCTCTCTGGCAAGACTTGGACCAGCAAAGTTAGGGACAAGAAAAGATGAGAAGGCTCCCATTCTGGTCCTCCTCTTCTGATATTTCTCCTTTTGGTATTCTGTGCTCTCTCCCACCCCCTTTCCAAAACAACTCTTAGAAAAGGTCAAGAGGGATTTTCCTGGTGGCACAGTGGATAGGACTCCACACTCCCAATGCAGGGGCCCTGGGTTTGATCTCTGGTTAGGGAATTAGATCCCACATGCATGCTGCAACTAAGAGTTCACACGCCACAACTAAGGAGCCCGCCTGCTGCTACTAAGACCTGGTGCAACCAAATAAATAAATACATAAATATTTTTTAAAAAAAGAAAAGGTCAAGAGAACATCAGTCATTTATACCTGAGTGTGAATTTTAGTCAAAGCATCACTTCTCCCATTCATACAAAGGTTTGCTTCTGGATTATAGAATTCCAGGCAGGTGGAGAAACAGGTTCCCGCCCGTCCTTCCTTGGTGTCCTAAAAGTCTCATCCCTGGGAGGTTGCCTGTTCCACTGGGGTGGGAGACTACCCCTGACGTGTAGAATAAAATCCCTCATTTTTCCACTTTGAATGGAAAGGTCACCTCTGTGTCTCAGGAATGATACCCCTTCCCTATCATCCAACAGGTGGTTTTAGCAAAAGTGGGTTTTTGTGCCAGAGTTTCCCTTTGACTCAAGGGGAAAATAACACAGTCATTTTGGGGGTCTGTTTCGTCTCAAAGGGAAACAACTTACTAATTGGGGTGGGAGTCTTTACAAAAATATGTTTTCGATTCCACTGATGGTCAGTTACAAGCGATAACACTGTTAAATGTAGTGCCTAATAAATCTGGAAAAACTACCCAATAAATGTAAGTAATAACAATGATTAACAATAAATTAAATGCAGAGAACCAGGAATGTACCACATTATTTTTAACTAGTTTGGGCCATCGGGTTCTGATTATTCAGTTTGTCCTGTGCACCTGGAGTTTATTAGACTGTAATACAAACTAAACGGTCCCTCAGAGAGGCCACTGAAAGGACTTAGCATAAAACAATATACAAGTTTAATAGTGGTAACTGACCTTTCTTTCTTTTACAAAAACATATCTTTGTAACTCGAGCCCCAAGGAAATGTAATGCTTTTTACCTAATCCTGATTGTTAATTTTCCTTTTATTTAATTTAGAAGGTTTCATTTGTTTCATGAGATAGGAAGATACAATTTATATTCAATAATTCTTCCTGCTCTGGAAAGAGGTCCAAAATGGCTAAATATTTCTTTCCTTCTGCTGTTTCTATTACAAGAAGAAGGAAAAACAGGCAAGCAGCACACTCGCTATTAATGGCAGCTGGTTAAAACCCACATTTAAAAATAGCCAAATGAAATGAGTACATGTGTTTATAATCAAGGTGCATTTGACTAATTTTCCCTAAATCTTTAAATATTACTCATTCTCAAATGCCAGAAAATTGGGCTCTTTGTCAGTTGAGGACAGGAAGGCAATGCCAGGCTCTCCAGTGGAGGAACTTTTCTCTAATTTCCCTGAATACTTATCTTTCAGATGCTATCGAATGGGACTACCGTATTTCAATGAAAGAATCTTCCAATTTGAGAGAAGCTCTGTGGGTAGAGGCCTTTCTCATTTCCAGTTTTTTTTCTAATATGTTCTCAATGTTTTCTAGAAGAAGGATGTTTTTACTGCCCCTCTCCCTGGGGTTTCCATTCCATACTCAGTCCCCAAACTGAATGCATTTGCAACAAAAAGAATCTTAACTGGAGTTAACTCTGGTAAATGTCTGAAACTTGAGGTGCTCCCAGTAAACATGAGGTCTTGCAAATAGAGTCCATAAAACCCTGCCTTAAAATAAGTAAATGAAATGGTCACCAGGGAGGGCAAGAATGGCATTACCCAAGAGCATCAACAGAAAACCCTATTTTCTTTAGCTCACCAATCAATAGGGTTGGCCTCAGACCTCCTGCACCCCTTTGGTGGAGCCCCAAATCTCACATCTCACTGGCTAACAGTCAGCCTTCGTCTTATAACCAAAACCATTTTTTGTTCAGAAGCTAGTCTTTATCTCAAAAAGACTGAGTTCAACTTACATTCAGAAGAGGAATTCTGCTCCAAAGGGAGGGTGGCTTGACTTTCTAATCAGAAGGCTCAGGTCAAGCAAAAGATGGATTGATTTCTCCACCTGTGCTCTGAAGGAGCATCGTGTAACTCAGCCTGGCTCTCCCCTTGGTTGGGTGGGGATGGAGAGGAGGGGGAAGGGAGGAGAAAGAAATGGAGTTTCTAGAAGCTACAGGAATCTCCTCGGAAGAGCATGACTGGTTATCCCAGGATGGAACTGAGACCTGGGTGTAGTTCCTCAGGGTGACCTCCACCTCTCCTGAACTGCTTAATAAAATGAGACCTGCTGTTCTCCTGGGATTGTTTGGGTGCCAGCACTGTGCTGGATGCTGACATGCATTTCCCCATTTAATCTGCACAGAGACTCTATGGGGCATGCGTTATTAACCCCGCCACTAGACATCCCAGTGGCTCCCAGTGAGCTTCCCTACCCTGTTTTGGAGCCAGCAAGGGGACAGCCAGTTGTGGTGACTGTGAAAAGCCACCACCCAGGATGCTGACTGAAGGCCATCGCTGTCTCTCTGGATCCACCACTGATCTGTGCTGAGGCCACACTTCCTGTGGGCTGCTCCCAGCCAGTGACCTAGGGTGGGTTCCCTCAGAGGCCCATTTCCAAGAGATCCAAGACTCTTCCCACAGGCAGCTCTGCTTCAAGGAGTCCCCATCAGCCTGGCCAAACCCTCCTCAGAATTGTGCCACCAAGACTCTTCCCACCCAAACCTTCCTTCCCTCCTCCCTCCCTCCCTCCCTCCTTCCTTCCTTCCTTCCTCCACTGGGGTCAGGCTGGCATTGCAGTCTGAAGGCTCCCCTGTTCTCCTCACAGGCATTGCCCCCATAAAGCCCTCATACGACTAGTCCTGTCTTGGAGTCTTTCTCAGAGGATCCAAAATAATACACCAGTCAGTATAGCAACAGCCATCACCATGGGTAACAACAGGCTCAGGACTTAATTTTTCATTTGTTCTGGGTCCTGCAACAGCCTTGCCAGGCAGCCTGAGAGTCTAAGAAGGAAGTGATTCTCTTTTCAAACTGGGTTTCTCTGTAGGGAGATAGCACCCAGCTCCCTGACTCTGGCTTGTTTGGCCTTCTTGGGCACCTGTGGTCGTTTGCCCTCTCTTCCCCTCTGCTGCTCTGAAGCCTGTTTCTGGCCCAGTTCCTGTCATCACCCTTTGTCCAAATGGGGCCCAACCGCCTTCCCCTTCGCTTATGTTAGAGAGGCTCCTAGCAGGACCACGGTTCTGTATTTCTCAAGCTCTACACTGTCCCTCTCTGGATGGACCCTCTCCTCAGTCCTCCAAAGTCTAACTAGCATCTCTCCCATCCATCTCAGAGCTGGGGACGGCCACAGTTCTGAGCACTGACATGGACAGGATTGGGAGCCACACTGAGCAGGTTCAAACCCCAGCTCGACAACTTACGTGCTGTGTGATTTGGGCGAGTTACTTAACCTCTCTGAGTTTCAGTTCCTTTGTCAAATTAAGGAGGATAGTACTATCTAATTTGAACAGTCCTTATAAGGATTAAATGAGGCTTTTAATGCAAAGCACTTAGCTCATAGCCTAGCACATATAAATGCTCAATAAATGGTAGCTATTTCTTGTGGATAGAACTATTATATTATTATCCACCCAGCACCTCTAGGGATCAAAGTTAGGAGTCCAGATCACTATTTCTACTAGTTCATAGTTTGATTTTCTTCTAAAACAAATCAGAGGGGCTGCTTCCTAAATGGAATATTGACAAGGATCTCCATATTTAGGATCAAAATTTCTTCCCTGGGATTTGGGGGTTGAAGGGGTGAACTTCTCCATTTAAGTCCTGGGGAAACCTTGGCAGTTTGAATGTAACCTTTAGTTTCTGCGGCCATGGAATTCCTCTCAAAGAGCGATTCTGGGGCTTCCCTGGTGGCGCAGTGGTTGAGAGTCCGCCTGCCGTTGCAGGGGACACGGGTTCGTGCCCCAGTCCGGGAAGAGCCCACATGCCACAGAGCGGCTGGGCCCGTGAGCCATGGCCGCTGAGCCTGCGCATCCAGTGAGAGGCCCGCGTACCAAAAAAAAAAAAAAAAAAAAGAGCGACTCTGGAGGAGGAAAGGGCCTGCTCATGTAACAGCTTGCTTCCGGGGAGAACTGGAGACATCTTTGTGGTCCTCCGAAGAAACCGAAAATGGCGTTCCCAGGCCAGGCCTCCCTTGCTTTTTAGAGATGAAAAAAGAAGAATGTTTATTAAAGAGAGTCACTTTCACTCACCAGATTTTGTGGAGAATCGCACTTACTCCTCTAGAAATATGCTAAGCTTCCCAGGCAAGGAAGGTGGATACTTGCCGAAAAGACATAGAATGTTCTTCAGACTTGGCTGTTCCCCCGATTTTCTCAGACACAGTACAGTTTCATGTTGTAACCATTATTTCGTGGATCTTGCAGCCAATAAAATAATCACAGAGAGATGGTTCGGTCTTGGTTCTTAAGTCAGTAAAACGTTTTGTGCCATCAGAGATGGAGGGAAACACACTCCAAGTTTAGTTTTGAGTGACATTGGATGAGAACCTGGCTCTGGGCTTGGACCAGAGTTATCTAGCTGTCCTTTCATCGCACATCCAGAAAGCCACTCACATGTTTCTCCGGCTCATCTGTGCATTCTTGATCTTGCCTCTAACATTTTATTTCTAATTCCCCTGATGGTTTCAGTGAAAGTTCCCGGCAGAGATTGATTGCAGGGCATGACCCAAATTTGTAACTGGCCACAAAACGCTGTAAAACAAAGTTCACTGAATACCTTCCAGCTGATTGTGAGTAATTTTCAAAAAAGATCTGGATACGTTTTTCTTCTTCTTTTTTCTTTTTCCACATAAAATATCTGAAAAGGAGGGCTTTTTGCCAAACTCTGATTTTTGTAACATCATCTATAAAGCATGCTACACAACAAAATGGATTGCATAGAATTGCCGGCGGCGGCTGCAGCTCTGCCTAGCAGGTTGATTTTTGTTTGCTGAAGTATGATTATTGACAGAGAATAGAAGCAGGGAGTAGGTGTAGTGACAAGGGACGCTGGAGACCTGGTTTCTATAACGTCTTAGAAGATTCCTTACTGTCCTTACAAGGCATTTTTCTCATTTGTAAAATGCATAAGAGCATTTGTCAAGCTACATCTTTGCAGAACTCTTAAACTCTGAAAATGGGATAAGAGAGGGCTTTCCCAGATCTGCAAAGTATAATTAAATTACTTGAGAGGAGCTTCTCAACTTCAAGCTTTTGCCCACACAGTTCTCTTACAGCTTTGACACCTGCTACTTGCTACGAATGCACAAGCACTGAAAGTGCTAATAAATAAAAATTTAAAAATTAGGAAGTGTGGTCTTGAAGGAAGTATTCACTCTATCATGGTGTCCTGAACATGCAGAGTTTAGTCATATTATTGTCGGCGAGAGAGTTCCTGGCTCACGTTACGGAATGGAATATATCAGAGTGTATCTGCTCTAGGATTCAGGCACATCTGGGCCTGTTGGGAGCCTGTGGGCTGTTCCCACCTAAAATCTGTTTTACAAGGAACTGTGGAGCTGCCTGCTTACAAGCTTGTCCTAAGAAAGAGATAGTGAGAGCCGTGGGTTAGGGCTGGTGGGCCAGGGCTGGGAAATGGTTGGGATTCTCTCATCTAGACAGTCTTTTCATTCCACCTCCGAAATCTTAACCTTGTTTTTCAGGCATGGGGGCTCTGTGGACACTAACGTAGAAAAGGCACCAAACACCCAAGACCTCTAATGGCATTGGTGCTAAGAGCTTTAGCAGCCTCAGGAGAACGAATCATTGGCAGTCTTGGCATCGTCTCCTGCCTCAGGCAGGGTTGCTGCAGACTCTGGCTGTCTTCAGTGGGAAGCGACTTTGCCCACTCAAGTCAGATTCCATCAGGATCTGAGATAACAACACAGGGCTGTGAACATCAGAATTCACTCTGATGACATCTACAGGAACCGGCAGTATGTTTGATGTTATAGGGCATTGGCAGCAGGGCCACCTTGAAAGGACAATGAGCTGACCCACTGCGATGTGGCCTGGACTGGGGCTTGGAGAAGCAGCTACCCTGTCCTGTGGACAAGAGGGAGCCATTGAAAGCTTTTGAAAGAGACACTCTTGGTCAAAATTGGTCTTCCGGGGGATGCTCTGGTCTGGTATAGACAGGTTAAATGGAGCATCAGGGGAGGTTGGAGGAAGGGAGACCAACTGGGAGGTTGCTTACAATTATCTACTTCAGAGATTCATACTGGAGACCGAGCAAAGCTGAGGTTTAGAGGGGCCACATGAAAACTTGAGCGGACACTATGTCCAGTTGAAGGGGGAACTGCGTAGTTTCCAGACAGGGAAAAAAACACCATTTTACTTTTAATATTAAAGAACCAGTACATATGCACTGTATAAAATCAGAAAATACAGACAAGTAAAAATAAAGAGATGAAGAAACCATATATCTATTATGGCTGGCAAAAAATTCCCCCCTCTTCCCAAAATATCTGTATCCTAGTCCCCAGAACTTGTGAATATGTTGTCTTAAACAGTAAAAAGGATTTTGCAAATATGGTTAAGTTAGAGATCTTGACTGGGGAGGTTATCCTGGAGTGTCTGGTGAGCTGACTATAAACACAAAAGTCACTGTAACAGGGATGTAGGATGGTCGGAGTCAGAGAAGACAATATGACAAAGAAAGCAGAGGGAGAGAAGAGTATGTGATGAGAAGGTAGAGGTTGGGGTGAGGTGGGGCTGTGAACCAAGGAATGCAGGTGGTCCCTAGAAGCTGGAAAAAGCAAGGGAAGGAATTCTCTCTTAGAACTTCCAGAGGTAGCCTTTTGATTTTGGCTCAGTGAAACTGTTTTCAGACTTCTGACTTCTAGAGCTATAAGATAACAAACTTGTGTTGTTTTAAGCCATTAAGTTGGTGGCAATTTGTTATAACAGCCACAGGAAACTAATACCCACCCCAAGATCACCAGTATAATTTAGTATATCTGTGCATATCCTTCCCCATCTTTACACACACACACAAACACGTGTGTGTGGTTTTTAAAATTTTTGTAATCTACTTTTTGCTGTCAACTATCTCCACCTTACTATTTTAGTAAATTTTGTTCTCTTCTAAAAGCCAGACCATATTTAAATTCTTCCAACTGATCTCCAAATGTCCATCATAGCTGTTTGTCCAAGCCATTATATAAATCAGTATTGTACATTGCATTTGGTTCCTATGGCCTTCAAATCGCTTTGTCTTCTAGGATCTCCCTTTTCTATGTTGCTGACGTGTTGAAGAGGTCAGGCCAGAGGTCCTGTGGAATGCTCTACCGTCTAGAGTTGTCTGGTTGCTTCCTTGTGGTGGTGTTTAACTTGTTCCTCTATCCCCTGTTTTTCTTGTAAGCTAGATGTTATATCTGAAGTCTTGATGGATTCAATTACACATTTTGGGCTAAAATACAACATAAGTGATGCTATGTGTTTGTCGTTGCATCACAATTTCTAGCTGATCTACTAGATCATTTGCTTTTCTAAGGACTATTCCTAGGAATGGAACACCAGGTGCTATGTACGTTTTTAGAGGAATGTGTGATTCACTCTGATTCTGCTGACCTATTGTTTATTAAGGAATACTATTTCCAGAAACCGTTTAAATTGAAAGCAGCTCACTTGCCAACCTAATGGAACAGAGTCCCAACTCAACTCCAAAGGAGGGCAAACCACAGGAAATACAAACTTGCAGACCACATTCAAACTCATAAATTACTGGGAATAAACTTGAAGAAAACAAGCAGGTTCAATTTCAACAGACCTGTCCCAGCTAGGTATACCAACCTCTGACTGTTTAGACATCATTAAAATACATTGCACCCAATATGTTTACCCACAGTCATTTGTATTACGGGGCAGGTCATTCATCAGCTTGTCAATTGAAATGGATTTCTATATATAAGTGACTCTCTAAAGTGCAGAGAACTTTTAAGGAGAAGCGTATTGTACCAGCGTGTTAGAAAGATGCAAATTACCCAAAGCCTTGTTTGAGGGGAACATCCCCACTCGAATCAAATGAGGAACGATATTTTCTGCTCAAACTACTGTTTCTAATTTTTTTTTTTTTTTTTTTTTTTTTGCGGTACGCGGGCCTTTCTCACTGTTGTGGCCTCTCCCGTTGCGGAGCACAGGCTCCGGACGCGCAGGCTCAGCGGCCATGGCTCACGGGCCTAGCCACTCCGCGGCATGTGGGATCTTCCTGGACCGGGGCGTGAACCCATGTCCCCTGCATCGGCAGGTGGACTCTCAACCTCTGCGCCACCAGGGAAGCTCTACTGTTTCTATTTTAAACTATTATTATTATTACCACCACAATAATAAAAGCATCATAAAGGGTTTATAAATAAGACTTCTTTAGACGAAGCTTCTGAAATTGGCATTAATCTCTTGGCCCAGGATTGAACGACTGCATTTTGCATGCATGTGTACATGCGCTTGTGTGTGTGTACCTGTGTGTGTATTTTCCATGCACCCTATCCAAACATTTCTCTCACATAATTAAATGCCTTGATGACATCACAGGAACTGAGCCAACCTTGGGTTGATATCATTTTCAGGAGATTATCAACTCTAATTCAAGCTTTCCAAAGTCTGACCAAATCTGAGGTGCTCTCAGCAGGAATACAGCACTTCGAGGGTCATCGTAATGCGTAATGAGGCATGCTTTGTGTGCAGTCGGATTGTTTGTTCTGCCTCTTTCCTCAGCCCTAAAGCCTAAAATTTAGAGGGGTCCTGGTGAGAGACTTAGAGCATAAAAAACATGCTTTTGACAAAATGTACAAAATAATCATGCTATGTATTTTACTGTTTGGGAAAAGAGGCTGAAAAGGAAACTTTGGAAATTAAAGACATGAACAGAATAAAACTAACTGAAGAGTGCTAGCTAGGTTTTTTTTTTTTAAAAGAGAACCTTTGCAAAAGACATTGGAAGACAGTGTAATCTTCAAATTACGGCACTGATCTTTAGGATGAATTAAGGACAGCGTGGGTCTATGAATGGACATCACTTCCTTAATGAGAACGCCAGATGTCCACATGGAGGAAATGCAAAGAAAGCTAAACCCTTGTAAAATTTTATATATTATCCCTTTCACCAAAATATGAAAAACAGATTAGAAGGGGGAAGGAAAAGAGTTCTTCTATAAATAAATTTGAAGAAACACTGGACCAAAAGAAGACACTTGTTTAAATACATTGTCCAAGGAAGAAAAATCGTCAAATAAACAAGAATCCCTACTTTCGACAGAACAGCCGAAACATTGCGTGTCGCTAGGCTCTGAAGAAGAATTGTCTTCACCCTGCCCTTGGAGTATGCCTTTCTGAGCCCAGTCTTCTTCGGCAATCACATTTCTTAGGGATAAGACACAAGAGGAGCTGTGATCTAGAGCCTTCTTTTGACGACATGGAGACATTATAAAGATGTTTTTATCAAGTGTCTATTGAAATCTATAGGTTTATGTTTGGCCTAGATCCTTGAATCACTTGTTGCTTTTCTTAGACTGCTTTCCCCCAACTTTTTCTTTCCCTGCATCTTGGATCCTTGCACTCTCAAATCATAATTTGCCATTTGCAGGGTTGTCATTGAACTTGTGAGAGAAACGCGCCTGGGGGCTAGAGGCCCCGTCAGAGACCTTGCTGAAGATCTAAGCATGCACAGCAAGTGCCCGCTGCACCCGGTAACGAGGACTCTAACTGCAGGAAGGGAGAAAACACATCAAATTCATGCCTGATGGCTTTAAAAAGATGACAACTCTCTGTTCTTGGAAAAACTGAAACAGTACAACAACAGAGACATGCAGTTTCCCTTAGTCTCAACAATGTTTATAATGGCCACGAAAGGATCTGAACCTGAAACACTGGGTGGGAAATTTGTCGGGGTGGAGTGGAGGGAGATGGCGTGGTCTGGGCATCTTGTGTTTTGGAGTTAGTCGTTTACAAGTTGTGTTATCTTAGGCAAACCGTTTAACCACTGGGAACTTCTGTCTCCTCTTCGGTAGAGGGGAATGACATGCCTGTCCCTTTAAGTCAGACCTGGTGTGGAGTGCTGTCTGGTACCTGGGGAATCGTCTAGAACCTTCTCCTCCTACCTCTTGCTTGTTTCTCACTGGCTTCTGCATTGGTCCCATCTAAATCCAATTTGGAACTCTTGACTTTGTGACCCCAGCCTCCGGCCTGTCCAGGCCCTTTGGAAAGGTGTCCGCTGGGTATCTGCATGTTGGCCTTGGTGTTCTCCTTCAGCTCAGTTTGGCTCACATCCTGAGTCTCAGCCTCTCCAATTACATCAAGTTGGAACTCTCCACGCAGCTGGCACTAGCACCCCCTTCTCTCCCCACTCTACTACTTGGCAAGTTCCAGCCCTCTGGGGAGGCAGCTTAGTAATATTAGCTCACACTTACTGGGTCCTTACCAAGCACTTTATTCATCTCATAACGCCCTGTGAGGCAGAGATTAGTGTCATGTCCATTTTATAGTAGAGGAAACCATGACATAGAAAAGTTTACTAACCTTCCCAAGGTCACAGAACTCGTAGGGGGTGGAGCTGGGATTTGAACATAGGTCAGCGGTCAGCAAACTTCTGGAAAGGATCAGGTGGTCAGTACTGAGCCTTGGTGGGCTGAATGGCCTCTATCATGGCTACTCAACAATGCCATAATTGTGCAAAAAGTGACAGGCAATATATAAACACACGAGCAGGGCTGTGAGTCAATAAAACTTTATTTATTGACATCAAAATGTGAATTTCATATCATTTTCATGTGTCACACCATATTATTCTTTTGACTTTTTAAAACCCTTTAAAATTATGAGCACCATTCTTAGCTTGCAGGCCACAGAAGATCAGGTAGAAGGCTGGAGTCAGCCCATGGGCCATAGTTTGCAGACCCCTGACCTTGGCTATCATTTCTAGAGCTCATGCCCTTCACCAGCACAGGACGCTGCATCTCAACAGTACCACTCTCACCCCTTTCACAGGTGAGGAAACTGAGGTCACACAAAGCTGGGAAGGAGGGGGAACTGAGAGCCCAGACAGACCACACCCAGTGCCTTGGCTTAACCTCTAAGTTATGGCAAGGAGATGAGATAAGCTGGACTTGCCCTGCCCGCTCTGTTGCATGAACATGAAGATCAATGAAGTAATGTACTTGGCATACACAAAAAAGGGACACTCAAGTCATTTTTTTTTTTTTTGCCTGTTTTTAAATGTGTGGAACTCCTCCAAACTGTATAGTATAAACAACAGAGGTTAGGCTACCTTCTAAAAAACAATCTCCTAGAGGGAATGTATTAATATTTTTCGTTCAGTTTACAAGCAGTTATCTAGTGCCTGGTTTGTGCCAAGTATACTGGGCACTGGTAGGTAACAATGGAGGTGACGGGCAACAACACCTAGTCTAGTGGGGAGAGACAGACTTGCCCATAAATGATCTGGATCCAAAGGGTTAACTGCTACCATGAATGGGGTGCAGGTGATTAAACCACAGCCACCTCCTTGTGGGGGGTGGCGGAGCACAAAGGAAAGTGCAGTGAAACCTGCCATTCAACGCAAATGGAGAAGAGACTTACAGACCGAGGGAAGAGCAAAGACACAGATGTATGGAAAGTCAGGTTGGCTGTCCCGTAAGGAGTCTAGGGTGAGTGGCAGAAACGAGGTGGTGAGGAAGGTAGACCCAACTGGATATGGGCCCTGTAGTCTCTGCCAAAGTCCTGGACTTCAAGACTTGGCTCCTTAAATTAGGATTGCACAAAGCCATAGGATAAACACGAGGCAGCTCTCCAGGGCAACATTTGTGCTCAAAGAATTTTAGGGGAAAATCATTGTTTCTAAATGGGGGGGAAGAAGTGGACATATAGAATAGAATTAAAAACCCATATTAAATTTCAAGACAAAGCATGAGATTTCAAAGAAATTCGAAGTAGACAGCTTTGAACTCCATCTCACACTCCATAGCTTTCCTGTTAGAGGGAATGAGATGGAAAGTTTTGAGAGGCGAGCGGTGGAGAATGGGCAGAAAGTTGTTAAACAGTACAGTGACATGATTGGATTTGTTTCTGTCGAATTAAAATGCTCGTGACAGCAAGGAAGAGAGATGGGAAGGAAGATATTAGAGGTCCAGAGATAGGAAGTTACTGCAACAACTAGGGCAGGGGCAGGTGGGACTGAATAGCTTAGAACAGAGGGGGTTTGATTTTGTCATTAAATGCACATCCCCATTCCACTGAGAAGGAAAGGAAAGAGAAATAAGCACTTGCTTTGGAGTCAAAAGCCCAAGATCTGAACCCCTGATTTTGTCTAGCTGTGTGACCTTGAGCAAAGCACTCAGTCTCTCTGAATTTCACTTTTCCGATCTTCTGAAGGAGGGGAACCATACCTGTCTTGCCTACCTCTAAGAGTCCTCGTTTGGACATCTAAGATAACATCTGTAAGAGCTCTTCGTCAAGGGCTTCAACGTGACTTGTGTTTCAAGGGAACAAAAGGCCAGAGCTCTCTCGGCTTGGTGACCTCTCCAAGAAAAGGCAATTGCTATTTTTTCCCCCTTTTTCAGCTCTTGGAGCTGCAGATCAATTGCAACCAGGCTCAACAAAAAAAGGTAGTCATACATGATCAGCAAAATGCTCCAAATGATGTCATCCATCAAGATGGACATCGCAATTTGCCAACTATTTTCTCATAAATCAAACCGTGGTCCCTCAAGGAAGAGGGGCAGGGCTGGAGGAGCCGACATGGCAATGCTTATCGGGAGACCAGACGCAGGAAAGCCAGGGAAGCGCTCCCTTAAGGATACGGTAATTATTTTCACTCGATGGGAAATCAAGAGGGGCACGATGGGAGGGAGGACTGGAGAGTGTCTGCCTCACTTCATTACAACTCCCCAGGCAAGGGACACAACATATGCTTTTCATTGGGAAGCCAATAATTTTGAATCGTGGGACAGGTGAAAACTTAAATGACATTTGCAAACCTTGATTTATTTCTCTGCTTAACTCCGGAACATGCTTTAGACTCAGCTCTATACGTTTCCATAGATTGGTGGGCAATGTCAAGAATTTTCAATGACATATTCAAGTGTTTCCTGTCCCTATCAGTTAATTAAATATTTTCAGTACTAATCTCTTCTTATTGCAATGGTTTCCCTTCTTTCGTCTATGGGTTGGGAAAACAACAGATATGAAATATGTGCTTTATTGAAAACAAAATAACAAAAATAAAAAAGAATAATTTTTCCCCCACGTGCTATTTTACTTGCTGGAAATCTCATTAAAAGTTATTTATGAGCTGTTAGGGATCTCATAAGGAATACACCTAATTCAGTCTGTAAAGTTTTTGAGATTTTTTTACATGAAGGACCTCCTTTCCCGTTATTCTACTTTGGTTTGCACCCAAATAAATACTGGAGACCAACTTCTTGGCAGAAGAGGGCTCCTTGGTCCCTAAACTCACCAATGTCCCTCACGTGACACAGGCAAAGTTTGTAACTTCTTCCTCCCCTTTCTGCTGGACCCGCTCTGCTATGACCAGGGTAATCGACTGAGGGCAAACTTGTTGCAATTGATAAATTATTATTTGTTATATTATATACATTGTAGTGAAGGTGGTGGAGTTGTAGGTATCATTTATATCCCTGAGGTTTGTAGGCTCTGCAACTAATCATGAGGACTAACTAACTAATGGGTTAGTCCTAATTGACTAACCCATTTTCCTCTGCTCCTCCTCCCCCAATTCTCTCTGAAATAAGCAAACTGAATTTGATCAGAATGAATAATTTCCCAGTCCTTTTTATAGGACCTATGCGCTCATTATTTTGCTGTTTCTCAGGCATCTGAACCTCAGTTCACCAAAAATTGAAATGCTAACCTAGGCATTTTTTGTCCTTCTAGACCCTTTATTAAAACATGCCAAATAGGGGCTTCCCTGGTGGCGCAGTGGTTGAGAGTCCGCCTGCCGATGCAGGGGATGCGGGTTCGTGCACCGGTCCGGGATGATCCCACATGCCGCAGAGCGGCTGGGCCCGGTGAGCCATGGCCGCTGAGCCTGCGCGTCCGGAGCCTGTGCTCCGCAACGGGAGAGGCCACAACAGTGAGAGGCCCGCGTACCACAAAAAAAAAAAAAAAAAAGCCAAATAAAGATGCTTTTAATTTCCAAAGAAATCTTCCTTCTGTTCATATTTCTAAGACACGAGGAAGAATGTAGTCATTCAAGTAGCTGAATATTCAAAATGGAATTTTGTCAGGTAAGAAATTGGCATAAAAATTTAGTAGCAATAACAGCCTTGCTACCATACCCATCAGATATACAATATACTCATGTAAGTGTTAGCTACTGTTATTACCAGTGCTCCTACTATCTTTTCTATCAAAAGTCTGGCCCATGGATGGCTTATTTCTCTCCAGGTGTCTACATACTCCTCATACACCAGCTCATTTCTCTAATCGAAACACTAATAATCCCAAGTCCAAGATGAACCATCCAGCCAGATTGTGTATAAGCCTGGAATGTCATTTTGGCCACCATGGAAATAGACAACAACGGTGTCTTCACTTACAAATCTTTCCCTCTTGGATCTCAAAGCATTTACAACTATTGTACATGAGACTGAAACCCTAGCCTACACTCCTCCATTTGGGCAAGAGTTGGTCCTCCCAAAAGTAGTCCAACACTAAGGCAATGGCTACATATTTTAGGAGAGAATGTATTTCTCCTTAATCTCGACCATCTGGAGGATTTTAACCTTCTATATTCTTTAATAGAATTCTATATAAAAGATCAGTTTAACTTGTTAATGATCATTGACACATCCTGAGTATGTTGTAAGCCCCCAGATGAAAAATGTCTCTCGGGCTAGACCAGGGAAAACCACATGGGTTGTTTGTATGTCAGTCTAGCACAGTGGTTCTCAACCCTGGCTGCACATAAGAAGACAGACTGACTCTGCCTTTCCCCACCCCCAGCATTGTTGTGTTTGTTTTCTTTTGTTTGTTTTTGTCTTTAGGATTCCCAGGTAACTTTACAGTGGCAGCCAGGCTTGAGAACCACGAGCCTAAGTTTAATGAGAAAGACAGGCTGGGGTGATACTATGATAAGACCCTCCCAGAATCCTCAGTGCCTGCCCTTGCTATAATTAGGAGCAGAATGAACTTATAGGGCTCTGACTTACCTCTGACTCCAAACACAGCCTTAGAGTTGTCACCCACCCACTTTTAGTGAGTTGAATTACGTGTTATGGGTTGAATTGTGTCTCCACCTAAAAAAGATGTTGAGGTCCTATAACCCCCAGTACTTGTGAATGTCACCTTATTTGGAAATAGTCTTCATAGATGATCAAATTAAGGTGAGGTCATTAGGGTGGGCCCTAATCTAATACAATTGCGTGCTTATAAGAAGAGAAAAGTTGGACATAGAGACAGACACATACACAGGGAGAAGGCCATGTGAAGATGAAGGCAGAGATAAGGGTGATGCTTCTGCAAGTCAAGGATTGCCAAAGATTGCCAGCAAAGCACAAGAAGCTGGCAGAGAAGCCTGAAACAAATTCTCCCTCAGAGACCTCAGAAGGAACCTACCCTGCTGACACCTTGATCTTGGGCTTCTAGTCCAGGACTGTGACATAAAAATTTTCTGTTGTTTAAGCCACCCAGTTTGTGGTACTTTGTTATGGCAGCCCTAGGACATTAATACACCCAGTGAATAAACTCAACATACTTTTAAACTCCAGGCAGATAAAGTTTACTCAGATCAGGGCTCAACCTTGAGCCCACACAATCCATAAGAACAAAGTATCTGATTAGCTCTAATAGTCTACAAAGTGGGGACTGCAAACGCATTCTTCCTGGGGCTTCTAGGAGGAGGTGGCGTCACCTGATCTGAGCTTTGGAAGAGTATTCTTTTTGACAAGAGTGAAGGGAAGCAAAGACATAGAAACAAGGATGTTCCACAGAAGTAAGAGGCTGCCTTAGTAGTGAGCAGGGAGTCTGACAGAGGGCAAGAAGGAACAGCCTCTGTGTTTGTGTGTGCGTGTGTGTGTCTTTGGGGTGGGTACTTGGGCCAAACTGACAAGAATCAAAAGCACAGTGAACATCCATAAAGCGTGCACTCTGAATGAAGCACTGTGCTGAATCATATTCAATCTTAGGGTTGAGTCAATGGACCTCAGAGACTGTTACCGCCATTTTACAGAAAAGAAAAACAAAGCTCCAAGACTTGTCTGACCCCTGCAGTTGCATTCCGCATGTTTCCTGCTACACCGCATTGATCACTAGTTTATACCCGCAGTGGGGAGTTATGAATAGAGATGGAGGGATGAAGATGGACTTCAAGTAAACACACATCTTTGCTGGGCTGGGGGCTTGCACAGCCCCGGAGGTCCCGTCCGTGTGTGGGTACAAGGCTGCCCACCGCACCCCTGCTGTTTCCGGTTGCAGTCCCCCTTCTGGGGGTTACTGATAAGCCAGGGAGACCCATACAGAGCAAGGTGTGCTTTTGGATTGGAGTCCAGCTTTGTTCTTCGACTCCAGTGCTTTAGGGGAAAACAGAGGAGGGAAGAGAAGGAAACATAAAAAGTTCCAGCATATGAGTAGCATTTGCAATGTAATCTACGTGTTCGGAGCCAAGTTACTGTACACGCTCTGGGGAGAATTACAAATAAATGACGAAACGTTTTGAAACATGGCTTATACCTAATTAATCATGGAACTTACAGAACAAAGAAAGCATTTCTTCAAAGTTTTCAGCGTCTTCTCTATTAAGTGGAACGTGCGGGGGAGGGGAGGGGAAATCTCCATGCCCTGTAATGGATACACCATGCACTTCATCTGGGGAGAGACGTTCTTAATCTTCTTTGGCCTCCTGAAACCTCTGAATCCTTACATCTTTAATACTTTATGTTGAGTATTTTCATATTAAAGGAAACTGAAAGTTTCCAGATCATGAAATATCCCTCAGTTTTTTGTCTCTTGATCCCTCAGCCCAAACAATACCGGTTTTGAGATTATGAGATCCTCAGGCATTTCTTAAGGACCCATGATATTGTGCCGAGATTCCCGTGTCCCTTTTATATACCGCCACCACCCAGAGACATCTGTGGGCATGTTCTGCTTTGAAGGCAAAGCTCTGAGGCCCAGGTCTTTGCCATGTCTATGCTATCCCCATGCTCTTAACCTCTGGACCTTGATTTACCGGTTTGTAAAATGGGGAGAGTAATCGATATTTACTCTGGTTTATTTTGACTGTTAAGTAAAATAATGCCACAAAAGCACTTAGCTGGGCCTCCCTGGTGGCGCAAGTGGTTGAGAGTCCGCCTGCCGATGCAGGGGATACGGGTTCGTGCCCCGGTCTGGGAGGATCCCATATGCCGCGGAGCGGCTGGGCCCGTGAGCCATGGCCGCTGAGCCTGCGCGTCCGGAGCCTGCGCGTCCGGAGCCTGTGCTCCGCAACGGGGGAGGCCACAACAGTGAGAGGCCCGCATACCGCAAAAAAAAAAAAAAAAAAAAAAAAAAAAAAGCACTTAGCTTAGTGCTTAGAACATAATGGAGTGTGCAACTGAATCTTCCAGATACTTTTTTTTTCATTCTCTCCTTAACCGTGGACTTGGCTGAGTCCCCATTTTGCTTGGCCAGCCAGGGCACTTCTTTAACGTTGTTGTAACAGTGACAGATATGGAAATCAAAAATCACTTTGCACTTGGTAGCCAGTGTTCACTGTTCCTACAGGAAACCACGGTTCCACTCTTTCCTCTGGAGTTTTTCCATAGTCACCCCCAAGAGCTAGTATGGACACAACTTACATGGAATTGGAGAGGTGTGGGTTTTCATTCCGGACATTGTCCTTTGTACCCTACATGGCTTTGGACAGGCCAGTCAGGCTGCTTGGAGGCAGGCTCCCCTTACCCTGCCCCCTTGTTGAAAAGGCAGCAAAAAATGCAATGCATTAAAGTGGTTGTAAGAAAAGCTAAAGCCTGAACTCCCCTCTCTCCCAGTGCTATGTAGAGAATGGGAATGAAGAGCATACTTGCTAAGAATTTCCAAGAGCATCTTCCAAGGTTTCTAAGTATATCCTCTCTTCCCGCCCTTGGGCAGCTCAGCCATGACCATATGGCTGGGGGCTGACCATTCAGAGGTGCAGCCTGTGCTCCTGAAGCTGGAGGAGGGCAAGGCAGAGGCTCATAGAGAAGGTCTAGCGTAGGGTGGTGGCACCAAATGGCCGGTGGTGGTGATGCCAGGGGTGGCATTGTAGCCAATGCCTTAGGCATAACCTCAACTGTGTCCTTTGCTCTCTAACCCCTCTTGGTTCCAGCTGATTTTTCATCTTAGCTCTCAGTCTTCCTGTAGACTCTGAGCCACCCAACATTGTCCTTATAAATTCATTCTCTACTTAAGCCAGCCATTAAGCTCCTTTGCTCATAAATGAGAATCTAGACAGACAAATTAAGATATGCTCAGTGCCTACTATGTACCAAGTACTTTGCAGATGAGGAAACTGAGACCTGGAGAGTTAAGGTAACTTGCCCAGGTTGGTCAGAGGTGGTGCTGTGATTTGAACCCCTGTGTGTCTGCCTTTTTCACTCAACTCTTTTCTCAGAGAGAGTGCTGAGAGATAAACCTGGAGTCCATAACCATCCGTATTGCATTGAATTTGCCTTGTAGGTGGGGCCTTTGGAGGTTTACAGCTGTGATTGGACACTACATTTTCATCCCCCACCCTCCTTCCCACCCACTCTCCACTGCACCCTGGCGGTGAGCTGTTTGTAAATTGCATCAAAAGTGAAATGCCTTCCAGTGCTGAGAAGCATCCCTGGCCTGTGCCTATGAACCAGACAACAGAGGTGTTGGATAAAGGGACAAAAACAGTGGAAGAACTCGGCTTTTTGTCCTCCACAACAACTCTGTATTGTTCGTGGGTGCTGCTGCTGATCCTTGGTTCACGTTCCCTCAGCCGATGCCTTCAGAAATTAAAAGCACGTGTCTTGCACTGTGTGGTGAGAACACTTGGCTCATTTGGTTTGCATTTCACCTGGTGCCCTTATACCTGCTGTTGCCCCAACAGATGGCATGGTCCTCACTCCCTGGTGTCCACGGATGAGAAGTCAGATGTTGCCATCTGCCTTTGGAATTGCACTCCACTGGCACTTCTCTGCAGGGGTCGGGTAGCTTGTCAAAGAACGGGAAGCCACCAGAATGGCCATCCACATCCACGTTCCCATCATCTTCTCTTCCTCAAAACAAGGAGGGGGCTGGCCACTCTCTAGGCACCCAACTTCCAACAGCTTCCCTGGAGACAGACCCACATAAAACTTCTTATTCTTGACCTCATTCCAGTGTATCTGCAGAACATCAGTCTGGCCAGCACTTGGTCATCTTGTTTCTTTTCCACTGATTTTTTTTTTAGAAGCCAATTATTAAAGATCTCGGGTAATAAAACCAGTTTGAACTTCATTATCCCTTCTCCAGTATTAGATACTGAAGACCTCGGTCAGCAATACTGTGTATAAAACATGAAGCAGTGAATTAAATGCAACTTGATGGTACATGTTGTACTTTAATGAAAACAAAGGCTTGGGAACACTGTTTGTGAACATGTTACCCAATAAAGTGTGAGCGAAGGAGCTCATAAAGCTGCCAGAGGGATTTAACCATTGCTAGAGCAAGAGAGAAACGCTATTCAGTTGGGCCGGACACAGAGGGAGGTCTACAGGCTTTATCACAGACGCTGGAGGTTTTTATTTAAAACACATGGAAGAAAGACACTTGGGTTTGGCACCAAAATGTCTTGCGGTAAAGAAAAAAAATTAGAAATATCCAAAAGAAATTAGAAATATCTGGGTTTTTTTCTGGAGGGAAAAAAAAACAGATGTGAAGAAATTAAGACAGGATGACACGGGGTGCTGCGTTAGCCCATTTAAAACGGTGGCGAAGGGAAAGAACAGTTCTCCATGGCAGCTGATAAGCACGAGCAATTGAACAGTTCATACCCTCTCTGTTGTCCTTGTCACAAGATTTGTAGGTCGTTCTCAGCCAGCTACTGGGGCGAAAGGGCACAGGTTGTGACCTGCTGTTTTGCCAAAGTATGATCAACTCACACAAATTACAGGCATAAGAGAGTCCTGACAACTTCAATATGATGCACAAGGAACGCAATTATTTGTGACATGTGAAACCAGTGTGAGACCAGAATTCTGTCGCTGCGTGACAAGGCATTATTAGCCGGGGCAGGCAGCGGCTTGAACCAGGAGCAGCTGGAGGAGAGGCAGGGAGAGAGAGGGAGACAGAGAGAGACAGAGGGAGACAGAGGGAGAGAGCTCCACGGGGAAAGCCCATGACGGGCTTTCTCTCCCAGGGCTGCGAACAGCCAGGGTCCCTTTGTGGAATGTGGACCTGCTCAGAGGACAAGTCACCTGCCCACTCTCTGGTCACTGGAGAATGAAGGAGTGTTTGATGGGAAGGACAGAGGGGGAAACACACCCTTGGCCTGTGGCTTGCACAGCCAACGTGTTTTCTTTGACATTGGACGTGATATTTTTCAAACTGTGTTGTTGTTTCAGTGGGAGAAGAGATAGGGGTCGGGGTGCCGGGCAGAAACCTCTGCCCCCCATGGTTCCTTCCCACCCAGTCCTCCTTGGAACCTGTAGTGAAGGAGACACAGCCCAGGCCCCCGGGGTTTCCGCAGCCCTGGAGATCCCGCTGCCTGCACCACCGTGGACTTTGTAGGGGATCAGCTCAAGGTAGGTGTAGGTATTTCCTTTCTGATGATGGTTATGGAGGGTTTGGCCCAGGGGCGTGTGAGAGGAGGGTGGCCCCAGGAAGGTTTCCAGGCTGCGTGTGGGGGTCACATGACAGGTGGGTCACACGACAGGTGATTCTCCAACTACTGTATTCATGAAGCAGGAAGTGAGATTGTGTTCTGCTGGTCTCCTGCAGAGGGTAGCTGCTTCTTAGCCCAGTGACTGTAACCCCAGGGTTGAGTGGTGGGCGGTCATGACATGCATTCATGTAGTCAGTCAATGAATGTACTGTGAGCACCTACTCGGTGTCAACCAGTGCCCAAGGCGTAGAGAATCTGAATGAGAAACACCTCCATCTGCCCCCCAGAGCTCTGAGACAGTGAGGATTGACAGATGAAAACAAAATAATTAAAACATGCTATGGGAATGGGGCAAGCTCTAGGAATCATGGGTGTACTGGGGGAGGCTGACTTCCTCATATCATTTAGAGGTCTGCTCAGATCTCCCAGGCAGCGGGGTCCACTCCAACCACACGGTCCAAAACAGGTCTTCTATCTCAGGCTATACTTTCCACCTTGCTGTCATGTCTTGTCATGGCTGAAGGCAGGGGCTGAGGGCACACAAACCGAGGATAATCAGCTGCACGCATGCACAATGCAGAGCTGCTAAGGAGCAACTCTTTCCAGTGGGAGTCAGTATTTGACCGAAGAGCACTTCTTTGCGCAGATTCATTGTTCCTCCTCTTACAATGTAAGCTCCAGGAAGACGGGACATTTTCTCCTCAGTATTTGTCTCCCAGTTGCCCTGAACAGTGGGTACAAAGTACTTGCCCAGCCAACATTTTCTGAGGGCCTGAATGCCAAGCACTGTTCTAGGTGTTCTTGCTTTCAAACACATTAGCCTGTTTAATCCTCCCAACCACCCAGTGAGGGAAGTTTGCTAGTTATCTGTTGCTTCCTAACAAGTCGTCTCAGAACGTAATGGCTTAAAATGATAATATTTATTATTTCTCACAATTCTGTGCCTTGGTTGGGGTTCAGCTGGGCCTGTTCTTCTGGTCTCGCTTAGAGTTTGATGAGGCTGCATTTCTCTGGGAGCTTGGTCATGACTTGATCATTCGAGATGGACACTTGGTCCTCCAGGGTCCCTAATCAGTTGCCAGTCTAGCCTGGACTTCCTTACAGCGTGGGGCTTGGGCTTCAGGAGAGAAGAAGCAGAAGCTTAAGGCCTGGGCTCAGAAGTCCCAGGTCGTCACTTCCTTCCTGTTCTATTGGCCCAAACAAATGCCGAGGCCAGCCCGCCTTCGAGGAGAAGGAAATAGACTTCTCTTCTTGATCCAAGGAGGGCATGCCCCTGCACAGATGGGAGGATTGTGTTTGGAGACTATGCACTACAGTATTATTAGCCTGCTTTATAATTGTGGATACTGAGGCTTAGAGGGATAAAAAGATGTGTACAAAAGTAGGAAGAAAGTGGCAGAGCTAGAGTGTCAGCCTGGAACAGTCTAACTCCGTCTCCAATGTTCTTTGCTTACTAGTGACTCTTCTCAATAGCCCCTCCTGAACCTTGTGGGGCAGAGGTGCTATCTTCCGTGGCTGCCCCTCTGCTTTTTACTTTCTCAGAAGAGTGGCCAGGGTTTAGAGGGCATGGCAAGCTCTAGACCTGGAACTTCATCCAGCCTCTACAACTCACTAATGGAGTGAACTTGAACAGATTTCGGAACCGTTTGGAGTGTCTTCCTTATCTGTGAAATGGGACAGTACTGGTATCTACCGCACAGGAGTGTGGGAAGCTGTGTAGGTAAGGCATGCCACCCAATGCATGGCGTATGGTCATCGTTCAAAGGGTGACAGTTTTAAGGGGCCAAGGTCTCCAGCTGGACCCAAAAGGAGGCCTCACAGACTGGTTTCATAGCTGAATTTAAAGTGTAAGAATTCCCAGATGGGTGAGCAAATACCCGCATTTACTGTTAATCCTAAGATACATTCTGAAATCCACAAACATGCTTTTAGGGACTGGCTTGTGGGGCTAATTCATCACACTCTCCCCTGCAAGAATCTAACTGGTCATCCTGACTTCCTGTTCATATAGGGATGAAAGAAAGAAGAAAGAAAAGAAAAGAAAAAAAGGGTGAACAGAATTATATGCAGCTCTGAAGCTAGGATTTAAGAATAGGCATAAATCTAAGTTACCAACAGAAAGCTAGGGAGAAACAAACAAACAAATATCCCCTGAGGGCCACTGTGTCTCATCCTTGACTCACTGGATTAGTCAGGACTCTTTGGGTTATTAGAGGTGACCTGCCCACACTGACTCCAGAGAGCTTAAAGCAAGAGGGGGGATTTATGGTCAGGCCTGGTTAGATCCAGGAGCTTATGCAGCATTGTCAGAAATCACTGTCTCCATGGCTCAGATCTGCTTCTCCAAGTGGCCTTCTTTTCCTCTTCTGTAGTCAGGCTCCTTCCTGGGCAGCCTTTCATTTGCTTCCATTTCTATGACTCCAAGGGCCAGGCCCTTTCTCCTCCTGTTTCTTACTAAAAAATTCCCAAGAATTAGAATTGGTTGAGGTTGGGCCCACGTGTGACATGACCAACTTCAGTCCCAGAGAGTGGAATCTGGTTGTCTAGCCTACATCAGGGCCTGCCTTTGTGGCCCGGGGTAGGAATTCTGGGATTACTAGTCCTATGGATTGAGGAACAGTTCTGCAGAGGAAGTGGGCACATTTAGCAAGTTCTTCTGAGGATGGTTCCAATATAACTAAGCTGTGGATTGACTAAAATCTCTGGGGAAAAAAAAAAGCTTTTGTCAACATGAACACAGCCCTTGTGTTGCTCGTGGCTTGGGTGGGGGGCATTTTTCTATCGATTATTTCTTTGTGCCCTATTTGCTGTATTTATTTGTGGATATTTATTTTCCTACCAGTCTTAGTAAATGCTTGAAATAAGCATATACCCATGAACCAAAGTTCTAATTTAACACCTAAATGTCACAACAAGTATTCCACAGCCCCTGGATTAACCAGCAGTCCAAAATTTGTGAAAACCAAAATTTGTGAAAAAAGATTATATTTCTTTTATTTGTCCCCAAAAGTTTCCATTGTATACCAAAAAAATGAGACAGTGTGCCTTTTGGGGAGAAGAAGTTTCTACTTTGGGTTTAAACCAAATAAAATAATATTTAAGGAAATGTTAAATAAATTATTTATCATGTTGGTCAATGTTTTGGGGAATATAGCTTAGATAAACACATTTTTAAGGTCAGCCACTCTAAGGGCTGGGTTTTATAAAAACAGCCTCTGAGGAGCTTTAATAAATCTAAAAAGAAAAAAAACATCAAGCACTTGTTTTCATTACTGAATCATTTTCTCTTGCTGAATAATGATCATTCAAGAGGTAAGCTTAACCAGGAGGCCCTGATAGCCACACTGGGAAACTCGCATATTATGAAAAATCTCTGTTGATGGGAAGCACTGTTGGCCATGCTTGGATTTCTGTCAAAGCGGCCCAGTCTTTTGGTTGCATTTTAAATCAGATAAATGGACGGAGCTGGCTGATTTGGGTCATAAAATTGTCAAATGAAGATAAATTCATTCCTACTCAATGGGAAACTTCAGAGTAGACTTAGAATATATGTAAGTACAAAATAATGCGTTTCTATTCCCTCAAAATAAACAGTGACCAGATTCATCAAGTGCATTTAATTCACCTCCTGGGTCCCCCATTTTTTCCAATTGCAGCCCAAGGCATCTTTGGGGCCCATTTCTACTCCTAAATGGCATTCACAGCCAAAGGAAGGCATGGGATGGAGAGGAAAGGATGTTTGGATTCTAAGAAATGGCAGTGGAAGACGTGAGGGGCAGGGGAGCTCTAATGAAGAAGGGGGACAGGGAGAGCAGCCAAGGGGGGGGGGTGGGGCGTGAGGAAGGGAGACCATGGGAGGAAGAATAAGAAGCAGAAAAGAGAAAATGTACCTTTGCAAAAACTGGGCAGAGACCAGCTCTCAGGCACTGCTTGCTGTGGCTCTGGTTTCATTTTTGTGTGGTTCATCATTTGTCTGAAACTTGAAGGGCTCTCATGACCTCTTATCTATACAAGGAGGCAACATCCCTGGATGTGACCCCAGCCCCACCTTGGTCTTGAAAGGAAAGCCGGGGATAGGAATGAGGCTGGAGGTTCTGAGTCTTGTCTCTTCCAAGGGTGGAACCTGCAGCAGAATTTCATGGCTTCAAAAAAGAAGCTACTTTCTGTTTATGAGCAGGAAAGCATGTCACTGAGGAGTTGGAGGAGTGGAGGTTGCATTACCATAAAGTGCCTCAGGCCCTGAAAATTTAGGAGAAGAGAGTCTGACTTAACCACATCTGGGGCTTGAGGTTTTATCGAACTGGTAAAAAAAATAATCTCTGGAAAATACTTTGAAAATATTTGATAAACACAGACTGAAGCTACTGCCTACATGCATGGGGGACAAAATAGCCCTGAATTCAGAGTAGCAACCTGTTAGCAACCAGCCAGTACTTGGGTTAGGCACAAAGTAGAATGATTAGAACGGCAGGCTTCAGAGCAAGACAGAACCAAGCCCAAATCCCAGCTCTACCACTTGTTAGTGGTATAACCATGAGTGTGTGACTTCACGCATCGGTGCCTCAGTGGTTTCATTCATAAAATGGAAATGAATGCTCCTTCGGTGGGCTGCCATGAGGACCAAACTAGGTAAGTTGTATGGAAATGATATTATGATAGATTGTCAAAATGGCCATTTCCCCTTCTACATCCACTTCCTTATGTATCCCATTAAGACGTAGAGTCTATTACTCCACCTCTCGAATCTTGGTTAGCCATGTGACTTGGAGCATTAGCAAATGCAAAACTGGCAAAGACTTGAAAATTGCTTGTCTATTGGAGGCTTCTCTCTTTTGCTGGGCTTGGATCCCCAAACCTGGTATGCAAATGAGCCTGAACTAGCCTGGTGGAGGATGAGAGGCCACATGAGCAACCAAGGTAACCAGCAGACAGTCTATCATCTCCCATACATGTAAGAGAAGCAATTCTAGATCATCCAGCTACCAGCCCTCCTATCAGCTAACTCCAGATCCAGGGGAGTGACCAGCCACAGAGATCAACTAAGCCAGCTCAGAGCAGAAGACCACCCAGCCAATCCAAAGAATTGGAGCTAAATAAAAGGTTGTTGTTTTAAACCACTAAATTTTGGAGTGGCTTGTTATGCAGCAAAAGCTGATTGATATAGGTGGTATTCACTTATTATAACTTACTAATTGGATCAATCAGTCATTTAAATTGCCTGCTTTTTGTTCAAAACGATTTCTGTCTGTAGAGAGAGACTGGGGCATGGCAATCTTTCTGGTAGCTATTTTGTAAAGTCATGTGGTTTAGGATTAATTGCAAAAGACAAGAAGATTTAAGACATCAATAAGGATTTTTCTGAAAATATTTTAAAGTCTTTCCTCCCATAATATTTTAAAAGTTTGACATCAACATTCTACAAGCCAGAATAATATACAAAGCAAACACCAAACACTGAAGCTCACTAAGTTTCAACTGCAAGATTGGTCAAAACAGAAGGTCAGGGCTTCCCTGGTGGCGCAGTGGTTGAGAGTCTGCCTGCCGATGCAGGGGACACGGGTTCGTGTCCCGGTCTGGGAAGATCCCACATGCCGCGGAGCGGCTAGGCCCGTGAGCCATGGCCGTTGAGCTTGCGCGTCCGGAGCCTGTGCTCCGCAGCGGGAGAGGCCACAACAGTGAGAGGCCCACGTACCGAAAACAAACAAACAAACAAAAACAGAAAGTCACTCTTAAACAGTTCTGAAGCCCTTAACCCAGGGAACCAACTAGAACCAGAAGAAATGAGATGGAAATAAAAAGGATGAAACTGGACAAAAGGGAGGTCAGTGCCTTGGAACCCATCCACATTCTCTGGTGGGAGTGACAGGCTTTGCCAACTACCCAACTGTAAAGGAGATAAAAGAATTTATGGGCCAAAGCAAAATGAAGAATTATCCAGATAATTTAGGCCAACTGAGCACTCTCACCTGAATTTACCAGTGAGTTGTAACCAAACTGTGTCTGATGGCTTCTATTATCTAGACAGCTGTCTCATTCTTCCACTTTGCTTGGAATTTGTATGTTCTTTGGCATTTCAACTGCTTTTTATTGCCTACATTCTTTACCCAGGTTGTTGCTCTCTGAGGTTTTGATGGTAAGAAGCGTGGATAAGTTTTGGAAGCAAATTTTTGGCCTGAAGACTCCAAAGCATTCGTTCATTCAACAAATATTTATTATTTAATTATTAGGTGCTAGAGACAGTGCTAGGCATTGAGGATGCAACAGTGATTCAAAGAAACAAGATACCTTGGCTTACAGCTTAAGTTTAGTGAGGGAAAAGGATCCATCACCAGATAAGATAATGTGAGAAGCGCTGTGACTGGGGAAGTACAGGGCATTGTTGGAGAATATGGTACGCAATTCAGACTTGGGCTCAGTGGTCAGGAAGCACATCACAGAGGAAGTGGTGCCCAAGACGAAAGATAAAGAACAAGCATTAAGTAGTGTGAAGAAGTAAGGGAAAGAGTATTACAGACTGAGAAAACAGTATTACATCACTCAGCCTGAGAGAGTATTGCAGAATTAAAATGTTCAGTATGGGGCTTCCCTGGTGGCGCAGTGGTTAAGAATCCGCCTACCAATGCAGGGGACATGGGTTCAAGCCCTGGTCCGGGAAGATCCCACATGCTGCAGAGCAACTAAGCCCACGAGCCACAACTCCTGAAGCCTGTGCTCCTAGAGCTTGTGCTCCACAACAAGAGAAGCCACTGCAACGAGAAGCCTGTGCACTGCAACGAAGAGTAGCCCCCGCTTGCCGCAACTAGAGAAAGCCCATGTGCAGCAATGAAGACCCAAGGCAGCCAAAAATAAAATAAATAAATACATTTATTTAAAAAAAAAAGTTCAGTATGGCCAAATGCTTGCATTAGCACCAAGTAGTCTGTGGAACCTCAGTACCATTGAGTGAAATGATGGTGAACACTAAAACCATGGCTAAAGCCTTGCCATGACCTGCCTTCCCAGGTCTGCCCTAGAGTCATGGTTAATTTCAGGTGGTGATACTGGTTGGTGCTTTTAACAGCTGTGTCTGTGTGGCCAGAGTACATGCAAGTGGAAATAGGCTGCCTGGCCAGCTAGTGTTCCGAATGGAGGTCAACCCAAGACAAGTGTATATCCCTCAAGGTTAAGCCAGACTCTGCATCATCTTTTCCTACTTCCAACCAATTGAGACATAAGAGAAGGGTGAAAAAAAAAAAGGGAGGGAGAGATAGAATATGGTGAGGCTCAGAATCCTAAGAAATTGTGACTGTCATGAGAAGGGTTTTAAACTCTGTTTTAAACTTTAGCAATCCTTGTAAAAAACATAAGCTACTGACCAGAAGCACAAATTCAGAGTGTGAGCTATATATAAAAAGACCCCTGTATTAGTTATCTAGTGCTGTGTAACAAATTACCTCAAAATTCAGCAACTTTAAACGGCAAATATTTATTAGCTCTCAATTTCTGCCACTTAGCTAGGTGCCTCTGAATTATGAGAGACTTTATGGTCTCTCATAAAGTTGGAGCCAAGCTGTCAGCCAGGGCTGCACTCTCATCTGAAGGCCTGACTGGGGAGGATCTGCTTCTAAGCTCATTCATGTGGTTGTTGATTGGATTCAGTTTCTCATGGGCTGTTGGACTTAGGGTCTCAGTTCCTTGCTGTCTATAGAGGACTGTTTTGTTTTGTTTTGTTTGTTTTGTTTTGTTTTTACCATGCAGACCTCTCCATCGGGTACTTTACAGCCTGGAAGCTGGCTTCTCTTAGAGCTAGCAAGTGTGAAAGTGTGAGCGAGGACATGCAAGACAGAAGCCGTAGTCTTTTTATAACCTAATCTTGGAGGTGGCATCTAATCACTTCTGCTCGTATGTGAGGGCGATCTGGCTGCGACATCTGTCACCCCATTGATCGCCAGGGTTGATTCGGCTGATCTGGCTGGCTAGGCAGGTGTCCCTTCCTCCCTCACCGCTCCATGTGTGTCCCTCCCAAAGCTGCACGCTCGGTCAAAGAGGACGACCTTCCCCGATAGAGGAGGACCGTTCTTCGGTCAAGGGTATACGAGTAGCTGCGCTCCCCTGCTAGAACCTCCAAACAAGCTCTGCTATATTGTATTAGTTAGAGATAAGTCAGTAAATCCAGTTGACATTCAGGGAGAGGGGGTTATACAAGGCCATGAATACCAGGAGTCTGGGATTGATGGAGGCCATCTTAGAGGTTGCCTAAAACAGCCCCCAAACAAGGAAATGATGTGTGTATATTCATCCTTTTCTTTCTTCCTCTCCTCTCCTCCTCCCAGAAAGAATAATAACACTTAGCCTGTAAAATTTTTAAAGGATGAAATGAAGGAATAGCTGGCAAGTGTTGGGTAATAGCTGACAAGTGTATTGGACCACATTCAGTGATGGATGTTGAATGGGGAAGCATCTCCTCTTCGCTTATATTTAACATATCCATGGGCTATTGTCACTCATGATCAGCCAGTTGAACTTTTTGGATGAATTAATCTCAGGAAAAGCTGATTTGACTCTTTCCCCCCACACAACCATTAAAAGCCACAGAATGAGAACCATGGTATATAGGGGGAGAGTAAGGAGAACAGATAAACGAGATGCAGGGCTGGTGGGGCTCATCAGAAGATAGGATATCCTCTGTTTTGATGTTCTCTCAGGAATAAACTTTTGCAATTTGTGTACTGCCTCAGAACAAATGGGAGTCACTGATCTTTGTTGAACAATTACTCAGTGTCAGGCATTGTTCTAAGCATTTCTTATGTATCCTTTAGTCCTCAGACAACCCTATGAGGTAGATGCTATTATCAACCCATTGTAAAGTTGAAGAGGAAGAAACTTGCCAAAGCTTATATAGTTAGTAAGGGATGAGGGTAGGGTAATTCCAGAAGAGGTAGTTATCACAAAACTCTGTACCATACTGCGTTGCATGGACCACAATGTCTGTGGTTGATTTTGCGGACTTCTGATGGGTTTGGCACAATCTTTTGCCTCGGTGGGATATTGGCAAGCCACTCCCATACATTGTGAGGATGCGAAGCCCTTAGGCTCCCCTGATGCTACGCTCATATGACCAGTCATATAGAGCCCACTCATCTTAGGTTCCCTTCCATTTTGCCTAAGAGCTTAGGAAGTTCCTTTATTCCGACTGGGGTCTGAAGAGCACACATCTTGCCCAGGGTCTCTGTGGCCCTGGATTAATGGCCCCAGCCCCACCCACTTAGGTGAGAACAATTAGTGATCTCCATCTAAGCAAGGGCTGAGGCAGCTCAGAGGGCAGGGAACTCACAACCGCTCATGGCATCCCCTCATCTTTTACAACATAAAATTAATTATTTTTCATTTTTCCGGCCAAGAGAACTTTCCTGTTAGGTTTATTTTTAAATTAAATGCATTTAGGGCCTAATTATTTGTCTCTGCCTACTTCCCTTCACTAAACCTGCTTTATAACTGCTGCAACTGGAAAGGCACACTGCAGTTGGGAGCAAGATGAGGTTTTACTCTTTGGAAAGAGTTCCAACATGTTTAGAAACCACTGACAGAGAAAACTGTTTCTACCCAGGACATTCAAAACTATGCCAGGAAAGTAGAATAGAAATTGTGGAAATATGGAGGGACCAGTGAGATAAAAACATGGACTGCAATTAACATTCAAAAGAAAGTTGGAAGAAACCCCACTGAAAATGTTGGCATCTGGTAGATTTCAAGCTTAAGGATAAAATCTCCAAGTTAGGAGAGCAATTTTTGGTTTTCCAGCAAGTACCTCTAGGGGCAATAATTTTCAGGGAAAGGTAGCTCATAACACTGAACATAGTATTAACATAGCAGGCTGCTTGCCCAAACTTACTTTATTTTCATTTGCATTATTGGTTTGAAAACTCCGCTGGGTTCGTGATCCGTATCATGTTGGCACCTATCCTCATAGAAACTGAAATGCTGAGCCTGCATTTTACTCTGACTGTTTTACTTGACTTGGGAGAGGCCCAGAGAAATTTAGGTTGCTACAGGAAGACTGATAAAACTCTCAGCCTTTCTCCTCAGTAGATCATTCCCCCAGGGAGATATTTGGGGGGCTGGATACTTTTCAGTTGAAACCCAAGAACATCAGCGGTTATACAAAAGCCTCTAGGATATGTACGTGTGTGTATATGTACATAATGCATGTGTGTGTGCATGTATATATACATACATACACACACATGTTTTTTTGCAAGAGAATTGCGGTGAGAGGTTAGTTATAATCACATACAAATTTGGAAAATTGCCGATGAGGTGCCTCTAATGGTGATAGCCAGATCTATTGGTATGATGTTTTTTAAACCACACTTACAACTGTGACATTTCTATCTTGGTAAATCGGGTGAGTGATTTGTCACGCCTATTTTACACAGGAAGAAACCGAGATCTGCCTAACACCATAGAACTAGATGGTGGAAGACAAAACTAGGACCCTCGACTCTGTGACCTTAGCCTCTATCTTCAATTCTACTTCCCTCTTACTCTGAATATCCTGTGGTGGAAAAGAGCAAGGCATCTGTGTGATCTCCCGAGGAAAGATCCCAATCAGTATAAGCCGATCAAGTTTACTCTCTGCAGCAAGGCTGGAAACAGACAAGAAAAATCTCCCTCCCAGGCTCCACTCCAGCTCAGAAGGGGGCCTCAGAGTCTCTGCAATGCAGCCATCATGCATGGCTTCACGGCGAGACATGGACACTGGTGGCCACTGGCCCCCTGGAGTCTTCTGGTCAGAACTAACCTCTAGCCCATTCCCCACTGCGTGAGACATTTCTTTCCTGGTTGCCTACAGCACCTTGAGTTTCTTACAGGGAATTACCTCCTTCCCCCATGTGCCATTTTGTGAAATCTTGGCAAAGATGTAAGTCAGGGTGCTCACTTCCCATATGGAAGCTGAGAGTATGGGTTCCTTCCTCTAGCTGCCCAGGCAGAAGGGGGATCAGACTCTCTCTCCTGGTATTTGAATAGAAGCTTTCCCAGCCAGTACTGCCTACTGGGTCTCCAGTGTCCTACTTCCTATAACTGTGGAAGCAGGAGACTGCCTCGGGAGAGGAGAGCTTTTCCTGTTTCACCATACTTCCCAGCCTACTCAGAAGAGGAGCTAAGATTGGGTGTCCTGGATGCCTTTTATTTACTGGGGGCTGTCTGGCTGGCTTCATGGAAGAGGGAGATGGTATTGGAAGTTGGAGGATATGGAAGACTTTCGCGATAGTTGGAATGGCCTGAATAAAGGCCTGGAGGTCGAGAAGCAATGAGTCTAGTTTGGAGCACAATATATGTACAGGACAGTGCTGGGAGCTAAAGCTGATACACCAGATCGGCATTAGCGTTTGGAAGGTCCTGAATGGAAAGCAGGGCATAAAGATGATGGACATTTTCACAGTCAGCCCTGTCAGATCCTGCTCCGTGCCTTGGCTGCACTCTGACAGCCAAACTGGAGCTCTGTGGATGACCACTGCATTTCTGGAAGAAAGAGTGGACTAGACCTTCCACTTCCACAATGGGAGGCCAGGAAAAGCCTTGCAGTTCCTGCTGAATTCCACCCTATGTGTCACCCTGTGCATTTTCTCCATTAATACTATCTCTTCTCTCTCTCTGCTTCCCAAAGCTGATAACCAACTCCTGAAAATTCTACCCTCCAAGTATCTCTCATAACCGTCACCTCTCCCTCTCTAAGTCATGAGTCAAATCAGCACTTGACACACACCTCCTGGCACAGCACACTAGGCATCTAACTGAACTTCTAGCTGCAGATGTACAGCCCCTCCCACAATGTCCTCAAGATCCAGCCACCACAGTCCACCACAGGGCTCTCTCTAGAGCTCAGTCCCATGACACACTAGATATCCTTCATGACTAACCACTGACTCTGGATATATCCAGTCTCATGAATTTGGCACAGAAAGCCCGCTGTGATGTCCTAGCCTGGGATCATGCCTCCTTCCCCACTCTTTCCTCCATAGATCTCTCCCGCATCGTGTGCTCTGTGTCTTTGCTGTTTCATACCTCCATGATTTTACACATGTTCTTCTAATGCCTCCTTTCACACTTAGGTTCCACTTAAGCACTCTTTCTCATCTTTCTAGATTCCACTTAAATATCATGGGGGGAGACGCAAGAGGGAGGAGATATGGGGATATATGTATATCTATAGCTGATTCTCTTTGTCACACAGCAGAAACTAACACACCATTATAAAGCAATTATACTCCAATGAAGATGTTAATAAATAAATAAATAAGTAAATATCATGGTGGGCATATATAATAATTACCCATTGAGTGTTTGTTGAATATTGATCTCAGCAAAACCATTCTGCCTTCCCCTTGGCCCCAGCTAGTCCTTTCTTTGGACTCCTAGGGTTTTTTGTATGTCTACACCTCCACTGTAGCATTTCTTACATGGGGTTGTAATCTCTAATTCTCTCATTAAATGGTAGGCTTCCAGAAGTATAGTGTGTGTGAGTGTGTGTGTGTGTGTGTGTGTGTGTGTGTGCATATCCCTGCTACCCTGCATCCGTTCCTCCTTCCTAGTAACATTTTCTTCTGAGAATTCTCACTCACTCTGCAGAGTCCTCTGTAAGCATTTCCTTTTACTACCCAGGGTGGCCAAGCAGTGGTTGTATAACCTAAGTTTGGCTAACTGGACCCTTGACTGTGCGGCAATGATGAAAGGAATGGCTTGCGCTCCTTTACAGTGGCAATCCCCAGGTGAGATGATCAAGAGGTTCCTACTACAGAGACCTTACCCCTGGTTACTGTCTGTCCCTAGCTGGATTCTGTGGCTTCCTTTTCCATCCCTGGGTACCTCAGATTTTTCTAGTAGATATACGTTTTTGTTGTTGAGTTCATCAGTGTTAGTTTCTGTTGCTTGCAACTAAAACAAGTCTTAACTGATGTAGGGGAATGAGGGGAGAGCTAAGGTATATTCTCTGAGATTTTGTATCTCTGCCATTGCTGGTGGTGCCAGAAAAGGAAGGTCCTTTCTTTCTTGTATAAGAAATAGAAATCAGCTCAAAGCAGCTCAAGGAAATAGGAGAGCTAATTGGAAAAATACCATCTTCGTGGGAATCTAGGAAAAGTTGAACT
The DNA here is from genome assembly GCF_025265405.1 of Mesoplodon densirostris. Classification (NCBI taxonomy): domain Eukaryota; kingdom Metazoa; phylum Chordata; class Mammalia; order Artiodactyla; family Ziphiidae; genus Mesoplodon; species Mesoplodon densirostris. The sequence goes on along the minus strand of NC_082661.1, from coordinate 17,710,474 downwards.
ATTAGGTTTGAAGTAGGAAAGGAACCAAGAACAGATGTTTGCTCTCTGCATCTGTTCTGTTCTATTATCTCTCTATCTGATTATCATAACTTCAGCTTGCATATAAGCCCATATAGTGCTGCTGTTTGCCCTTAATAAGTGCCTTCCACACTTACCACTTCTGGGAGAACAACAGTCCATGTTTTAACTGCCAGCACCTGTGACTCTGTTATGGAGCAGATCAGAAGTCCTAGGGAACCTACATTTCCAGGAGCAGTCCTCAAGCAATAACTGACAAGAGTTGGAGGATAAATCCCCCAGCTCCCTCCCCTCTTGGCCAAGACAACTGTGAGGCACATGTTCTACCCTGGCTCTCTGAGTTCCCCAGTAAGATGAAACCCCATTTGCCCACCATGGAAATGTGCTTGACTGTGTTGATCCCTTTCCTTCTCTCTTTCCCTTTCCCTGACCAGTGTTTTCTGGGACCACCTCCCAAATAAACTCAAGGTTCTATACTTCTGGAGGAATACACTAAAACAGCCCATAATGGTCCCAGTTCAGCATTTACATGGCTAGGCAATGGTAGGATCCACTGCTCACAAGCACCTTTATTCTGTCTCACTTTGTCCAAATTCCAAAGAGAGAGACTGGCTCTCGTTTTTGGTGAGAGAGAAGCTCATCTTTTTAAGTCAAGCTGCATTCAGAGGTGGCCAGTATGTCCATGGATGGCCACCCCAGGCCAGCTGATCATCTCTAGCCAGGAGGGGAGAGTTGTAAGGTTTGCTGGTCAGTCCACAAGCCGGTGGGCAGGAAACGGAAACCCTTCAGTCTCAACTGGGGCCATTTGCCTTTCAGGGAGCTATCACCCAGGTGGTTGCATGGGAAAATCAACACAAAAGGCTGTTTATTGGACATCAAGTAATTATTTGCAAACAATGCTTTGATAGGTTAAGCACAAAAGAATCAGAAACATATGGATTAAATTTTCATTGAAATACACACTTGAGTTTGAAAATTAACAGGATACGAGCTTAGGAAGGGATTTTTCCCACTTTCTTTTGCCAAGCCAGATTATTTGCAAAATAACTCAGGAATTTTTTACAGCTCAGGCACCCTCCTACTCCCTCCTTCCCTTTTCTTTAGCTTTTCCCTCACACGGAGTTAATTAATAAAAGCAACATTTATCAAAGAGGACAAGTCAGCCTGTTTGCGTGTCATGTGGTGATGGGGGGTGGGTGTGATCATCTGCAGCATGGATGCATTTCATGGAGATCTGAGGTCATCAGTGCTGTGATGACCAACACTCAGTGCTCACGTCCCATGTGTCAAGCACACTATGCTAAGCCCCCGGGAGACCCCCACCAGGTAGGCGCTGTCACCATTCCTCATTTACAGAATAGAAACTGAGACTTAGGGTTAAAGGTATTTTTCCCATGTGTAAACAGCTAGTAAGTGGCAGAGTCAACATTTGAATTCTCTCCTTCTGTCTTCTGAAACCACTGAGGGATCTTACCCTGTGAGTGGGGACTCAAAACCTCTGAGTTGGAAGAGAGTTCTAATACCACCCCTTCATTTTATTAAAGAGGAAACTGAGGCCCAGAGAGGCAAAAGATCAAGCAAGATTATTATGCTTGGGAGCCTGGTTTAGACAGACAAGTTATGAACCAGAAGCATTGCCTTCTCCAAGTGTTAACTATTTGAAATACTCAAAGGAGAAAACCGTAGCTGTAGCTGTAACATCTAGTGTTTAAGTCCCAGTCCCTGACTCTTTAGATGGGAATTGTTTACATATGAGATATGATTATAAGGACAATATTTGTTTAGCACCAGCCTCGTGACATATTGGGAGTTCCCAGGTCTGGTCCTCTACCTAAGTCAAACAGATAACTTTACATCAAGAGGTGATCTGAAGGCCACTGCATGGCTCACCCACCCCAGAATATCTCCCCCAGCCCCAGCCTTCCTATCTAATATTGCCAACAATAGTCCCTGCTTTGTAGTACTGTGGTTCTGTGTGGTGCCACCAGTGGTGCAAAAATGAATGGAAACATGTTGCAAGGGAAGAAGAACAATTAGATTCTAAAAGTGAATCAACTTAATGGATTTAAGTCACAGTCTTGAGGGAGAGGGATGTGCTTTGTCTCGTCCAGGAAGCCGGGTGTGAAGGAGAACCTTGAGCTGACTGTTGTCCCCTGCTCAGAGCCATAGCCACACAGAGGCATTGTCATTGTCAAGGTTCTTCTGGCTACAGGGAAGAGAAACCCACTCAAACTACCCTAAGCCCCAAATGGAGGACTTCAACAAGGACACAAGGGTTTCTCATGCAACCCAAGGAAGGAAATGCAGCTGAGCTCCAGAACCAGAAAGGCATCAGATATCAGGGCAGCTACTATGTCTGACTTTCCCTGGTCCAGGGTTGCATGATGCCCTGTCCCTGTTTCTCTCAGGGATTCTGCAGACCAGTTGTCTACCTCTAGACGAACTTGGCAGAGGACATCCTCTCCACGGTACCCACAATGGGTCCAGTTTGAAAGACTAATAACAGTCAATCACTGTATCTTAATTCCAAATTCTTGGGAGAGAAAATATAATTGATCCAACTTGAGTTTTCTATAAACCCTTCATCCCATTCACAGCAGCCAGGCAGTCTGGGTTCCCACTATGAACACAGTTATGTGGATCAGCTCCTGTGAATGGAAGGGAGACGTGTGGCCTGGAAACAAACCCCCAAATCTCCAATGCCTTGCAGAATGTTGCAGAGACTCCTAGCTCTTCCCCAGTATCTCTTTTCCCTTTCTTCCATAGCAACAGAACCCTTTAATGTTCAGGTGGGCACATGGTCTCCCAAAATAAAGACTGCATTTCCCAGCTTCCCTTGCGGTTGAGTCACGTGACTCAGCTCTGGCCGATGGGATATAAACAGAAGTGTGTGTACAAGTCCTGGGGAAGGGTCTTTATAGGGAGGAGTAATACCATCTCCCTCCCTTTTATGGCATGTGGACACGATGTTTAGAGATGAAGCAGACATCCCGAACCAATGGACGGCAGAGCAAAAATAATGACGGAGTCTGAGACCTCGCTGACTGCAGACGGCTGTTCCAGCTTGGACTGCTCAGGCCCATTTCCCTGTGACAGAGAATAAATGTCTATCTTGTTCAGACCGTTGTTAGTTTGGATTTTCTATCATTCTCAGCCAAACCTAGTCCTTTACGCTAGAGGGCATTAAAGGAAGCAAACCTGAGGATGTGTTCCCTTTTTCCATTTTATTGTTATAGTGCCCATTTGTGCCACACACACACACACACCAGTCACTGTAGAGCAAGGCTGGAGAGAATGTTTCTTTGGCTTGCATTGTCCCTCAACTCTCTCTCTCTCACGTCTGCCGCAAGGCTTATGGCTTCTGAATCGTCATCCTTATGGGCAACTGCAGTTCACTGAGGGATTATTTGGGGAGATATTCAAGATCTCTAGGGAGAACTTCCTGATCACGGGCAGATTCTTTCTCCTCCTAATGATAGGCGAGCTTCTGGAGAGCACCGTGGCCTTTGTTCTTTGTTTTCAAGGAGACAAACTGTTATTTCTTGCCTCTGAAGAAGCTTCTAATATGGGTGAAATATCACAAATCATTAGGCCAAATAGCAATGCAAGTCCCACTAGAAACAATGCATCCATTATTTCATTTTATCCTCATCATTAGAGCTTCTGCCTGATTTAAGTTGGTGTGAAGATAGCTGTGGGTATTCCCTGCCTGAGAACTCTAATCCTACTCTTTATGGAATATTTACCATTTCTCATTTGATTCTTCCTCTCTTGATCCATTGTTTCACAATTAAAAAGTTCTGATGCTATTTTGATCTCACGTAAAAACTCTGTAGTTCTGCAGATGCCTTGTTTCTGGGCTTCCCTTATGTCTTTGGGGCGGGCATCTCAGGGTGGGGTTGAAAAGCAAATGTGTTGTGGAAACTGGGAGTTTTAGCAGTTACCTAAATATGAGGGAGGGGCTTTCGACAGAGTCACCTGATGGTCTGAGTTAAGGAAGCCATTCAGACACCCAAGACCGAGGGCAGGCCTGAGGACCATCTGGACCAGTGTCTCTTTCTGCAAGCCAACAGTGGGGTTATGGGGGGGGGATATCCGTCCAGAAATTGGCCCCCCAACAAATATTTGCTGATGGACTGAATGAAATGCATGAAATTTTTGAAATAAATATTGCCCATACAAGACAAAGTGTTGATTAAATTCTGGAGAAGGCAATAACATCAAAGGTATATGAAATCTAGCCGCAGTTTATGCCTCAGTTCTGAACCCTGAGTTGTTGCTCCTAAGGAAATCCTTGTGATGTCATCAACCAATAAAGGAGTAATAGGTGAGTCCCCACTGAGTGCCCAGCACTTGCCAGATATCATGAGTCACACAGAAACAAAAGATGCATTTTCTGTCCCTGGTGGGGGACCCTCCTTTACTCAATAAGGGAGTAATATAACAAGGGTATATTAGATGTGTTTATAAATGATAAGAATGACTCCACCAGCCAGGACATTCATTACCAAATGGTGGGGAGCCAGCTGAAAGTAATATCAGGAAGCAAAGATGAGCAGCATGGTTGAGAGCTTCTTAGAGGTATTAGATCTCATACCAGGTCATATGGGCAGACATCATCTGAGTATCACAGATGAGATATAATACAATACAGTACAATGCAGGTGGTAGTGTTCTGAAGCCAGGCAGACCAGGGATCAAAACCCAATTCCTCTACATGCTCTCTGTGCCTGCAACCTTGACTAAATTACTTAACCTCTCTCCTGAGCCCCAGATTCCTCATATAGAAAACAAGCGTAGTAGAAACAACAGAATCTACATCACAGGATTTTGTGAGGATTAAATAAGACAGAACACATAAAGTACTTGACTTACAGTAAGGCTATTGGATCTTAGCTCTTGTCATACAGTAATGATAGTAGTAACAAGCCTAAAGCTAAAGGTTATAGCAAATACACATTCAATTAATCATTGATTCACTCAACAACCATTTATTGAGTATCAACTTTGGGGCCAGGCCCTGGGGATACAGTGATGAGTGGAAAAGGATGAAGATCTGCTCTTACCAGGTTATAGCATAAAAGGAGAGAAACACATCAATCAACAATGACACTAATGGATGCATAAGCATAAACAGAGAAATACTTTAAAGGAAATAACCAGTTTTGTGAGAGCTAACGCCAAGGAACCTCACCACAAGTGGGGGTCCACGAAGGCTTCCCAGGCGAAGTGAGGATTGAGTTAAACCTCTGAAGAATGAGAGGGAGTTTGAAAGGGGAGAGGAGAGGAGACAGCAAGGTGCAAAGGCAGAGAGACAGGCAGGAAAAAGAGTGGGAAGGCGAGGCACAGTCCAGGGAGGGGGCGGGTAGTGGGAAGAGTGGTAAAGCTGGAGGTGGGTGAAGGTGTCCAAGGGATAGTCAGAGAGGGAGATCAGCAGAAGACTTGAAGCTAGAGATGGGCTGGCAGGAAGGAGATGTCCAGACCATACTGGCCGTTGGAAACCACATGAGGGATGTCGATCTTTAATCTTGAGGAGGGTACATGCATCTGACTGGAGTTTCCAGAAGGTCATCTGGAGGCATCCCTCAAAGGTCTTCCTCCTCTTCCTCCCAGCACATCATCTGAACCACTTACCTGGAGCCAAATCACACTGAATCATGTGGAAGCTGCTTCTCCTGCTTCTGTCTGGTCTTCCTACAGGGATCATAAACTCTCCGGGGGCCAGAAACAGATGCTCTGAGTGTTGCCCACACTGACTCACACAAAGTCTTGAAAACAGTAGATGCTTCAGGTGAGCATATGCCCAAGGAAAAGGCAAACCCCCATACAAGGCAGAGTCTCCCTGTCCAAAGAGAAAACCAACCCAGCTATGTAAACTCCTGTGAAATAGTAAGACACTTATTTCCAAACTTCATCAATGAATTTATTTGCATATGTGGCGTATTACATAGAATAGTGTAAGCATTTAGAAATATAATGTTCCCCAATCTTTTAAAAAAAGTTTAGATCATGGACTGATTGTGTTCAGATTCTTCTTCCCAAAAGACCTTTATCATGTGTCTTCATCGTCACCGAAGCCGTCTTTGAATCATCATCTAACATATTCTCCATCACACACCACCTTCACTTCAAATTGTTCAAAAAAGGGCACTTTGAATCCATCTAAGATGCTGTTACTGAAAATTTTCTTTCAGTGCTCAAGCAGTTTTCTCATTTGTCCTCTGAGTGGATATTTATGATCTCTAGAAGGTCACCACTTACAATATTCTTTTTTTTTTCTTTTTTGGTAAAATGAACTTTGAGACCTGCTTAAAATACTTTCAATATTTTTATGATGAAGTCATATCTTCAAAAATAAGCACCAAATCTGTGTTAAGTATTTTTGCTGCTCTTTCTCCCATGGTGTTATCAGATGACATCTGTAGGCCTCTAGTCTCCTCTCCCCCACTGTCATTGGTTGAGGCCCCCTGGGGCTAATGTCATCCCCCAAACACTTCCTTCATGTTCAAAATAAAGTAATTGAGAAAGCATCAGGAATGAGAAATTTTGTAAGGATTTACATTCTATGGAACAGTTTTGGGGGAAACACTTTGCCTTACAATCAGACTTGTACAGTATTTACGTGTCAAATGAATATATTTGCTTACCTCACCTTGTGGTCATGGCCCAAGGGACACAGGAGAATGTAGGAACTTTTGCTGAAAGAAGTATTGTGTAACTTTTAAGAATATATTTCAGGGGCTTCCCTGGTGGTGCAGTGGTTGAGAGTCTGCCTGCCGATGCAGGGGATGTGGGTTCGTGCCCCAGTCCGGGAGGATCCCACATGCCGCAGAGAGGCTGGGCCCGTGAGCCATGGCCACTGGGCCTGCGCGTCCGGAGCCTGTGCTCTGCAACGGGAGAGGCCACGGTGGTGAGAGGCCCACGTACGGCAAAAAAAAAAAAAAAAAAAAAAAAAAAAAAAATATATATATATATATATATATATATTTCATTTAGCTTAAGCCAGTGGTTCTCAAGTGGGGGTCAGTTTGCCCCCACGGGGACATCTGGCAGTGTCTGGAGACATTTTCAGCTGTCACAACTAGGGGAAGGGTGCCACTGGCATCTGGTGGGTAGAAGTCAGGGAGAGTTGGTCTATGGTCCTAGGTCAGGTGGGCTGCATTAGACTCCTCTGAGGAAGATTTCTGGGTCTCATCCATGAAAGTACCTGGGAATACATGTCTCCCCAGTTTATGTTGCTGCTCAGCCAGCCGAGGTAACAATTTTGTTACAGCAAGTAATCACAGAACACTTCTTGGTTGTAATTAGGGGAAGACAGTAGCATATTGTGAGGGCCAGCTAAACACCAGACACTGTGTCAGGAGCCTTTCATGCATGATGGATTCCTGAAAGCCCAAGAACCCATTAAAGTAGATATTATCATCCTAATTTTCACACAGGAGGAAACTGGGGTGCAGAGAGGTCAAGTAACTGGAAGGGACAGAACTGGTACAGCGTTCAGCCCCACTGACTCCAGAACCCGTGCCCTTAAAGCCCCCCCACGCTGCTTGGATATTGATGGATTACAAGCTCATTGGATTGCTTCTCAGTTAACGCTCCGATTGGTGGGGCCATTGCCTTGTGCAATACACCCGTTCCTTCAAAACTCCTCACGAATTTTTGGTCATTCGAGTTTCGAATTTCTACGATCAAAGTTTTGCCTGACTGCAGGGCTTAAGGTACAGTGTAAAAAGAAAAAGTGAGGGAGCTTTAGGGGAAGACGGATCATGATCACGTGATCAACCTCCCGTGAAAGGTGAGCCAAAGAGACCACCGTACAAATCTCTCCGCAGGCAACGTTTTACTGTTTGCTATTTTGGTTGCTCCTAACTGACAACTAATAAGCCAAGGCTGTTTGGCCAGTGCTCAGAGCTGGCTGGGGAATCGTCAAATAGTCATTTAAAGCACTTCATCTTAGAATTCTCAAAGTCCCAGAAACATAGCCTCATGCCATAAAAAATATGTAGTGCTGAACCCTTGGTCCCTCCCCTGCCCTCTGTGTCATGGATAAATACACAACCTGAAGACCCGAAGGTTGGAAGGCTGCCCTCCATGGGAGCTGCTTCCGGCTGCAGGCGTGGTTGCCTGCTTCCCACCAAGCAGGCTTGTGTGAGCTTCCATCTGGCCTGTCCTCAATGGTGAACAGGGAAGCGAAGACGTCTATCCATCATCAGCCTCCAGTTAACCCCCTTTTCATGTCAACATCAGTCTCAGACAATTTGAACACACTTTCAGGAAGAACTGCCTCTCCCTTTCCACAGTGATCCTGATGGGTACTGATGTTTTTATGATTATTAATAAAATCTCTGAGACAGAATTTTATGGGCACACAGAGACTCTAAAAAGTCATTCTTTGCTTTGGAAAATTGTATATGTTAAAGACAATGGAGGAAATTTTTAATAAGAATGTTTAAGTGGCTAGGGTGTGAAAGACAGAATTTTAAGTATCTCCTGTGGCTCCTTTTGACATTGAACTTGCTTCCTGCAAAGGCCTTCATGGGATGTGTTTCCTGAAGATAGCACAACCCCAGGAAGCGGCTTCCACAAGAATGCCCCAGTGATGGTTTCAGTTTAGGTGGGAGGCCAGGTGACTCTTTGGGAAAATGCATCATCATTAACTATTCTTTCGTTTGTTTTTACATCATCTGCTTTGCTTTCTCCCCTCTCCTCCTGCCTTCCCTCCCTACTTAGTCTATCAACATTCTCTTTGGAGATTCATGGATCTGTTTCACCCAAACTGTGTAAAATCAAAGTGACTTACAAAGAAACCTTCACTCCTTAGGACCTTCCAAATGAGAATGGGTTGAAAAGGAGGCAAATGCAAGGGGCACAATGAGTAGACATCGATGCCCCCTGGGTGAACAGAAAGGGCAGAGTGCTTGGCATCTGGCTGGAAGTCAGTTTCAAAATTCATGCAGAAGAAAATTCCTCAGCCAAGCCCTCAGCCAAGCCCAGAAAGACTTAGCTCCACTCTGTGCAAAGGAAAAGCCTGGCACTGTTTCCATGTGCTGTCTTTGCTGTAGGAAGGAGAGTAGCTAGAAGCAATACTAAGTCTTACCTGCAAATTCTTCACCATTTCTGCCGCCTCCACGTTCCCCTCATCTGCCAGCTTTGGGGTTCCTACCAATTCTGTATTTAAAACAAGAATCCTGAAAAAGTGGGTCATCACCAGCATCTAATGACAGGTTGGTTAATGAATGGTGTGTCTTCAAAAATGGGAGTTGGACAAACAAGGCAGCTACTTTTGATAAGGAACAGATTTGAAACAACACGACAGTGTCCTTTGCATGTAGTTCCATACCAGCCATGTTTTTGTTTGGATTCTGTGTTAATTTTAGAAATTGTAAAACACAACATGCCAAACTGGTTGATTGAAATAGTGCTATTTCCTGCCCCTTGCAGGAGGTTGTCCAGTGAGTGTTTGCTCAGTTGTAGGCATGAGTTTCATGGAGAATTGAGTTAACTGGAAGCTTTGAGTATCATGATTCTGCTTTACGTCTGCCTGTATATCCCTCCATTCATGCATTCTTGCTTCTATGCATTGTTTATTGGTTCTATTCTCTTTGCCAGTGTAGAGCTGGACTATATTTTGATCTAGAACATTGCCTTTTTAGTCAAAGTTATATAGAGGGCCTCCCTGGTGGCGCAAGTGGTTGAGAGTCCGCCTGCCGATGCAGGGGATACGGGTTCGTGCCCCGGTCTGGGAGGATCCCATATGCCGCGGAGCGGCTGGGCCCGTGAGCCATGGCCGCTGAGCCTGCGCGTCTGGAGCCTGCGCGTCCGGAGCCTGTGCTCCACAACGGGGGAGGCCACAACAGTGAGAGGCCCGCATACCGCAAAAAAAAAAAAAAAAAAAAAAAAAAAAAGTTATATAGAGTGTTCTCCCTAAAGACCTCTCAAGGAGGTTGGTCATTTCACATAATCTACAACTATTTATTCCTGAAGGGAAGTTGAATTTTTATGGAACATTTAGACCCAACAAGATTCAGCACTGGGTTTTCAAATGAATGTATGGAAGGAAGGGAAGAGGAAAGGAAGGGAGGGAGGGAGGGAGGGAGGGAGGAAGAGAGGGAGGGAGGGAGGAAGGAAGGAAGGAAGGGAGGAAGGGAGGGAGGGAGGAAGGGAGGGAGGGAGGAAGGGAGGGAGGGAGGGAGGAAGGAAGGGAGGGAGGGAGGAAGGGAGGGAGGGAGGGAGGAAGGGAGGGAGGGAGGAAGGAGGGGAGGGAAGGAAGGGAGGGAGGGAAGGAAGGGAGGGAGGGAAGGAAGGAAGGAAGGGAGGGAAGGAGGGAGGAAGGGAGGGAGGGAGGGAGGGAAGGAGGGAGGAAGGGAGGGAGGAAGGAGGGGAGGGAAGGAAGGGAGGGAGGGAAGGAGGGAGGGAGGGAGGAAGGAAGGGAGGGAGGGAGGGAGGAAGGGAGGGAGGAAGGGAGGGAGGGAGGAAGGAGGGGAGGGAAGGAAGGGAGGGAGGGAAGGAGGGAGGAAGGAAGGGAGGGAGGGAGGGAGGAAGGAGGGGAGGGAGGGAGGGAGGGAGGAAGGAAGGGAGGGAAGGAAGAAAGGGAGGGAAGGAGGGAGGGAGGGAGGGAGGGAAGGAGGGAGGAAGGAAGGGAGGGAAGGAGGGAGGAAGGGAGGGAGGAAGGGAGGGAGGGAAGGAAGGGAGGGAAGGAGGGAGGGAGGAAGGGAGGGAGGAAGGGAGGGAGGGAGGAAGGAGGGGAGGGAAGGAAGGGAGGGAGGGAAGGAGGGAGGGAGGAAGGGAGGGAGGAAGGGAGGGAGGGAGGAAGGAGGGGAGGGAAGGAAGGAAGGGAGGGAAGGAGGGAGGGAGGGAGTGAGGAAGGAAGGGAGGGACGAAGGAAGGGAGAGAGGAAGGAAAAGAATGAAGGAGGGAGGAGAGGTGGTTTGGTTTGTGATTTTAAATTTAGACAAACTCTGAAGAAACACTTACTCTTTCTTTAAATAAAGAAATGCTGACTGCTAAGTTATATTGTTGGATTTTAAATCATATGATAAAGTGGTACTTAATGGAGCTGTAAACAATAAAGATAAACATTTTTCTCTCATGGGACTTCTATATAAAAGTAGGAAGGATCGTTTCAACAGAGCATCATATAATAGCAAATAGGATAGCTGGCTTATTATAAAATTATAAATGTTAATTTTGGAATCACATTTTACAAAAGTCATCACTGAGCATGGTTATATATGTCAGTTTGGTTGTCAGTGTCACTAAAAGAAGCCATTCACTAGTAAGACTCAACACTGAGCAATACTTAATGGGAATTAAAACAAGTCCCTATTTTCAGGGGAGCTTTTGCTCCAGAGAAAAGTCCCCTCAGAATATCAGGGAGATACTTCAGATAAACATTTAGAATTGCCTCTAGCTAAGCAAGCAAGCCAGGGAAAAAAGAAAAAAAGAAAAAAGGAAAAAAACCCTCAGCCAAGACCCCCATGGCAATTGGGAAGGATTTGGAATGGTTCATAATTTGGGCTCTTAGCTGTTTAGCTGGGTTGTTAGTATTTGATTTTATCCAAGAGCGATTCTGGATTTTAAGGCATCCTTCCTTGTTGCAAAGATAAGTAAATAGAAAGGCATTCAGGGAGAATTGGACTTTCATTACCTTCTTCATTAGAACCTATTTGGGCCCTCACCCCACTTCTTTTTCATGCCTTTCCTTTTTGCTTCATGCTAACTGTTTAAGAAAGAAAAATTGGCACGGATCAAACAGCAGTGAGAACCTTGGGTGGAGGCTCCTGTGAATGTATTTAGAAAGAAAACACAACTCTTCCTTTCCCCTTAACGAGCATCTCAGAGGTCCTACTATCAGGCCATCAGTAACGAGAAAGAGGCAGGATTGTGATTTACTATTGTAGTTTAAATAGATTTGGAATCCAAGGATATTGTTTTGCTCTAATTCTTCTCTCCTTCTTTTCTCAGTTCACCGACTTCTCAAAGAAAGACTTCCCCAAAGTAGCTGGCAGTTTCCAGTATGATAAGGTAAAGTAGGGAGAAAGTTTTGTTGTGGTTTTCTTTGTCCTGCTTTCTCCCCACTTCAAGAATCTGAGGCCCCGTGGAAATCCTTAGAGTGCGCTTGGTGAGTATGGACCTTTATAAATGAAACACAAATCAAAAGCATCATCCTACCAGCTCCTTTAGGTTCTTAAGCGGAAAGAATGTTCTGATCACTGAAGCCGTTTCAGGGCCTGAAATTAGAAAGTAATAAAAAATATCACACTCTCCCTGGTGGGTAGTACATTTAATTGGTTCCCCAGCAGGAGGCCAGCCCGAAGTCAGAAATGCTTACTTTCCAGATCTCTGCTTTGGAAGGACTGCCTGCAAACACGACAAAAGAAGTAAGCGGTCGAGGGAAGGGAAACCAGAAAACCAGAGACAAATGCAGAAGCAAATAGCTTGAGGCTAGAAAGAATAAAGAAAAAAATGCATCAGCCCCAAATTTCTTTAAACACAAAAATCTGCGCACCACCACACCAGAGCAGATGGCAAGTTTCTGCGTTTAGATCAGCCTGGACCAACATCCCTGTTTAGGACTGAAGTTATTCTTGGGATTAAATTCTGGCTGCAGGACGTTCTTCGGGAGAAAAAGTGCTCCCAAGAATCCTGACCGTTTGGGATTTGTCTTAAAAGACTGGCCAGAGCTTTGATTCGCAGCTCGCTCTTGGCCAAAGCACAGCTTTCCCTGGCCGGTCTGGTTAAACGTGCTCTCCAAGCTTGGATGCCAAGGAGAGGGGACTTATTGCGTTACCCAGGGCTGCGCGGCCCACGGAGCCTGATGCTCTGCTGCCATCTTCTGTCCTAGCTGTCGCACCAGGAGGCTGTTAAACTTTGGAGAACCCGGTGACTGTCCCCACTGCCTTTGAGAGTCAGGCCCTGGGTACCCTGTACGCTCCTGAGGCATTAATGATCCCTCATGTCCACCTGGGGGCTCAAGGCTTTGGGTTCAGCCCTTGGAAATGGCCTCTTCCAGAAGGAACATCCGCTTGTTTGCTTGCCTCCTTCCCAGATCTCAAAGTTTCCATAGGTAGAGGGGTCTGGAAAACAAAGTTGAAGGTAAAGACAGGGCTTTTTGTGTTCAAATGTCAGCACACTCTTGTCTAAATCATTGCCAAAGACAAATGGGATGAAGTAGAGGAAAGGAAAAGTGAGATTGAATAGCAGGAAAAAAGCCCTGACAGCAAGATCTATCACCCTGTGCAGAGGCATCCTCAGGGACAAGCTATTGGTAGAGATATTTAAAACTTGAGTGGACAAAACATTAGACCCTTCACTGCAGGGAACAATTCAACAGCAGCTCCTGGGACCTGACCCTTGTGAGCGCAGAGGTCCTTCCCAACTCTAATATTTTGTGATTTCTCAATTGACTTCCCTTTCTATAAAAAGTATTCCGTTGCTGCTGAGGAATCCAACTGCTCTGACATTCGGTTTGAGGTGAGGGTGATTTTAGTACACTTTCAGTTTTATGCAACATGAAAAACGTCTCTACACCTACTCTCTTTGAGCCAAAGGAAAGCAAAATTCACATAATTAAGCCTACAAATACGTATTTTAGGCAGGGGATGGAGGAATCGTCCCTTGACAACTGGCCAAGACGTGATCGGAGCAGCCGTGGCTTCCGTACAGCCTTTGGCAAATGCTGACCCCTCTGGAGTCTCCAGTTTGGGTTTGTTTGTCTCATCGGTCAGGACGATGATACCTGATGCCAGTCGTGAACATTTTGGACGGACTGTGAGGCGGAAGAATTGTCTTAGCTTTGCCTTTCATTGCTAGTCGTTCCTTCTTTGTGGGGACTTTATACTTCTTAGCTCGCCGGCTTGGACTGCAGGAGAAAAAAGGGAGGAGAGAGAGGTGGGTTGCACAGTCATGGGCTTTGCTTGCAGTCTCTTCCTCCTTAGGGTGACTTGGTTCAGCCATCCAACCAGTAGTGATTAGGCTCCCATTAACTGCCAGGCACTGACAGCTGGGAGCTGGTGTGTCAAAGTGGAGGTGAACAAAGACAGGGAAGAAAAGCAATGGAGTCCTTGGGATAAATCTCTCAGTGGCTTGGAACTGTTCTTAAAGTTGAACATCGCATATTCTGCAAAGCGTCACACTATCTCGCCCCTGCCTGCTTCTTTGATCTCGTCTTAGCCGTTCTTCTGGGTCTACTTCTCATTTCATTGGTGAGCTCTGTTCCCTCTCATTGCAGTGCCTGCCTCAGTGCTCAGCCCAAAACTCAGCTGGTCTTCCTCCCACCCCCTTTACCTAGTTAATGCTTGCATCTCTTCGTTCCCAGCTGAAAGGTCACTTGCACAGAGAAACCCTCCCAGGCCTCTTGACCCATGCTAGGTCTCTCAAGTGTATGCTCCCTTGACACTTGGCCCTTCTCCATCAGAGCTCATGACATAAGGACAGCTAATGAATCCAGGACTGGGAGGTCACTGTCCATCTCCCCAGCCAGAGGGCGCTCTAGCAAGCAGGCACCTCACCTGCCTTGCTCATCTTTGCTCCCCAAAGCCTCCCCCAGGGGCTTGTTCATAGAGCATCTGTTGAATAGATGAACAATGAACAGCTGAATTAATGAAGTGCTATAACACTGGTGGCACAGAGTCCTGTTGGATCACAGAAGAAGAGGGAATGAATTCCACCTGGAAGGGATTCCAAGAGGAATTTACAGTTGAGCTGGGTATTTTTTTAAACTCCTCTTTCATTGAGATATAATTGACATATAGCATTGTTCAAGTTCAAGGTATACAGCAGAATGACTTGACTTATATATACTGTGATACAATGACCACAGTAAGTTTAGTTAACATCTTTCATCTCGTATAGACACACACACACACACACACACACACACACACAGAAAGGAAAGAAAAAATGTTAAGAAAAAAGAAAGAAAGAAATGTTTTGTTTTTTTTTTTCCTGTGATGAGAACTCTTAGGATCTGTCCTCTTAACACCCTGAGCTTTGTCTTAAGGGAAAATTTAGAGTTTCCCTGCTGAGAAGGGCCTAGGAATAAGGCCACCTTTCAATTTCTTATTACAAAATAATACATATCTGTGGTAAGAAATTCAAACACTGCTGAAATGTACACATACTGTAGGTTACCATCCTTACTTCCTGCCCACACCTCCAGGCTTAACCACTAGTCACATTAGCCCTTCCCTTCTTCCTGCCCAAACTTTTTTTTACACATTCCCCCCCACCCCTGTAATGAAAATATTTTAAATAAAGTTTTATTCCACCCAAAAAGGTATATCTGCATTGTCCCCGGCAAGAGCCTGACTCTCTCTTTCACTTAACTTTGATCTTGGGCAACGCTGGAGGAGTTTTTAGACCATTGCTTATTTCCTAGGAGCTGTGGAAGATGCATTGGAAGAGATTTTTACATTGTTACAATAAAGCAGGTCTGGTCCCAATTTCCCACCTCTGTGAAACAGAGGTTTTGCTCTGGAGAGATCTTTTCATAAGTACAGTGGCTACTGGGTTCTATTACAAAGAAGACTGAAAAATAAGATGTACCAGGAAATCTGAATAGAATGGAAAATATGAATAGTTTGAATGCATTTATTCTCAATAATTCCCAAGTTCAGGGAGCTGACATATGTTGAGTGTCTGGCATTAGGCTAAGTGCTTTACATGTGTCGTTTCATTGAATCTTCATGACAACCTTGCAAAATGGGTCCTATTATTATCATCCCCATTTTGCAGATGAGGGAGTTGAGAGTGAGAGGATTTACCCATCTTTTCCTAAGGTCAGCAAAGCACGTGTCAGAGCTGGGACTTGAGCCTCGACAACCTGGCACTAGAGCCCGCAAGCTTCCGCACTAGGCTATTTTGGCCTCTGCTAAGTCTAAGAATGGGTAACACAGACTCAGAAGGCCTAGCTCTAGTCCTTAGCTTTGGGAATTAGAAATATTTGAATTCCCGAGTCTCCATTTCAACCCAGATAATGGGGATAATAATTGTCATCCCCCAGGTTTGCTGGGGCTACTAAATGGAATCATATGTAGAGGTATTTGGTCAACTCTAGCACATTCTAGCATATTCATGAGCGTCTCTTAGTTGATTTCACAGTGGCACTCTTCAAGATGGCTAAAGTTGGCTGAGAATAATGCTGAATGAGAGGATGACCCACATCAACGTTGGGGGTGGGTGGGAGCAAGAGCTGTCCTTCCTATCAAGTTATCCACTCTAGCTCTCGTCCTCATCCCCCATCTCCAGCTGCATTAGCATTATTGATGTAGGTTTGTGCCCACTTTTTTCAAACAATTATTTTATTTTCTTTGTTAAGTCATTTGAGCGTATTGTGTTAAGTCTGAAAACTCAGAAAAGTAAAAATAGCCATATTTTTAAAAAGCTCACCTCTATGTTTTCAAGGTACTTGATCTTTTGATTCTTGCCATGTGGGGTATAGAATCTGTATTACCCAGAACAGATTTTTTAAATAGCATATGAATCCCACCCTGCCCCTGAGTCTTGTTGAGGAAAGGCTCATTGTGAGACGTTAGTAACAGAACAAATATGGAAAGAGAACTTCCTGAACGAAGCAGGTGGGCATTCCCAACCCTGGTAGCTTGGAATCAGATTTTTCTCCTGCTTGTTCTTGTCTCTTCAAGACCACGCAGGGGGAAAGCTGATGCTGGTTTATAATATGCCCTGTGAGATGTCTATTTTCTTTTCTTTAAAAATCCAAACACTTGCAGAGAAAGTAAACATGCCTCCTCTCCTGCCCCATGGCCTCTCTCCTCCAGAGAGCATGTGTGAAATCTCACACGTATTCGGAGCATGGAGGCCGACTGTATGATTCAAGATGACAAGGTTGTTCTCCATGCGTCTGTCAGAGGCTCCAAAGTCCAGAAGCCAAACGAGACCAGGTGGGAAACCACAAGACCGGCCCCCTGCCCTCTGTAGTGTGTTGTCACCTCATTTGGGTGTGCATCAGGTGAGCAGGCCGAGGGCGGTCAACCCCATTTGTGAGCCAGGCTTAGCCAACGGGACAGCTTTCCACACCTTGCTCGTCCTGCTGGCTTCACACTCCCCTTAGACTGACCACCTGAAAGCCACTGGCTCTCTCCCTCCCCAACTGCCCACTGCTTTACCTTCCTGAAACAGAACAGACCCTGCAGGAGAACTCAAGTGCTTGATGGGGGAGCAGGAAAGGTCGTCAGCAATTGCTCATCATGGGCTCATGAGCTGCCTTCCTGGGTGCAGTTGAGTGAGGCCGGTAGAGACCACGGAGTCTTCATACTTGGGCTGTTTCAACATCTGGGTGGATTCCTTGTCTCAGCGGAGACAGGGGCATAATCCTAGCAACACGCAGAATCTCTTCAGTGCTTTCGAGCTCTTTCCCATTTGTGACCTCCTTTGACCCTCTTGACCACAGTAAGCAGAGCAAGGTGGATGGATCTCATCCCAGTCTCACAGAGGAAGATACTGGGATCAGAAAGGCTGAGCGGTTTGCCCATGTACTGATGGGGCGGGCCTCCTATACTCCCCACTCCCTCCCCCAAGCACATCTTGAGAGTTCCCCAAAATGTGCCCTTTGGGGAGCGGAAGATGAACTTGGAGAGATGACGTGAAGCTGCCACACCCCCTGCCTCCTTCATGCCCCCCTCCCCTTCTGGCCGTATTTTCTGTCCCCATCTGGGATCTGTGCGGGATGGTGTGCCCAATGCCTAGGGTGGCTGCGTGGCCTTCTCCTCTTCACGTGGCAGCTTGTCACCATCTGAGCAGAAAGTTGACAGTGACTGGCAGCTGACATGTCTCTTTGTGGAGCAGTCAGGCTGGCATTCTTTTACCGGCTGTCCCAGGTGATATTTTTCAAACCTGTTTTTGAAAAACCGAAAAATCAGGTCTGGTTAGTGTCTGGCTGTTCCAGAAGGGGTGGCTGTAGGAAGCATCAGAAGAGGTGATCCTGAATTGCCCCAGGGTAGAAACAATCGCTGAGAGAGAAACATGGTTTTTGACCTGCAGGAATTTGAAGACGCGACACACAAGGGTTGTGTTGGCCCTTGGTGCCAGCACTCAGGGCCGATCAAAGACCCCAGTGTTTGCCGTGACCCTGGCCACTCATTTCCACTTGAATTTGTTGGCGGACCACACTCAAGTGCATAAAATCTTCCTACAAAGGCCAGCCATTTGGTTGTAATATGCATAAAATTCTACCAACAAATATCTGCCTTATTTAAGCAGTCTTCAGTCTCAATTTCTCCAAGAATCTCACCCTATTTTCCCACAGCAGGCTTTTCTCCTGCCCTTTCCCAGTCATCACTGTCTGCTTCTATCAGAAGTGACAGGATGAGGACCAGAAGGGTAGCTGGGGTAGGAGCAGCGCTAAGTATATTTGTTTGCTTGTTGGCTGAATTTGAAAAAATATATATTCCTTTTAAATTAATAACAATAACGACTTAAGCACTAGACCAAGAACTTTAAACATGATCTCATTTAATCCTAAGACTAATTAATTAGGTGCAACTATCTGCAACTATCCCCAACCTATGTGCAACTATCCCCAACCAATAGGTGAGAAAATTGAAACTCAAGGAAGTTCATTAACTTGTCTAGAATCATACAGTAGCAGGGAGAGCTGAGATCCACACCCAGAACTCTCTCACTCCAGAACCTTGTACTCTGAGCCACTGCCCAATGTAGGCTAGTGATTCTCAAATTCTAGATGCAGGCTGGCAGCAGTATTTATATTTTGGCCTCTTTTATACTTCTGCAAGTAAAATGTTACTAACAACCCCATCAGTGACAGAGCCTGGAAAGCAGGGCCGTTCTCCCAATTGATTCTAGAGTTGGTCTATTCTGCAGTCAGTAACTCAGCCACATTGGAGGTTCAACCCTGACTGTATGAGGGCTCCATGCTAGCACAACAGGAAATAAAAGCCTTTGAATACAGAGCTCTTATTTCCTGAAGCAAGGGTTGTCAGACAAAAATACAGTTTCCCAGTTAAATTTGCATTTCAGATAAGCAATGAATACATGTTTAGGGTAAGTATGTCTCATGATATGTTTGGGATATACTCATCCTTCAAAAATGATTCACTGTTTATCTGAGATGCAGATTTCATTGGGCATCCTGTATTTTTATTTGTTAAATCGGACAGTTCCCCAGGAACTTGAACCAAATATATCTGAACCAACCAAAAAATATGACATGAGTCTGGTGTCCAAAAGCATCCCAGAGACATAATTAATATGGTTACAATAATAATAATAGGTAAGGACTGGAACATCAAGATTTCTGAGAAGCTTCCATGGTTTATGTGGCATCAACTTGACAGATACTTGAATTACAAAATCTGGGACAAATGCTTGCTCTGTGTATAGGGGTGACTTTTGATTTTTGACCAGTGATTTTCAGTCCTAGCTATACATTGGAATCATCTAGTAAGCTTTAAAAAAAATACTCATGTCTGGGTCCCACCCCAGATTCGGAGGTAATTGGTCTAGGGTTTGGCCTAGGCATGGAGACGGCATGCGGACAATAAAAGATCCCTAACATTCCCCAGCTTCACAAATGGTGTGGATGAAACTGTGGTACAGGTGTTCAGAAGGCAGATGGTCTATGACTGGAAAGGTCCCAGAAACTTCCTGGAAGAACAGGAAACCCAGCAGTCTGAAGGGTGGGGAAGGTTTGGAAGAGCGGAGAGGAGCAAGCAGAGTATGCCAGGGGAAGGGAATGACTTGGAACAAATGGGTTGCCAAAAAAAAATGTTCAAGCCAGGTACAGAGGACAGACCAGTCAGATAAAAGTGGCACATCAGAGTAGGAGTGAATTTTTTCATTTGAATGGTTTTTGTTTCCGTGTATAAAAATAATACATGAAGTTGTGGGAATTTTAGAAAATACAGTAAAACGAGATGAAGAAAAGTCATTGCCTATCAATCTATCATTAAAAGGAAATCACTTTTAAGGAGTGATTATTTTTCTATGCCTTTTGGATATTAATGAGAACATATTATAATTTTATAGCCTACATTTTAAATTTGGCATTATATCACAAGCATTTCCCCAGGGCGTTAGAAATTGTTCATGAATATTTACACTGGCTGCAATTATTGCCATGATATTGATGTAGCATAAATTTCTCAACTTTTCTTCTAAAGTTGGACATTCAAGTTGTGTCCAATTTTTTACACATTGAGAGGGTTGATTTCAGACTTGTAAGATGTGAGTGGGAGAGTCTGAATCCAGGGCTATTCCTAGTAGTCCATGGACTGAAAGAATCTTCAGGTCTCTTTTTCACTCTGTGCTCTTGTAAGCCCTGGAGAAGAGCTTTGAAGTCTTCAACACCCAAACCAGTCATTAAGTTCATCCTCAAAGTCAAAATGGCGCCCACCTTGGAGAACGCTAAGCGATGTGCCCCAAATCACAACTTCTAGCAAAGAGAAGTGCTCCTTCTTCCCATTACAGACTGCCGTCTGGGTGGGAAACTACTGTTGGGACCTAAGATTTTTTTTAACACCCAATTAAATTGGTGTAATTGGACAGAATTGCAACTTCGTTGCCTCCAGCTATGCACCATAATCTGTTTCACACCTGAATGTTGTTTTGCTTGATTTTTAGTGCTTTTCCCAGAGTTGTGGAGATAGGGTCGAAGGAGAAATCCTTTTCCCACTTTCTGATGTATAGATGATTTCTCCTTCATTTTGAAGGAGACACTGACAGTTGGACTATCACTGTTAACCTCCCTTGGGCTAAGAATTTACTTTGATCCCAAGGTTTTAGCATCCATTTTTCTCTGGGGCCTGCTGTTTAAAATGTCTCTGCAATACGGAAATAATCCAACCAGGAAAGAACAGTTGGTGAAGCTCAAGACTCAGCTCATGTACCAGCTATGAGCAAAATGGAATTTTGTCCAAGACTCTTCTGGCCCAATTCCCAAGGCTATAGGAATGACAAGTAGATCATGCTACTATGTTAAATTCTGATTGGTTTTAAAAACATGAACCAGATATACATTTTGTGGGTCAGAAGATAAACTTAATTGAGCAAGACCAAAGAAGATTGAAAAGCACTCTTAATATTTAATGATTTTTATCAGAGTTCCAGTTGAATAAGGGTACAAAACGAGGCGTATCTTGGTTTCAACCCAACTGTATTACCTGGACCCCTTTTACCCTTGCAACACCCTGTGCTTATTCCTGACTTCAGCTGATAGTCATCAATTCTATAGACGACTTGGATGTTGGATCAATGGTGCTCAGATCTGAGTTTGCACCAGAATCATCTGAAGAGTGGGAATTGGGCCAGATGAGCCTTAACAAAATTCCATTAAATTCCATGGTAAACTCCAGATTGCTGAGGCCCATTTCTGATTCAGTAGGTATGGGGTGGGGTCCAAGAATTTGTACCTCTAAGAAGTTCCTAGCTGATGCTGATGCTGCTGGTCAGGAGACCAACTTTGAGAATAACTGTGTTGGATTTTGAAGATTCTTTAAGAGCCATCTACTGTTATATTTAAAATAGATAACCAGCAAGGACCGACTGTAAAGCACAGGGAACTCTGCTCAATATTATGTAGCAATCTAAATGGGAAAAGAATTGGATATAGAATAGATTTATGTATATGGGGACTTCCCTGGTGGTCCAGGGGTTAAGACTTCACCTTCCAATGCAGGGGGTGTGGATTCTATCCCTGGCTGGGGAGCTAAGATCTCACATGCCTCAGGGCCAAAAAACCAAAACACAAAACAGAAGCAATATTGTAACAAATTCAATAAAGACTTAAAAGAAAAAGATACATGTATATGTATAACTGAATCACTTTGCTGTACACCTGAAACTAACACAACATTGTTAATCAACTCTACTCTAATATAAAAGAAAAAGTTAAAAAAAGATATATATGTGAGGTGATGGATGTGTTAATTAACTATGGGCAGTGGGACTCCTTTCACAATGTGTATGCGTATCAATCCACCACAATGTACATTTTAAATATCTTACAATATTATATGTCAATTTACCTCAATAAAGCTGAAAAAAAAGAAAATAAAAAAAAATGAACGATCTAGTCAGGGTATTGTGATTTCATCACAGCCATTTTATACCTCCCTCATTTCCTGGGCAGGCATCACTAGTCAGTCCTGCTGCTCTTTCCTCACGGGTCCTGACTACTCTCAAAATGCTTCCAATACAGCATTTTACAACCTCGTTCCCCAAGGTGTGCTTCGTGGACCAGCAGCATCGGCACCACCTGGGAGTTGGACAGAAATTTGGAATCTCAAATCCCACCCAGGACTATTGAGTTGAAATCTGCATTTAAGAAGATCCCTAGATGAACTGTGTACACAATAAAGTTTGAGAAGCACGGGTCTAAGCAACCAGAGTTATACTAGAGCTGAAACCCATTTGCTTAATATAGTCCAACGGTTTCATTTTAGAGATGAGAAGACAAGAGCTCATACCTCAGGGCCAAAAAACCAAAACACAAAACAGAAGCAATATTGTAACAAATTCAGTAAAGGTCAAATGACTCACCTTCCTATGAGTAGCAGATTTTCCTGGACTTGCTAAAGTGTCAGCTTACTTAAGGTGTTAGCTAATAACCTTAAAAATGCAACATCAATCCGAAAACCTACCACCTCTAGTAATGTCACTGCATTTTTATTTATTTATTTTTTATTATTATTTTTTTTGTGGTATGCGGGCCTCTCTCTGTTGTGGCCTCTCCCGTTGCGGAGCACAGGCTCCGGACGCGCAGGCTCAGCGGCCATGGCTTACGGGCCCAGCCACTCCGCGGCATGTGGGAATCTTCCTGGACCGGGGCACGAACCCATGTCCCCTGCATCGGCAGGTGGACTCTCAACCATTAGGCCACCAGGGAAGCCCTGTCATTGCCTTTTAAAATGGGTCTTGGAAATGGGTCTTAGACTTGAAGGGAAGTATGCTAAGGACTGAATGGCAGACAGAAGGGTCAAGACATACACTGCTTTCGCCCAATTGATGCTGTACACAGTTACTAAGAGCTGTTAATAATGAGGCTAAGTAGTCCCCAGCCCCCGACCCTACCTAATTCCTGGCTGAAATTCTGGGCTACGAGGACCCAAGCTTGACTCTGTTCATTGCTGCTCTCCACAGAACGAGGTAATAGACCCTGTAACTCACTCGTCTCATAATCCTAAAGAGACACTTGTGTTTCTTTTCACAAAAACATTCCACAAAGCCAACACTGCAGGCAGGTCCAGATAGAAGAGAGTATTGGTTTAGGATGTAGTAAAAAGGTTGTGTAACATCATTCACTCCGTTAAAGATGAGAAGGGAAAGACTGGACACAGGCTTGAACATGGAGCTGGAAGGTCCATGGTGATGAGCCAGTGGCCAGGTCCTCAGTCCTGGCCAGCAAAGCCACTTGTTGGGAACAAGCCTCAGGCGGGGGTGTAGGCTGGAGAGGGCATCCAGGGCTGGGAGTGGGTGTTTATGGTACAAGCAACCTTCATTGATGTGTCAGGCTGGCCTGATTTAACCTGTCTCACTACCATCCTCAAATATTAAAAGAAACCGAGAGTGGCTCTTAAGTTTATTTTAATTATGGAGTCCTTAGAGAATCTGGTTGAAGCTGTGGACTCTCACTAGACATAAGTGCACATTTGGGCCATGTACATTTGCACATACAGTTTCAGGAGTTTCATAGCCCCTGCAGCCCAGCCATGGATCTCCAGGTGACCCAAAGACCCCAAGCAAAGAACTCTTGATCAGTGGTCTAAGTAAGTGCTTGTTCAAAGTCACACAGCTGGTTAGAGGCAGAAAGGGCACCAGGCCTCCTAACTCTCTGCTTAGGGCTCTTTAGAAGACCCCAAAGTCTACCATTCAGGGAAACTTAAGATAATATCTTAGATTTAGGAGCTTAAGCTAGTTGAGCTTAAACCTCAAAATAACATCTTGCCTGTGCATTTTTGAAAGTTAAATGAAAAGCAAAAGTCTAAGTTGATGTGTTCAATCTATAAATATGCATTAAGCACCTACTATGTAAAAGGCTGTGTTCTAAGCACAGGATAAAGCGGCAAACCGGTCAGATACCAGCCCTGTCCTTGGGACGTCTATGGTCCAGCCAGGAAGATAGAAAAGGAACAAGTACTAATTATTACAAGTTGCTGCTTAATGAGCATTGTAAAGGTTATCTTGAACTCTTTTGGAGAAACGGTGCTAAATAAATAATTAACTTTTAATACTATAAATAGTGTGAAACCCTCATGTTCATGAATAATTAAGGATGCTTCCATTATAGAAATACAAAGCTTGGGCACCTCTCTTGAGCTGTGCCTTCTAGGAGCAGTGGTCCCAGGCTGCAGCGGCAGCCCCAGCGTGCTCCTGGGGGTTTTGCTTCCATGTGTGTGCACTGGCGCCTGGCTTGCCTGTCGGAGGGATGTGGGGTGAGCCGTTTGGAGCCAGAGCTAGACTCTCTGATCCTAGTCATCTGTAAATATTTACAATATTTGCAGCACTTCCTTCTCACATCAGATGCCAGGGATAATCAGAAAAACTAATGAACTCAAGCTGACCCCATGTTACACTCGGATAAATATTTAGACGGTGCATTTGGGAAGGCTGGTGATGGAGCTGCTGGGAAGTGGCCGTGGCCACTGGGTCCTCAGGAAGAAAGAATCAACCTCACTCTATTTCTGAACCTTCAGAACGACGTTAGGGGAGAATGAAACATCCCACTTGGGGAATGATTGATGTCGGGCGCTTTTTGATTTTGGTGCTGGGAAGCATACACTTCACATGTGGGTGGTGGGCTCGTGGGCAGCCGGTCTTTCTGGTATAGCTGTTGAGTCCTCCAGAGATGGGAGAGATGGCAGATGGAACTCTGTCCTTTAGGCTCCTCTAAGTTTATTGCAAATGCTCTTGGCTTTTTTCCCCTAAGTTCCAGGTATATGTGAAAATTGCTGGAGGAACCCATGCCCTGAACGCGTGGCCAGCCTGCAGTGTGAGGCCCAGTGTGCTATCATGGTAAACGTCTTAGTCCATTCAGGCTGCTGGGACAAAAGACCACTGACCGGGTGGCTCTTGAACTACAGAAATGTATTTCTTGCAGTTCTGGAGGCCGGAAGCCTGAGATCAGAGCCAGCATGGTGGGGTGAAGGTCCTCTTTGGGGTTGCAGACTTCTCACGGGGTGGAAGGAGCCAGGGGATCTCTCTGGAGGCTCTTTTATGTACCACTCATCCCATTCATGAAGTCCTACCCTCCTGACAAGTGCCTCCCAAAGGCCACTCCTCCTCACCCCATCACCTTTGGGGGTTAGGATTCCAACATGTGAATTTTAGGGGGACACAAACACTCAGACCATAGCTGGAAGGAAAGACCCACAGCCCAAACCTTGAGTTGAGAGGTACTTGCTGAGCCACACTAAGAAAAGTGTCCACAATTTCCAGGGAGTTTTCCTTCCCTCTAAAAGACCTGGGTGAGAGAGTACAGCTATGAGCCTCCCTGCTTGCCAAGCCGAACCTCAGAGCACTCAGAGGTGCTGGAGCTCGCCCGGCATCCCGGCATCCCCGCATCCCTGCTGTCCTCTCCACTCACCACTTGGCCTGCGCTGGGCTTGGCTGCCCCGGACCCTGGGCCATCCGGGAAAGCTGACTGCGGTCTCTGCGGCCCCTCTTCCTACCACCACAAGGGGAGCACTAATGCCAACGCGCTTTCCGGATGGGGACAGCGGTCTGTTTTCACATCCGGTGTCTCGTCTCACATCGGGGAAGGACAGGCTGAAATGACCCAGGAAAGCTCTGAGATGGAGCAGAAGTGCCATCTCCTGAAACATCTCTTCTCAAGACTTTGTCTAGGAAAGGTGCCCAAACCGTCAGAATCCAAACCCTAGACTGGTCAAGACTGGGCCCAAATCAACACAGGTGGGGCAGGTACAGGGACAAGGAGAGGCACATAGGTTGTGACTTCAACCCAGGTTGGATGATTCATATTTAAATCCCTTCTTCTATCCCAGGTACAAGAGAGTATTCTTGCCAATATTAAAAAAAATTCAATCACGTCTTTATTTTGACCTACACGTGTGGACACTGGTATGTGTGTAAGTACACCTGACAAGATTGGTCCCTTACTCGCTCAGATCATTAAGACAATAGAAATACAAGTTGTAGTTTTTAATAAAACATTGAAAAAAACACTTGACTTTGGGGAACTGAACCAACCCACAAAATCAGTCAAAAAGATTGAACCAGTTTAGAAAAAGAATCAACCCTTCTCGCCAAGCTCCAAGCATGGCGAGGTGGCCGATGTTGGCATGCCCCCATCCATGGATTTGGGGTGAAGGCATCGCCATTTGGTAGAGATGCCTCCTTTCACGTGCTTCCTGTACTCCATCCGTCTCCTCCGGGTGTGTCTTTGCCATTCGGGAAAACCCATTTCCTGCCAATCTCTTGGAGACTTTAAGCTAATGGTCTGTTTCATAGTGTGCATTTAGGGTTTGCTCCTAGCTTTTTCCTGGATGGCTTGAGGAAGGTGGTCATGTATTAAAGGACTGTGTTCGGCCAAATAAAGGGAAGCCAAGATTATCTCATGGAAGTGAGAAAAGGAGTCATTGCTTTGAGGAACATGAACGAGTAGATTTTCAGACCTGGGCAATGACCTAGGCTGGACATTTTTAGTAGCAGAAGCCAAAAAGGAAATGCCCTGGGCGACACGGTGTCTGCCTTCTCATAGCACGGAACCTACCCATTCATTAGCCTCATTCGCTGAGTGGCTGGGAATGGAAATGGAGAAGTCCACGGGTACCACAAGAATCAGCAGCCACGATCTGTAACTGGGTGGGTTGTGACAACATTTTCCATTAGCTCACAAAAAGCCAGGGGATGATTCCATTCTAATTCTGTCTCCTAAACCCTTTTGACTAACATCGAGTTACCTCCTCTCTGTGGCCGAACTGTGACCTTTGTCAAGGACTTGTCCCCAGGATTTTGTGGTTCTGGGGTCCCCAACTCTACTCACCCACCTGGTCAAATCAGCAAAGGTTCAGGGCAGGTTGGGTGATAGGGGACATCTAGCGGGAGCGAGTGAGAGAAAGCGATTCTTTGGGTTTTTTCATCTGTAAAATGGATTTTTCTCACCTCTTGGCGTGGCTGGCAGCAGGCAGTGAGGCAGTATGTGTGACCATGAAGAGAAGTGTCACTCAGGCACAGCCGATGTGCACGGGGATATTCCAGCATCTTTCCTCTGTGGCAGGGCAGGGCACCACACACAAATTATGGGGTGGAGGGTGCTGGAGGAAGGGGGAGGGGCCCCAGGCTCTGCTGCAGTCACCTGGATGGAAAGGTTTAGGGCAATGCTTCTTCTTTTTTTTTTTTTTTTTTTTTTTTTAATAGTTTCTGCTTTATAACAAAGTGAATCAGTCATACATATACATCTGTTCCCACATCCAGGGCAATGCTTCTTAACCCTTTTTTGTGACATAACCTAACTGAAAATCAAATGAAAGCCATGGTCCCTCTCCATAGTAAATAAATAAATAAATAAGGAGGAAGGATGGCAACCTTTACTGAGCACCTACTGTGTGCTGAGCGCTATGCTGAGCTCTTCCGTCTCTGAACAACCTTCGAAGGCAGACACGACTTATTATTGCCAAATGCAAATATTGCGGCACAGAAAGTTCAATTTTCTTGGCCACTGCTGCACTTAGTGTATGAGTTTCCTAGGGTTTCCATAACAAAATATAACCAAGTGACTTAAAAACATCAGAAAGCTATTCCCTCACAGTTCTGGGGGCTAGTAGTCCGTGATCAAAATGTTGGTGGCAGGGCCATGGTCTCTCAGAGGCGCTAAGGGAGAATCTGTTCCATGCATTTCTCTCAGCTTCTGGTGTTGCTGGCAATTCTTGTCATTTCTTGGTTTGCAGCTGAATAACTTCCGCGTCTGCCTCTGGTGTCCCCTGACATTCTTCTCCATGTTTGTCTCTCTGTGTGTCTTCTTTCTTGTCTTATAAGGGTGACAGTCATATTGGGCTAGGGCCCGCCTTAATGACGTCATCTTAACTAAATACATCTGCAAGGACTTTGTTTCTAAAAAAGATCACCTTCTGAGGTCCTGGAGGTTAAGGCTTCAACACATCTTTCTGGAGAACACAATCAACCCTTCACAGTAGTAAAGTCAGGATTTGAACCCAGGTAGTCTAGCTCCAGAGCCTGACCACTTAACCACAGTACTGAACTACTTCTGTAACAATACACATAGGCACACACACCAAAAAATTGAGTACCATGTCGAGGGCTCTGGACCCCTCAAAACAAAACCCACCACGGACCACGAGGTGGTAGAGTGGCCTTCTCTTCCCATCCAGGAGGCGTCGGCTCAGGAAGCCTGGGCTGCAGAGGCAGTGCGTCTGGAAGGTTGTGCGCAGGAAGCAAGGACAGGTGAGGGAGGGCAGCGGGAAGCTTGACCACAGTGGACTCTGGTGGCAGATCCAGAGCCTCAGCCTGGGGGATGGTGCTGAGTGTGCTCTGGACACATGGGCACTGTCCACAGAGGACCAACAAAAAACCAGGTGGGATAGGACCTCTTTTATTTTTTCTTCACCCCCATTATTTTTTAAGTACCTTCTATGTGCCCAGCCCCGTGCTGGGGAGCAGGGATCCTAAGGTAGATTGAAAAGCCATCTTGGCCCCCCAAAGTTTAGGACCCAGTAGTGCATAAGCCAAGAGATGCCATGAGTCAGAATCTTGGTGAGCGGGCAAGAGCCAAGCAGACAAGCCCACCCAAATCTATGGAAGAGTCAGCTACCTGTCAGAACTAGAGATGCCCAGGAATCAAAGAAGGGGCTTCCCTGGTGGCGCAGTGGTTGAGAATCCGCCTGCCGATGCAGGGGACACGGGTTCGTGCTCCGGTCCGGGAGGATCCCACGTGCCGCGGAGCGGCTGGGCCCGTGAGCCATGGCCGCTGAGCCTGCGCGTCCGGAGCCTGTGCTCCGCAACGGGAGAGGCCACAACAGTGAGAGGCCCGTGTACCGCAAAAAAACCCACAAAAAACAGAAGGGGATTAGGGGCAAGGCGGTGAGAATTCAGGACAACCCTGGGTGTTGGGCTCTGAATGCGCCCACAGGTGAGGTGATGCCTGAAACCCAGGCTTGTCTTCTCACTGTTTTCAGGCCTGCCCCATGGTCTCGTGCCTCTGCGCCATTGCACATGCTGTGCCTTCAGCATGACATGCTCTTCCCTGTGCCCCCCTCCGTGTCTGGCAAACTCCCTTTCATTCCTCACGTTTCCTAGAGAACCGGCTTCAGTGCCACATCCTCAGGGGGCTACTCCCCTCTCTGTCCTGCCATCCTCCATTCTGCTCTCACTGGGGGCCGTCATTTCCCTGTTTCTGGCTTCCCTCACCCAGTAGACAATGGGATCCTTGAAAACCGAACATCATCTTCTTCCTCATTGGGTCCCCAGAGCACAGGGCAGTGCCTGCCTCCTAGTTTAGATAGTCCATGTGTGGACGTGTTTGTTGACTGGATACATGAAGGTTTTGTGATAGGCTAGAGCTCCTGGGTAAGAACAGAGAATTCTGGCCATATCTCATTGAAAAAAGTGGCTGGTGAGAGATAGGAAAATAGGTAGATATGTCTACATCTGAGGCTTCTATGGAACTATGAGATCTTTTCATCAGTGCCTTCATGGTTAAGGGTACAGCTTGAAGGCACACATCCCATGTTCAAAACCTGGCTCCTAAACTTCTGTGTGTCCTGGGGCAAGTTA
Organism: Mesoplodon densirostris; assembly: GCF_025265405.1. Lineage (NCBI taxonomy): Eukaryota > Metazoa > Chordata > Mammalia > Artiodactyla > Ziphiidae > Mesoplodon > Mesoplodon densirostris. Next base: position 17,680,732 of record NC_082661.1, on the reverse strand, counting down.
CTTGACCTCTCTGATCCTCAATTTTCTCATTTGCAAAGTGGTAATATTAACGATATTACCTTCCTATTTGGCAGAGGGGAGTGTGTGGAGGGTACATGCGAGAGATGAAATCATGTAACCTACGTGGTAGAATACCTGACATGCAGATAAGCACTCAGTAAATAGTTATTGTGAAGAACATCATTGCCATTATGATAATAATCATTATGATTCAATTATGATTCAAACTGAAGATACTGAAGCAGACCAGGGCTGGGCTTGCAGGTTAGCTTAATAAGGAGCATTTAACCCAGCCCCTTTCCCTGGGCACAGGAAATGACAGCCACCGAAATCCTCTCAGGATTGAAGGCTCTTTCAAATGATGTGGCCTCGTGACACAAGTGATATTTTCAAAACACAAATGTTTCTTGAAAAATTACATTTTCAGGGGTCTATTACCTTTTGACAATAGTTCACAAATCCCGAAAGTGAGGTGTTTGATCCTTTCTCCTCAGAAGGATTGAGATGAGGAAATTATATTCACCGTCCGCGCGGGCTGTGAAATTGGCAGAGAGCAGATGGAGGGCAGTGCTTTGCGGGAGGGCACGCCCCCAGCGCCGGATGAAAAAGGAGCCTGGAAAGGATGGTTCACCCAAACTTCTCACCAAGAGACCCTTGGAACTTTCTTCCCACACATTTTAAAGATCTCTTTTTCTTCTGAATCCAGGCCTGTGTTTCTGAGATGTAAGAGTTCGGAGGCCATTCTGAAATGACTCAGCACAATGTGGTAGATGTGAGCTCTGGTCCTCATCTTGTCGCCAGCTTGCTGTGTTTCGCTGGGCAAGTTACTTAACCTCTCTGAGCCTGGTCTCCTCACCTGCAAAAGGAACATGGGACTCATTGATGGAGGCACTTTCCAGTTCCGGCCTTCGCTGATGTTTAGGTCAGGGAGGTAACTTTTCTCCCGACCAGCTTGTGTCCCTTTCATGGTGTGAAACTCCCATTCACGTTCAAAAGGTTGGCCAGAGCTGGGTTCCAATCTCAACACAACTACTTAGCCAGCTAAGGGACTTGGGGCACATGTCCTACTATCACCAAACTTCAGCTTCCTCTTCTGTACAATGGGCTGCTGGGCTGTTCTGCTGGGCTGGGGGAGGGCTTAATAAAGTAGCATCTAAGTTTCTAGCTCAGCACCTGGCACCAGCCAGGCCTTGTTTCTCTTTTCTTCTAACCCCCATCATCTCCAGCTCCCTTTCGGGGTTTGGATGCTCTATCATTTTCTCCCCATTCCTGTGAAGCCCAAACCAGGAAGGTGAAAGTCATGGGAAATAATCCTTCCCCCATGAATCCTTGGGCCAACCCTGTTTTCCATTCCCCTCCCCAACTGTAGTTAAGTGCTCTTTCCAAGTTCATGAACATTCATTCCCCTTCTAAGGAGGATAATGCAAATTACATCCATTGCACATGGCAGGCTTTGTGTGCTTTAAGGCTGTTCTTTGCATTCTTTTGCTTCTCACACAATGAGGATGGCATTATACCCATTTAATAGATGAGGAAACTGATGCTCGAGGATGGCTTAATAACTTGCCCAGTCAGCAAGAAAACAGTCCAACAAGCTGGGCAGAAGTCCAAACTCTTTTTGGAAGGTGCCCCTCCCTGCTGCCGTGGTAACTAGCTTCCTGCCTTGTGAGAGCCTGAGCATTTGGGTAGGGTTAAGTCCAAGCCTTCAGCCAGGCAGGAAGGAAAAGTATGTGTGAGCATGATGGGGCCAAGGAGGGTGGGCAGCCAGGAACTGTGGTGTCTCTAGGCTGGGGGTGAGGCTGTAGCCTGCTAGACCCTCCTCCCAGTGCCTACCTTCTTGGCTCTATGACTGCCACACAGAGAAGGCTGACCGCCCAGTGGCACTTACAGTGCACAGCCCTGACTGGTGCGCGGGCCATTAACTCCATCAGTCCAGAAGGTGGTGCACGGAGCTGGGAGCTGGGGGTGATGAGGCCTAAGGATTACCGGCCTCCAGCTGTGACCCCGGGTGGCTCAGCTTACACCTCTGCATGTTTCTGCCTGGGAACTGGGAGAAATCTAGCCTCCAGGATGGGAGTTGTCACTCTCCTTTGTGTGTGTGTGTGTTTTTTTTTGTTGGCTGTCCGGTGCTCCTGAGTCTGCAATGTGAGGATGGTCTGGAAATGGCTGTGGCTCCTCCCTGGTTGAGAAGACTGGAAAAGAGGAAAGAGGGGCCCATGAACCCAGAGGCTGGAGAGCACTGCCAGCTAGGACTGAGCCGAGCTCACCAGGCTTGGGCGAGGGCCTTTCTCCTTCAGGTGTGTGTGCCCTGCCAGAGATCCCATGTTCCCCACGGGATCAGCTTACTTCCTGAGGCCGAAGGCAGAATTTCTCTACTCTGGACCCAGTCCTTTTCCAAGACATGATCCTGGGGTGGGGATATCACAGCAGTAGAACTTAGGGGTTCAGAGTTAGTTTTGCCGGGTTTGAAGCCTAGTGCTGCAGGGTCTGCTCTGTAACATGAACAAGTTCCTGAAGTGCTCTGGGCCTCAGTTTCCTCATCTGTAGAATGGGGACATAAACAGGACCAACCTTTTAGGTTCATCGTGTACAAAAATGAGGAATGTAAAGCGCTTGGTCCCAGCTGTGACATGTGATTAAATGTCACTAAGCATTCAGATTCTTATTGGTAGCAGATCCTGCCCAATCTCTAAGATGTGTCTATGGGTCATAACATTAATCCTACTTTGCAACTTTGCAGAAATCTACTAACCCACACTCCCAGATCTAACAGTGTGCCCTCCCTGACAAACAGAGACAAATAGAACCTTCTGCCCAGCATGGGGCTTGGCGTCTCCACGCTACCACACACCGGGTAATGTGTATGTCTGCTAATGACAATCATTAAACTTTATCCAACCCTTACAGAGTTCCAGGCACAACAATGAGAGCATTTATTGTTTTTGAACTCATTTGATCCTTGCTATAAACCTATGAGGCAAGTGCTATTTTATCCTCATCCTCCCCCATTTTATGGGATGAAGTAATGGGCTCAAGATTACATAGTTAGAGTGAGGCAAAGTCAAGACTGGAGGCATAGTGCCCTGGGCCACTAGGTGATGCTGCTCCTCTGACTGTAGCTATGCAAACTCAAGTCATTTCTCATCTTGTAAAGCAGGTTCTAGAAAATCTGAAGAAGATTCTAGAAAAAAAAGGTGAGGGGGCATTTTGTCTAAAGTTACTCTCCGCTTTGGGGCACAGAATTCTGAATCTCTGCAGGGGTGGCTTAACTTTTCCTCTTGGCATAAAAGACAAAGGGCATTTGCTTAACATTACCTGTGGTCCCCTTGAAGCCAACACAAATGCCAAATTCTGCTTCAAAATCCACACTTCAACGCAATGGAAGGAAAATGTATAGCCTCTGTACTGCACTGAATAGTATTCCCCCAAAAGATATGTTCCTAAACCCCCAGCAACTCTGAACGTAACCTTATTTGGAAATAGGGTCTTCGCAGATATCATCAAGTTATGATGAGGTTGTACTGGGTTAGGGGGACCCTAATCCAATGACTGGTGTCCTTATAAGATGAGAAAATCCAGACAGAGTCATTGACACACACAGAGGAAGAACATGTAAGGAGAGAAGCAGAATTTGTAGGGTTGCAGCTATAAGCCAAGGAATGCCAAGGACGCCTGCAACCGCCATGAGCTAGGAAGCGGCAAGGGAAGATTCTCCCCTAGGAGACTTCAGAAGGAGCATGGCCGAGCCGACGCCTTGATTTTGGACTTCTGGCTTCCAGAATACATTTCTGTTGTTTCCAGCCACCCAGATTGTGGCAATTTGTTACAGCAGCCCTAGGAAATCAGTACAGTCTGCCAGAAGGGAAATGCTGGGGTTGCCTTGGAAACCGTTTCGTCTCAATGTGCCTGACAGATGGGGAAACTGAGGCCCAGGCTTGCACACAGGGCAGTGAGCTCAGGGCAGAGCAGCAATCACACCTTGGAGGACCACTTTGGGATCAGGCCTGGGGGGAGCTGGGCGTCCTCAAGTTCTCAGTGAACACAGCTACTACCCAATGTCGCCAAGCACAACAGACCTTCTGCTCAGCATGGGGTCAGGGTCTCCACGACACCACACATCCAGCAGGAGTGCTGCAGGCCCTCTGGGAGGAAACCCCCTTCTTGGGGAGACACCGGTGCTTCCTGCTCAGCACAGTGCCCCCTCCCCAGGCAGACTGAGGCCTGTGCAGACCAGGTTTCAAACATCAAACAGGCTTTACAGGCTCCATTTTTCATGCTGTGGAGAGCGCCCTGGCTGAGTGGGAGAATTTTGTGCAGTTCTGTATCGGAAAGGCTTCCATATGAAAGGATGCCAGGACGATGGCATTGACTTGGCTCTTCTCTCCCGTGACCTGAAAATATTGAATTCACCTGAAGACTCAGCTAATGATCTTTGCAGGGAGGCATTAGAAATCTTGCAGAGGTTTTCCGATGCACCGAAGGCAAGCCTGTCAATAACCTCCTGAGGCCACCTCTCCCCCGACCCCAGACCGCCAGGCGCGGCGGGGGAGGGGTCCCAGCCCATCGTTCCGCCAGGTGGTGGCAACTGGGAGTCAGGCAGCTGCTGGCAGATTACCACCCTACAAGAACCAAGCCCTCTGCCCTGTTTAGGGCAGTACACTTCGTGGCTTCAATTATCTGGATATTGGGGGGAATAGGATTTAGCCACACAGACAGTTGTCTCATTTGTTTAATTTTATAGGAGTGCCCTGTGCCAACACAGCATCCACCATCTTTGGGATATGGACGATTTCACCTGCTTCCCCTCTCATTGATTTATTTATAATTATTCACCCGTGTGCTATTAAATTTTTATTTTTCATGCAAATGTATGGGCTGTTCATTTGGAAAATTCACTGTGGGTAGTTGAAGCTTTGCCTTTTTATTAGATTTTGTCGTCTTCTCAACCCAATATGAGTCATATTTTCTTCTTCAAAAACTCTGTATTGAAATATGAAATTACTACTATTTTCCTCTTAATAAAGATTACAGTCAATTCAGTGATTGGCCTTAAGATCCGAAACTGTTATTTTAGGTTCAGATCACGGTGTGAGATGTGTAATCAGAGAACTAACTGTGCTGAGCATGCAGAGGGCTGGAGTGACTCCAGGAGTTTCTTTCCTGGACTAGAGAGAATCCAAGGAACGGAGGTGGGCAACGACATTTTGACAGCTTGTACCCCTCTCTCTTGTAAGCTGTACTCTTAAAAAAAAAAAAAAGGTAGCTGCCCGCGCTCTCAACATGGAGGAAATGCTGCGCTTCCCCTGCAGACAATGGCTGGGGGAAACTTCCAGAAACACAGACATCACATAGGATGCTGCTTTCCTCAGCCCTTTAGGAAAGGCACTATCAATCACCTTGACTGAATGGATTAGATTATCAGAAAAAAAAAGTATTTTTGACTGGGTCTGGGTCTTCCTCATTAACTGACTGGTTATTTACCTGAATTGCTTTTTCCAGCTAGGCACAGGCGGGTTAGCCTCTGAGTTCCCGGGAGGATTGTACATCCAGAAGTTTCCCATGAATGCCATGGATTTCTCCAGATAGCCTCTCTCTCTCTCTAGTCTTCCCTGCTGCTTTCACCAAGTGGTGACAATTTGGCAGGAACAACCACGTTGGGCCCCTGCTGTCCAGGGCCATGAAGAAGATGCTTCAGGCAGGAGCTGACCCCTGGTGGCCCTGGTGAACCGGAGGCTAAATCCAGCCTGTCTACCCCTGCCCCAATATACGCCCTGGATAAAAACAATGCTTCCCCACCCCAAACATGTCCAACCACTCGTACGTTCCAAGCTGCAGAAATTCTGGCGTTGCCTCGGATTTCACGCTGTGTCCTTGCGTTAGGACCTGCAGAATCATTTTCCAAGGCAGGTAGGAATCACTGAGGGCATTTAGGTCCCAGAGCAGAATAGAAACAGCACCATCTCTGCTCCCCATACCCATTAAGTGCACCCTACAGGTGCTCTGACGGTTGACCGCACAGCCTTCCCCAGCTCGGCTTCCTGTTCCAGGGGACCCCGTGAACTCCCCTCGGAGCCGGATTGCCCCTGCTCTCTGCCCTCCGTGTACTTTCCTGAATTCCAGGCATGGCTCCCAGCCTCGGACATCACTCCCCAGCCCAGAGTTGCCTCTCCTCAGCCAAGAGCCTGAAACAAGACCCTCCTCCTCCCTGGGATGCCTGTAAAGCCCTGCATCTCTTTCAAGAGGTCCGAAGGCGAGTGTCATCTCTCAATTGCTGGAGAATATATTAAAAATTCTTGATAGCGACGCTTTACTCTTAAATACAAAACCAGCCCTTTTCAAAGGCCCCCTGACGGGCCAAGAACATGCTCTGACTATAGACAAGGAAACATTTTTATCCCAGTGATTTTTAAGCAGAGAAACACTCCCAATTGATTGGGCCTTCGAAGTGTGAAGTCATTTACATGGCGTGCCGGTGGCGGCAGCCTGGGGCTCCCCAGGCTGAGCTCAGGCCCAGCCGGTGCTTCAGAATCGTCCGCGCTGAGACTCAGTTCATTACCGCGCAGTGCTGGGCGGGAAGAGCACGGGACCGCCTCGTGCCTGCAAATTAATTGTATGCCCACAGCTTTGCGGAAGCATCCGCTTAGGCTCTGGAATCTTCCTTCTGACACCTATGGAGATCCAGGCCTGGCTTCTGAGGCCTTCAGACTAAAAAACGGGACAAAATAGGGATGAGTGAGTTAGGAAGTGGAGGCGGAGCTGGACTTGGACTACCCATGAGCTAGCGGTGTGACTTGGGGCAACTTACTTCACCTCTGTAAGCATTATTTCCCTGTCTGTAAATTGGGGATAATACTTGCAGCTATCTCCTAGGGTTGTTGTGAGGATTAAACAACACAAGACGTGTCCAGTGTTTAACACAGTGCATGGTACTTGGTGTGTACTAAATATTAGGTATCATCATATTCTTCATTACAATTCCAAATATGGTCTCAAGGCTCTTGACGTGGAAGGAGCTGGGAGCCAAGATGATGACCCACCGCCCCGCATCCTACTCATTGCCCGTGAGAGTTGGTTCAGGTAATTTACCACTTAATGCTTCTGAGAAACGTCTACCCAGTGGGTTTTTTTTTTTTTTTTTTTTTTTTTTTTGCGGTACGCGGGCCTCTCACTGTTGCGGCCTCTCCCATCGCGGAGCACAGGCTCCGGACACGCAGGCTCAGCGGCCATGGCTCACGGGCCCAGCCGCTCTGCGGCATGTGGGATCTTCCTGGACCGGGGCACGAACCCGTGTCCCCTGCATTGGCAGGCGGACTCTCAACCACTGCGCCACCAGGGAAGCCCATCCCAGTGTTTTTTTTCATGGAGATTCAAGAGAGCTTTGTGGGAAAATGGGGTCCCATGGCCAACAAGGCTATAGGTCACCAGAGGTGTCCTAGCAGAAGCTGGTGACACTCCAGCTTGGGCCCCCTCCCTTCACATCCTTCAATCTGTGCAGCTAGGGGAACAGTAGTTTTGCATAATGTATCAGTCCATCCACGCGGGGTCATTGGTCTTTTGTCAACTGATTCATTTTATAATTTTTTTACTGAGCGCCTACTAGTGCTATACTAGGTACCAGGAAGCTTCCCATGGAGAGGGAAGAACTATTCCAAAATTTCAGGTGTGAGTGAAAAGACGGCCCAAAGGAATGAAACAGGAAGAAATAGTGCGGTCAAGGAAGCTCTCTCCCAGGAGGTGACATTGCGCCTGAGACAAGAGAAGAAGCCACCTTTGCAAAGAGCAGAGAGAACGAGATTCCAGGCAGGGGGCACAGCAAATACAAATCCTGAGAGGCAGGAATAGTTCCATAGGGTCAAGGAACTGTGGGCTGAATCCCAAAGCCAAGGGGAGCAAGCAGTGAGATGAGGATGGACCTGCAGGTGGGGGCCCAAGGCCCTGCAGGGCCTTGTGGGCGGTGACAGGACCTGGGATTTTATTCTAAAGCAGCGGGAGGTCACTGGAGGGTTTTAAATCGGGGTGACATCATTGGATTGACCCAGAGTAAACACCTTCCAATCCAGGACCACCCTTTGTTATTGTCTCTTTCAAAGGCTGAAAATTTTTTTGCAGGGGTAGACCAAAATAGGAAGGGACAACTCTGCTAATGAATCCACAGAAGGAAATAAAGAGACCAGAATCCTGTTTCACAATACAATGTGCTTTTGAAATGCTGGAAAAGTATTCCCAAGTGACTCCTGAGTCTTTGGGACCGCTTTCAGCTCACTTGAGCTGTAATGAAGGTGGCCCTTATCAGTCTGAGCTTGAGTTTGCCTTAATTAGGCCCAGATTCTCTATCTTTAAATTGGTCTTACATCAAAGCTAGAGTTACAATTGCAGGTGATGCATTTGCAAGCTGCATTGTTATGTAGAATACGGCTGCCAGCAGGGTTTGTTGGGATTATTGAAAAGCAATTTGCAGGGGAGGTCTATGGGGGAAAGGTAGTTCACCTCACTAAGCCTAAAAAAAAGAGCAATAGATAGCTGGAGGTCTTGGAAGAAACATGCTTAACAAGAGGTATTAAAAAAAAAAAAAGTCCTCAGCCTTTGCCAGCTCTATTTTGCATGCACATATGGCTTAAGCCACTCCTGACACGTGGCTGTTAAGGTCTGCGTTGTTAGAGAGGTCATCGCTGGTCTGCATTCAGTGTGGCTGTGGGATTGGCTTGCGGGGTCAAAACAGGTTATCGGGGAAGCTCAGGCTGTTAGAGGCGGTTCCCCACGCTAAATTTTGGAACTGGGAGATTTTAGGGTTACGAAGTGCTGTCACAGAAGATGCTTGACTTGATTTCTTTGTTTTGAAGGGAAGTTGTTTCTGTGGGACCAGAGGCAGAGTCTCACTGGAGAACGTCTTCTTGGCAGTGAAGGAAGACTGCCAGTCAAGCCTCGAGGACAACGTGGACGTGTTTCTAGGTTTCGAGGCAGTGGGGGTGGGGGGGGAAGATTGTGACTAGCTGAGTCTCAGGAGAGGAGAATGTCTTAGAACTTAGGCCACTCAGGTTAAAGGGTCTCTCAACTTCCAAAGCATGATTTCTAAAACTTCTGGGTGGAAACACCATTAAGGGAGAGCCGTGTTCAATCACTAACTACCAGTAAGTATTGATATTTTTTGCATGTTGACTGAGGATGACCAAGAAGAGAGTACGGGAACGAGTCGAAGACGGATTTTGAGGAGTTTGCTTAACTCCTTGATTTGCTGTGCAGTGGGACTTAGCAAACTAACTGCTCCCGCCACCCAGACCTGGTTTGATAGTCGCTGCTAAATTAAGAGCTGTGCGTCCCATCTCCCAGAAAATGTTCAGAGAGGCATAATAAGAAACCCTTTACATACTCTCTCCCTTTTTTCCTCTATCACCATTTCTGGAGCTACTTTGTAAACATGAAATCGTTTTTCATAACAAACTCTGATCCTTGGGGTCACTGATGAAATTGTGTCGTCTACAGTTGTATGTACAGCTTACCCAAATGACTGGGCACGTCTATGGGGTGCGGGTGAGGTTGGGGGAGGGGGAGGTGCAGCTGTGGGTCAAAGGTTTGGAAACACTCTGTTGTGTGGTTTGTGTGGCTGGACGTTTCACTTTTCAACTGTCTGTTCTGCTGGGGAACAGTCCTGGCCTCTGAGGAAGTAGGTGACCTCTTGCCTCTTAAATTGGGATCAAGTCCCTGAGCAAGAAGGCAGCTTTATCTCTAAAGAGTTTAGGCTTATGGAAGGTGAGGTCAAATTAGTCACCAAGGACAGGGAAACCAGGCCTTCACTCCAAACCACATTCGCTTTTCTAATCAAACTGCTCATATGATTCCAATTATGTTTCCATCCTCTCCAAGGGCAGTGGGCCATGGGGTAGGCTGATGACCTGTGAAATTTCAATTTTAAAGAATGAAACTGGTTTTGATTTATTCAAAAGTGAGCCCATTCCTCTGGTTCTGCGTAGATGTAGAGAGGGCAAGAAGAGCCACCAAAAGACAGGGTCACATCTGATGACCTCCCCTCCCCCAGCCTTGGCAGCCCCTCAGGCCGAGTTTCGATGCCCAGGACGCAGGGAGAACTCCTCTACGGCTTGATAGAGAAGGGACGTGCAGCCATAGAACCACACATACGCTCGTGCCGAGGCTGGCAGTGCAAGCTGGGTGGCGGTGTGCGAGGCACCGCAGACGTCCTAGAAGATGTGTATTTGTCAGGGTGGAAGTGACTGGGTCAGTATCCAGTGTGCTTGACCTCCACCCCTTGCTTCTTTCCTTCCCCCATTTCTGGTTGACTTTGCCGAATATGCTCTCTGTGGGAGTCCATTCTGACTTCTAGATCAGTGTGCAGGCTGGGGAGAGGGCCCAGAGCTGCTTCGCTTGGTAGAATTTTCCCCTGTATTCTCTCAGACTCCTCCATTGCCTCGTCGATGAAACAACCCGTGTGCCCTTTGTCTTATTTGCCTTCACCCTTCCCTTGAAAAACTACCTAACTATTCAAATAAATGGACTCAGCATAGGTGTGTCTCCACCAACATGGATGGGTCTTAAAAGCATGATCCTGAGTCTTTAAAAAAAGAAAAATAGAATGAGATACATAAGACACTATGATTTACCTAAATTAAAAGTAGATGCTCAATATGCCGTTCCTTCTACCTAAAAAATCTCCTCACCACCATCACCTAGTTCTCTCCCATAAATCGGTTAGACTTCAGCTCCAATGTCACTTCCTCCAGGAGATCCTCCCTGTCTCCTGTCTCCCTCTCTTCACCAGCTTGATGGGGCCATGATAGGCCTATCCCAGGATCCCCAAGGACCTTGTAGGTTATGTTAAGGCATTTACTCTTCTACCTAGAAGAGAATAGGCAGCCACCAAAGTGTTGCCAGCCAGGAAAGATAAGATCAAATATGCTGCTAGGTCTGGGGCTCAGCGAATTATGAACAGCAGCAAGCAGCTTACTTGGGACACAGATGACCCTTGCTCAACAAACAGTGGCCTCATGCTACCTCCCCAGGGTACCTCCAGTAATTCCCTATGGTAGTGTTTTCCAGAATGGGGCATGACTATCACTGGGGGGCTCTAGGGATAATTTTATTGGCATATAACCAAGTATTTTTCAAAGATGAACATATTTATTTCCATGGGGATTCAAAACTAAAACTTGCATTCTAAACCCCAAAGAAAAAAAAAGTAGATGCTCATAAAACAGCAATTCATGTAAAATAAAAAGATCACATGAAACACATTAGAAGAGCTGCCTATAGGAGAAGAGGAATGGAAATGGAAACTAAAGATCAAAAGGAAGAAAGAAAGTAAATGAATGAATGAGTCAATCTATCAGTGATGATAATGGACCAGGAGCTGACGAGTATGATTAACTCAACACCCTGTCTTTAGGGTAAAGAAAATTATGAAAAGCAATGCAATTTGGATAATCTTCTAACGCTAGGCCTGAGGTTGAGGACCCAAGTGGCGCTATGACACCAAAATGTCCAGCTCAGCCTGAATCCTTCCATATGCTCATGGGCTTCAGATTCAGATGCAAAGGACCCACCAGGAGAAGACAGGAGACATGCTCCCAAAGAAGGCACCTTCCAGAGAAGGATGACCGTATCAGAGGGGGCTGCCTTCTCCTTTCCTGATCATGGTCCCTTCTCCCCCACCTTGAGATGTACGTTGTTATGGGGCCAGGAGCAGGCTGAGAGCTTCAGCTTTGCCATCTGTAAAAATGGTCATGCCAGTACCTCCCTCGTCAGGCTGTTGTGAGGAATGAATGTATAAGTGCCTGTTCTGCACTCAGCGTAGTGCTGGGCTCATAGTCAGAGATCGGAATCATAATCCATATTTGCTAAGTGTAATAATAACAACAGTAATAATGATAGTAATAAATCATGTCAGAGGGAGCATTTTTGGCCTTCTTGTGTAAGCCTCGATCAGAAGGTCCATTTCTGGAGTTATTCTAAAGACCTTGGTGTCCAACCAGACAACATGAAATGAAGTCAAGGGAGTCTTCTGAGATTCTGGAAAAGGGGAGTATTCTTTGTCATCTCTTTTTTTTTTTTTTTTTTTTTTTTTGCGGTACGCGGGCCTCTCACTGTTGTGGCCTCTCCCGTTGCAGAGCACAGGCTCCGGACGCACAGGCTCAGCGGCCATGGCTCACGGGCCCAGCCGCTCCGCGGCATGTGGGATCTTCCCGGACCGGAGCATGAACCCGTGTCCCCTGCATCGGCAGGTGGACTCTCAACCACTGGGCCACCAGGGAAGTCCCCTTTGTCATCTCTTATGTCTCCCAAGGATTGTAAAATGCTGGGGCCACAGCAGAGAAGATCCTGGCTGTCATATCAGACACTTTGGTGTGAGCAACCTGAGTCCAGAATCTCAGCAAGAAGGAAGAATTGGGTGAGAGGAAAGTCACATGTGGTGCTGTAGCTGAATAATGACAAGCTGGGGACCCAAAATGCATGTGGTGGCTGCCTGCTCCTTCCTAATGGTGCCTTACAACTCAGAATTGTTCACTGTCTAAAGTACTTTAATACTTCTTATCTCATTTAAGTCTATGACACTCTCCGGAGGAGGTATAGAACTCCCACTTTACAGATGGCAAAACTGAGGCCCACAGTGTTCCAAGGCCAGGATGAACATTAATTGCAGACCTGGGGCTAGAACTCAGTCTTACTGAGTCCCAGTCTGGGGCATTCTAGAGTAATAATGATGATAATGATAATGACAATTGATACTCATAAGCAGTTATATGAGCCAGGTACTTTTTACGGGGCTTTATATTCATCTAATTCTTACAATAGACCTATGATGTGAATACTCTCCTCATTTCACAAATGAAACAGCTAAGGCACAGAGAGACTAAGTAACCTGCCTAAGGCTGCACAGCCCACAAGTGGTAGAGGCAGGACATGAGCCTGGATGTGTATCACTCTTCTTGTCTTTTGCTGCCATGCTTGCCTTGAGGACAAGTCTCTGACACTCTGGGTCTTCTCAAGACAAGGAACTCCTACAGACCCAAGGGTGGTTTAGTGCCCACACCTTAATCCTAAGATTAAGGAACAAAATCTTGTGCTGTAGGGCCATGGAAGAAGACAGGGCTATGGTTTCTTCAGAAAAGGGCTCTTCTGAACTTGGAGACCTGGACAACCACAGATCTTTCTGCTGTACACAGAACTCATTCCAAGTTTGGCTGGGGGTCTAGGGAAATTTTTAGGGGTGCTGGTAACTCACTTAGTGCCTGGTGCCCCTTTTATTGACTCTCTGGTGTTCACTGGAGTTCAGCCTGCCATGGAGGCCTCCCTGCCCTGTGGCCCAGGCTTCGTCAGGCACATACTTCAGACTGTGGATTCATCACAGGAGCTGGTATGAATGGCAGGATCGGAGGTAAAAGCAAATCCCTATCAAGGGAAGTCGAGGTTGGGTCAATTGTGCCTTGATCATCCACTTGATACTCATCCATGGCTTAAGTTGCTTTTTCTCTTTCTTCCTCATCATCCTGTTACCTTCATCTTGGAAACGCATGGAGATGACCGGGCAGCAGACCTGTTGAAAGAAGGTGAAAGTTAGATGTCCACATCTAAGAACACAGTCTGTCCAAGAGGGCCTGGAGATGGCAGGGGTGGGCACAGAGGATTACCTCCTTCTGTACCCTCACCCCCACCCCAGCATACTTGTTTTTTCCTTTTTGCGGTACGCGGGCCTCTCACTGTTGTGGCCTCTCCCGTTGCGGAGCACAGGCTCTGGACGCGCAGGCTCAGTGACCATGGCTCACGGGCCTAGCCGCTCCGCGGCATGTGGGATCTTCCCATACCGGAGCACGAACCTGTGTAGCCTGCATCGGCAGGCAGACTCTCAACCACTGCGCCACCAGGGAAGCCCCCAGCATACTTTTATTTTGCATCTGCTCTTTGTTAGAAAGTCTTTGTGGAAGAAAGGAGGGATGGGGGCTAGGACAAATAATGGATATGACTTAGACCATCAGGAGGACGGGGGAAGAAGCTAAAGGGGGAGGGTAGTATCATGCCAGCAGAAGCAAGAAGTGGGGAAGGGCAAGGTGTGATGGGGTTAGAGTGGTCACCAAGTTTGGCTGGAAGTGGGGAGGAGAGCCAGAAGGTAGGCCTTGAATGCCAAGAAGTACTTTAGACTTTGACTTTCCTTGCTCCTCCCAAAGCATGTGCAGTGGTACTCTGGTTAACTGGCATGTAGAGGGGTGCTGGGGAGGAGAGAAATCTGCTCACATAACTTTTGGAAACACTGGGTTAACTTAAATGCTCTTCTTTATTGCAGGATTTGTCAGAGCCTTTATTATAAAAATGTACACTGTGAATCTTCACTAGGGGAGGGTAACATGTGCAGCATTTCCCAAATTTATTCTACCAATGAACCCATTTTTTCAAGGCAGAGTTTGTGAGCACTCTAGAAAACGCTTTTCCATATGAAAGGGTTATGGGGTGATGGGGAAGGGAACCAATGCAAAAGCAATTCAACTCTTGGTTCACCATGAGGCCCACATAAGTGCCTTCCCTCCTCAAAACCAATTACCATAGCTCCCCTTTACCCCTGCTGATTGAGGGCTGAGTTCTATGCTTAGTACTCTGCTCTGTGAACTGCAGTAGGACCCCAAGCCTTGACATGTGGGTCCTTGCAGGAAGCAGGCCACTGACTCTCACTGCAGTTTTGAAATTATTATACCAGTCAATGGTTCTAAAACACTGAGGTCAGCAATCCATTTGGAAATGTGCTGGAAGCTAAGTAATCTCTTCCTGGGCTGGTGGCGGGGGGCACTGGTGTAGAGGAGCTCATTGATTCAAAATTTGCATACAATACTAAGGGATTTTCCAAACGCTTGAGACCCATCTATGGAATACCCACATATATACACGTTGGCCCATTGGCTCCTTTGTTGGGTCATCACCATTTTCCTTTGTGCCGATTTCACTTGGTTGCTTAAATGGACAGCCCTGTTGGCCCACTCATAAAATTGGCTCTGTGGCCCGTATGTGACCTCTTTTCCTGGAAAATTATCCAAACTGGCCAGCTGGAAGCCATTTTTCTGGGGTGGTACTGAGAAGAAGCACAGGGAGACTTCTGAACTTGTTTTTAATTTAACATCATCACCTTTGTTTGGAAACAGAACGGAGATAGATGGAATAGTCCATGAAGAGACTGCTGTGCTTCTCTCAGCTTCTAAAATTGGAAGGATTGGGGGATGAATGGAGGAGAAGCTTTAACGTGGAGTCTGCCCTGGAGATCCCAGTAGGATATGTTTTCCCTAAATGCTTTTCTTCAAGGTCACTGTGAGGATAGAGCCAAGTAACATTTTTTTTTTTTTTAGAAATATATTGTTTCTTGGAGAGTGGGGACTGGCCTGGTAGCCAATCTCTCTCTGTTTTCCACACCCACTTCCCCACTGTTTTGGGAGCCTGTTTTATCATCCCTTAATTTTTAACCTTCTTGTGTTTATTTTAGATATTGTTCCTAAGTACCAAACATCAGTTTGGGGTATTTTTAAAATCCAGTCTAAAAGTCTTTATCCTTTAATATGATAGCTTTGATCCATTCACATTTACTGTGATTGCTCAGCAGCTTGGATTTATTCAAACCATTTTCTTTTGTGTTTTTTCATCAACTAAATCTTTCTATCCTCCCAATATGCTTTGTATTGAGCATAAGGAATGAGAGACAACATTCTGTTGCTTTTTTATCTCATACAAAGTTTACACAAAGGTGCTTCCCTGACGTCCGCAGGAAATTCTGTCCTTTGTGTCCTGAGCCTCCCAATCTGTTTGTTTCCCTGAGGCCTGGAGATTTAGTATAGGAAGAGAAAACCTGGGTGCTGAGCCAAGAAGAGAATGGGGTGTTGCTCCCTTGGTCTTTCTGTTCACATAATAATAGGGGAAAAGGACAAGGGATGAGGACAGAGAGAACAATAAGCAGAGAAGGTGGCAGCAAGTGGCTTAGAGATCTACCAGGTAGAGCCAGATAAAATTTTACAACCTCAATGGTAGAACTTGCTTCACCTGTTGGGGACTCTGCTTTGGTGACAGAGGGATTTCAGCCTTCTGAATCCTTAGGACCAGCAAGAAGGGAGTAGGCTTTCTCTCTGCCCTTGCCCTCACTATCAGCTTTTCTCTCCCATGACTGTGGAATGGCCCAGCACTTGGAACCTAATCCCATGGCATCCAGATGTCAGCAATAGCTTTTGGTTTCCAGAAGACTCAGCCAGTCCATTGCTAGCTTATCCAATGGCTGTCCCAATAAACCAGTGGCCACACACTTGCTCCAAATTTGGCTGGGCTCTGGGGACAAGTGGTCAGGGCTGTGTGAAGCAGACTGTGTGTATATCTGTGGCCCAGCAGAAAGCTCTTAAAGCATGCCCTGCAAGACACAACCTATAATAAGGAGTTGTAAATTGTCCTATTCTTGTGCCACCAGCTGGAGGTCAAAAGTTTTCAGGGTTCTTTTCATGGAGAAGGAAGAATCCAGTGCCCTGGTGCTCTCTGAAAGCCTGGGGGCTCCTCCCTAGCCTGGAAGAGCTATGTTTACAAAGACAAATACTTTAAAGGACAGCATGAGGCAGTGAAACAGCAGGGCCCGGGGGGATCCTGGGTCCCTGAGCTTGCTTGTGTTGAAGAGAACCGAGCCAAGCCAGTCAGCCTGGGGCCCCGTGGCTGACTTAATGCTTTAGTCAGATGGATACTGAGCTCCACTCTTGAGTGATGTCTGAGGCAGTGGCCTGCTTCAAGCTGGCTTGGCCAAGACATGGAATACACACAGGCTGGGCCAGGGGAGCCCCCAGCAGTCTGCACACATGGGCTGCAGTTGGACCATCCATGCCTGGATGCAATTCAATTCAAATGACATCTACTCAAGACAGGGATCTCTGCTGAGTGTAGGGGGCCCAGCAGTATAAAAACACAGCCCTTCCAGCCTTCAGAGCATAACATGGTGTGGGAGAAGTGACAATGACACATGGACATTAGGAAACAACAGGGGAGCATAGGCCAAGAGAGCAGCCTTGGAGGAAGGAGTGTTCTGTGGGCTTCCGAAGCCTGGGAGGACATCCAGAGAGTGGTTAGGACGTCAGGCTTCGGTGCCCCTCGGGGCTAGACTCTCTCTCCTGTTTCTGTTTATAGATTATGTGGCCCTTGGTAAGGCATTTTATTCACCCATAAGCCCACCTTATAAAATTTTGTGAAATTCAATGAGGTAATAGGTGAAGCGCCTAGCACCTGTCAGGACATATAGTTAGTGCTCAATAAATGAATGAAAGCTATTATTATTCCTAGAGGAAGGGGTCATTTCCAGGCCACTGAGGCCCTTAAGGGAGTAGAGAGAAGGAGAGAGAACATTTAGGGTAAGAGGAATGGAGCTTGAATACAAGTTAATAAAAAGGACTTTGGGAGGGCGGGATTCATGCATTCAATAAATATCAATTGGTACTATTGGCCAGGCAGTGTGGACACAACGATGCATGAGGCAGAAGTAATCCCTGTTCCCACTGGTCATTATGGAGGAAGCCCTGGGAGAGGGTATTGAAATATTCTGTCTAATCCAAGACAATATTTGGGTCAAAGCTGAAGGCTTTGGTGTGGAGAGGATACACAGTGTACCTCAAGTTCACCATGACATATCTTTAAAAATCTCATCTTCAGAACTCCATTCCTAGCAATCCCATCGTGCAGAGGGTTCTACAGAATTAACTGACATCATAGAACTTTCTAGAACTCCTGGAAATTCATGCAACCTTGAACATTAATTACCATCTAACGTGGGGGGCACCAAGTTGCAGAATGGTGGACAATGAGGCTGATTCCCCAGTGTCCGTCTTCTCTTCCCCTAACTGAGTAATTGTAGTGCTGTTTGTGATTTGACCACAGCTCTGGGGCTAGTCCTATCCTCCTAGCCAATGACTTTGAGCATGCAGCAGTTGAAGACCACGCAATATGAGAAGAAGTGGGCAGGAGGGCTTCCAGAGAGTGTCTCCCTATGTTATCTCCTGATGACATGACAGAGAAACACTTCACCCAATGGCCATTGCCAGCCATATTATCAACATAATCATGAGGGAAGCCTGCCTTTGGATATGACAACTCCATGGATGCCAATGGAAAGACAGAAAGAACATAGGTCCTTCAAGATCTCGTTCATGGGCCAGAACCAACTTGGGAGCCCATCTACCTCTTAACATCCTGCACTTGGAGTATAATACATTCCTTAGTGGTTAGGCTCGTTTGAATATAGAGTTTTCTATTAGTTGTGGCCTAACACATCCTAGTGGACACACTTGATAAAACAGAACCAGGAATTTATTTAAATGATTATACCTCCAACTAGCTTCATCAGGGCTTTGGTCTTTCCCAGAGGAAACATACTCAGCTAAGCCCAATCCCTGCTCATCTGACAGCCTGTACAATGCTCCTAGGAACTCTCATTCTTGTGTGAACAGAGGCTTGTTGGAAACACAAATTGTGGTGATACCAGCCTTCTGGATTAAGTCAGATTTGATAATAGCAAGCTCTTTTCCAGAGCGTGCTGTGCATCAGGGCCACGTCTGAACAGTTTATAGACTTTACTGACTCTTCTCAAAAACCCTATGAAGTTGGTCCTACCATTATATACATTTTATGATTGAGGAAACTGAGATACAGAGACATTAAGTAACTTGTCCAGAGATGCACAGCTGATAAGTGGCTGAAGTTAGACTCAAATTCAAGTAGTTGTTTGGCTTCAGTGTCTGTGCCCTTAGCTGAATTGTTTCTCATTTGAGGTGGTCCTAGGATCCACAGATAAAAATATATAAAGGAAGAGGCAGAAATGATCAATTAAAATAGAGCTCACTTGAAATTATAAAATGGGAAAAACACATCTTTTGGATTTCATCCATCTCCAGGGAAGCCATGACAAGCTTTGGGGAACAGAATATTCGTTTTAGGCAAATGCCCATGTTCCTCGTGCTCTGTTCCTAACCTCATCTCTCCATCATTTCTCTAGGACTGTCTCTCTTATAATCTCTTCATTTGTGTTAAGAACCAGTGAAACAGCCACCTACTATATCAGACAAATTCTGTAGCCTCTAAGCACAGTCACTTTGATAAGAATTCTATATTTTGACCTACTATGCAGGCAAAAAGAAAGTTCTGATGTGAAAAGGAGCCCCATGTGAGCCTTCCACATCCTCTGCCAAATGGCTTGAGCTCACCCCACCTTTTTAATTTTGCAAAACGTTTGTGTTGTGTCTCCAATTTTCCATGGTGCACTGGCGGGCCGGGTGACGGGAGGAGGGCCTGCAGGGTTGATGTGCCTGGAGGGGGCACTGCACTGGGCTGCAGGTGCTCGGCAAGACTGGCCAATGGGAGTGACATCTTGGAACCAGCCTGACAAGTTCCTGCTGGCCCACGCCTGGGGCCTCATCTCCCTCTAGCTTGGCCCCAGGTCACCAAAAGGAAATGTATTTAATTTTCAAATCCCTCCTGGAGCCGAAGAGAATTCCAACAAAACAGCCATAAACATTGAAAGAGTCTTGTTTGATTTGGGAAAACATTCCATTGGATTTAAAATGAAATATCCTGTGACTAATCTCTTGTAAGACTGGGAACGGGTCTAATTGTTCAATTTGGTGGTCAGCAAGGGGACTCCAGGAAGAGACCTGGTCCCTCCCCAAGGCCACTTTGGGATGGGCAATAAATCAGCCAGGACTGAGTTTTCAAACAAGGATTCTGAAGGGTTTGCTGTTTGATCCTCAAGCCCCCTTCTTCTCAATTTGTCATTGATTTCCCATGAAGAGAGTCTGTGCGGCTGAATCCCCCATGCAATTCTGGCACTTTGTAAGCCAGTAAATAAAACCCAAATGTTAATTCTTATGAGCACAGCATTCCCTGCCAAGAAATGAATAAAGCACTGTGAAAGCAACGGCATTATGCATCCTTGGGTGAGGCAACAAGAAACAGTGGGGCGGAGCTGGGGACCAGGGAGTCGTGAGGGCAGTAAAACCAGGAAGAGAGATGCAAAGGGAAGAAGAAGAAGGAACAAAACTACCTTAGAGTGTATCTGTCCTGTCTCCTTGACTTGAGTGTACGCTTCTGTGGCCAGCACCAGGCAATGACAGTAACTAAGGATTATTTGGTTCCATGTGCCTGTTCTGTATGGAGAACTTTCCAGACTTGTTTTCTCCTCACAATGATCTATGAGGCAGGTTCTGCTGTCCTCCCCATTAACAGATGGAGAAACCAAGGCTCAGAGAAGTTAAACACCTTGCCCACATGAGAGAGAAGGGGTGAGGCACTTGCTGGACACCAGAGCTGACTCAGCCCCACTGTGCTGTCTGCCCCAGAGGGGAAAAGTGTGGGTAGAGTGACTGACTGTCCCAAGGTGCCCAGAATTGTAGGGGCTCCCAGGAAGCAGGACTTCCATCGCTAAAACCAGGAATGTCCCAGACAAGCTGGGATGAGTTGTTCTCCTTCGGTGTGGGAGTTAGACTCTTTAACTCCAAGTAACCTCCTTGCATGTTTATGTTAAAAGCTTTTTCAGAAAAGCAGGCATTGGTGTCTATAGCTGTCTCTGTAAGGCAAGTTGGTCTAGTAAAGACAATCCTATTTCTTGCCTATAGGGCACCCCCTAAAATACCTTTCTGATATATGACAAATGAAGAAGGAAATAATAATGATGACACATGCCACTGTTGTTTAACAAGACTGAAAGTTTCCCCTGGCATGATCTAGGCAACGACAGGAGGAAATCATCTTAAATTCCAGTTCCAGAAAGTCTGTAAGTAAATTATGATTTTTGTTTATTATTTATTAGCCAGTAGGTCATTTTCAAGGCCCAGAAGACTCTGTCTGCTTACCACTGGATCTGTGTAAGGCAGAAGAAAGAATTCCTAAGCAGAGACCTCATTCCCATTCCTGGGCCCTGCTTTATAAACGGAGGCTTTTTGCTTGTGAGTTATGCTACAGTCAAGCCGCTGACTCTGGGAGGGGCAAAGTCAATCTTGGATTTCATCCAATAATAATAGTTTCTACAACAAACAAAGCCGTGTGTTGGTAAACAGAGTTTTCATATGTGTTACCTGATTTGAGCTCCTGGCGACCCCGTGAAACAGGGGAGATGAGTTGAGCTCCGTGCTCCGTGTTCCACGATGAGGGGCAGGTGATGTATGGAAGATTGCACATTTAAGGAGGGAAGAAGCTCTTTGTGGCATCTGGCTAGTATGCCATCAGGATAGTCTAATTGTTTTAATACAAAAAAAAAAAAAAAAAAAAAAAAAGACTTACGTGAGCTCCTTGAAGCCAAGGGATAGGTGAAAAGTAAATATACCTTTCTATTGCCCAGACTGATCTGGGAAAGGGGCACACAGCAGGTCATCAATTACCCACCATGTAGCGGAGGAGGCAAATGAAAGATTTGGCTCCAACAGTAACCAGGCTGAAGCTTGAATCCTAGCTCAGCTGCCTACCCGCGACACTCCAGGTGCGTCACGTGACCTCTTTGAGCCAACAGACACCTCCCAGGCAGAAGGGCAGGTAAAAATACCCTCAGAGCTGCTGTGAGAGCTGAGGAGGGCTTGGCACACAGGAAGTGCTCCGTAAAAGGCAGCTATGGTGGGTTTCAGGCCCCAGGGTCCCGGGCAGGATTCCTTATGCCCAGGCCGGTGATGGCAATGGACGGCCCAGGGCACAAAGCTCTAATCTCCGGAGGCGGGCACCGGGCCAGATGCTTTTGACCTCCTGTCATGTTTAACTCACCTTTTCTACCAAAATGAGAGGGAACACTCTCAACTCAGGCAACACAATCTCAGTGCCGTGGGTGACCTCTTCCATATGTGCCTGGGGCCAAGCTACAGGTGATAATTAGCTCTCAGAAAGAGGAAGGACATTAACTCCAGTATCTTGACTCCATTCCAATTGCGATAATTAAATAAATGCCCACAGGTGGAGCTGGTTAATGAGGCATCAACTAGGTTGTGCCTGAGCCATCCAGGCAGCAGGAGTGGAGCTGGATGTGAGCTTAGCATGGCCGACTAAGCCGTGGGCATAAACAGAAGCACGGAGCATCCTCCCTTCTCCCTTCTCAGTTGGTTCCTGCCCTCCAACCCCTGGGCATTTGGGTGTCCTCAGGAGTGCTCTGCTGGGGGTGAGGGATTTATGCTCTGGGCTCTTCCATGAGCTTAATCTTAACCTTGAGCAAGTGTCTCCAGTCTCCCTGGCTCAGTTTCCGAAATTGTAAAAAGAAGGCAGCAGCTCAAAAAAAAAAGAAAGAGGAGCTTGGGGACAAGTGAGTTCAGTCTCACTCTCTCCCGGTTTCCTCTCCCTCACTGCCAGTGTCTGCTGCTCTCTGCTTGGCCTCCTTCTCACCTCCAATACGACGTTCCCTCTTTCTTCCTCAACCTTCAGCAACCCCAGATTCACAGCAGGTCCGTGTTCAGATAGGAGGCAGAGGAGACTGCCTCCCATTTCCTTTTTTCAAATCCTAGGGAAGGACCCGATTGGTCCAGCGTAAGTTACAGGTTCACCTTGTGGACCAATCATTGTGGCTGGGAGGGGACAAGCACTCCCATTAGTCCAGAGGCAGATTATTGATCTGTCACCAGAAGCCACTCATATTTGCATCTTTCACAGTGACGAAAGTGTCACACATATTGACTTTTCCCTCCACTAAGAAGCAGAAGCAGGTTGTGTTCCCTATGTGTGCATGTGTGTGTGCACGTGTGTGCGCGCCTGTGCGCATGTGTGTTGGTCCTTTGGAGCGGGAATACAGTTGACCCTTGAACAACATAGGTTTGAACTGCGTGGGTCCACTTATATGTGGATTTTTTTCAATAAGCATACTGGAAAAATTTTTGGCGACTTGCAACAATTTGAAAAACTCACAGGTGAACTATGTAGCCTAGAAATATAGAAAAAAATTAAGAAAAAGCTAGGTATGTCATGAATACATAAAATTTATGTAGCTATACAGGTAACATACAAAATATTTGTGACTCGACTGTTTATATTATTGGTAAGTCTTCTGGTCACTAGTAGGCTATTAGTAGTTAAGTTTGGAGAGAGTCAAAAGTTGTACATGGATTTTCAACAACACGGGAGGTGGGAGAAATTCCCTAACCCCTGCATGATTCTAGGGTCAATTGTATATTTCTTCATAGAAATAATGCTATGAATGGTGGTTATTCTTCTAGATCAGTCTAAGAATAGGTTAACTGGATGACTGGGCAAGTTTCTTACTCTCTCTGAGTTTCCTCATCTGGAAGATGGGGAATAATAGTAGTACTAGCTCGTGGGTTTTTGAAGTAACTAAATAATTCAGGTAGACTCAGTCCTTAGCATACTGCCTGGGCATCGGTAAAAGTTCAATGAGCAGTAGCCATTGCTATTACAAAGTGAAATACTACGCGCATGTGTTTTTTGAAAAAAAGAGTGGAGAACCTCACTTATAACAAAAGAGACCAGCAACACCCCAGACAAAAACACTTGTTTTCTTTATCTCAAGCACTGGTGGGTGCGGAAAGGCAGGTTTAATTAAAGAATGGTGAGAAGAGTCTGAAGTGAATCTTGGGCACTTTCAAGGACCTCACACAGTGAATGTGCTCTCTTGGCTAATTCTGCTAGTCACTTTCTTTTTCCTTTTCTGTCACTGACATGATTCATTTGCTTTTTAGCGGGTGTTTGAGAGTTTTAAGGGGAAGGAGAGTACTCAAAAATAGGACAGAGGGAGAGAAAAGAGACAAGAAGAAAGAAATAGAAATAAAGGTTATCTTGATGTGCCTGGGAAAGAGTGACACAAAATGGGGATGAAGAATAGAATAGAATAACTATTAGAATAGTTAACTAATAGTAACTAATAGAATAGTTGTTGCTTGGTCCGGTACATGAGACAAGGAACCGGCTGAGATACAGTCAAGTGAGTTCCATGTGGTGGAAAACAGCAGAGCAGGGTCATCATTCGCCTAAAGAAGATGGGTGGGGAGGACCCGTGTGGGGTTTCTGGTGCTGAGCCCCAGCTGATGCAAGAGGAAGAGCCGTTTTATTGGCCCTTGAAGGTCTCAAGGGGAGTGTGTGTCAAGGGGAAGCAGTGGCATGTGTAACTGACTCTTTCTTTGTGCTCTGGGCTAGAGTTCCCTTCTTTGATCTGATGGATGCCCTGTCCTGCAATCTACTCTGTCTGGGTAAGTGTTGCCTCCTTGGCCACCACTGCTCTTGGTACCATGCTGAGCCCAGTAGGCAATCGACAGCCATTGGAAGCAATGAGTATTTGCAAACCAAAGTTGCCCCTAACACTTCCCTCTGTGGATCAACTAAGGTGCTCCTAATACTGATGCTGCAGAACATCGGTAGAAGATCAAGGGAATTCCCTCTGAGTGGTTTCATTCATTCATCAAATATTTCCCGGAGACCTGCTGTCTATAAGACTGTGGGAAGTGCTGGGGACACATCCGTGAACAAGACTGGCAAAATCCCTGCCCTCCTGTAGTCTACATTCTGTTGGAGAAGAGAGAGGAGAGACCACCAACTACATATAATGTGTGGTAAGTGGTACCAAGGAAAATACAGGCTCATGTGTGAGAGGATATAAGGGTGCCTGATGTAACAACAAAAAGTTCATATCTTGGTCCCCGTTTCAAAATTAAGATCCACATTCTTTTCAGAACTTCGAATATTTTTATAAACGTGAAGGAAGGATAGACTCATTACAGAAAACCTGGAAAATATAAAAAGCGTAAAGATACAAAAATCTCCCATAAACCGCTGTTAAAACCACACTTATTTTATGCCTCCTTGGGATCATATTGCATATAGTGTTGGAACCTGCTTTTTCACTTCAAATTACATGTTGAACTTCTCCTCCAGTTGTAAAAATTTAATTTAAAACATCATTTTAAATAACTGCATCATATGCCATTATATAGACGTGCCATAAATTATTTAATCATTCCCTATTGTTGAACACTTGGTTTGTTTCCACTCTTATAAATATGCTTCAGTAACTCTCCTTGTTCCTAAATCTTTGAGATTCTGTTGGTTTCTTAGAAGAGATTCCTAGCCTATCAGTCTACAAATATTCATGGAGTGACTCTTCTGTCCCAAGCAGATTTCCTTTTGCTTTTCTAGCCTGATCCTGTGGGTGCTGTTAGGAGTACTTGACTATGCTACCCTTGATTTTGTTCACCTGACAAGGGGGGCCTGTTTACCCCCATCTTGTCTTGGCTTCATTTGTACCTCTGGGCCCATGGCATGTGGGAGCCTCCCTATTATCATTTGGTCTCTTCTCAGTATCAAGTCTGTTTTTCTCCTTGAACTTTCCTCTCCAGCTACCCAATCTTTCTGGGACTATGTGCTGTGTTCTCACACCTAAACTTTGTGTCTTACTCATTCTTATAATGTCTGGGGACTGTGGTAGGAAGTGTCCCCAGAAATTGGACCAGGGTCTGTCCCAAGTGTGTATGTGTATGGGGGTTGGGGGGGGGCAGGTAATCCCAAAGTGTCCTTATAGGAAGATAGAAGATGGAAGTCCAGGTGGAGATAGCAGAAACTGGCCTGACTGCCTTCTGACCATTCATTTCTTCAGATGGACTGAAAGAGGACTTGAGTTTCCAGGGCATGTCATTAACCTGTTCCACTGACTATTCCTAATCTGTGGACTTGAAAACCTCTGGAAAAGGCCAAAGATACTGTAGTAGAGTGATTGCACGGATGGTCCCAATTATGGTCTCCCTTTGCCTTGTAACTTTGTAGT